>NW_024704747.1:29671941-30326031 GCF_018977255.1 Callorhinchus milii | reverse complement strand
TTAGTAAAGAACAAATATTGTGGCCAGTGGTTTACAAAAAACAGACAATTTGCGTTGGTCATATAAACCATTTGTTCTTGATATTTTTCCCTCTACAAAGAAACAAAATTTTAATATTTGCACTTTCAGATTATCAGTGATTGTATCAAAACCATACAGACTGGGAAATGCTCCAGGTTCAATTCCGTTCTATGCCAAGTCAGCTAATGCCAGCTGGGGAACAATTAATGTTAGTGCCCCATGTGGAAGAGAAATTTGGCCATAATTTTTGACTGCTATCCAATGTTTCCTCCATTATATGGTGCACATATGTAGTTGTACTGTGAAGGTTGGATTAACTATGATGCTTGCCTCCCCTTTTCTCCCTTCCCCCATCCCTTATAGTACTCACTGTCGGGAGGGAATAGTGACTTTTTGAGCAAGGGACCAGAAAGCAACCAGCAACTTGGGAAATGTAGAAGAGGGAGTCAGACAACTTCAGGAATGGTTATATTCAGATGGTGTAATATTTATAGTGAGAATACTAATGTGGCAATGTAAACAAGACTGGAGTTGCAAAGAAAGCTATGTCTGTTTCAGAGAAGCATTTCCCTTCTCACTAGTTGAAAGTAAGTGAACCTTTATGGGTAGACAAGCTGTTGTGTGCTTTAAAGATTTACTCTTTTGTTTTGTCGATTGATAGATGCATCCTATCCTTTTATATGACTGATTCATTCGATTTGTAAGTCAATAGCATATCACATTTACTGTTGATTGACTCACTTAAATTTTATTTTGGCAATCTGTTAAAAAAAATCCTCATTGGGAGCAATACGTACTGATATAGAGGCACACCTTCTGAATAAATGTCAGTGTTGATTATGTACACAGTCCTCTGAGGTAGTATAGGTAGAATTATATCTAATCTGGGAAGATGTGTTGAACCTATAAACTATATTTAACATGCTGCTACCATTTGGTGTGAGTGGAAAAATAATCAAGTCAACATTTGTTCCTCACCTTGAGCATAAAACTTCAATTAACAGCCTTTCTCCAGAATTTATTGCTTAAGTTGTATCACACAACACTTTTCAGCAGTATTTTATCCCTCACTTAATTAACAAGATATTTTAGCAAGAAATGCCTTACAGGTGTTTTTTAAATCTCTTTGTGGTAAAATTAGGAAAGAACTAAGATCTTACAAACTCCTAGATGGAGTTGCCATTGAATCCTGATTCGAGCCTTGGCCTGCCTACCTGCATTCACTGACTTTATGCACAGTACCTGACTTCAAAGAATAATGGGGAAGGGGAAGAAGATAAAAGGCACAGAAATGGAGGTAAACTCAGAACTATAGACGGAGGAACAGAAAATATTTTGGAATTGGGTAGAGACATTTTGAAACTTGTGACAAATATTTGCGTCAAACTTAATGAACTGTAGTTAGTGCAGAATAGTATTCATGTTCTTCGCTTAGAATTGGTGAGTCAGGGCATGTTTTATTAGTGAATTGCTATCTAAATTACGTAGAAGCAAGAAAATCTTGCTAAAAGTAGCATTTTAATATGAGTGGAAACTTTTTTAAAAAAATGTCACTTGTGTTTTGTGAAAGTTAGTTCAGTTACACAATGGATAATTCAAACAAAGTATGCCTTTGAAATTGAGACAATTTTGTTCCAATTTGCCCGTAAATAACAGTTTGGGAAAATAATCCTTGGATTTGATGCAGTATCTAGAATGCTAATGTCTCAAAGGAATTCACAGAAAATTATTCTGAGGTGTAGTGACTATTTGTAGGCAAACATAGTAGCTAATTTGAGCACAAACCACCATAAAGTGAATAACCAATTTATCTGGATTGTTGGGCAGAACTCCGAGAGCTTCTCTTTCAAATACTAATATGGAATCTTTAACGTGAACCTGAACAGGTAGGCGGACCTTGTTTGATTTATCATCCAAAGGATGGTACCTCCAACATTGCAGTGATCTCCGGGGGTGGAATCTTTAACGTGTACCTGAACAGGTAGATTGGGTCTTGGTTTGATTTAACATCCGAAGGTTGATACTTACAACAATGCAATGGTCTCTAGTACTACACTGGAAAATTTGGAGGAAGGGGTGGCTTTTAGTAATATAGTGAAATTAGCATTACTTAGCTCTCTGCTATAAATCTATAATGCAGAGTTTTTTTTCCAATTATATTTCCAATGTTGGTAATATTTTTAAATATGGCATGGTGGGTATGAGCTAGTATTAGCTATAAACCTCTGACCTCTCAACGGTAGAGAGTTGCTGACGGAGTAGATGAATGAGCAGGTTTCCCGAATAGTCCACTATATTTTTTAATGCTTTTTTGGCGTTATTAGAAGTTGATTTCCTCTGTTTTAAACCATGGTCTCTCCCACTAGTCCTACCTGGAATCCTGTCCTCACCCAGGACTTCAGCCGTTAGGCCTGTTTGGTGGAGAAAATGGCTCCTCCAGTATGAAAGTGATTTCACAGATATTATGTGGAATGTCTATTGTCTGGAGAAAATTGAAAGTTGTGGGGTGGCAGATTTACTCCCTGTATATCTGTAACCTACGTATTCAAATGGAAATTGTACCCAATAAGTGTACAGTACCATGTGAGTTTTTTCGGTTATTTTGAGAAGGAGCTACGTGCCGTAATATTACTAAAAGTTTAGTAATTCAGGCAGGCCCCATTTAAACTATTTTCATGCCTTATCCTGACCTCTTGTTGCCAGGACTATCATTTTGAAACTGATTCCAAATTGAGACTATTCCATCATGCATTTGGTATTGCACTGCACTAATCTATAGTTTTAAAAAAAATAAAATCTTGATTTCTAAAAGTTGTTCTGTTGCTGGAAATGCCAAGGCTGAACATTCCAGGTATATTATTCATCTTAAGCCTTGGGCCAGATTTAAGCATGTAGCTCCTTTGACATACTGTAGAATTGTCTCCCCTTCGAACTTTCACAGACTTTTGAGATTTAGTAGCTTACATGAGACATGGAAATCTGATCATTTTCAACATCAAAAGGTGAAGCTGTGATTTTAAAGTTTTTTTTTTAACTTCCCCTTTTCCTTAGGCTACTCTGAGATGATATCGGAGATGAGACGGAGTAATGTTGTGATTGAATGGTAATGTGATAGTTTTGCCTAGAAATACTGTGGTTAAGCTCAATAGCAACCACTCGCTCTACCCCATAGAAAACTATGCTCTAAAGTGACTTTCTGTGACAGACTGCTAATAAAGCATGCTCATTTATTTTTGTTAAAAGAAAGTCATTTGAAGCTTTTGTGTGGTACAGGTATGTTTTTAGCATCATATTGGCTTTGGGGACTGTCGGCAGGTATGTCCTTACTTTTTTTCAGTGTGTGTGAACTTTAGAACAGATCTATTCTTTTTTGGTGGGCTTGTGTTCCCCCAAACAGCAGTTTTTTTTTGGCATCATGATAAGCCACACAGTTGTCAAGTGAATCAACATATATAAAGTAGGGCAATCTACTTTGACACACATTGTTTGACTTGTGCCGCTTACTGGTAAGAGCACAATTTCTGCCCATCCCAATGAATGATGTTATTTTTCAAACCAATTCATGAACTGATTTCAAAATAAATGTTCTAGTTCCAATCATCACATTAGTGTCCTGCACAAGTGCTACATTTTAAAAGGTGAAAGATAGTTCAGTACAACAATAATCTAAGATGCTCCTCAGCATATACAGGAACATCCAGGTTGTTTTTATTCATATTTGTAGCTGGGAATTCCCTATAATCTGTCTGCTCCGTAGTCGCACTTTTCCTTGCCTTGCGATTTTTGGCATTTTGCCTTTGGCTAATGACCACTGTTTAACGTAAGACCACCACCCTATTTAACGCAACCCAACAGAAGTTGCATTGGTTGTTTCGTTCTATTTGAAGTTTAGCTTTACCCACAATTAATAAGCTATGGACCCCATGGAATGAGGAAAGCTTGCGCTTGCCCTCCATGTTCCAGCCTCAAACAGATGCGTGGCAGACAGTATCGTTTGACTTCATTGCGTGTCGTTCCACAGCCGGAGGAGGGGTAAGTGCGCGCAAAACAGCATTTTTCAACTATTAAAAACATTTCTAAATACTTGGGGATGGAATGTGGAACAATCTATACAACAATTTGCTATCGTGCCAACTAGAGATAAGGTTACATGGACCTGATCAACGTGATTTTCATGTATAGGCTACGTTTGAACTTGTTTATCTTTAAAAGTAAATTTGTTTGCTTCAAGAGAAGTGTTGCAAATGTCACTTTGCATATACTCCACTGGACAGGGGTAACCGACTTTTAGCTGAAGTTGTTGTAGGGGAATGAAGCGTTCAGAATTCATTAAACTGAAGTCCTTCAATATTTAGAGGGAAATACTATATTGGCTTTTCTGTTATAAGCACAATTGATGGCCCCTTGTACAAATATTTTTTAGTTAAAACTTAATATTCTATTTTTAAAATGCACTTAAGCTTTGGTCTGGAGACTTTGGCAACTAGAGGAAGTACACTCTCCAATGCAATACTTTCCAGGGATATGAATCTTTCAATCGTGCCCTCGTGTAGCAAATCCTACAGATTGGATAGACTTCTTAACTGAATCGGGAAGATCGTAGTGTGTTTTGTTTATTTGAAGTTGTGACACATGCCACTTACATTTTCTAGATTGAAATTTTAATGGCTTTAATTGCTACTTAAATATTTTGCCAGAGTTGAGATGTTAGTACTAAGAAAGTTATAAATCTGTTTCCCTTTTGTAAAATTAAATGTTTGCATTTTTATATTTTGCACTGTAAGTTGTGTATTCAATCCATTTCTCATGCAATGCCAATAAACCAGAGTTATTTGTTTTACAGGATGGAGAGGTGGATGCTGAAGAACTGCAAAGGTGTTTAACACAGACTGGGGTACATGGGACATACAAACGTAAGAACAGTTTCTATTACTTGTCTTGCAGGTGCTTAGTTTAAATGGTATGTTGTGGATGAGTTATTTCCAAGTACAATGGAACTTTTAACACGTTAGTTTATGAGCAACGTGTTCTGCTTTGTGTTTTATGCATTTGAGGTGGACCTCTGGTTATGATGATGATCTTCAGTGTTTGAGATGTCGGGTGAAAGATTGTTTTTTAGTAATAATCCTTGCATTTGATATAGCGTCTTATCACATTGTCACGACATCTCAAAGCAATTCACAGGATATACTGTAAAGTGAATTGACTGTATTTTGTGGACGAAACGCAGCAGCCAATTGTGCACAGCGCAATAATAGTTTTAAAGTCATTACACAACTTACCAAAGCTATCATACTCCACACTTAGCCACACATGTTGAGATGAGCAGATGAATTAGGATGAAGAAGGCTGATCTCTGATCTCCTCCCTCCAGAACTTCCATCTTGGCATCAAACTGCTTTTTAAATGAGTCCAGAGTCTTGGCCTCAATCTCCCTCCCTGGCAACCTGTTCCAGTTGTTACCTCCGAGGAAACAAAAACTTCCTGTTACCTGTCCTGAAGTTGCCCTTGATAATTCTAAATCTATGTCCTCTTATTCTACTGGCTTGTGCATCCTAAAGTATTGTTCTGGATTTACTTTTTCAATCCCTTGTAAACTTTTATACACTATGAACTGACAGTAAAATCGATAACTTTTTAATACTTTTACAAACTGAATTAATTTACTTCAATGTAGTTGAAAGCATTGGCTTGACCAGGATTGTATTCTATTTACTAGTCTTGGGGTGTCCAAATCTGTTGACTAGGTTGGAAAAGTGCGCATCACTGTTTGAATGTTCTACATGCTGTTAATTGTTTTTTTTAATAATTCTGTGACATTATTTTTCAGCTTTCAGTTTAGAGACCTGCAGAATCATGATCGCCATGTTGGATGTATCCTAATAGTATTTTTTTTGTCAGCCGGGTGTCAGACACATGAGTATCCAAACCAAACTGAGATTTCCATGCTTCCCACCTACACATGGAAATCCCAGAGATAGATTGTTGGAATGGAATGTGCTCTCTCTCTCTCTCTCGGAGGGGCCCACCCTGCTTACCTAATTCCGGAGAGTATTAGGCACAGGTTGGCAAGAGCTAAAGCTTGGGGGGAGCCCATAGTGTTGGGTTGGGGTAACTACTGGGGTCTAACCAGCAAATTACAATCTTTAGTTTAGGAATGTTATTGAATGTTGTCTGTTGATAAAATAAAAAATGTTCAAATAAGGATCCAATGGAGTTATCAGCGATCAGAATGAACATTTTTAGGAGGAGCAGGAAAATATTGGAAATGATTTTCATCTAAAATACCATTCTATTTTATATTATGCAGATGTTTTTAAATAGAACCTGAAAACAACAATAGAGGTATTTTATGGGCACATACTTGCAAACTAATTTAAAAAACTTCCAATAGTTACTTATGTTGATTCAAATTCATATTACCTTGGGTTAGGAGATATAGTATTGTGCACAATCTAGTGTTGCACTGCCTGAAAACAAATTTGGGGAAAATAATTGCAGCTGTTAATTATACACAAGCAACAAAAAAGTATTCTTAACCTGAGCATTTCAGAGAGATATGACTGGGAAAATGGGCTTCAATGAGTTCAAAGAGCTGTGGGTAGCGTTGAACGGTTGGAAACAGAACTTCATGATGTACGACCAGGACAAGAGTGGGACTGTGGAGCCTCTGGAGCTTGGCCAAGCGATCGTATCAATGGGTAAGTGGAACAGTTGGCTTTCTTAAATATTCAGGATGTTAAAATGGAAAAGAGAGAGAATATTGGGGTGGGGGGGAAGAAAAGTTCATAAACTTAGAAATGAATTACTAGTATAAACTTTATATTAAAACTAATCCAAACATCTTGAGTAGAATTATTTTTCAAAATCTTCGTCTATAAACTAAATCTAATGTACGTGTATTTTCTGTGGTAACTGTTGTAGTCTCTGAAATGCTCTATATGATTGAGACCAGTCTCAGCTGCATACTGAAAACTGTTTATTTTGGGGCTTGCTAGGATACCGGCTAAGTCCTCAAGCTATCAGTGGGATTATAAAACGCTACTGCAAGGACGGAAAGACTTATTTTGATGACTATGTTGCCTGCTGTGTGAAATTAAGAGCAGTTACAGGTATGTTTTACTGTTTGTATCTTTCTAGAAATACTTGGTTCTAATTGTAATTTTTAATGGCAGTTGCAGAAGTTGACATTTTACTAATAGGGTAAAACTCAAGTCGTATCAGTCAGGACCATAACACTTGCGCAAATCAGAGTTGCAGGCAAACTTGTGTTAGGCGTGTTTAATCAAGCTACACTGCATGTGTAATTCAGTGCAGTAAGTGAGCATGCGGTGATGGGTCAAGACTGGGTTTCCTGTGATTCAAAGCATCTTGACCTGTCGCTGAATGCTCAAGCATTGGTTTGCGGGCAATTAAGTTCTTGTGTGCATGGATCACCAACAACCTTTCTCATGATTCAATGCAATTCAGAAGTGCGCATGTGTCAACGGGTCGTTTTCTTCAACCCAAGTAGAAAATGTTTGTTTTATTAGAAATTAAACATTTTCTTTGTTACAGATGCTTTCAGACGAAGAGACAGTCTGCAGCAAGGCTATGTGAATTTTGGCTATGATGATGTAAGTAAACTGAAGTCTAACGTTGAAGTTTTATTGCAATACATCTGTTTCTAAACTGAATGGGTTATGCAAGCTAGAAATGGGTGGGTTAACAAAGTTGGCACCAGTTCTAATGTTAATTTCTTTGAAGTTTTGTCGCAGGACTAAATCTAACACAGCATTATGAACATCTCTATATATTTTACCAATATATTTCATAAAACTGTTACAAAAGCAAGTTTGACTGTTTCCCAAGAGTCATATAAAAGTTTAGAACATAATCATACTATAAACAGAAATTATCTAAATTAGTATAACATGATCTATTTTGCTGGTTTTCAAAGTAGCCTTACTGCTAAAGTAATTGTTTGTGTAGAGTGTTAATTGTTTTATCCTGTTTCCCTGTTGTAGTTTATCCAATGCACCATGTCCATTTAAGCACCAAGTGGCAGCCGCTATTCAGAGACTGATGATGGATTGAAACCAGTGATTTATATTGCTCTGAGGAGAGACGGAACCTGCTCAAACTGCATACTCGTTTAGTCGTTTTGTACATTTTTCTTTTTTTATGTAAAATAAAAAAGGAAGTGGGATTTTATGATGTGTACACAATTTGTTATGCTGTCACTTGCCAAATTGCTTTTACTAGCTTGCACCATATTAGTTTACAGGTAAATAGCTTTGCTGCTGTTGCACCTCTAGGAATTTTGTGTAGTTTATTACAAACGTTTTAGGTTTTTAGATGCCAACTATTACTGTAGTGTATGATGTAACCAAATTAATATGAATCAATTTTGTGAACAAAACGTCACTTTGCATTTGACTGGCACTTCCATTTGCAGTTTTTTTAAAAAATCAATTTTATATTTTTTCCACATTTTCATACTGCTTTTTCACCATGTAATGAGAATCTTTTCCTTTCTAGTTAATGCTGGATACATTGTCATTGCAATAAAATAAAATTACAAATATTCAGATCCAGGTGTATTTTTGTCTTCAAGAGAAATTTGCGGTATGAACTGCAAACAATGTACCCCTTATCCCCGTCGTGCTGCCCTCTCAGGATCACACATCAGATAAACATCCTAGTGTTTGGGTTGACAACCATTTTAACCTCACAATTATTTTTCTGGGTTCACAGCTTACGTTAAGCGAAATAAATTCCCACACAATAGTGATTCTCATCTTTAAAAAATATATCTATAACTTGTCATTCATCTGTACTCATGTCATTTATTTGTAGCATTAACATAATAAAAGGTCATTTTTCCAAATGGTATTGATGCACATTGTATAGCTGTGAACAAACCGGAAACATTCAAAAATAAGCATAGTATATAGTGTTACATTGTACAAAACCTAGTATACAGTGGGTGGCTTTATAAACGCTTAAAAATAGTTATGCGTTTACACTTCACAGAACAAAATTGTCAGAAGGTTGAATTTTCCATTTTATAAATACCAGAAGATGAAAGGGGCATTTTGCTAACGCGCAAAAAGCCCAAGTTATGAACGTTTGAGAGAACATCACTTTGCACTTTTTTGTCTTACAGTAAACGTGAGTGTTTGGAAACTGTCTAAAACTATACCGGTATGAAATTTTGTGCTAAAATATACAGTCCAGTATTTTCGACAAAGGCATATTTAAAAGACAACCATACCTGTTAAGCTCTTATATTACCAACAAGAACAACGTAATGCCTACTTGTACGGATGCTTTCAAGAACTGGACTCTGGTTCTTGCTGTAGCAATTTTTTTTATTTTTTGTTTTTTTTACAAACATTCTACATCTTCTAATTCTTGTGTATGGTATCAAACTATTCTCCCCCCCCCCCCCCCGCCGCCCCCCCCCCCCACAACCAAATGTCATTCCTTTCTGCACTATTATATTTCATCAACGTATGATTATTTACAATATTTGCAAAAATTTCCGAGTAAAAATTGAAATTGTGCAAATTGAAAGTTTGACTGTTTTACAGCAAGAAACAAGCAACAAGCGACACATTTTGCATTAAATAGTTTTTCACTCCAAAATAAAATAAGTAAAATAAAATAATGCAGATCGGGGATATTGTTCCTTCACAAAATATTTTATGAACATGTCACAAAAAATGACAAATCTGCAGTACAAATTTGAGTACATCTGGTTGGGATCACATGGTAGCAAGCCATTAATAATCCTTGCATTTGATATAGCGACTTATCACATCCTTGAGACGTCTTAAAGCGCTTCACAGAATATACTTTAAAATGTAGTGATTGTGTATTTTGTGGGGGAAATGTAGTCGAGCAGACCAATTGAGAAAGGTCCTTAAAAGATTGCAAGAAAGGTTTAAGATGGCAATCTGCACATGGTGTAAAACTCAAAGATCCTGTCTATTTAACATTTGTGTTCAGCTGGTGTGTGAAATCAAAATGGTCTTTACTGCTTTGGGTTCCTAAATTAAGAGGCTCTATTTTCACAAAAAGCATTTAGCAAAACCTGTTTGGTGAATGAGAAGAGTCGTGCATTAATTTCATTATGATGCCACATGCAAATGATGCAATCGTGTTTGATACAATGGGCAATGATAAAAGGTTTGCTATATATGTTTTTCATGAGTATGTAAACACCTTTAACTACAGTGGCTCATATACTGCAGACACTGTTTTGTGATAAAATATAAAAGTAAGTTACTTACTCATTTATTATGTGGAATAATAGAGCGCCCTCAATACTGATAAATGTCCTCAAATGTACTAGATGTAGCATTGAAACATCATTTAAATCTAAACATTCTGGACAATTATACTAGTATTATGAACAAATTCGCAAAATGAATTGATTCAGAGTGTATTGTCAGGTCTTATACCGTATATGATTCTGTACTCCTCAGTTATCCATTTTGTATTGTATTGTATTCACAACTACACAGTGACCGCTTACACATTAGCACTGTATTTATGTTAACAGCCAATGAAAATATATGGGGATTAGAACATTATTTAACTTGATGCAATTTCGGCACTGGGATGCACTTTTATTTAGTTTATGTTTAAGGTTAAGTATGGTCTAGTCAAATTGCTTTGGATGTTTGAATAATGATCTATGAAAAAGCTGTTTTTCTTTTTTGTTGGCTTGTAGCAATAATTTCAAGACTGGCCCATGTTTTACGTACACCTCAATTAATGGTTTCGATATGTTAATAGATTTATGGAGTGTTTTGTATTTTCCATCATTTTAAACTTGGCCTTTTGAAATCAAAAAGAAATGTGCCTCTCCTATCCGTCAATGTTCCTAAGACTAAATGGTATTAATTGAAAACTGAATTTGAAAGAACAAATTCATTTGAATCCGGTTAAATTAATTAAATTGCCTCACTCAATGTCTCGTCAATTGAATTAAGGAATTGTGAATATGCATCAGGTGTGGACTTAATAAGCACAGAAATGTTACCATGTGAGCCGAGTGCCAGATACACAAAAATGCATATTGCATTTTAGACTTACGGACGTTCAATAAACAGTGTTAAAGTGAGCCTGTCAACTCACTCTGAAGTCGAGAGATGAGTTGAACATTTGTATTTCAGGCCACAACTATATTACTATATTTCCGTAATGCAGTTCAGATTTTCATTGTTCTTCATTATGAAGATTCAATTGTATTTTCCCATCCCTTCATAGAATAGCAAGTATTGGAGGAAAAATAAAAAAAAGTGAGAAAGTAAGATTAGTGAATGGTCAAGCTGCTATTTTAAGCACAAAATGTACAGTTCCTGCTTATTAGAAGAGCCTTGTGCTCAATGTGCTTGCAATAGCTGTTTAGTTCAAGTAATTATATCTAGTTCAGACCAGAACTGCCAGCCTCCATCTGACCAGACTTGGGTGGACAGTCACCATTTTCTCTCTCTCTCTCTCCCACCCACCCCAATCCCCCATGAATTCAAACTAAATTCATGCAACACAGAAACCAAATGTAACAGCATGCATTTTTTTAAAGGTTTACTATCAATTAAGGTGCCTTAGATTACTGGCAGTGTGACGTTTTTAAACATACTCTATTCTTAACGAAGCTTTCATTTTCATCAAAGAGGAACTTCAAACATTGTGAGCTCAGAGCTGATGTGAATCTACAGTGCTTTTGCATATGGACAGTATCATTGTAGACCCCTGAGTCAAATATGGAGGATGCTATTCGTAAAGCTACTGAAAGCAGAAAATCTACTGAACCGCAACAGGATCAATTGGCTATTTGCCAGGAAGCCCAGGATCAGACAAATGTCTGTGGATACCCAGCTGTCCCATGGTGCTCACTGAAGAGCTTGGGAGGGAAGGATATCTGGTTGGATGCAGGTAAGATTTGGATTGTTCTTGTTGTTGGAACCGTGATTTCTGTTCTTGTTCCTGGTCCAAAAAGCTGGCGAAATTGTCTTCTGACGCTGTGTTCGGGTGAACCCCACTGGAAAGTGATTCTTTGGATTTCAGGTTGGGTTTTTCAAAGTCTAAAAATTGTGGATTCTAAAAGGGGAAAAAAGGAAGCAGAAATCTGGAGTAGGATTTTTGGAAAGAGATGGGTTTAGTATGAATGAGATTTCAGTAAATAATCCGGCAGATTCTAGGCTGAAACTAGTGAGGTGGTTCATCAGAATGTCTCCATTTTGCCTCTGTTGACTAGATCGAGTACATCACCGCCGGGTTTAAAGAAGGTTTGTCCAGGACTAGGCACAATGATGTCTCTTTACCTGTGGTGTTGATGTGAAGCAGTGATCTGTGGTTCTCGAAGTTACTGGTTGAATTGTTTGGATGACCCTGGTGTTTGGTCTGCGGTAGTCTGTTGTGGCTGTTACCGTGCTGTAAGCAGGAGGTCCCGACAGGGAATGCCTTTGCAGCAACTGCAAGATGGTGTGGATATCAGTCGTCATTTGCGTTTCCAGCCTAGAAACATTGGGGAAGATTCACATTCAATTGTCACTGTTTTATATACTCTACACCAATTATTTGTTGCCGCGTTTTGTCCACGAAATACACAGTCAATCCACTTCACAGTGTATTCTGTGAAGCATTTTGGGACGTCTCAACGATGTGATAAGGCAGGTATTATTGTTATTATTATGTACCCACTGGAACCTTGTTCCTCAACGTGCCTTTTCCCATTCGTGGGATGGATATACCTGTTGAGTTGTTCCTGAAGTACATCTAGTCTGTGCTCCACATCTCCATAGGTTATATCACTCTCCGTCTCCGAGACACCCCGTGCTGCGTGAGAAGAGGCTGACTGTGTGGACATATCAGGGTATTCGGCTGGCTTCCCGCTCTCCCACTCTTTCAGTCCATCACTGACATCTGAAAAGATCCCTAAAACAACACATTTTCTGTTATCACAATCCGGTACAAAAATGCAATGGGTCAAACCACATTCTATGTGGTAATCATCACTTCAGATCTGTTATTGAAACACTGCATTTTCACCCAGAGTTTCTTTATTCCAAGTTGAATTCCACTGGAATTTGATGGTTTTCATAAATGCATTGTGCTTTCAAATAAGCACATAAACATTCGATAACACAGATCATTATTTATCCACATGTTATCTATTTTAAGACCTGTAGCCTTTAATGTGTGCATTTCTCAGCATCCCAATTAATGTATAGACTAAATATGTTATAACTAAATTCCTCCCATAAGATTGAGAGAGGCTTGTGGTGAGAACACAGTCCTGAGAACCGCACACTTGGGGAAACAGGTGACCACTGTTTTGTTCTGTTTGACTTTTTTTTAAAAAGATTGGTTTTCCCAGGAAGCTAATTGCATGACATCTTTAGTCATATATGATGCAATATGGACTACTGTGTAATATTCAGCCTCGAGGATGATACTGACTGACGGCAGGTTTCCTGAATCATGTATCTCACCTGGTAACCTACCTCTCCTTTCAGTTTTTCTATTTTGTAGTTCGGGTCCTTCTGCAAACACCAGCCTACAGCTCTGCTCTATCTCTGTGGGATAGTCCAATATACCAGAACATAGCGGTTTCTTCTCCTCGTCCACTGAGCCAGAGAGTGATGAGGAAACACTTTGTTTCTCTTCCGAATCCCGCTTTTTGGAATGAAATTGTTTGCGGTTGCCTCTTGAGTTCTCTTGCGATGCTCCACGGTTCCTGGAGTTGTCTTTTTCCTCATCATCTGTGACAGCAAATACAGTATTAATACAACAAGGCTCACTGGTCTCAGCTTGGAAAATCAACCAAATATTTAGCCCACACATTGTTTCTAATACATCCCAAACTAACCTTAACCTTTATACATCGCCTTCAATATGTAGATAGTGGACAATAAGATTTAATCCCATGATAAAGGTGTAGTCATTGTCTGTACAGTATCACAATCAAAATGGAAATCGTGACTAAACAAGCAACTCATTTCTCCAACAATAGATAAACTCCGGCAGGATGAACAGCATTGAATTATAATGTTTAAATTGAAATTCCTTGCTTGTATTTGATTCAGATTTCAAGGCCCACATTGTATAATCACCTATAATTCTACTGTATAATTACCTCTCGATTTGCTTACCCCCTACTCCACCACTCACTACCTCCGCTCGGCTGGCTCTGGCCTCCTGTTTGCCCCTCGTCCCCTCCGCTCCATCATTAGTAGCCGTGCCATCAGCCACTACGCCCTGAAACTCTCTCTCAATCCTCTGCCTCGCCCCCTTCCTCCCCACTTTCAAATACCACCTGAAGACCTTACGTTTTGATCGTGCTTACGGTCACCTCCCCCCTTCCTCTCCCCCTGGCTTGGGGTCAGACTCCGCCCCGAAACGCTACATGTAGTAGTTGTTGTATCACGAGAGATAAGTTACCTTTGTCTGTTGTTTTCTTAAAGGAAAGTTTTCTTCTTGGAGGTCTAGGATTGTCTGAATCTGAATCATCACTTGTCTGTGCTGTGAGCAGCAGATCTGCCTAGATTGTCAGGGAGCAGTGGGTGACTTCAGATAAACATTATTCATTATAAATGAATACAAAAACTCATTGTTTTCTGGAGCAAAGGTTGAAAGAACACAAAAAAACCCAAACTGAATAATGTATTAATTGTCAAAAGGAGGAACACCAAACAACACTATGTAAATGTGTTACCTATTCCATTGTAATATAACAGCATTATAATAATAATATTCCTTGCAATATCACGTCTGCAAGGCGTCTCAAAGAGCTTCACAGAATACACTGTAAAATGGATTGACTGTATATATTTTGTGGGTGAAACGTGACTGCCAACCAATCATCACTTGACTGCCAACCCTTCACCTCCCACTTAATATCAGAGACCCTTTGTGCACAGTAAGGTATAGAATTTTCCAAACACAATGACGGCTACACAGTGAGACACAGGTTTCCTGAAAGTATTACTTGGAAGATGGCTTCTTCATGACTTATACCTGTCTGTTGGGAAGTTATTCTTTGCCCCAGAGTTGAGGTCACTTCCTCATCTTATTTTTGTCACAACAGTCAGATGCACGAGAGACACATTTACAAGACTCGATGTAACATCTATGAGTTGTTGGATAAATAGAATAACAAGTGCCTTTTAGTTACATCTACATGTACATTCCTTCCCCAAGTCCCACTGGCAACGCAGCTTTGTGTAGCGACCAGCAAGATTGATATCACAAGTACAGAATCTCAAATGGATGTTTAAAAACTGCACCTCCATCACTGCATGAATTATATCTGATGATAAGTACATGTCCACTGGTATCATACAGCATCATTGTGATGCATATTCATTTACAGAACAAAGCTTAGCTCCTCTGATGGCTCAGGTGGTGTGACATTGAACCGTGTAAAATTGATCATTCACTTCACCCCTGTTTGCGGATCTTGCTGTAGTGCAAATTGGCTGCAACGTTCACCCACCCACAAAACACACAGTCGCTCCACTTTGCAATAAATCTTGTGAAGCACTTTGGGACGTCCTCCGAACAGGGAAGACGCTAAACTGAATTCAAAGAAAATGCTGTAAAATACATCAGAATAGACTTTATGAAAAGTTTAGATGGTAATAGCACAAAGAGGATAAAATCCATAGAGAGCTTCCTGATGAACAACTCTGACGACAATGATTGAACATCCACAGCAATCTCATAGGTCACATTTGATTTCTCCCCAATACGGGAATATCTCCTTTATTTTGATTTGCGTTCTCTTCCGTTGCGACAAATAACTGAGAGCTACAAATAAGAAACTCAGTGAAGCCATCCTTACCTTTGACTCATCATCTCTTAGATTGAACGTGAGTTCTAAGTTGGTTAAAAAGTAGTCGGAAAATTCCGGATACATATCCAGGACTTCTAAGAGGTCTTCCCGCTGGATCTTATGCAAGTCGCAGTAAGTCAGGGCACGCACATCTGCATTCGATTTTCCGGGTTTGGCATAAAGATGAATCATTTCACCAAAGATATCGTTTTTGCCTGGACACAAAACAGACATTTGTTTTAAAATCAAAACTTCTTTTGATATACAGCATGTTTTGTTGAATGGTTAATAGTAATAACAATAATAATCCTGGCACTTGATACAGCGCCTCATCACGTCTTCGAGACGTCTCAAAGCGCTTCACGTGATACACTGTAAAGTGAATGGACTGTGTATTTTGTGGGTGAAACACGGCGGCCAATTGCGTACAGCAGCGTCTGTCCCACAAACAGTCGTGGATTGAGCGACCAACTCCAGTTGTGGATTGAGGGTTAGACTCCGACGCTATCAAGAGCTCCGGGACACTACCCCGTGTGAAGGGCACTATATAAACACAAGTTGTTGTTGTAAACATAGTATAGTCACAGTAATATAACAGTATACATACTGTGGGCAGGATATTTGAATGACACAACAAAGCTAATTTCTATGTTATAGTCGAAAAGGAACATTATTGACCTTCAGAAATGTATTATAACAACACGGCGAGAGAAAGATGTGCAATAGATTCACTGCTGAGTGGCCCTATTATGTCAAGATTTACTCTGAAGGCCATTTATCTCGTGAAAAATGAGTAGTTTTAGTAAGATTTAGCTTTGAACACCTGCTCAATATCAGCCCAGACAGTGAGAAATAACCTAATTATACAAAGGATTTGTCAATAACCTGAAAAGCCAAGTACTATCACACTTTGATGAATGTTAGTTTAATTTTGTAATGTGGCACCTGAGCCTGAAGGTTAAACTGCGAGAAAGTGCGACAATAGATCTTTGCTGACAAGTGCAAAGTACTTTTTAAAAGACACCACATTGAGCTATTACAGGAGTAGCTGAACACTTACTCTTGGGTTTCAAATGTTCACTTATCAGCCCATTCAATCAGCTATTAAGGCCACTGTGTTTAGAGCTAACTATTAGCACGAGGATTCCCAATCTAGTCTACAGTATGTAAATCTAACAGCGTGATTTTTTTTACGATAATATTCTTATTCGGTGGCTGTGCTTTCAACCTCTACGCCCCGAAACTCTGGAACCCTCTCGCTCTATCCCTCCGCCTTGCCCCTTCCTTCCCCATCTTCAGACCGTGTCTAAAGACCTTCCTTTTCGACTTTTTCCAATCTACTCTCTGGCATTTCCATTCTTTACATCAAAGCAGAATCAATTTAGAACAAGGCTGAGCTGGACTAAGAGTTATTTGTTGAACGGATCACCAGTGTGTGGAGCTTTATTGTGCTGTATGACGTACAGTAATAACCAACTAATCATAACACTAGGAGCCGTGAGGGGTATAATTGACAGAACATTTCTGAACTGTGCCAGTAATTTGTTCTCGGGTCACTGTGACCTAAACATTGTACGACAATGGAATAACGTTGAACATTTACAAAAATTCAATTCATTTTCAACTGTTGAGTTTCCAAACCGCAATTAGCAGCTACTAAAGGCTGTTGATATTGAGGTGACCTGATACACGGGTGGTTTCTGAATTACTGTATTTACTAATTCATACAATGGAGTCTATTTCCGACATTTCCCAATAGGGATTTCTCTGTGAGGAATCCTGTTTGGATTTCTGTCAAGCCGGGACTGTAGCTGAAGGAGACCACGTTTGTACAATTCTGACCTCTCAATAATAAACGCCGCAAATTAGATCCCAATGACAAACGTTCTCTAATTTGAATGGCTGAAATGAATTCGGGTTAAACACTTCAATTAGCTAGCACAATTATTTACTATTAAACCCTGGTAGCGTTTTCATCTCGTGGTCTTTGTGGCCGGCTCTTTACTGAATATTCAGGGTTTTATGACGTCCCAGTACAGAGTTCTGTGTCTGCCAACATGTCCAATTTGTATGTAAATGGTGCAGTTAAAATCTACAGGCATAAAAGAAACAAGCGTTTGGGTAGTCACGAGATAATTTGCTCTTATCAAAGCTGCAGATGATGTAACAGTAACAAATGTCATTGGCCTGAGAGCAACCCTCTGGAGTAAGAATAGTTAATTGTGCAGATTTATGGCTCAGTTAAGTGTGTTCGGCTTTAAAAACTGGCAGCTGCAGACTGTTATGTGGAATTCTTTCACATTGAAAACTCTTTTTACTAAACTTTCTTATTCTTTAATTTCAATTCTAAACATGATCCTCCTGAAGTGAGCGTCACCAAAAATAATAATAATTTGGCCACTCAATCCACGACCATGTCCTGACCCTGAGCAGTTTGCAAAGGCATCATGTACTGCAGTAAAGGTCACAATAAATATCTCCCCATTGTAATAGTTGTAAATCAGATGCACATCAGTTACCGCAGCCCTTGCGAGGATATTGAAGGGATCGATTTTGAGGTATTTCTCAACGGATTTCTTAATTAAGAAATCCAAGTAAGGCGCTCGATCGAGATCCTGGTGTGTTTGGACCGGGAGAGCAGAACGGCCCTTAATCTGACACTAATAAAACAAACCGATCACTGGCAATTTGCGAATAGAAAATAGGAAATACTGGAAATAGACTAGATCAACTAGCTTGTAGAGGTCAATAGGTTAGCAATTTGTTAATGGCCCTTTTATCAGAAGTGAAGCAGTAGAAGAGTCTGCGTATAGGAGTCAGGCTGAAAGTTCAGAAAAAAGCACCTTGGGAAGACGTTAAAACTGATCGCCATTAGCGAGTGCCATTAACAACTTGCAAAGAACGCTGTTTGGGAGGGAGGAATTCCTTTATCTTATAGATTTCACTTCCATCGTCTACCATTTCAACCTGCGCCTAATACTGTCCGGAATTAGCTAAGCAGGATGTGTCCCTCCAGAGAGAGAGAGAGAGAACGCATTTCATTCCAACAATCTATCTCTGGGATTGTCATGTGTAGGTGGGAGGCCTGGAATTCTCAGTTTTATTTGGAGATGCGTTAAGCATGGTGATGGTGTTCCACATGTGTCAGTACTCAGCTGACCCCAAAAAATATATATACCATTTCTGCTCTAATCAGGGATGTAATGAAAATATCGGCCTAATTGTCTCTTTTGGACACTGATTTGTCCTTCTGTAGGATCTTCAGCCATTCTGGGTTTGATTCCTGATTCGGACTAATTGACATTAAACCGGCAATGTTGTTTACAAAGCCCACGTCAAGGCCAATTGCTCATAGCCACGTCCCACAATTTTTTTTAAAAACCCGTAACGTTTCTGTATATATTCCACAAACTGGAAAATGACAGATTTGTGGAAAAAGGGTCAAGCAAAATGTTCTCTTCATTTTAGAGACATATTTCGATCGTCAATACTTCATATCACCTAAGTCGGACAACGCAAACTCAAGCCAGTTCCATCACTAGCTTTTTATTTTCTGGTGATATTGATTATAATATTGATTTCATGAGTTGGTTCCTATCCACTTACCGAGGATGGCTACCACGATGTTGTCCTTTAGGGTTTCAATGGAGCCCCTGGAGATGAAATAGAGAGCAGTGAGGATGTCGCCACTGTGGACCAAAGTGTCACCTGGGGGAGCGTGGGTGGTTTTAAACTTCATGGCTAATGCTCGGAGGCAGCCTTTACTGGCTCCTTTGAATGCTTTGCAGTTCTGCAGTAATGATTGGTTCAGATGGAGACAGATGTCTGCCTGGAGACATTCAGGAAAACCCTTGAGGACCTAGTGAAAAAAAATACATCTCAGCAACAAAGAACGGACACAGACTTCAATTCTAACACGGCTAATCATTCACTGCGTTGTCTTAAGTTCATCACACAACATGGGGGTGGGTGGGGGGGGGGAAACAATGACATTCTTAAGATAAATCTTTGGCTGAGGGATGGATTCCTGACGTGGCTGACCAGGAAATCCTGTGGGTGGTATTTTCATGGTCTGCACTTAATTCCAAATGGGAATTATGGAAATTTTGGTCATTTGTTGCTGGAAATAGGTCTTACCTCAAAAAGGTAACCTCTAAATTCCAAACATCAGGGCGGAATCAGGTCTGCCCTTCAGATTGTAACTGTCTGGGCAGGTCTAATGTGTATTACCAAAAAAATTGTAAAACAATCACTCTCCCCTCTGTTGGCCTTGCTAGAAATATCTGAAAATATTTTCAGATCTACATGGCTTATTAAATACTTTCAATTTTTTTTAAAAAACAGAGTCGATTGCCTCAAAGGTAATGTTACTGGTGCTGTAAAGTGGGTGATAAAGCTCTTAGAACTCAAATGCTGTGAACATTAAAATAATAATTGTGAACAGATGAGCTTTTAATACGCACACTTTCATAGCTTACGTCGGTTGGCCAACAGAAGGAATAGCGTCATTTTTTTTTAAAACAAAAACTGATCCATGGCAACATTTGAATCATAATAAAAAAGAGAAATTCCATCAGAAATTTTGATCTATTTAAAAGTCGTAAATCGTAAAGTAGGTTAAATGTTTTTCGCACTGTGAAATGAATGCTAAAGTATTTCGCTCCTTTTTCAATGCACGTTCAGTTGCGCAGTCGCAGTGAGTACCAGTGCTGGAGGTTTGCTCAGCCACTAGATGGCACAAAGTACATTATTTATCACAGAAACAGAGTTTAACACAAACAAGACAAAATGACTAACCTGGAGCCACAGATATCTATGGGTAAAGCAACTAATAAGTTAAATAACAACACGTGCCATGCAAGAGAATACTGCTGCTACACAACCACACTTTACACTTGGAGTTTAGTACTGAGATCAGTTATCAATGGGAACATAGGACTGTACAGGTCTGGTCTGGGGAAAAATCCTTGCAACCTATCTGGCCAACTCCACGATTCAAAATGTACCTACAATCTGCTATCTCCCTTCAATCCCTTCTTTCACCATCAATCTATCTGGACGCCTTTTGAATTTGTCTTTGCTGCCCGCTGTTATAATTCAGGAAATTTAGCACCACAATCGTGTTTATGTGTGACCCAACATCAACTCTTTAATCTCTCCCTATAGTCTGTGATATTCCTCTTATTTTTAGGTCATAAAAGAGTTTCTATGTTAGATGTGAACATCAGCACGTGAGTCAGCCTGAGACATAATTATATTGCGTTTTACATTTGATCAAACCCAAGAATAGATCATATTCATTAGAGACACCCTGTTAATGGCAACATTTTTTTTAAAGGGAGAAATTTGCTCAGGCACCATTCATTCCCCCAACATTCAGACATAGTATTTGCTTGTATGAATGAATGGCTATCATTAGCTCACTATGACTGCATTAAAGTTTATCAACTCAACATAAGTTAAAAGCAATGTGACTCCCACATAACTTGCACAGATTACAACCAGTCAGAGACATTGATCTGTTGTTCACTGTGTCAACCTTTAGAAGAAGTAAAATAAAGCAAAATTATCAAACACAACACTGGTATCCTATCTAATCTCAGCCCTTGGTTTAAGTTAATTCTGCTAAGCATTCATGGGACTGACAAGATTTTCTTTGAAATGTATTGACTTTTCTTGTCTTGCTTCACTGCAATCCATTGCCACCCACAACATTCAGCTTTACAGGCAAGCAATCTTGTAAATTACAGCATCATCACATTCAGTAAGATTGAGGCTGATTTAAATATCAAACCTGTGTATAAATCAGATGATTCCTGCCGCAGTATATCATCTGGGCTGGATTATATTATTGAGTTATTGTCAAAAATGATGGTGGCTGTAATTAACTTCTGTAGATACAGAAGCTGTAATAATAATAATTTGTTCTGAACTTAATTTTGTATCTCGATGCAGTCATAACATTTTTACAGACAAGGTTGAAATACAATCCATTTGTAAAGATCAAGTAACAGACAGCTTTGTAATGTATTGCATTTCAAGATATGTCACATAATGTGCTTCACAATTACATGCTGATCATGTCAAACTCAAAGCAAAAGGAGTTTGTGTTATGCATACAGATATGAATGGAATCCTTTCTCTCCACTCACTGGAAAGTGAAACTAATGAAAATTTAATTCGCCTAAAAAGTATGTGATTGTGTGAAAGTGAGGCTTGCGGTATGACTTTCTACTTGATGTACAGAAGTAGTGATTTGATGGTGGAAATGAATCCTTCCATTCGATGTTAGGAAGTGCAATACACCTACACATCACAAGGATTTTATTCCCCCCACCCACACTTCCCACTTCCGCTACCTTTTGAGTGTCATTGGAACCAGTGGATATCAGAGAAAGGTGTGGGTCAGGTGATAAGCTATTAATTTATCTTCTACGAAAGCCAACCTCCGCATGTGTCAGACTCCAAAAAAAAACAATCTACTCTGTGGCAGAGATGGTACATGACACTATTTTTGATGTTGCTCATCTCACTAATATGGAGACTTGTCTTTGCAGCGTCCATCGTGAAACCCTGAATGTCTGGCTCTTTGGTTTCTTGTTATGATGAGGCCTATCAGATCTTATGATAATGCTGTTGATAATGTCATGCAGTAGAAGTTTGCTTAGGGTGGGGGGTAAAAAAAAATGCATGCAGATCTGACAAGTACACACAATGGTTTAAGAGCCGAGGCGGGTGCTATTAATGCCTTGAGATGTTGGCATGCATACGGTTTGAACTGAAAGCGTGAACACGTGAAGAAAATCACACACATCGAGTGGAAAATAGAAACATTTACAACGTAATTCGCATCAATACTCTAACAAACCATATGCATATAAGAAAGTATAGGAAAACCGAGGTAATGTGGACGGTGGGTTTCATGTTTTTTTTTTGCGGCTGGTCAAATTACAGCTAATTATTCAGCGAGTTCCATAAAAAGCTGCAATTTCTTTTCTGTTAAACCGTCGCATTGTGTACGTTTCTCCCACAGTTCATCTTACCATATTTCTCTGTAATTCACATTACCCAAGTACTGTGTCATGCAGAAAATTATACTGAGAGAAAAGCGCCAAATAAAGAGCTCAGTCAGTAAAGTGAACAAATACAGAGGGCAGTTTCCACACTTGTATACAACAATGACAGGTTACATATACCTCCTGTTCTTACCAGAGGCAGTTGGGTTATTCCAAGCATTAAGTGGTGAAGCAGACAAGGAAGAGATAAGCTTTTATAAGTACAGCATGTAAACGACACGTTCAATGACATCTTTCTTTTATCTTTACACAAATGAACCTAATATTGGTCCATTTGTTTTGGACGCGAGGAGAGAAACATGATTAATACAGATTAATACACGTAGGAAAAATAAGAGTGTTAATACACAGGCAAAGAGGAGACGTTTTATGTTTGGTATTTGTGCCTCTGAACTTCACTAATGGGAAGACAAGACTGTGTTCATTGGTTGTTGTGGAACAATGTTTTCAAAATCTCTTTAAATCAATTGGCAGCTGCGTTTTGCCCACAAAATACACAGTCGCTACACTTTACAGTGTATCCTGTGAAGCGCTTTTGAGACGTCTCGAAGACGTGATGAGGCGCTGTATCAAATGCAGGGATTGTGATTTTATTTTATAACCAAGTTAAAATTCAGAAGCCCTTTAAATTCTGCCACGCAGTAAACACAGTGTTATGAGTAAACTCAGGTTCAGGTCTCAAAGCAGCCAAAACAATTGTAGTGCAAGCATTGTGATATTAACAATAAGGAGGGACAACATGTCTCGAGTGTTGCTCTACATCAATTCAATTCTTCTGATGACATTTGCATTGATGTTATTATGCCAAGATGTCAGAGCTGTTCAGAAAGGCTTGATGTATGATTGAGTGCGCTGAATGGTTTGCCACTTAGATAACTCGCATGGTATTTTTTCAAAGAAGTTAAGACGGCTGTGAATGCCGAATGAAAAGCTAAGCGCCATTTAATGTTTGGCGCTGGGGTTACAAATGTTATCCGTATGTGTACATTTATAATGGACTCTTTTTAACAGTGATAAACGCAAATGTGTTTATTTGGGCCTCACGTTTGTCGTATTTTTAAGATGTAAGATACGTCATAGGATCTCAGTATACAAACTCTGGCTCCATAAGTAAATACCAGATTGAGTTGCGCTACCTAGATATTCCAGTCTTTATGACCAACACATGCAGAGTGAGTCAATTACCTTAGTTGTGTCGCTGTGGTTATTTAATCCTCTATTATGGGACGCTACCCTGCATGAGAAGCGCTATATAAAACAAATGTTGTTTTGTTCTTGTTAACGGAACATTTGTTTTAGGGAGAATGAAGGTGGTTCCAGGTTTTGCGAATGCAAACCACTATTCTGCTTATTGATACAAACATCACCATTAACAGATGTCTTGTACATACCATATTCATGTCTATGCCATTTGTGTATGTCCAGGCATGTTGGAAGTACTCCTCTAGTCTCTGGCGTAAAGGGTTGGGAATCTGGTGAAAGCGTATGAATTCCTTGACGCGAAGCATCTGCATGTGATATCTCGCTGTCCCCGAATACAGTCTCTGAATTATGGCCGAGACATTACCAAAGATACTGGCATACATTAACGCTGGTCAAGGAGAAGACAGACAGATAAGACCGGTTACGCACTCTTTACAATTGTTCAAACTTTAACATTATAAAGTCTAGGTTAAACCATTTATATATATAAAAAATATAATTAATAAATAATAATAATTCGGTCAATCAACCCACGATTGTTTGTGGGACGCTGCTGTGCGCAATTGGCTGCCGTATTTCACAAAATATACAGTCAATTCACTTTGCAGTATATTCTGTGAAGAGCTTTGAAACGTCTCAAACACGTGATAAGGCGCTATATCAATGCAAGGATTATTATCATTATTATTATATTTCCAACACCATGGTTTAACATTATTTTAAGGCTAGTTTTACTGGTGGAGGAAGATCATATTTGTATCAACCAGATTTCAGTTCACTTTATCAATACTGCTATTCTTAGCAAAAAGGTGAGATTTCACCCCTCATATTTATATAGGCTTTAATGAGATTAGATTGTTTTAAATCCTGTAAATCCTTATAGATGGATTTCACTCAAGCACACCCTTACATTACTCTGCATTTTCTCACAAACCCTAAATGCTATAGAGCAGGGTAATAAATGCAGGTATGTGCATAGCTGAGCCTAGTATAGCTTAAATTTAATTACAGACTGCCATTCAGGAGATCACTTTCCATTGACATACTTAAATACATAATCCTTATCCAGGCTTAAATGTTCCCTAGTTAGTTCTGTTTGTGGTGCTCAGCATCTGGATAATGTCACCCCATTGATCAGTTTGACCGAAAGACATTGGCGCAGGCATAAATCTAACCCTATATATTAAAACCTGCAGCAAAAGATAATTGAAGTTAAATTTTGTGTGGCTTTAACTCATTGCCCTTGTGATATTTAACCTGTGATATTGAACAGTATTGTCTCCGTCGCACCAACCAATTTATATATTGGCTACGTTTAATATAGCCTGCTGGTTTCAGTAGATTTATCCAAATGACAAGGCTACGCTAATACAAGTTAGCAAAGCTGGTTCAGGAACCATAGACAGTAGAGGGAGCTGTCCTCTATACTCTTGGGGGATTTGGAGTAAACCAGGTTGGAGCACTCGCCTCGCAAGCACGAGGACCTGGGTTGGATTCCCTGCCTGATGACATTTTGGGGTGATTACAGCAAACTGACATCCATTATGACTGTTGAGCACAAAAAGGGAAGCCACTTACAGCCAATGAGCATGACGCAGATGGAGAAGATCTTCTCTGAGTTGGTGTTGGGAGACACATTGCCAAAGCCAACACTTGTCAGACTGCTGAACGTGAAGTACAGCGCAGTCACATATTTATCCTTGATGGACGGCCCTGAGCTGGCATCGCTGTAATTATATCGTTTCCCTATCTGTTGTCCCAGAGAGTCCAGCCAGCCTATTTTGTGCAGCAAGTATGGCCTCTCCACATTCCCGATTGCATACCAAATACAAGCCAACCAGTGAGCAATCAAGGCGAATATACACATGAGCAGCATCAGAACAGCAGCACCATATTCAGAATATCGGTCCAGTTTCCGGGCCACTCTCACCAGCCGTAGCAGGCGAGCGGTCTTCAGGAGGCCGATCAGTGTGGTCGTCTATTAAAATAGTCAAGTGGAATATTGTAATCTTTCATCTTATAAGAACCACAACAATAGCGCCCCCCCCCCCCCCCCCCCTCAACCCCTCACACAGGGCAGCATCCCAGAGCGCTTGACAGTGGCCGAGCACAAAACTGAGCCGGGAGGGAGGCGGAAGGTGACCGTAGGCACGGCCGGTTGAAGAGGAAAGTCTTCAGGTGAGACCTGAAGATGGGGAAGAGGGGAAACAGGTGGAGATTGATGGAGAGAGTTCCAGAGTTTGGGGGGTTAGTCTCTGAAAGCGCACGGCCACGGATGGTGGGGATGAGGAGTTATCAGGGATGATGGCATTTCACCCTCTTGTCTATCCAGCAGGTACATGGCTCATCTCCACTCACTGCTTTGGGTAACTGGCTCAGCTGAGATGATCAAGCTCTCACGTTTGAACTTTGTACAGAAGCCGAGGCTCCCGCTGGCTTGCTGGGTCACAGAGCTCCTTCAGTCACACAGTTTTTTAAAAAATAATTCTCACACCAGGAGCATTGAAACGGTTTGCTCTTAGATGATGATTGACATCCTGTTGCTTGTCACCTCTTAATTTAGATGTGTACCCGTAGCGTTTTTTTAAAGATTTCTGAACATTAATTCCCTGAACTGTGTTGTCTCCAAATGAATGCGGCATGAATAATAATTTATGGGATATCTATATTTATTATCTATTAAAATGTCAACTTTTATTGATGTCACAATGATAACCGCTGGAGGTTTAGATGGCAAAATGCTATGTTTATTGACTACGTAAACATCCATTTTGTCCTCTTGCCAGGTGATGCTATTTTTATATCGCTGCCCTTTCTGAACACAGCTGGTAGGTCTGATTGTCAAAGCAACAGATGCTGAAACCCAGCTTTGTGACCAGTTCTCCTGTGCATTCAGAACTGAGAAGATTCCACCACGTGACGAGATTGCAGTTGTCCTGACACAGAAGGCAAACAACACCAACATTTACCCACTGAATCTCCATTACAATTCCCACAAACAATCACCACCAATTAAAAAATTGCAGGAAATTCCTTCCCTCCCTCCCTCCCTCCTTCCCTCCCTCTCACCCTCCTTTCCACCATTTCCTCAAACAACGGTTTTAAGAAAAAATGGCCAAAATTATTTTTAAAATTGAAAACGATTTGATTTTTCTTAAGATATGCAAATAGGGCAATAGTTCAGATAGAATGGAGTCAAGAAATGAGATGTAAGAAACATCCCTCCAGTCCTCAACGAATATCTTGTGGAGAGAAGTACATTACAATTGTAATGCTCTTGTGCTAAATATACATTGATATCCAGTGGTGAACATATGTCCAATTGTGGTGGTCTCGTGGGGCTGTGTGGCCCTGCTTTACAAGTGTAATTGTTGTTGTTGCGTGTATGTAATTAGGAGGGATGTGTGTGTTTGTTCCCTTGAATTCACAATGTAGATCTATGCATTGATTTGGGTTATGAGGATCAGCGTTTGGCTTTTATGAATAAATGAATGTTCCGGGACTCCAAACACAAACCGACCCTGAATTCAAATTCACATTCCACTCCATCCTTGCTTTGTACTTCAGTTTTCCTGCGTGTCCAAACAAACTGCAGACATCATGGTTTCATAAGCTGTCCATCAAATGCAGTCATCCCACTTTTATCTACAGCTAATGTAAGCACATTTTTCCATATATTTCCGTGCGCAATTGGCTGCTGCATTTCGTCCACAAAACAGTCAATTCACTTTACAGTGTATTCTGTGAAGCGCTTTGAGACGCCTCGAAGGCGTGATAAGGCTCTATATCAAGGGCAAAGATTATTATCATTATTATTTACTTCATTGGTGCAGTGCATTGATTTGGTACTTCTAGAATTGACGTTTCACAGGGGAATTTTTAACCGCAATAAAAATAATAAATAAACTAAATTCTCAAATCTTACCTCATCTGACCCGGATCCGAAGATCAGGAGGTCGAATGGGATAGCAGCCACCATGTCGATGAGGAACCAGCCTTTGAAGTAATGGATGGCAATCTTTGCAGGGTGGCTGACCACTTCTTCATTTTGATTGACATAGGTGGTTCTGAAGTTGATCAGGATGTCTATGATGAACATAATGTCCACAATTAAGTCTACAACATTGAGGGGGCTGCAGGAGTAACCGCACTCCCTTCTCTTCTGCTCTTCACGGTCGTTGAGTAGAAAGGCCGCAGAATAAGGGGTGAAGATGGCCGTGTAAATCACCAGGAGCAAAATAAGCCAATCCCACACAGCCTTGAAAGGACTGTAGTGGAGGATGGTGAGCTTGTGGATGCGAGGTGTCTGAAGTTTATACTCTGGCAGAACATCAGCCCCGAGCGAGAGAACCTAGAGCAGGGAAACACAGACAGATGTTAGCAGGAAGAGACACTATGTTCTATATCCAGACTTAGTCCAACTATGGCACAAACTGTTGTCATTCAAACTACTTTGCGTTTTAAAAGAAGTCCTAATTTCAGAATCTGACTAAAAAATAACTAGGTTCCCAAATACAAATCAATCGTCCCATTTCTGTCATTGTACTTTGGAGATTGAGACGACATACAGTAGGACAAGAAGAAAAGAACCACCTCTGTTAGTTTAGCTAGTTAAGGCAGGACCCAGGGAAACCCTCTGTATAATTAATTTGATTGACAGCTGGTAACCTACTGCTACTGCCTTCTGTTCAGTGAGAGAAACCCAAACCTAAACTTGACCAGTTCCAGCCAGTTTGGTTTCTTTGTGGGCCGCAGGACTGCGTAGCTGTATTCTTTTAAGTATGAGTGAAGAGACACGCTTTGTGTTTAGTTTTCTTCTCTGCTGGCTGGCCCTTGTCTTATTTATTTGAGTTGGGCATTAAAACATTCACCTAGTAAATTGGCCTGCCTAATGTGAGCCACTATATAATATCTATATATTATATATATTTATATATCTATATGGCATCCAAATAAACCACAAGTTTTACAATGCACTGTCAATAAGACCAATTGTAGGGAACTCGTTCCAGTCATATAAATGAGTCCAGTATAAATATCTGAGAATGAGTTATGCTGTTCATTATAGCAAGGTTCAGTCGACAATAAAGTATATTGCCAATGGGAACTCATTCAACTAACCGGATATTTGTCATGTCAATCCGGCAGAAAATCAGCTCCTTAAATAGATGACATTGGAGCCTGATGTACTTCCGATTTCCTTATTAAGCAATCCCATTCTAAATCATTATAATAATAATCCTTGTGTTTGATATACTGTAAAACTCACATAAAAGTCTGGTCTGTATAAATCATATAATTGCCTGAGTCCTGTTCAGGAGTTTATGTTCTATTCAAGTTTGACGTAACTCATTACTTTGCATAAGTTCGTAATAAATGCCTGGTCCCAACTGATTATGTGAGGTTTACTGAATATTAGAGACAATTATTGGTAAACATAGTGCTATAGAAGGGGCATCAGTATACAGTCAATTTGCTTTATGGTACATTTTGTGAAGTGCTTTTAAACGTAAAGATGTGATCAGGTGCTTTGTCAAATGGAAGGATTATTATCCTATTATTCTTGCACGGTTCAAAACTCAGTGTAAGGATTTGATACGACTTCTGAAGTAACAGCTTTAATGTTCACTAGGTGGCAATGCAGTCATTGTAATTTGTCACCATTGGGTAAACCACACTGTGAAATCCCTACATTTTATGTAAAGTGACTGATATTGTAATAAAAATAATATGCTCTGGAGCCTCTCGTGACATTTATTTGCAAAATTCACATATCTGTACCTTTTTTTTGGACGAACGTTTGAGAAGGAAAAGAGCAAAGAGCATCTGAGAGTTCACAAAACACAGTTGGTAACTATTGTGTGAACTGACTATGTCTGCAGTCAGCAGCTGACTCACATAATGTGCTCCAGAAATAGGCTGCAGTAAAATCCAATCAAGTTGCTTAAAGTATTGAGTATTGAGTAATGCCAAAGGGCCCACAGAACAGTAAAACTTTAGTCTCCCTTAAATCGTCTTCTTGCTGTAGTGCTCAGCTTTTATTTCCAGAAATCACTTTGGATACAGATTTTTTTTTGGTCCTCCGGGTGTCTGACACTCACGGAAACCCGTCACCATTGCTTAAGTGTAACCAAACCGAGCTGAGAATTCCATACATCCCACCTACATGTGGAAGTCCCAGAGACATTTGCTGGAATGGACGAGTGAAAACATTCTCTATGTTTGCATTTTTAACAAATAGGCATATTACTGTGCTCGGGGCATTGGGGTTTGAAGCACTGAAATCCTTGGTATAATAATCCTGGCATTTGATGTCGCGTCCTATCACGTCTTCGAGACTTCTCAAAACATGTCACAGAATGTACTGTAAAGTGAATTGACTGTGTATTTTGTGGGCAAAATGGTATGAGGCTTCGATATGTTAAGTTATGTGAAGCTGCAGTATATTTCTGCTCACTGGAGACTGTTATACAGAATGAGTGGTCTTTGGACTGTTGGAAATACATTAAAAATCGTTACTTCAGAAGATCACAAGAGAGACACTAATGAGGAAGGACCATTTGATCTCATTCTTCTAGAATACTTACCCTAGCTTTACTTATCCCATTACAGCTTCAAGTAGTTTCTGAAATGAGTCCAGCCATACTGCTTCACAGAATATACCACAAAGCACATTGACTATATTTTGTGGGCGAAACATAGCAGCCAATTTATTATTAAATTATCCTATTTATTATATGTTATTATTAATTTCCATGATAACATGTTTCATAAAATAGTCTTAAATCTGTCTGGAAAGACAGTAAATGAAGCAGGATTATTGTGAAAACAGCAATCTTCATATCTCTCTTGTTCATGCATGTCTCCACTTAACCGGCACATTAAATACAAAAGCAGCCTCACATCCCAGCCATACCCCAGAGAATAGCTGCTTCACTGAAACTAGACACGCAAGTCTCTGAGCCCTATTTTATATGATTTGCATCAGGGTAAGATGCTATTTTGACTGGCAAAACCACACCCCAAAATAGTTTTTTTATATATATATATATATGCAACCTCAGTAGCACCCTAAAAATGCTGTATTGCGATGAGATTGAGTTAAACATGCACCGACTGCTAGAATCTCATCAAAAGCTATTCTATAAAATCAGTGTGGTTTCTCAATAGTAAGGACTGTGTGTGTGTGTGTCTCCAAAGAGGTGACATTGCTTTAGGGCATAAAACAGCTCAACTCCCTCCCCCCATAAATTCTATAAGCATGAAATCCCATAGGGAGAGGGATAGCGAGAGCAAGGAATGGTTCCTTTGTATACTGCTGCTTCAGGGGGAAATCTGCTCCTATCTCTGCTTTCTCATACAGGGACATGGTATGCATTAACGTTAGTGCTGAATTAATGCCAGATGCTACACAAATGTATGACACCAAGAAAGATCCAATCACAAGCTTTTGCCTGAATATAATGAAGATCTGGTATTGGCAAAATCAAGCTGATACAATAATCGGCCTCTCAAACTAACCTAAAATAAAATATCATCGACACAAGATTACAAAATATTTTATGTACAATTGCCAAATGGCTTCACCCCACCCTCTGCTGTATTTCTATTCCTCTATGATATCTTGATAATAATCCTTGCGTTTGATCCATTGCCTTTCACATCAGGACAACATCTTCACAGGAACTACTATAAAGCACAGTGGCTCTGTATTTTAATAATAATAATAATCCTTGCATTTGATACAGAGCTTTATCACGTCTTTGTGACGTCTCAAAGCGCTTCACAGAATATACTGTAAAGTGAATTGACTGTGTATTTTGTGGGCAAAATTACGCACAGCAGCGTCCCACAAACAGTCGTGGATTGAGTGATCAAATTATTATTTTTTTAAAAAATCTGATTTTGCATAGGCCACTAATATTTGCCACAACATTTGCCACAGGGTGCTGCAATTTCTTCATCGGGGAAATGCTGGACAAACTGGATGCCTGAATTAATTGGCGATGCAGAAAAATGTTACCGCTTATCCAAACAAAATGAAAGCTCCTCCTCAGAAGGGCATCACATAAACCCAGTACATTTTGCATAATGAGAAATGGATTTTTTTCCGACAGCCTTCAATGCAGTTGTCAGTCAATTCCAAGGGAATGTATTACATTCCTGCCTCGTCTGGAGAATTTCTGGATCATACGTATATAAGTGACAGACATCCCACTTCACCACAGCAATTTAATTTCCAGAGTTATTCAACGAGTTACATTGATGAAGCTGGGAAGGTCTAATTATAGGACATATACATCACTGTGTACAGATTCACCAGATGGGCTGCAAAGTGATGTACAGCCTAAGCTCTAGAACCTTCCGCTGCTGTATTTTTCTAATTGGTGCTCAGCGTGTTATTGTACTGCACTACATTTCCTGCTGGGAAATCAAATCAAACCGTTCCTTCTGAAATGTGGAGTCGCACATTTTCTTGAAACGTGCTGCTTACCATCAAACTCTCTGATTTAATACAAGGCAGTGAAAGGTGTCCTGATAGTTTAGCGAGTGGCTAATTCACTGCAGTGTGACGGTGAGAAGTGATCGGCAGGACAGCCACAGGTTCTGTTTTCTGCTCCGTGCTGAGTTGGCTAATCCACCGGGCGGGCAATCTCACCCCAGGTCCAGGGGCATTTTGGCCAACGGCCCAATACTGCTCACGAGTTGGCAGTCAGCAGGCAGTCTTATCTACAGCACGGCCAGTGTGATTAATGAAATACCCTATTGCAGACTATACCATGGTACCTGCTCCTGTTTGACATTGACAGTAAAACACATGGGTCTGACATGCGGCAATAGCCTGGGATTCCTCAGCCAGGGAATTGGAAATATGTTATGCCAATTTAGAAGAATCCTTGCATTTGATCAGGCCTTCGAAGTGCCTTCAGTGACTGCACTTTACAGTACGACAACAACAACAATAAGTATGTTTCCCTCGACTCATGTGATTTAATTAAGATATCTAATTAGATATAACTGCAGGACAGCCTCTCAATGTTCATGTCCAGGCTGTCTGCTTCACAGAGAGGATGATACAGTCCTGTTTCCATCTGTCACCAGACCAGCCAACCAGCTTAATGTTTTATATCCTGCGAGTATAATAATGCAACTGATGCAGAAATGTGTCAGCAGCCGGAGACATCCTATTCTTATCAGCCTATCCCAGTTTCCTAGGAAAAAGTGCCATTGATTTCAAAAATTGTTTAAAACGACAGACGTCTTAGAAATCATTTAAAATATTCACTGTCCTCCCCGGTATATACATAGCTGATACAAACTCAGAGACATGATAAGGCATTGTATCAAATGCAAGGATTATTATTATTATTTGATACAGCGCCTTATCACGTCTTCGAGACGTCTCGAAGCGCTTCACAGAATATACTGTAAAGTGTTGTGACTGTGTGTTTTGTGGGCCAAACGCTGTATATTTTGTGTCCAGTACTTTATCTGGACTGGATGAAGGATGTACACAGCCAGTTTTACTGTTACTTTGATCAACAACCTATTTTGTTATTTTAAGAAACTCACTGATTGCATTGCCACAGGTTTGTACTTTGATTTGATCTATTAGACCAAAGCTAGTTACAAACAACAGCGGTTTTTAATCGATTAAAAATATAGCAAAATGGAAATCGAGGAGTTCATCAATCAAAATTATTGACCACACAGGATTGTGGCATTTTTATCAGGTTTATATAGTTAGAGAAATACACACACTTGCGTGAAGAGAAAAATACCCCTTTTGTTTATTCCTTGGCATAAACGGCATCTGTTGAAACACAAAGAAGCAATTCAAGGTTATGTAACGGGGCCGAGCTCTGATTTCTCTTAAAAGTGACAGAATTAATATCAAACATATGGCGCAACAGGCAGAAAGTCGGTGATATATTGCCCCAAGTCATTAAGTGAAATACGTATTCCCAGGAATTCCAGTTCTTGATCAGCCATTTCATTTACTAGAGAAAAAAAACCTTTCTCTCCGCTGTCAATGACTGAGCAATATGGCATGTGTCTGTTTAGTATTTTGTAAGTACTTATTGTTTACAGTGAATGTGCATTAAAGCCCTGCATTTAAACAGTCAATCAAGTACAAAGGAACCCAGAACAGAGTTCACATCTGACTTCCATTTTGCAGGGCAGCCCATGGGCAGGTATTTGGAGATTCGTAGTCATGTTGATCTGAAGGGAAGCAGGAACAGCAAAGCTGGAAACACTAGAGTGAGCGACTGAGCGAGCGAGATAAATCATTTTAATTTCCCTCTGGAGGGATGAGGGATAAAACATACCTTCATTAAAAAAACTAACAGTTCTCAACCCTTTCAGGCTCTGTGGAGGAAGTCTATCTAAACCCTTATCTGTTGAATTATTCCTAATTCTCCTTCCATCTCTTTCTCTTTAAATCAGGAAGCAGTTTTTTTCACACAAAGGGTAAAGTGGAAATCTTGGAACTCTCTCTCCCTCCCCCAAAAGTCTGTGGATTAGGGCCGGATCCAGTCACATTTTCAAGACTGAGGTGGATATGGTTTTGTTGGGTCAGGGGATCAAGGGATATGGGGCAAAGGCGGGTAATTGATGCCTCATTTCGTCCACAAAAATACACAGTCAATTCACTTTACAGTATAATCTGTGAAGCGCTTTGAGATGTCTCGAAGATGTGATAAGGCGCTGTATCAAATGCAAGGATTATTATTATCATCAGCCATGATCTAACAGAACGGAGGAACAGGCTCGAGGGGCTGAATGGCCTCCTCCTGTTCCTATGTTCCATGTCTCCACATTTTTCCTATTACTCCTGCTGTCCCTGCCACAATTCCCCAGCCCTTTCCCAGCTGTGCCCTTTGTTCTCTCTCTCTCTCCGCAGACTCTCCCCAGCAGTAAATGTTTGTGTCAGGGCAGGGAGGGAGCCTGTGTCAGTCAGGCATCTCTGGGCAGATGAAGTTGCTCCAAGTTCAAACTTGTGAGGTTAAAGGCCTTTGTGAAGGTCAGGAAAGCCATTGGTGTCTCATTGAATCCCACAGCATGACTCCTCCTGTGAGCAGGCTCAGGAATAACTAAACCAATGATCATAGTTGGAGTCCTGTAGCTCAGTGGTTAGAGCACTCTCCTCGCAAGCGAGAGGACCCGGGTTTGATTCCCGGGTCAGGGCGAAACGTTGGGCAAGTTTCCTTACTCCACACCCCTCTGTTTACCAGCAGTAAGTAGGAACCCAGTTGTTAAGTCGATTGGCGGATCGCTTTCCTGGGGTAATAATCCCTTTTAAAAAATTATTTGGTCACTCAAACCACGACTGTTTGAGGGACACTGCTGTGCGCAACATATACAGTCAATTCACTTTACAGTATATTCTGTGAAGCGCTTTGAGCCATCTCGAAAACTTGATGAGGTGCTGTATCAAATGCAAGGATTATTATTATGATTATTATGGTTCTCGCTGCTCAGTACAAATCTCTTAAATAGCATGAGGGGAATATTTCTTGTTACGTACAACAAAATATCAAGTTAATTTTTTTAATATTTTAAAATAATAATAATCCTTGCATCCTTCCAGAAAGCGATCCAATAATTGACTAAAATAAAATAGGCTAAATTAAACTCTTTAGGTAATTACAATTATTTTGTAATTTTACAAGGACAACTACTTGGATATAATGTGATTCAGCAAGCCTTTGGTGCAGAGCTATAGAGGTACAGACAGATTTTTTTTGAGCCATGAATAAACTATTAGTACTCGTTAATGAAATCTTAATAATGAGGATGATGAAAGCAAACTCTTAAGTAAAAGCAGAACTATTGCTGGCCTTGCACTTTGATGCTTATTCGCCACTTATATACGACACTGAGATGGAACCAACGTCTTTTGAGATTGCACAAAGGAAAGACGCAGGCAGAACACAGTGTGAGATACTTCAAAGATCTGAGAGTAAATCACACCTCATTTACAACTATGCTAATGATTTTACCCCAGACAAAAACGAGCCACACAATTGGAATGTTTTAAGTTTCTTTTAAGAAGTATCCAACTTGCCCCTTCCTTCCCTATCTTCAGGTCGCGCCTGAAGACCTTCCTCTTCGACTGTCCCTACGGTCACCTCCCCCCTCCCATGTCTTCGAGACGTCTCTAAGCTGTAAAATGAATTGACTGTGTATTTTGTGGGCGAAATGCGGCAGCCAATTGCGCACAGCAGCGTCCCACAAACAGTCGTGGATTGACTGACCAAATTACTATTAACATACACAAAATACTCAATGTATTTAAGAATCTAAATGATTTATCTGTTCGCTGTTTTAAATGTCGAAAATGACGTGGAACGAGATCCAAATAGTCTGAGTTTCTGTCAGTATTATGTCTTTGGCTTTAATCAATAACATACATCACAATTGGCACTCAGTTCAGAAAGGCTCTACACAGACTGTGAAATACCAAAGGTCCAATCACCATAAACCTTCTTCCATTTGCTCACGGCTCAAAACACATCTCACATTTCTTCTGACCTTTTCGGAATTTTAACAAGCTGCGATAAAGTTGTAAACTAGAAGTCGTCATTATGTATCTCAAGTCCAAACATAACCTTTGTGGCGCACTAACCGAGCAGTTACTAACTGAGAGTGAATTGAGAGGCACTTGGATCTGAATCCATGTTCCCAACTAAAAGGATTTGTGCCGATTTCTACCTAAATACCATTTACAAATGAAAATCCAGTTTAGCTGGGTCCAGACTCATTTCCATATATAAAGGCTTGGAAACCCTTTCCGATGGCCAGGAATGTGTTTGTGTTTGTATTGATCCTCCTCAACTAAATCCAACTTGTGCCTGGTTTCTCTTGTTGAAGCACAGACCTCTTGATGGTATACTACTAATGCTGCTCTATAGCACTAAAAACACTTCTATACTCCTCAAGCAACTTCAAGCTCCCACTGATGAAAAGTGATAGGGAGGACTTCACATAACACGTAATGTTTCGCCCACAAAATACACAGTCACTTCACTTTACAGTTGAATTCTGTGAAGCGCTTTGAGACATCGCAATGACGTGATAAGACGCTACATCAATGCAGGGATTATTGTCAAAAAAAGAATTATTAAAAAAATTCTCCTCTCCTCGCTGGCTCTTTGGCCAATTATCTTAGACAGAACTTTAAGAATCTGATTAATAAGTAACACTGTACTGATCTTTCTACTTGGCCGGGCGCTGTTTGCCTTCGCTGCGATGCCTCCCCGCTGTCAAATAACGTGGGTAAAACTCGACCAAAAGATGGTGTGACGCAGAGATCGGCTGCGACATCAATCACTTTGCTAGTCTGTGGAGGAGCAGCTCGCAGGAGCCGGTTCCTTGATGTTCCAGGCACTCAGTATATTTACAATCTCACCCAAACCTTGACAACGTCCTTTTCTTTATAAAAAACACACGGCCGTTATCTTTAGCCACTACCCATCGCTCTGAGAATGGTTTGCAGGAGGACGTCTTCTTCAGCTTATCTGGCCTTTCACAGCCCATCGTTGCAGATTTGGAATGAATTGTTGTAAATACAGTAATAGCCCCTTTTTAGGGTTAGTGTTATTGATGGTGTTTTATTATTGCTTAGCGGGGCTGTTATCAAGTTGCCCACTTGGTCTTGTACCCACATGGGATCAAGGCTTTGTTCTTCACTTATAAACTGCTGACTGTGCGATGCTGGGTCCAAAATAAAGTGAAAACAGATTGTGTTGCAATAAGAGACACGTAATCACAACACTGAGACCCTGACATTGCTGTAACGCCAATGATGAAAGCAGGGGCTCAGTACAGAGCAGATAAAAGGCATTACTCAATCCCCGACTGTTTGTGGGACGCTGCTGTGCGCAATTGGCTGCCTCGTTTCGCCCACAAAATACACAGTCAATTCACGTTACAGTATATCCTGTGAAGCACTTTGAGACGTCTCGAAGACGTGATGAGGTGCTATCTCAAATGCAAGGATTATTATTATATTGCTCTCATTCGATCAGTCTCTGGCATAATCTGTGAAAAATGTCTTTAAATCTTTCTCATCTCATCAAATAAATTCTAATTTTGTGACCCATTCCTCCAATTGACTCTGTTCCTCTAACCACAAGTTTTGTTTTAATACTTAAGACTATTACTTTCTGATACGCTCATCAAATTCTGTAAGTAACATTGCCAATTGGAGCAATTGCAGTAATGAATGTTGTAAACGTTATAATTTTAGCACCTAACTGTGGATTAATACAACACCTGTACGTGGTGAGTTGTCACATATCACACCTCAGATAGCTAATAAAGCTTCCAGTTTCCTCTTGAATAATTTATAAATCTCTAACAATGTACCTATGGATGATTTGGCCTATGTGAATAATTCAAAGCACATTTTATTTTTCCTCCTTTCACCAATTCCCTCCCTGTCCTTTCCAGAACATGTTTAGACTCTTTTCCATCTCCAGAGGTACATTGCCATGGATGCCAGTCAAGAAGTCATGCTCGTTTGCCCTCCAAAGCAACCAGTCACCTCAGCTGGAGTTTAAATCACCTATGGGACAATCGTGATATAGAGCCCTCCTCACTAGACTGCCGGTTTGCTGGAGTTTGCTCTAAGATTATAGTTTATGTCTCATCTACTGTCGACCTACCTACACTTCTTCGATCGTGCCTTTGGTCGCCCTCCCACCTCTCTGCCTTCCCTCACCCTTACACCACTCCTCCCCTATGCTCGGACCTCGACACCTGACTGTTCAGCGCTTTGGGACGTCCTCCCGACATGAAAGGCGCTCTATAAATGTCATTTTGTTGTTGTTGTTGTTCTGGGTTATCAAGTCACCACTGATGTCACTCCACAGAATTGGACACAATGCTCCAGTTTAGGCCTAACCAGCGATTTGTAAAGGTTCAACATAATTGCCTTGATTTTATACTCTAGATTGCTAGAATTCATTTATTTTTCCAGGACAAAACATAGCCATAGGGCCAATTACCAGTTGACTGGAGCAATGAAATAATTAGGTGTCGTTTTGGCCTGTGGCTATTACTGCGATGTTCCCTGAAAGTCACACTAATCTCTAGCAAATGGATTTACAGGAATATTAAGGAATCTGATAACTTTTAAAAAGAGAGTTGAAAGAAACAATCTTCAGCAAAAGAAATTTGGAAGAAAATTTAAAAAAATTGTTTTGACTGTCCTAGCACCTTACCTCTCCGTAGATGCTGCCTGACCTGCTGCGGGTTCCCAGCGACTTCTATTTTTATTCCTTACCTGTGTGACTTTCTCAGTCACGTTGTGTGTCCTCTCCTTCACTTTGGGGGCGATGATGGTCTTCTCTGAGGACGGTGGGGATGAACTCTTCTTTTCAGGTTTTATATCGGAAAAGTTCAAGGTGATTTGAGGAATCTTGCTAATGGTGCTGTATTTGTTGAGATTAGAATCGGACGTGGAGCCCAATAGGCTGGACTTGATATGGTTAAAATGTCCTGCGGGGAAAATGAACAGTAAAACACATACAAGACTTTAGACTGTGGGAGAGAGCACAATGATTACACCATTTATTATTCCATCATTTTATGTTGTGATGCTGATCAGTCTACTCAGCAGATTAGGATTTCTCATCATCATTATGCAAAGCACCGTCTTTTATTTATATAATTAATAAGAACGCATTAACTAGTCATTTCAGTAATTACAATTTATTCAACTTTCGAATCGTAAAAATACATCTACTTACTCATTACGTTTTCTGAATAATAAAACAATTATATCAGTTAAACAAAGGAGTCATTCCTTCTAACAACATTATATTACGTCATCTCAGAAATGGGATCAGTCACCAGACACCCAGACAATGATGATGACCAGGTGGCTGCGTTACATGCAAAGTCAAGAGAAGCAAGCTCTTTTTTTGGAGAGCATGTAATGTGCAATTCAAATATTATCTGGCAATTAGCGTAAAAGCAAAACACAAGATAAATGAGCCAATGGATACAAGATCGGTCGGTCAATCAATCAATCAATCAATTGGCTTATGAAGTACAGATGTACAGGTAATGGACTTTCACTCAATAACACTTGTATTTTCACTTCTTGAATTCACGGCTAGACTATAGTTTGAGGCCCTGAGCTCATGCCATTACTACCCGGTGGTTCCACAGAGAGTGTCTTTGTTTAAGGCAAACACATGCTTTGCAAAAGTAATTGCCTGTCTGTAGCCTCGGTTCAGCAATAATGGTTCGTTCCCATTATAAAGATCGAGTCATGCTTTCTGTCCATTTTTATAATAAAATATTTTTCTTACATCATTACTTCCATCTGAACTTTTTTGGGGGCATAACTGTGGACTCAAAATGCTCTTCTTGTTGTAAAAAGTAGAAAGTACAAAAAAAAAGACATTTTCATTTTGAGTTGAAATGCACTTAGTTGCACTCTTCCTCCCCCCATTTATCTAAGGTATTTCATCCCAAATTTTTTATTCTTTTTCTATGACCAGGAGCTCAGGGAAAGACCGATAGGTTCTCTCTAGGCTTCCACTACCATCCCTCTTTAACCTGCAAACGAGAGGACTCGGGTTCGATTCCTGGGCAGGGCGAAACGTTGAGCAAGTTTCCTTACTCCACACACATGCCTCTGTTTATCTAGCAGTAAAGTAGGAACCCGGTTGTTAGTCGATTGATGGATCGCTTTCTGGGTGTAATAATCCGTTCAAAAAATACAAAATAATAATAATTTGGTCACTTCAATACACGACTGTTTGTGGGACGCTGTTGCACTCAATTGGCTGCCGCATTTTGCCCACAAAATTAATTTTACAGTATAATCTGTGAAGTGCTTTGACACGCCTTGAAGATGTGATGAGGCGCTGTATCAAATGCAAGAATTGTTATAATTATTATTTTCTCACCAAGAATGAGGACTCTTTGGCAAAGGTTTTCATTGCTCCTCACCATATGGTGGAGGGCTAAGCGGTGACTACAAATACAGAAGGTTGTAAAGGCAATTGTTATCTAAGGTAGTGCTCTTTGTAACCTTTCAGAAGCATAGAGCTTGGGAGAAAAATAAAATGTCTTTGATCAAAACCTCAGCGTGCTATCCTGGTGTGAAGGGCCTGAGAACTTAAAGCCTGCAGTTCAACTCAAGGCTTTGTTTCAAATAACTTGTAGATGTGAAAGGTTTACTAGCAAATGTTCAGGTCCCGCAATCTTTAGCTTACAGCTGTTTGAGGTGGCCAGCCTGCGCTGGTATAATAATAATAATCCTCGTATTTGATACAGCGCCTTATCATGTCTTTGAGACGTCTCAAAGCGCTTCACAGAATATACTGCAAGGTGAATTGACTGTATATTATGTGGGTGAAAGGTTATCTTATGCCGTGGCTCCTGGCTATATGTACTACTGTTTACCGAAAAAAAAAGAGAAGAGTTGGTGATATTTTTTGTTTGATTAATATAGCTGTCAGTTCTAATATTAAATGGCAATATCTAAAGTTTCCCTTGGCTGAGCCACTAGCTGGCCCCAAAATACACAGTCACTACACTTTACACTATATTCTATGAAGAGCTTTGAGACGTCTCGACGATGTGATAAGGCTCTATATCAAATGCAAGGATTCTTCTTATAATAGGCCCTAAAATACCCTTATTGTTAGTTGGATTTCTTAGTAAGGAGACTGTAAGTAGGCCATGTATAATCTACTTTCAGAGTGGAGTTCCCATGGTTTGACATAGTCCTGCTCAACTGAAGGAGGTTACACTTAGATTCCTTACCAAGGATATTAGAATCCAATGAACAAGAAGCTCTATGTATAATTGGAAAATGTGTTATGCCAGTCATAACTTTAAAGTGAGTGCTAAAATAAATACTGGCATGACAAAGGAACATGATATATGTGTGTGTATATATATATATATCTAGGCTTCTAAGTTCCTTAGCTCATTAATACCATTAGATTTGGTATTCCATTCACCAGTCTGGAAGTAAAAGTCAATAAAGGGACTTAAACTCTAAAAAACTGTCAGAACATCTAATTACTGTGCCAAATAGCTATCAAACAGAGTTTAAACTTACAATAACAGTTAGTCACACAGTGAGGGGTTCCTACTGCCGAGGCAGGTAAAGATCACCATTGAAACTCTATAATCATCAATGTAAATCAGTATTCAGGGGCTTTATTAATATGGTGATAGCCAATTGTGTTACTGATATTGATCGCACGGTCATCTAATGCTAGGTTAAACACCTGGGTCTTTAACCAGACAACAACAACAGCAACAACAACAAAATTACATATGTATAGTGCCTTTCACGTCGGGAGGAAGTCCCAAGGCGCTGGACAGACAGAGTTTCGGACCGAGCTAGGGGTCGGGGAGAGTGGAGGGCAGGGGGGAAGCAGGGAGACAATTACAGATTTCTACGATATGATGAGTGAAGAAACGTCACCTCTAACTACTCGTATTGCAACTGAAAAGCTCGGAAAATGCCACATTGCTATTTTACACTGGGCTTTCCTGGGTACAGCTTTGTTAAGTGTGCAACTCGTCACCTGAACTTTACACAAAGTGACGTGAGATCCAATATAAGGTGTAGTTGCTGGACTGCATAAACAATAATATTAGCAAAGTAGAAGGTTGTCTCGGCCGGCTCCAGTCTCCTGCTTGTCCCTCGTCCCCTCTGCTCCACCATCAGTGGCCATGTCTTCAGCTACTACACCCCGAAACTCTGGAACTCTCTCCCTCCATCCCTCCACCTTTCCCCCTCTTTCCCAACTTTCAAATCCACGACTGTTTGTGGGACACTGCTGTGTGTGATTGACTGCCGGGTTTTGCCCCCAAATGACACAGTCAATTCACTCTACAATGTGTTCTGTGAAGCGCTTTGAGACGTCGCAACGAAGTGACAAAGCCCTGCATTGAATGCAAGGATTATTTTTGTTAAAAAGGCAAGTACAATTGGAATGAATAAATTGCTCTTTGAAAGAGCTAAAATAGACACGATGGGCCGGATAGACCTACTGTTCTGGAAATTTTTATGGTTCTATAGTGCCTAACCCAGATAGCTTGTCAGTGTGAGGAATGTTAACATGTTTCTGCTCTTACTGTTCTGCCATAAATGTCAGTAACATATTTAATAAATATATCTAATTATATTGATGCCCGGGGACAGAATATCAGTAATGCACCAGGTTTGACTCACTGAATCCAATATTGGATTCCTCAGGAGTAGAAATTAAAGTTTAAATGTTCTCTTACTTTCCGAATGCCACATTTAACAATGCCTAGAGTAAACAGGACCTCCGATCTTTCTGAAAGTGGAGGACATTGGCCTAACAAGCTGTTGATAAAGATCAACACTGTCAAGCACTACACTTGGGACACTAGTAATTCAGATAAACTACAGGCCACAGATTGTAAATGGCAATAGCCACTAGACGTACACTGAGCAGCCTTTAAAGCTGTAAGAACAACAACAACAAAGTTACATTTATAGAGCGCCTTTCACGTCGGGAGGAGGTCCCAAGGATGTGTTAGCAATATTGAAGGTCATAGACGTGTATCAAACGTCCCCCTGCAACATCCTGTAAAACATCTTCACGAGGACAAGTGAGTTTCTAACCGGATTAATTAAGTGTTTACGTACTAAATAGAACAAGTAGAGAACAGGATAACAGGAAACGGTTTCAAGAAGGTGGGCTGAATGGCCTCCTTCTGTGCTGTAATATTCTATGATTCTAAGAAGATTACAAGCGGTAGAACAAGAGGACATGATGTTTAGAATTGCAAAGGGCAATTTTAGGAGAAGGTACTTGGAGGATATTCTGTATCCTAAGAGTAATTAATGACTGGAACAGATTGCCAGTTAGGGAGGTTGAATCCAGGATGGTTGACTGTGGGTGTAATGTACAAGATCATAAAGGTTTCAGGAAAACTGTCCTACTGAAGAGATTGGAATACCAGTTCCCTGTTGCTGATCGGATTAGACAGTTTAGACTCCTTCCCTAGAAAAGGGGGAGGAAAGCCAGCTCTATAACTGTGGTGTCTTCACCATCAAAAAGGAATTTCATCAACAACTATGAATGCAATGCAGAGCTAAGATGTCAATTATCCAAGACAGATGGAATTTCCTGAGCGGGAACTGTCAATTAGCTCAAGGCGAATGAAGCACGCAGAACTGAGCCCAGGTACAACGCACATGATGATGTGATTGGAAGTACTCAACTGATCCCCCACCCCCACACCCCCCCTCCCCCACCCTCCGCTTTGTAGTAAAACACAACTTAGTATTTTGGCAACACCGAGTCTGTGAGAATTCATTTGATGCCAAACAAAGAACCTGTACAGAATGTGCGCAGTATCCGCAGTGGGTTCCAGACATTCTTTCACTTGATCAGAAAGCTGTCACACCTCATTGTGATCTGTCAAAGCCGTGAAAGGTTATTGTTTTCCACCGTAGTTCACTGTCACTCTGGTCAATGTAAAATGGTATTTGGAAATTGGCAAATATTCTGAACTAGAGGGTGGTTTTGTTTACATTTTCCTTAGGATTGTCTTGGCCACACAATGCACAGTCATTACACTTTACAGGATATTCCATGAAGCGCTTTGAGACGTCTCGAAGGTGTGATAATGCGTTATATTAAATGCAAGGATTATTATTATTATTATACTATTTGTGTAACGCCCTCTCACATTTATGTCCATTAATCCTGATCGCACCTCATTGTGTCGGCAGCATTCAGTGATCGACTGTGACACTGTCACTTCAGGGAACAAAGAGAGTGAAGTACAATATCTCACCTTTATTGCCAGTTTCTTTGACAGAACCTATTTGGAGTCTACAATGGAGCAGTAACGTTGAGAAGTGCAGACGAATCAAGTGCAGCCATCATATTGTGCAGTAGAAAGTGAAAGGTGTTGTCACTCGATCTTTGGAGAATAAATACCCATGGCTTTTAGATTCTTCACTGAGCAAAGAGCCCGTGTGATGTTCCGCTGAAGGGCGGCTGATAATTTCTGTACGTATGTATCACAGGCAGTGAGTGACCTGCAAGGCCTCACACTTCCAAGAATGCACCCAAGGCTTCGCTGATAACATTTTAGCTCCCGACAGATGCATACATCTTCCTCACAGTTGGTGGGATAAGCAGGATTTGGAAATGGGGATTAACTACTGTGCATGTAAAACAAAAGAAAAGTTTTTTTTAACGTAGAATCCTGATACCATTACTCTTCCCTTCCAAAAATAGTTGTCCTCATTTATAATAACTTTGCCTTTCAGGCGCTAATTAAGTCTGTGCTAAATTAGCACTTGATGTATAAGTATGATTTCAGACTGCATTATGCTGTGGCTCAGACACTGACCATTCTGACTAAGGCCATCGTAATTAATGAATCGCTTTAATGTAGTCTGAACTCAGACTGGATAACCATTGCTCAGGGGAATAGGTTTCAAAGCAGATATCTTCAACATGACCACCTCAACACGTGGAAAAGGTCATGTGAAGGGCACAGCACATTTCTTATAGGCCACGATAGAATGATAGCTAGAAGCTCAAAATTGTAAGCAGTGCCATAAAATCAAATGCAGTCTCAATGTTGTCTCAGTTTTTCTTCAGGTAAACAGTGCAGTTGTTTTGTCGCTCTTCGTTTCTCAAATGAACGAAGGCATTGGAGAACTTCCGCCCTCTCACAGAATATTCAAATGCATTTTTCATTAAGGAAATGCATAATTAAACATATCAGGAACTGACTTAATGGGATGAAGTATGGGAGCCAGAGGCATGAATATCATTTCACAATTAGAGCAAGAATACCCCCTTCCTGCCATCCAGGAATAGGGAAACTATTATTAGAAAGAAACATAAAATGGGAAACTGTAAGGAAAATCTGCCTTAGAGAGCTACTTTACACCAAGGTGCTGCATTAGTCGTAACCTTCAGAACAATATTATCCAGTTGTTAACCAGATTATGGAAAAAGTAGTAAACATATGAAACGGGCTCCCCAGGGAGACGATGGAAACAGAAAATGTTATTTGTTTCAAGAACAAATGAGATAGATTTCTGCTAAATAATAACCAGGGACACAGTGTAGAGTTTGGGACACGACATGTCAAGCGACTGCCAGGATGGTGGAAGGCGAACTAGACAGAACTTGGTCTTCTTTCGCCAGCAAATTCTTATGCTCTTAAAACGCAAGCTACATGTTTAATAATAATCCTTGCATTTGATATAGCGCTTTTCACGTCGGGAGGACGTCCCAAAGCGCTTCACAGAACACACTGTAAAGTGAATTGACTGTATATTTGTGGGCGAAACGCGGCAGCCAATTGCGCACAGCAGCGTCCCACACACAGTCGTGGATTGAGTGACCAAATTATTATTATTATATTTTTTGAAGAGATTATTCTACCTGAAAGGCCTTTGCCTTTGCCTTATTTTAATCTGTAAAATATGGTTTGTTTTCTCTAAACGGGTCATTGATGAAAAAGCCAGTGCATACGTCAAAAAATTCAAACACTACTACTTTTTAAACATTCTCTCCTTTTCTCACCTGCTGAAGGTACTGACACATACTCGGGTATTTATTGTACCACAGTCACCAGCTGTCATCTAGTACTTTTCTTAATTGACTATTTTTAAGTATGAGCCCAGACAGCAAGACAGGGAGAGAGAGAAAGCGCATTGCATTCCAACAATCTATCTCTGGGATTTCCACGTGTCGGTGGCAGACAGGGAAATCTCAGCTCAGTTTTGATACCCTTAAGCACGGTGATGGGTTTCCACATGTGTTAGACACCCACCTGGCTGACCCCCCAAAAAATGCTGTTACATAAAATCCATAGTACGCCTTCCTGTGGGCGATATTGCACTTTCCTGGCTAGTGATTAGAAACAGGCTGACTTATTTCCTTCACAGATTCATGTTTGCTGAGCCTAATAGTGCTGTTGCCCTGACTTAGATAAGTTAATTCAGGCAACCCTGCTGCCTTCTGATGTGTATGTATGGTTTAGAGCTGTACTAGCTGATGTCTTTACCTCACTGGGTTGTCAGAGAAGCAATCCTGAATTATGTTCAAGTCCAAATATATTGCACTCGGCTTGGCTGATCCCCTTTCTTTCAACAGAACAATCTGACATCAGACATCAGATCAATAGCTTCTAAACACAACACTTCACACATGTCTCTCAGAAAGAATAACAATAATTCCCAATGATTACTGTGGAAGTCAAGTCATTACAGTTGCTGATGAATCAGAGCTCAAATACTTTTGAACCATTTGCTAACCATCTGTCTGAGATCAGCCAAGTGACTTGATATTGAGTGTGTAAGCGAATAAACATGGTCCAAAGCTAATATTTCCTCCCGCTTTATCTGCCCAGACAAATACACCTGGAAGGGCCGACCAGTCACTGAGGGCAGGGAATCCTCCCACTCAGCTCCTGTTAACCCTGCAGCCAAAGCCCTAACTAACGGGGAGGGGTGGTCCTAGCTGGACAAGCAGCAGGAAAGCTTGCTAGACAGCGCTCTCTCTCAATGGCCAAGCTATGTGGGTTTAGCTGTTTAGACACCAGCATTTACACCCAACACACACAATGGGCTCCCCCCCAAGCCTTGGCTCTTGTCAACCTGCGCCTAATGCTCTCCAGCCAAGCCCTCTCGGGAGAGAGAGAGAGAGAGCGCATTCCAATCCAACAATCTCCCTCTGGGATTTCCATGTGTAGGTGGGAGGCCTGGAATTCTCAGCTTGGTTTGGAGACTCTTAAGCAATGGTGATGGGTTTCCATATGTATCAGACATCCGATTGACCAAAAAAACAGTCGGAGGTGCTGAAGGAAGGACAGTCATCCAAAGAGAAACATGCAGGGTTTAGGCAAAACATATTACCTTTAATATTGCGTCCGTTGTCTAAAGGTGCACAAGAGTGACAATTAAAGGAAAAAAGAAACAAGAAAAGACAGAATACTAAAGAGCACATTTTTAAAAAAAAAGAAAGTGAAGTACATCTTGCTTCAGAAATAACAGTATGGAACTAAGAGGTGTCTTTAGTGGCTGACGCTGTAAAAATGGACATTTGATGGGAATTTTATAGCCAACTAGAGTGACTCACAATAAAGGGCTGTCAGTAGGGAATTTCATTATATAAAAGATTATCACTGGTAACACACTAAGCAGCTTGCTATGTGTATGATGTTTCTCTCTGTATAAACCACAGTCATGTTATCCATTATAAATGGGTCAGCTATCATGACTTGCCCTGTAAAATGGGAAATGTAGGGAGACTTATCTATAAAAACAATGACACCTTATGCAACTCCCCCGATCAAGGCGATGTCTCTCGTGAAACCTGTACAATGAGACCAACTGTTATGATCTCCTTATTATGGGACTCGCCCTGTGTTAGGCTGTTTACTCAATCTGAAAACAAAATTCTGCATTGACCCATCCTTTATTATTAATGGAGACTGTTAAGAGTTTAATATGCTGCGTCGTTAAAAATGGGACCTAGAGAAACTCTTCACCTGCGGTGCCCACAAGGCAATGGGCGTTAGCGCAAGGGCTTGTGGATCAAACAGAATTAAACACTGATCCACCACAATTCGCAAGTCAGATATTTGTGGAATCGTTTGAGAACATCGGCCTTGACAGAGAGCGTGCTTGGTCAAGAAGCTCAGACGTACCTTCGCTGGCATGTCGATCTCTAAACATACTCCTGGAATCAACATAGTATCCCTCGATGTCATGGACCGAGGAAGCTCTCCTCATACTGCAAATACTTTCCCTCGACTGGGAGTGAATCAGACCAGTGGTAGACTGCAACATATCTGGATTCAATCTGTCCCACTGGCGTTTAGGTGAGGAATGGCACAGCGGTCCTGGCATATCAACACACGCAGGGCAATCACCATCACCACCAGACTCCGGCAGTTCCTTTGTGTCTTCCAAATCTGTAGGACCAAAGCTTTCTTTGGGAGATGTAAAGGGCAGCATAGCCATGGAATCGTCGCTTGCTTTGCCTGGCTCCACCACCACCGTGTCAGGGTCTTCTTGAGGCAGCGATTGTTTGCTGGACACAAGGAGTCTTATCACAGGTAGTTTTAATCTGAAGAATCTTCCTCTGCCTGCAGTAAATAAAACCAATTGTCAAGAGTACATAATACCAAGCAATTTTGCTGCGGGCAATTGGCTGCTGTGTTTCGCCCACAAAATACACAGTCAATTCACTTGACAGTGTATCCTGTGAAGCGCTTTGAGACGTCTCGAAGACGTGATAAGGCCCTGTGTCAAATGCAAGGATTATTATTATTATCAACCATTCGTGTATTATATAGGACCTACGGCCACATAAGAAACAAAAGCGGGGACATTTTACCCAGCGGTAAGTCGGAACCCGGTTGTTAGTCGATTGGCGGATCGCTTTACCGGGGATAGTAATCCCTTCAAAAAAAAAAAATAATTTGGTCACTTACGTTTCGAAGCTGTGATGCGGCTCTATATCAAATGCAAGGATTATTTTTATTATTATTATTGTTATTTGTGTTATTATTATGCGCTCCCATAAATTCACAGAATGGCACAAGAATAGGATGGCACTTGGTGGTTCTGGCACACTATGGTTTTCCACGTTTTCAGCTGCTCTTCTTGAACGATGTGGCAATTCTGTAAGTGATGTGTCTGTCACCTTTGCCAACCCTTCGGAGAGGTTGAAGTGTGCGGGAAGCTAAGGGAAGCTCTCTTTCTGTTGAGTGTCGGTTCACGATATTCTGAACTATAATTTTTCAGAATGAAGTGTCTTATCTCACTGTAGACGTACTGTATTGCCAACAGTAAGAACACACTTCACATGACTAGACTGACACCCCTCATTATTTAGGGGCTGTGCTATACAATGACTTCTGTCATTTGTCATCAGGGCAAACTGTTGGACTGGAAATTCAATACAGTATTTGTCTCCCACCTTTTTAGATATATGAATGTGGAATGAATGATTTAAAGGTGATATTATCTTGGTGGGAGATTTTCACAATTACTTTATGTTTAAGATTCTTTTAAACTGGACAACGATGTTGGTTTGGAGTTTATACCATTAACTAACTATACAATTATTTCCACTGTAATATTATTGTATCCTGTGATAATAATAATAATCCTTGCACATGATATAGCACCTTATCATCGAAACATCTCAAAGCGCTTCACAGAATATACTATAAAGTGGATTGAGTGTGTGTATTTTATGGGCGAAATATGAGATATTTAAATATAGTATTTCTAAATATTTCTATGAGTGGAGGTTGGGTTAGTTTTGTTGATTTGACTTAAACCCACCTCCTACATACAGTAAAATAAGGAGGATGGTGAGAACCAGCAAAGTGGGAAATGGTAATAACAATTTCTGAGAACCATCAAGTCAACAAGATGGACAAGCAATCCTAAGCGAGCAGTTCTGACACGTTTCAGATATCTAAAGCTATCAGCAGCCGAACCTAAAGCGTATGTAAGAGAGGTTCCCTGGTACACAGAGGACCTCTCTGTGCTATAGCTGCCAAATAGTGAGAATGCACTCATTCTCAGTGGGAGCTGTGTGATTGCTGTGTGTTTACCTTCACTTGGTCATCAGACTGACTGACAAAGGAGGAACATCCATCCCTGAAACATCAGTCTTTCCACAAAGCTCTCACTAACCGAGCAGAAAAATAAAACACCAACATCAACACATTTTAAAATCTCGAGTGTAGTGTCATCCTGTGCGGTCAGTGACAGTGGATGGATTCCTGGCTTATTCCAATTAATCATGTACAATGCTCACTGCATTTTTAATAAATCCCTGTTTCTGCAGTGTTTTATAATAATAATAATAATAATATTATTTTGTGCTATAAGTGGATAGTAAATGCCACTGATAACACTCAGATTAATCATATCAAACAGGAACCTTTCTGATACCTCAATCATAATCGGAAAACAGTTTGTAATACAATATCTTCACGTATGAATCTCAAATACATTATTTTCTAAAGGTGAATGTTATTTCATCTCTGTTAAATTACCCAGCTCACAGTTTTAATCTAGCAAGCATAAAATCACCCATGTTATAAATAAATTGATGTGAAATTTTATTTTAAATAAACACAGTTATTCCTAATCATTAGGGCTTTATCAGTCCAGCAGTTTATTCTGCCATTTTCGGGATGAGCCATGGGTTCCACGTACTTCACATCCTTCTCGAATTACAATATATTGCAGCTTTTATACGTTACGTCTTTGCGTTGTTTGGTAAATGAGAATTGTTTGCATGTCATTAAAAAGAAAGGTCATTTTGCTCATTAGAAGGAGAAAACTGTTTTTTTCCCTCCTTATCTATTGCGTCTACACAAGGCCCTGTCTGCCTGACTGCCTCAACATGAACATGTTAGACTGTGTTACTGAATCGTCTCTCAGGACAGCTCAGCTGGAAATGAAATGCGAATTTCCCCCATCTCATTAGCCACAGATTAGGAAGAGGAAGTGTTATTTTTACTTGACGCATCTTGTTTTCATTCAAGATTTTACTGCGTTCAATGAAAAAAAATCCCGATCTGCAATTTCGAAATCTCAGCGAAATCGCTGCCCTCAGCCACGTTTATCGTGACACGGCTTGTGTTTTGAGCAGCTGCATTGTGTGTGTGTGTGTGTGGATGTGTGTGTATGGGTGTGTGAGTGAGTGTGTGAGTGTGTATGGTGTGTGTGAGTGAGTGTGTGAGTGTGGTGTGTGTGTGAGTCTGTGTGAGTGTGTATGGGTGTGTGTGTGAGTGTGTATGGGTGTGTGTGTGTGTGAGTGTGTATGGGTGTGTGAGTGTGTATGGGTGTGTGAGTGTGTCTGGGTGTGTGTGTGTGTGGGTGTGTGTGTGTATGGGTGTGAGTGTGTGTGTATGTGTGTGTGAGTGTGTATGGGTGTGTGTGTGTGTGAGAGTGTGTGTGAGCGTGTATGGGTGTGTGAGTGTGTGTGAGTGTGTATGGGTGTGTGAGTGTGTGTGAGTGTGTATGGGTGTGTATGGGTGTGTGAGTGTGCGAGTGTGTGGGTGAGTGTGTGGGTGAGTGTGTGGGTGAGTGTGAGTGTGCGTGTGCGAGCGTGTGGGTGAGTGAGTGTGAGTGTGCGAGTGTGCGGGTGAGTGTGTGGGTGAGTGAGTGTGTGTGGGTGTGTGGGTGGGGAGGGAACCTGTGTCACGCTGACAGACTGGTCTGATATCCTGAGGGACAGTGTCTCACATGCAGTACTGACCCCTGTAACAAGCCAAGGCTTGTGAGCATTCCAACATATAAAGTGGAGTGCGAGGCTCGGAGGGAAGTGAGACAAACTGAACAGCTTTGACCCATCACACAGTCCTCGCCAGACTCCACTGCCTCCCCATCGCCAATCGGCTAACAACAGAACCCGGTGGTCAGTCGATTGGAGGATCGATTTTCTGGGGGTAAAAATTCCTTCCAAAAAATAATGATAATTTGGTCTCTCAATCCACGGCTGTTTGTGGGACAGACGCTGCTGTGCGCAATTGGCCGCCGTGTTTCGCCCACAAAATGTACAATCAATTCAGTTTGTGGTATATTCTGTGAAGCGCTTTGAGACGTCTCCAAGACGTGATGAGGCACCGTATCAAATGTCAGGATTATTATATTATTTATTTTATTTCAAGATCCTCAGACCCGATTTCAAATCCCTTCAGGCTTTGAAAACAGAAAGTAAAAGTAACTGTTGCTTTCGAAGCAACCCATTATCTGTTTCAATTAGGACAGGAATACTGTTCAAATAGCCCTTTAGTACGGGATTGCATTGAGAGTTTCTATCAACACATCCCACTGCAACACATCATAAACATTGCACACACACATCACGACTGACAGTAGTGAACTTTACCTGCAGAAGAGTCACTGGATATGGGGTTGCCATCTGAAATACAAGTGAACTAGACGTGTTAGAAACAGGAGGATTGGGGCCAACTCAAGAACAGTAAAACACGTTGCATGTTTAATACTGATCAAAGCCATTGAACTCTGGTATGGAACGCACAGAGAGTATTCAGGGCTTCTAAATCAGCTATTGATTTGTTAACTGCTGCTCTAAACATCGAGAGCACACCGGGTGTATTTTACTCACCTTCTTGATTGATTGATCCCCTTTGCCAACTCCCACCAGTCAGGGCTCTAAACCTCCAGTGAATCACAGGCTGTGATTTATATAGTACTTTAGTCAGCAAGGACTACAGTGTGTTTGTAAAAGTAAGCGATAGTCAAAGCCGGTTATCCCCTTGCTTTGAATCTCCAGGATGGGGGAGCTTACAAAGTACATCAGAAAGCAGGAAAGTTACAGGAGTTTTCAACAAAAGTTTTGAATGTGTGACGTCTCAGGCTGATTATCCATTGCTGCGCTATAGGCTGTCCTTCCCTATCAGATGAGACCTTGAAAATAATCTTGGTGAGATCAGGTCATACAGTGTTATTCTCTGGTAAATGCACTTTCTTCACAGGGAGTTTTTTTTTGTAGGTTCTAACAGCATTAGCTTTCCTTTCACACAGTCTGCATGGAAACAGCGCCAGACTCTCCTGTTAGCTAACCTTATCAAGTGAGTGACAGAAAAACATCCCTGATCAGCTCTGATTTCACCCACAAAACACACAGTCAATTCACTCTGCAGTACATTCTGTGAAGCGCTTTGAGATGTCTCAATGACGTATTAAGGCACTATATCAAATGCCAGGATTATTATTATATTATTATTACAATTGTTATATAACATGTTTGAATGTTATGAAATAACCTTGTAATTCCTGATGAAAAAATGATTATGAATTTAATGTTTGGCATATCCTCTTCGTTAACATGCGGTCATAGGAATATTTGGCAGTAAGCTGTGGAATACAGAATTTATCCCGTGGGTGAGAGGGAGTGAATTCATCATGAGCTCCAGTGTTACCAGGCTACCTGTAGATTCTGCACACGAGTGAAATATATTCTGTATTTAGCACTTCATCCCCAGGTTTCTGGCTCTACTGTAACGAGTGTGTGATACACAAAGGAATTTTGGAACAAAAAATATTTCATTTTCCACTGTGTTATTTTGGTTTATGGAACAGGCGGTGGAAGCAGAAAGTGATGATTATTTCAAAAGCAAATTATATAGGAAATAATACCTCATTTAATAATTCTAGGAAACTATATTTCGGGAGACAGGATATAGTTTGGGACAAGTCATGTGCAAGCGACTTCCAGGATGATGGAAGGCGAATTGGATGGATGGATGGGTCTTCTTTCACCAGTAAATTCTTACGTTCTTATATTTGTGTACATTCAATTCACTTTACAGTGTACCCTATGAAGCGCTTTGAGACGTCTCAATGACGTGATCAGGTGTTATATCAAATGCAAGGATTATTATTGTTATTATCTGATTTTCCGGCCACTGTGACTGTGACAAGCAAGCCCTTTGGGACAGGAGCTCAACAAACAGGTTGGAAGTATTGATTTCATTTTATTTTATTTTAACTTAGCAATGCCTAACTAACCATCCAGTTCAGAGCGCTGAGGAATCGGGTTTGGTTTCCATTTCTAAATTTAATGAGTTCTGAAATAAAAGCCAAAATCTTTTTTTTGAAAAATAGAGCCCTCTTCCACTCAATGTCTTATCAGGAATGTAGAGTATGAACATGTTCAGCAGTTGGGTCAGGACTTAACACAAGCCATATGGAGATTACTGATTAAACTCATGTAAATCGCTTGCTTTTGCCATTGGAAAAAGCAATAATTAGCAATATTACACTCTTTATATTACATTCAATTCTATCCTTGACCACGGAACCAACATAGATTTGTCACCTTTGACATAATATAAATTCAGTTTAACTACACCACACATTGAATTTAATTTATATTGTAGGGGCCTGAATTCATCAGAATAAAAGCAATATAGTTACAAAATTGTGTTCCTTAATATTGTACTATTTTAGTTTTTTTTATAGATGTAATTTTATGTGCGACTCAAGGTCATGTCAGGGAATAAATCTTGAAAGCTCAAATATGTATTCGGTCCATATCTTAGGTATAAGTTTACTCTGTTCCAGCTCATCTTAAATCTAATTCTTTTGGTTAAGCGCTAATGAAAATCTATATTGTGTCAAGAATAGATATATCTGTATGAGTGAAATCGGAATCCAGATTGAAACAGAAATAGAAACAAACACGTAACATTTGTACCTTAACCTTTTTCACGTCGCTGAACAATCCCATGATGTGACTCGACCTTTCAGCGGGGTTTATGTGAACAATTTCCTTTTCTAAGCAGTCCTTATGGACATGGTTTGGAATCAGAATACTAGGCAGCTCGTCACTGTTACACAGTTCAGTGCTCACGCTGCACAAATGAACAAAATCACAGAACTGTGATCACGGGGTTGAGGCAACGTCGAGCAAAATCAGACCCAAACACACAGGTCTCTTAAACATCTAGAGCAGGGTGGGCCACAACCAGCCCACTTTACAACAACAACAATAATAATCCTGGCATTTGACACAGCGCCTTATCACGTCTTCGAGACGTCTCAAAGCGCTTCACAGGATATACTGTAAAGTGAATTGACTGTATATTTTGTGGGTGAAATGCGGCAGCCAATTGCGCACAGCAGCGTCCCACTGACTGACCAAATAATTATTATTTAAATTTTTTTTACTGTAGTGTCTGGGAGAGATTTTTTAGGGCATTGCACTAAATGTAATATTTCTGCCTCGCACAGTGTAGAATCCATCCTTCTTGTTGTCTCGTCCAGGTCATAAATTTGAGGCAACAACAGGGGGAAAATAGTCTGGTAACTCCACCACCCCTTTTACCTCTTCCTTTTTTTTTGAAAGCAAACAAACGAGTATTGCATTAATTTGACCAGAGATGGAGTGGGAACAATTCCAATTAATGTGAAATGAAATGTTATTTGGATTTTCAACGTATTACCGGTAGCACTTCAGGTAACCCTTAACCCCAAATACTTAATTCACCCACAAAATACACAGTCACTACACTATACAGTATATCCTGTGAAGCGCTTTGAGACGTCTCAACGACGTGATACGGCGCTGTATCAAATATAAGGATTATTATTATTATTAATATTATTATTATTATCTAAGTTCATGAAAAGAGGACTTACGTATTTCGGCTTTGGTGGGCGACATGTGGTTTAATCTCTCTGAAGACTGCAAGGGTGTCTCTTCATTCACATATTCAAAGTTTATGATGAACATGATCACAAGCCCGTCTTCATTTTTCACCGGGATTATATGGGTGTTGCACAGAAAGGTTTCTCCTGAATAAAACAAGAAAAGTCTTCAGTCACAATCGAAAATAACCCTTTTTTTAATCCGCCGGGTTCATGTCAGCCCTTCAGTTTTCACTCCACAATTGATGAACAATGAATCAATTCCACAATAACAAATTGTGGAGTCCTGTAGCTCAGTGGTTACCGCACTGGCCTCGCAGGTGAGAGGACCTGGGTTTGATTCCCGGGCAGGGCGAAATGTTGGACAAGTTTCCTTACTCCACACACCTCTGTTACCCTAGCCGTAAGTAGGAACCCGGTTGGTAGTCGATTGGTGGATCGCTTTTCCGGGGGTAATAATCCCTCTAAAAAAAAAAAAGAATTTGGTCACGCAATCCACGGCTGTTTGTGGGACACTGCTGTGCGCAATTGGCTGCCGTGTTTGGCCCCTAAAATATGCAGTCAATTCACTTTACAATATATTCTGCGAAGCGCTGTGATAAAGCTCTGTATCAAATGCAAGGATTACTGTTATACTGTATCTTGCTCAGTGGATTGGCAAAGGTCCATTTCACTCTCATTTTAAAATCTAAAAGACAGCAACGTGAAAAACTCCAAATAATTCTGATTCTGAATCACTCTAAAACGTTGCTTGTTAGAAATATGCATGTCAACATATATCGATTACTTTCCACGATGTCTCACGCCTGCTCCCTCTGTATTCAGCATTCCTTGGTATAAGAATCACGTTGGTTACGTGTGTGGCTTTGATGAGATCCAGGCTTAACAACCTTCAACCTCACTGTAGGTTTCAAAGAAAGGTACATTCATGTGGCCTTTGCTCACAGTATTACAGAATCTTTTGATCGAGGATTGACAGCTTTATTCAGATGTCGGTGATTTCATGTTCTTTCGCATGTTGCTGTACTTTTCCAACCTGCACTTTTGGATTTTGAGACAAGAGGCACCAAGTACAGCTACAATGTGCGTTCCTGCAACAATATGCACACAGTGACGGGGAACATGATAAAACATGACACGTCCTGCACTACTGTGTGAAGTTCACGGGCAACAAGAACGATTCCTTGTTTGTTTATACCCATTGCCCTGAGTGGTGTGACTACTATCAGCCCCACTTTAAACTCAACCCAGCAACAAACTTCCCGTCTTTGTATTATTGTATTTATTATTTTTTTGGTCAGTCGGGTGGGTGTCTTAACACGTGCGGAAACCCATCACCGTTGCTTAAGAGTCTCCAAACCAAGCTGAGAATTCCCCGCCTCCCACCTACACCTGGAAATCCCAGTGAGAGATTGTTGGAATGGAATGCGCTCTCTCTCTATCTCTCTCTCTCTGGAGGGACGCCACCTGCTTACCTAATTCCGGAAAGTATTAGGCGCAGGTTGGCGAGAGCCAAGGCTTGGGGGTAGCCCAGAGTGTGCGTTGGGGTAACTGCTGGAGTCTAACCAGTTAAAACCGCGTAGGATCTTATCATATTGTCTGGTCACTTAATAACAGATGAGAGATAGTCTTGTATCTGCATGGCTGATACAATACACACAGACATCCATAAATTACTGTGGTTAGAAGCAGGTGATTGTGTAAGCTCCAGTACTTTTCCATTAATATACTGTATATGGAGGGATCCATCATAAATCAAATTAAGCTTCACAATGCAGCAATAAAAGCACTTATAATAGCAATTAACTATTCTTTCGGGGGAGCCAATGGAATTATCTGAATGAAATAGCATCCTTTTCCCATGAAAAAACAATCGACGACCTTTAAGTCAGTAAAGTCAGTAAGTGAGGCAATGTTCCACCAAGGTTCAGTATTGCAATAATCCTGTAATAACGTGAGCCCAGGATAAAACTAACATTGAATTGAATCAGATATTACCCACACAGGGTCGACTGAAAAGGTTAGTAAAATGTCTGCTCATATGAGGTGACGTTTTTGCCACTTTGAGCGTTAGTCTTGGAAAACACTGAAAATAGTTGCTGCAATAGTTTTGTTTAATGATAAACCTGAACAAGGCAGTCTATTGTTTATTATTAATTGTTTGGTAGTACCTTACTGAGTGGATAAGTAATGCATTTAACGTGAGTTTTAGTGGAATTTCTTTCGCACATTTCAATTCCAGCAGCATTGGGTATTCTCAAAACCCAACTGTGCGAGTCCGAGTTTTGATTGGATTTCAGAAATCAATCCTTCAGTCTTGTTTAAGGCAATCTATCCGTAGTTGTAAATTGCAGCTTCAAGCTATTGGATCACTCTTCACACAGAATGACAAATAGCTGGGTGGCACAAGATTAGGTGAAGATTACAAAGTATTTGTTTCTGTAAGCACTTGTTATTTGTTCAATTGCATTTCAAGTACAGTTTACTGATTGGATATGTAAATAAGAACATGTAATTACCCAAAGGGATTCATTTTATCTTCACTGTCTGGTACAAAGCGATCTCCTAATCACATTTTCTCCAAACTTTACCCACGGTACATAAATAAAGGTACGAGGACCTTCGGGAAACAGTTACTATGGTTCTGCATCTACAAGTAGAGCAAGAGTCTACAAGCAACGGTCTTTTCTACCTATGGTGCATTCATTCTCCATTCAGCTCGCGTGCACAACAGCCAACATGTAGCTCAGTGATTAGAGCACTCGCCTCGCAAGCGAGAGGACCTGGGTTCGATTCCCGGGCAGGATGAAATGTTGGGCAAGTTTCCTTACTCACACCCACACCTCTGTTTACCAACAGTAAGTAGGAACTTGTTTGTTAGTTGATTGATGGATCGTTTTTCCGTTACGTACAATTTTCTTACTTTCTAATATTCTGATTAAAAAAATGAAGGAGTTGATGTAAGATTTCTGAATTTCAAATTTTAGTAAAATTCTACCTCTCTATATTTCTTGTTTACATTTAGAAAGAACAAAAAAAAAGTTAGTTAAGGCCCCTTCATTAAAGAACATCAGCTTATTACTGATTAGATAGTTTCTCAGGCTATCAGAAATCCCACAATTATAAAGCATTAATTTCCCAGTTGTTTATTTTATTTTAGTTTCCATTTATATTATATATTATACAATGGATGCAAAATGGCTGGAGCAATTTTTTTCCCACAGATTTAGTATTTAGCTCCATCCACCGTGTTCTGATTTAAAAAAACAATCTTCTCAATAGACATTTCTAAAATATAATTTTCTTACTATTATACAAATGTCTTTCATACCAATGTTGCTTCTCATTGATAGAGACATGATTTTAAATAATTAAGTCCATAATTAAACCAAGTAGGTAGCTTAATAAGATTAGACATTCTATTCCAGTTATTAGCAGCATAATTGTAAAGCGTGGATTTTTTAGGGTGTGCGACAAAGAGAAAGGTAATTCTCTCACTGCCTCTCCTATCACCAATTATTGCAGGTGTTCCATTCTCTACTGATAGGACCAGAATGTTCATATTCATGAGAAATTCATCCATATATCATCTTGAAGGGAAAAGATTTAGATAAAAATAATCCTTGCATTCGGGACGCGTCACAGCGCTTCACAGGATTTTATTGTAATTTATTTTGAAGGGATTATTACCCCTGGAAAAGCCATCCACAAATCAACTAACAACCGGGTTCCTACTTACAGAGGTGCGTGTGGAGTAAGGAAACTTGCCTAAGGTTTCGCCCCGCCCGTGAATCAAACCCACTTCCTCTCGCTTGCGAGGCGAGGGCTCTAACCACTGAGCTACAGGACTCCACTGTGATGTGGTTAGCACACTTGTGGGGTAGGTTGGAGGTGCATCTAACTTGCTCTTTTTAAATGTTGAAGTTTGCGTAAGACTGTGGAGACTGCCCTTGAACCTAACAATGCGACTTGTGGCAAATGTACCCCAGCAACGCAGACACAGGATTGTGGTGGACACATATGTGGTGGCGAAAGAAACAAAGTGCGCATTGTTTGGACTTGGTGGGATCCATGATTGCCTCGTCTTAGTCCACAAAATCTTTGCATTGTCATGCACCATCCCACAATCAGAATGTCGGGTCAGACCACCCAACGTTAAGAGAAATCTGTCCTAAGTTCTTTGAAGTTCACTTTCAAACATTCTCTGTTGAAACCTACAGTTTGGAAGGTTCTACAAAGTCATTTTCAGGGTTAGCCCCTGAAAAAAATAGCTGGGTCTCTAATTTTAGCTCTTTACTTTGGGAATGAAGTTGAAATGGAACCAAAGATTGCTCTCAGCCTTCTACAAGCTTCTCTTAACCCGATCTTTAATCACTTTAATGTATAATAATTACCTGAGAATGTTAATTATTTCTATAATAATTTCCTTTGTGATTGCTTGAACACCTAATTTAATTCAATGCTAGACATAGCAAGTATTGTTCAATACCTCGTGATTGTGCCTCATTCATCATACCAAACAGAAGCAGTTGCATTTAGTACTTGTACCATGTCAGTTGTATATTTGTGTGTCAGCCTGGCTCAGTGGTAAAGCTCTTGCCTCTGAGTTAAAAGGTTGTGGGTTCAAGTCCCACATCAGGACTGGAAATCACATTTTCTAAGCTGACGCTGCAACACAGCGATGGGGGAGTGTTGTGGGAGGTGCCGTCCTTCAGATGAGTCGTTAAACTAAGGTCCTGTCTGCCTGTTCAGGTGGACGTTAAAGATCTCGTGATGCTATTTGAAAAGAGAAGTGAGTTTCTCTTTCTCTCCGCGTGTCCTGGCCAACAACCCCCCGAATAAAATTGGTCACTCACTTCATGGCTGTTTGTGGGACATTGCCGTTTGCTATGTGCAAATTGGCTGCTGCATTCACCCACAAGTGCACATTCACTCTACGTCACAGTAAAATCCCGTGAAGCACTTTGCGACGTGTGGCTGAAGTGAAAGGTGCTACACCGAATGCAAGGATTATTGTTATGAATACTTTTTTCAGATAACCTAGAATATTTGTCTGCATGCATGTAGTAATTTTAGCTGACATGTAATAAAACTTTATTTATCAGGACTTTGTTATGACTGTATTTTGTACCATTCTCTTATCTTCGTCAGATAAAGCCACATGAGGTTAATATCCTCTTGTGCAGTTTATGCTGTTATCATGACCACAATGTGCAGTGTGAATCAGGGAGCTCTCAATAACACAAAACCTGAACAAAAAGCTCTCCTCTCCCGGCCTTTGCTCCAGTTCCTGTGTAGATTCATTTGCATGTAGTTTTATAAAGGACGAATAAAATGCCATTGTCTTAATGAGTCGCTGAGTGCTACATCATGGATTGTCACATTGAGAAATATATACCAGATCAGACATTACCTCAGCTCAAACAATCTCCAATCATAAGGTAAATCACATTGCAATCTATTTATCACTTAACCTGGGCGAGTTCAACATGGTGCTTGCCAAGTCAGGACTACCCTACCCAATTAGGGGGTTGATTTGTAGGTTGAGGGATAAATTTGCAACTCCAAGACTATTGATAAACCCAACAGGCTACTGAATAATCAACAGGGCTTTGGATTACCGTCTGCCAGATGTGTCTCCTGAGAGGCAATTTAGCACTATGGAAAGCCACACAGGTCCCTGCAAAGATGGGTAATTATTATTGACCTCTCCTGAAGGGTGAGGGTGTAAGCGAGTACAATAGGATTCAAATCCCAAACTTTCCAGTTCAGCGCTGAACCAGCAGAACTATGATTATGTTACATTCCCATAAACACCATTTAGGCCCTGGTTTCTTGAATTGAATTAGGTTTGAGAATCTGTTCTTCCACCTCCAGAGCCGGGTCTGATTCCAAACAGATTGATGGATTTTAATAATTCTTGCATTTGATACGGTGCCTTATCACGTCTTCGCGACGTCTCAAAGCGCTTCACAGAATATACTGTAAAGTGAATTGACTGTATATTTTGTGGGCAGCCAATCGCACGCAGCAGCGTCCCACAAACAGTCGTGGATGAGCGAACAATATTTTTAAAAAACGATTATTACCCCCGGAAAAGTGATCTGACAATCGATTAACAACCGGGTTCCTACTCACTGCTGGTAAACAGAGGTGTGTGGAGTAAGGAAACTTGCCTAAAGTTTGACCATGAGAGTTGAGGATTGAGAGTTTTTACTGGCTGTAGGAGTTTTGTGACATTAGTTTGAGCTGCTTCAATGTACTTACAAGAGGCTGAACCTAAAGCACAGTCTAGGATGCAGTGTCAGTCTTACTCCGGGTCCTCAAAAATGGCTGTTGTGGAAATGAAACACATCATTCAGATGCTTTCTCACATCTCTGGGCATTTCTCCCCATCTAATATCCAAGTTGATCAGCACAAAACTTAATGCCATCTTCTCTGGAAACACAGTTAATATTAAAAAAATGACTGATAAGCCAAATACATGTGCTTAGTGAATGCCAATTCATCAATTTATTGTTAGTTACTTCGCATTACACCACACCATGCGGTTATGGTCTATAGTTATATAATATTCTGAGTTACAGCAGTTAGAGAATCTTGAATGACATCGTACTCTGTTAATGTCAGCTTAAGCTGTTCACGTGTTGTGTTTCCATAGCCCTCTTTACAAAAGAGGTTCCTTGTAACCATTAAAATTGATAGCACTTTGGGAGGATTGATATAACAGAGCCTGTATCTGTGACCATCATGGGTTGGGTTTCCTTTTGGCAGCTCTTTCTGTAATTAATTATTGACGTGCTTTCTCAAATTTATTTACACAGTGACCATTTGATAATACAGGCCTTTAAGCCACCGGTTAAATAATGCATCAGCTGTGACCAAAGGTGAGACTCAACCTTTGCTTTCCTTTCTTGTTTTTCTCTCACAAACGTCACAATTGTTTTCTTACACAAACAACCCCCTGCCTGGTGTTTGCTTCAGAATTCTGTGCTTTTTCAAAGGCCCTTTTCATTTTGAAGACATACTTTTAAATTAAGACTTTTAAAATAAACTTTCCAAATACTACAATAAATTCAAAAAAACAAACAAAAAGGGATAAACATTCTTTAATGAAATGGAATAATAATACATTTTTAAAAAAAAATATAAATAATAATGTGGTCACTCAATCTCAATCTTTGTGGGGACGCTGCTGGTTGCAATTGGCTGCCATGTTTCGCCCACAAAATCCACAGTCAGTTCACTTTACAGTATATTTTGTGAAGCGATTTGAGACGTCTTGAAGACGTGATAAGGCGCTGTATCAAATGCAAGGATTACTACTATACTAATATGGGGCTTGGGCGGTGGAACTGATAATCTTATTAACAGTGGAGCTAACAGCCTTATTTATCCACAGACAGAATTCTGCTTGGATTGATTCAAGTGGGGAAGGTGTTCATCAGACTTCATGCTCTAAATCCCTTGCTGCTCGAAGTAAAATGGTATCACTTCCAACCGTATAAACCAGACACGAGGTTACCTTGAGCCAGGTTTTGCTGATGCTATTGTTTATGTATAAAGGATCTAACTGATTGTGGCATTGTAAACAATAAGTATTGATTAAAAAAACCTCCGCTGTACATTTTTGCTGAAATCCAGTAAAATCTAAATTGCTGTATTTCTGTCTACATACGTAACTCCCTGATAATGTTGTCTCACTGGAGCTGTAGATGGTTCTGCAAGGAAATCAAATCCCTACGCAATCCATAATACATTAGCTGACATCAAAAATCAATTTAATCCACAATTTAGATGTAACTTGAGATTTATGTATTTCTAATATGAACTCATCTATCGTATTAGATTCATGAAGCTATAACTACCTTCCTGCTCATATTCATCAGCCTTCAATTGTAAATAGTAATAAAAAACAAGGTCAATGGCAAAGATCATTTTGACTGCAGCTCCTGGAAGCAGAAGAAATCCACCTCTATAAACACATCGCCAGCATTTTCATTTTGTGGAGTCCGTAGCTCAGTGGTTAGAGCACTCGCCTCGCAAGCGAGAGGACCTGGGTTTGATTCACGGGCAGGGCACAATGTTGGGCAAGTTTCCTTACTCCACATGCCTCTTTTACATAGCAGTAAGTAGGAGCCCATTAGGATTCTTCCTAAACCTTTTGCTTTTTTTTAGCTTAATGATCCCAAAACTTGCAATTATATTTGTTATTCTTCTCTGAAAACTTTCCACTGTCTCTACATCTGTTCATAATGGCATTGACTACAGCTTGATGCAATCCTCCATACGTGATCTCCACGTGTGGTCTAACTAATGCTTTCTGGAGTGTCTCTTTCTAGGACTTATATTCTATGCACCTACTTACTTACACTGACAGGTAATTTGTCTTTTTGTCTCCCCATATTGTCCCACATATTCAGGAGCCTCTATAGCACCTGGTGGGCTCTCAGGGTTGGACTTTGAGTTGGTGATTAATCCATCCTGTTGCTAAGTGTTTGCAGACATCTTTACATTTGATTAATTTCCTCTAAATATCCTCTTTTCACACACTACTTAGTACAATGCACAAAGTTCCAAATGAAATTTTTAATATGTCCATTTAGATCATCTAGAGGCAAAGAGATCACAGGACTGATCCCTGGGTTACTCTGCAAGTCACAACTAGCCAATTACTCCTGCTGTCATTGATTGTTACCCTGCGTTTCCTATTTTTCAGCTGATTTATCAACCAATTTACAAGTTTCTCTTCTTCCCAGGAGCCTTCCCGTTGGCTCTGTCAGGCACCTTGAGAAAGTCACGATCTATATCATCCACCATCTTACCATCAGCCAGCAATTCTGCGACATTCTCAAAGATCTTCCAATCGGGTTCCAATCGCTCTTCCTCTGACAATCTGTTCTTGCTCAGAATTATTGCTTTTACTCTGGCTAATATTTTAATTGACTCTAATCAATGTGCGGCAAGAGACGTGGCAAAGAAATAAAAGCTATTTAACGTTGTGCATAAGTATATAATGCCGTTTTAACATTAACATGACAGATATAACAGACTTATAGTTTAATAGCACTAATGCTGCAATGTTAGGGATATTGTAACACAGTTCATTATCTGAAATTGTAACTAAAGTGAGCAGTCTCGGAATCACAGCACTCCAATGAATAATATACTGTGAAATGCTAGCCAGATGTTCTTCTGCTTCTGTCCTCATTTGTTTGAGAATTGTTTTAATGCTTTCCATCTGGTCTTGTTGCCTCACCAATATTGAAGTTTCTCATTTGTCTCCTCGTCCACTCAACTGCCAGAACGGCAAAAGTTAAAGTCTTTACGTGGATTTTAACTCGCCTTTCATTATTCATTATTCATCCTCCCTACATTTACTGTTTAAAAATAATAAATAATAATAATCCTTGCATTTGATACAGTCCCTTATCGCGTCTTCGAGACGTCTTAGCGTGCTTCACAGGATACACTGTAAAGTGAATTGATTGTGTATTTTGTGGGCGAAACTCAGCTGCCAATTGCGTACAATGGCATCCCACAAACAGCCGTAGATTAAGTGACCAAATTATCATTAAAACATTTCCTGTTAGTGCATTTAAAACATTTTTTTAAGCAGACTAACACATTAATATTCCATGGCCAACACTGAAATGTGACTCTGACATTAAATGCCAAGGTTGGCTGTAGTCTTTCCAATTAATCCTTCTCAACAACCGACAAACTCTGTTCCACAGCTCCGTTGGGTGAAAGCAGCTTTTTTGTAAATAGGAAATCACTGACCTGTGTGGGAAACTGCAAATGCTCAAATAAAGTTTCTTCTCACTCAAAAAGGAATAGAATCAAAAATACAATTTTGTAGCCTTGCTCATGTCCATCCGCTAAACTAAAGCACAAGTCTAAAGTCTTAATTATTATTGTTATTACTTCAGAGATGTCAATGAGAAATGCCCAATGATTCTCATCCTTTGGGCATCGCGAATTGATTTTTCCCTGTCAAAAGCAACACAGTGTATGCGAGCCAACCACTAGCAAATTCACTGTGTAGTGCGAGGTGGTGTGAATTCAGCCTCCTGATGGATGGAAGGCAGACAACACTGTGACCTGTCACCACAAGGCTGTTCAAGAACCTGTCCTCGTATTAGTGAGTCAATCACACACGCAATCTACTGGGAAACTCCTTGGAGAACTCGTGAAACATTTTATTTTTTTGAAACAAGACACACGATTGAGTGCTAAGTTTTAAATAATAGTCATCTTCGCATTTGATATGGCGGCTTATCACGTCCTCGAGACGTCTCAAAGCGCTTCACAGAATATACTGTACATTTTGTGAGTGAAATGCAGCAGCCAATTGCACAGAAATGCCCCAAATTATTATTTTGAGGGGATTTATTAGCCCTGGTTAGCAATTCGGCAATCGACTAACAACCGGATTCATATTTACTGCTGGGTAAACAGAGGCGTGGGTGTGGAGTAAGGAAACTTGCCCAATGTTTCGCCCCGCCCAGTTATCGCCAGATCCTCTCGTTTGCGAGGTGAGCACTCTAACCACTGAGCTACAGGACTCCATGGTAACTTAAATGGTAATAGTGTAGTTTTAATTGCTTGTTCAAGTAGAAACCTAGACTTCTTCGTTGATTGTTATTGTCAATTTGTGTTCTTCTAATTATTTTGAATGTGTTCTTTAAAATGGTAGGGAACAAAGTTTTAGCTTCCGAGCAGGATAGTGAATTGTCAGCTGGGAGGTTGGCTTATTGAATCCACAAGACGGTCAGTGTCAGAGGAACGAGTTAAATGATCTGTGCAGTGGGCAAAAAACGTCACTAATTAAATCAGTAGTCCATTCGTGAAAAATCAAGGCACTTTCTCCTCTCGCGCTTCACTTGGCTCCAGTTTCTTTTCCCTGAAGTTAACAATGAGAAACCATCTTGTGGTGTTGAGAGATCGCACGGCAAAGCTCTATCCACCAGAGGGCCCTGGAAACTGCTCTCCAAGAATCCCCCCCCGTCCTCGAGAGTCAAGCAGGCGGCCGGAGCCAGCGGGTGGTAGAGTGGGGAGAAAGCGGGTCAGAAAGGTAGGGAGGTGCCAGGCCATGAAGGGATTTGTTGGCGATTGAGAGGATCTTGAAACCTAAGGGTTAACATGCTTTGTGTTCGAGAAACTTGTCAATTCGCAGAGGACGTTCAGAAAATACTGGAATAGCTGAACCTGCCTCTCCCTCAGCCAAGTCATGTCAGGCACATGTGGACTCTCTCACATGATGGATAAGGTTGGACACAACAAGCCTGGCTTCCTCCTGCGGCTGCAGCTTGTAGCTGCTGAGAGGCTTTTCAAGAAATGATTTGTCTCCGTCTTTACCATTATAACAGTAATAATAATCCTGGCGTTTTATACAGCGTCTTATCATGTCAATGAGACGTCTCAAAGCGCTTCACAGGATATATTGTAAAGTGAACTGACTGTATATTTCTGGGCGATACGCAGCAGCCAATTGCACACAGCAGCGTCCCACAAACAGTCGTGGATTGAGTGACCAAATTATCATTATTTTGCTTTTTTTTGGAAGAAGAGATAAGACATTTTTGATCGAAGATTACAACAACAGCAACAACAATTTGCATTTACACAGCGCCCTTCACTCGGGGCAGGTTCTCGGAGTGCTTAACAGTGGCGGAGCCTGACCCCGAGCCGGTGGGGAGGGAGGGAAGGAGGGAAGGAGGGAAGAGTTGATCATAAGTGCGTTCAAAGAGGAAGGTCTTCAGATTCAAACCAATAGGGCACATCTCATCCTTTTTTGATGAATCTGATGATTTCCCGCACTGTACCTTAATGTAATATGACAGCTCTGTATGAGGTGCTGAACTGGTTCGCTTAAGATCAAGTGACAGCTGCTTTTTGCCGGCATGTTGAGGATGTGCTCTCTCTAACACTTACAGCATTGGTCAACAATATCAGCAAATTAAAACAAACTGGATCTCCTTGCTTCCAGATGGGCTGCCTGATATTTAATAAACCAGTTACAAGTTCATTAGCGCATTTTGAGAATGTCTCATAATTGAACTGCTGTATAATCACGATTTTTATATTTGACCCTACCAGTTTTTATATTTGACCTCATCAAAGGTTAATGCTCTGTTTGTTTTCCATTTGGAAGATATTACATGATGTTTGCACTTAAATGCTTCGCAATAAAGGCAGCTTATTGTTGTCGGTAAGTACAATGTATTATCTCGATACATAACGGCTGAAATAGAAATTAACAGAGCAGGCTATTGAGAAAAGAGTCAAATAGGTTTAAACGTGCACAAAATGGCTGGTTAGTGCTGGTTATGTCAATACCCTTTGGCATTTCCCTGTTTCACAGCAAGGTTTTTTCTGTATTCAGAGTCACTAAAATATTCCGAGTTTGCAGATAAAAAGGACATGTGCCTGTTAAAAATACAGAGTGTGCGTGAGTATGTGTATGTGTGTATGTGTGTGTGTGTCTGTGTGTATATGTGTGTGAGTATGTGTGTGAGTGTGTATGAGTGTGTGTGTGTGTGATTGTCATCTTGAACGACTCTATGCTTGCGAGAAACAGCATTTTTTTTGGTTGTACAACTTAAGACAAAGCTCACACTTTGATCTGATTGAGTAAGTTACTCAGGGAAACACCCACACAGTCAGGCAAACACGTCAAATTACATCCTAGCATTCTATGGCGCCTCCACACACAACCTTCATTTCAAACCACAGTAAGATTAGGAAGTGCATTGTCAACAATCATTTATTACACATCAACCACCCAGGAAAACTGAACAGTGCAAATAAGAGTGCGAATGTAGGCAGTGTGAACAATGCTAGAAAGTGGCCTTTGGGACCTATTCTGATAATAATTCTAATAATGATAATCCTTACATTTGATATAGAGCCCTCAATGAGCACAGAATATACTGTAATGTGAATTGACTTTGTATTTTGTGGGCGAAACGCGGCAGCCAATTGCACACAGCAGTGTTATGTAAAGTAGATTTGTACTTCTGTAAAGTATGTAAAGTAGATTTGATTGAGGGCCGAGTAAATGATGGCGAACTATGGTAAAAGAACAGACAGCACAAACCTCATTTCTATTGCACTCGCTGCTGATTATTTTTGGAGAGGCAAACTGTAAAATCCTCAGCCTTTTACCCACCAAAGGCTGTTTGGTGAGTGCACACAGTATATATGATTAATGCCAGAGATAGCCCTGATATTCATTACCGTATGTTCATTCAGTGCAGGAAAGATGTACTGTGTAGTGTTCGGTTATATTTGGGTTTGAAATGAATCTGTGTCGGTGCAGTTCCAGAAGAATCTCGCTGTGACTGACCTTTAATAATATATATAAAGGTAAATAACAGTTGATTAAACAGTCGGTACATACATAAGCTTGTGCTACAAATTGTGTGAGGAAGCATTGACCTCTGGTTCACTCTTCGGGGCTGACCTGTTCAAACCCTCAGACCATTGTAGCTATCAAGAGCCCAAATCAATGGCATTGTTTTGGTTTCACAGAAATGCAGAGCCGTGACCTTTATATACAACAGGCTATTACGCAATCAAAACATTCATCTTCCTCCAACTGCAGAGAATAACTGGATCAATCCATGGATCCATAGCACATTTAGCTCAGAGGGGGCTTTACCAAACTCCTCGTGTTTATTCTCTTCCCGCTGAACTACCAGGAATGTGGTACAGTCACACGGCACAATTCTACTCCTAGCCCTTTAACAGATCAACACGCAGAGATTTCCTAAAGCCAAAAGCGTCCGCGCTGATCGATTGATAGTCGGGCAATCAATAAATGAGCAGAAAATAAATTAGTTTCCACTTTATGAATTTGTAGTTGCAATCTAATTTGCAATCTACATAGAAGCTCCTATTAGTAATAATAATCCTTGCACTTGATGTAGTGCCTTATCATGTCTTTGAGACGTCTCAAAACTCTTCATAGAATATACAACAACAACAAAATTACATTTGTAAAGCGCGTCGGGAGGATTTCCCAAGGCGCTGGACATCTTACTGTAACTACTGTAAAGTGAGTTGACTGTGTATTTTGTGGGCCAAACGTGGCAGTCAATTGCACACAGCAACGTCACACAAACAGTCATGGATTGAGTGACCAAATTATTTTTATTTAATTTGTTTGAAGGGATTATTACCCCTGGAAAATCGATCCGCCAATCGACTAACAACCGGGTTCCTACTTACTGCTGGTAAACAGAGGCGTGTGGAGTAAGGAAACTTGCCCAATGTTTTGTCCTGCCCGGGAATCAAACCCGGGTCCTCTCGCTTGCAAGGAGAGTGCTCTAACCACTGAGCTACAGGACTACTAACAAACAGCAATTGAATTCTCAAGAGCTCACAAAATGGCAGGTTAAGAGTCGTTGGCTATAAAACTGCTTTACTGGCAATATCTCTCTCCAACAGTGATTGCGTGCTTACATGACAGGAAGACGTTAAAAATAGCATCTTCTCCTAGGATAGTGATCTGTAGCCTCGGCTCCGATTACTCACATCACACACTTTTACCTGCTTTCAATTCCAAATGAATAGGAAGAGCTGGGATTGCCCTATTGTTGTTGAAAGTATGGTTTACCTTCAGTTCCAATTTCAGTCCAAGTCAATACCCCGGCAGTTGTACAAACGGACAGTGATCCTTGTCAGAAAGCTTTTATTTCATATCTTTAATAAAAATAAATTAGTGTAATATATCCGAGAGAAGCAGACTCTGTATTTACAATAATTGAGCAGAGATCTCTGCAGATACAGATGGTGCCTAATCAAATATATTATAATTTCATTACAGAGCCAGACTTCATTATGAGGCTATTGACTGAGTCAAGATTTCTTTGTTTGCAAGTCACGTCACTCACATAAATCACATGCGTAGCTCAGATTAAGCAGTGGTGCTATTTACCTTTATAGGATTTCCTGCAACACTGGCAGCTGTGATTAAAGCACACACTCACCTGAGAGTAACAGCAGCAACACTGAGTATTCAAACTAGTTTTGCCTACTCTTTTATGATCTGTTGTTGGAACTATTTTGATTGTTATGCACCATTCCTAACTCCAGCAATTGCAAATAAGCAGTGCCATTGGTTCTCTAACATGTTGTTAATGGGCCCACAAAATACACAGTCACTCCACTTTACAGTAAATTCTGTGAAGCGCTTTGAGGCGTCTCGAAGACGTGATAAGGCACTGTATCAAATGCAAGGATTATTATTATTATGCTCAACTATGAATTTAGCAGAATGAAGAATTAAATACGTGTGTCAGATGGACTTATACAAATAGTTTGGAGAATCAGTCCATCAGCAATCTACAATAACAATGTAAGCTTACTGGGTTAACACACTCTTGTGATCTCTTTGAGAATGGAGTTGAATCTCCCCTGCCTCTGGATAAATGTAATGATCCCGTGTTAAACCAGTTTGGCCATTTTGAACCCATCTTCAGTCCCCAGCAGGTTGAGGCAACATAATAAATCGACCCATTTATTCTGTACTGAAAGGCGATGACAATGGCTGATACAAGATATTAGAGCTTTAGACCACAAACAAAATGTTTGGATGAATTGGCTTTGTGCCCATTTTATCCTTCCACAACACCCAGCTCTATTATTTTCCTCTTACTGCATCACACTATTTTCTAAATGCTTCTGGTGTCCTAAGCTGATTTAAGAAACTCTTCCTGCTAACCCTCATCTAAGCAAGAATCACTGCCTTCAGCGGCGATATTGGGAGATGAAATAGTTTTAATAAAAAAAAGATTTGTTCTCAGTGGCATGAAATAATATTATCTTCACAGAAGACGCTTTAGTTCTAACAATCTTGAAGAATCAAATGTCTGGGGAAGCAGCAGATAATCAGCAAACAGCCCCCGAAATGAAACATTATAAAGAAAATATGCGATGATTCATAACTCATCTGCTCTAATGGAAAAACTGCCTGTTTGCACAATTTAACACTAATAATAATAATTTCTGCATTTGATATAGCGCCTTATCAGATCATTGAGATACTTTTTGGGGGGTTCAGTCAGCCAGGTGTCTGACACAAGCAGAAACCCAAAGGGGAAAGGCAGCTGGACAGTGCTCTCAATGGCTAAGCTATGTGTGGGTTTAGCTGGTTAGACTTCAGCAGTTACCCCAACGTACACTCTGGGCTCCCCCCCCCCCCCAAGCCTTGGCTCTTGCTAACCTGAGCCTAATTCTCTCGGAAATTAGGTAAGCAGGGGAGCGTCCCTCCAGGGAGAGAGAGAGAGAGAGAGAGAGAGAGCGTATTCCATTCCAACAATCTCTCTCTGGGATTTCCAGGTGTAGAGGGAGGCGGGGAATTCTCAGCTTAGTTTGGAGACTCTTAAGCCACGGTGATGGGTTTCCACACGTGTCAGACACCTGACTGAGCAAAAACATTTTTAATTCTGATTAACAGTGGATTGTGACCCTTTGCAGTACATTTCATCAAGTTTTTCTTAAATAGAGATCAGTGGTATCATTGAGGTGATTTTTCATAATATACATCCTGCTTTTGTCCTCATGCTTAGGACCGTAATAGTCCTGATTTACAGCCCACTGTCACCAAATCCAAATGGTGTTACACTTGGGTCAATGATTTCCGTGACTGTCTTCTTGGGAGACAAGACATTACAACTAATTGGGGTCAGCAAATGTACATTTAATGGCATTTTCTTAATGTGAACCATTGGATTACAGTGAATATTATGCTCCCAATGGAGGTATTTCATTAACAGATTGCAACAGAAATAACTGCAAATAATTGAAACTAAGGATATGACAAAGGGTTTTGAAAATGATTTTAAAATGATCATGATTTTATTTTGCATTAATTCCGTTTAGAATGATTTAATTAAAACACCAATAAACCGTGACTCAAATGGATTAAAAGGCGACTGACAAAACTGATATTAACCTTCCAATTCTGAATGATCCATTCTGAACCATCCTTTCAAGTGACTGAGAAAGTGAACAACAACAACTTGTATTTATATAGCGCCCCAACGCAGGATAGAGCTGGGTGAAAGAGATATAATGGAGCAATAAACAGAGGTGAATCAGACTGCTTAAATCTGACGCTGCATTGTTGCTGATAGCAGCTCCTGTTGGCAAAGCATCTCAAAACCCACCTAAAGATCTGGGCTCTGTCAGCACTTCCAGTGACAATCCTGATCCTGATAGTAATACATGTCTTGTCCCACTGTTGGAGTAGAGATACTGTAGTTCTTTTTTTTGACTGAGCATCAAGCTGACCATTGTGGAGTCCTGTAGCTCAATAGTTAGAGCACCGCTTTGCAAGCGAGAGACCTGAGTTCAATCCCAGGCAGAGGGCGAAACCTTGGGCAAGTTTCCTTACTCCACACAGAGCCTAATAATAATCCTCCAAAACCAAAAACAATAATAAATTGGTCATTTTCAATCCACGACTGTTTGTGGGACATTGCTGTGCACAATTGGCTGTCGCCTTCACCCACAAATATACAGTCAATTCACTTTACAGTATATTCTGTGAAGCGCTTTGGGACATCTAGAAGACGTGAAAAGCGCTATATCAAATGCAAGGATTATTATTATTATTATTACTATTATTATTATTATTATTATATAAACAGTGAAAGCTGTTTGTGTTGACTGCCCAACAGAGATGCTCTCCATACATCGGGCAAAGTCACTGGCCCACGTTATAACAAGGTCGTTTCTAAAGCTTGTGGATTTGAAACAATTGTTCCCTAGCATTTTCTCATGTGATTATGAAATATAAAATGGGCTTTAAGTCAAAACTTAATTAAGAAAGATTAAGCTGGGCATTTCCTATATTATTCAACATTACCATTGATTCCAGTAGTTAGAACTATACCAGGAGGTGGACCTGATTTATGCTAACTGTTCACTAACACAACTCATATTAGAATTAATTCAACATTTCCTGATCCTCATACGCACGGAACCTTGGCACTTGTGCTTATGACGCAAGAACGCTTGAAATGGATATACGTGACATTACTGTGCTTTTTCAAAAGCTTTACGTGTGTCAATGTTGTGCTGACGATGGGAAGGAGGGAGGGAGAGAGAGAGAGAGAGAGAGCATCTGCATTGATGTTGCAGTTATATCAGGGCATAAATAATTGGTTCTGAAGCTACTTCCTAGAGGTGGTTTTTGTATGGAGCTTCCAAAGCCGATAGCTGTCAGATGGCCTGTCTGAAGCACTACACCGTTAACTTGATGTGAAAACTGTGTTGAATCGATTGTAAAAGTGTTAAATAAGTGAGGCCTTGCAAACACACAGCTCCTTGGTTCTTTAATCACATCCTAATGTACTGGAACAGATAAGTGACCACGACACTGGATACTAATAGAACAATAAAAATATTCAAGAAACTTTGACTCTGTTCACCTACAAAATATACAGTCACAAAACTCTAAATCCTGTGACGTGAAGCACTTTGAAACATTTCAACACTAATTAAGGCACTATATGAAATGCCAATATTACTATTAATAATAATAAAACTTGCATTTGATATATGCATTATTAAGTCTTCGAGACGTCTCAAAGCGCTTCACAGAATATACTGTAAAGTGTAGTGACTGTGTGTTTTTGTGGACTGGTATACAGCCAGCAGCCACCAACCAGTACAGGTAACGATCTATTCTCAGTCACACAATAATAATAAATAATAGTAAGTGTAATACTGTTTGCATTTGATAGAGTAAGAATGGTATAGCACCTTCCGTGTTGGGAGTGAGTCTCCAATCGCTTCACACGATTGACAGTTTTTTTTGTAGCTTAAAAAATCATAGCTTTACGGTTCAGTGCTGAAGCGAGTTATTTTTAGAAGCAACACAGTCTATTACAATTGCCAGGAGGCAGGCGGGGGAGGATCAGCGTCTTTTGTTTTTGTGGAGGTTGAGAGACTCGTAAGAAATCAGTCACATTCTCCCTCGAAGTTGAAATATATCTGCGATAATATCACATCTCTAACACATTACAGATCACAAAAACTATCACTTTTATACTGGATACAATCCTTACTCATTCCCCACCCAAATAAAATCTTATCAGTTCATCTTCAGACAGAGGGTAACAAACATAGTGTTGGAAAAAAATATGTCCCTGAAACAAAAGGCTGCCGTGAACCATTGAAATATAGATGAGTTACCCTCAGAATTTTCTGCTCTGCTTTAAGAGCTATTTTTCAAGTTCCTAATGATACTTTTTTTTGTCCACACAAACCTTCCTATACGATAAGTTCAATGAGGCATGCTGTGGGGATGCATGCAGAAGAGGAGGCTGATTGGCTTAGAGAGTCTCGAGGACACAGTAAAATATGTCCACGGACTGGGAAAGAAATTGGTTTGACACATTAAATGGCTTTTTCTCATTCCACACTTTTTGATGCTTTTTTGCCTCATCTTATTTCTACTTAGGTTGCATTTAAGTTCCCCCGAAAACCTCCTGTGTAACAGTAAGCCGCGAAGATTAGAAAGTTGCAGTGCAAATTCGGGATGTGAGCTGCATTGTCTGATCTCAGTCGGGGCAGCTGATAGGGACCTCAATTGGCCTCACTGAACCCTCGCTTAAGGAAGGAAAATTCAGATAAATGATTGCCTCAGAGATCACTATCCATAGAACCCACTGCCAGAAAATGTATCTTTGCGGATGAGGGATAGAACAAACTAAGCAGTGAAGCCCTCCCATGGTAGAATAGCCTGCTAACACTCACTCAATTAATGGAGGGCGATGGAAGCTGTTTGTCCATGGGATCAGTCTCCAGTCATTCATTCATTTCAGCAGCAAATCAATGGCGGAATGGAAAGGATTTTTAAAACTAAAATCTCAGCCGTCTCTCTTTGCCTTTAGCATCTCTTTATCTCTTTAGAATATGAGACTTAAAGGCCAATGTACACAGTCACACGTTGACAACTTTGGATAAAGTCGGCCATTGATGTTTTTTTTCTGCTCAGCCGGGTGTCTGCCTCGTGAGGAAACCCATCACCGTTGCTTAAGAGTCTCCATACCAAGCTGATATTTCCAGGCCTCCCACCTACACATGGAAATCCCAGAGAGAGATTGTTGGAATGGAATGCGCTCTCTCTCCTGCTCACGTATTAGTATTATTAGCTTCTGATTTGCTGGGCTGAATGTATTTACTGTCAGATTTAAGCTTAAGTCACTCAAGGCTGATTTTAAACTGCTCAATATGTCTTGAATTGATGGGCTCATCTAGATACCAAGTAAATCAATGTAAGCAAATAAATGCTATTTCTGTTTGTGTAAAATTCATTTCTAGATCTCACATAGTTAGCTAAATTTTCATATCATTTTGTAAAATAATATTGACACAGAACCTGTGACAAACATTGTTATTGATGTGATAAACGTAAATTTGCCGGGCATTGTTATTTTGCACTGCTGACATTTGCAGTGCAAAGACAAACTTTATACTTCACTAAAATACCCCTTAAATGTCATTGATAATTGCCATATAAGAAGTTCAGGTGCAGCAGGAGACTGTATTGTGTAATGTAATCGTTCTCAGTAGGACTTTAGGAACATTGGAACATGCTGAAGCTGACAGTACAGTGACGAATGGTTTAGAGTGACATTTTGAGTCTCTGAGCACAATACTGTATTATATGCCATGGAATATATCACCATAGATACAGTACATGTCTGCCTTCATAACATTCAAAATGGTCCAATATACAAGCACTTATGTACCTGTGCAGGATCCTGTATAAGCAATACAAACTATCCTTTTGAGTTGAAAATAGCACCAGCCTCACAAAGACAGATGCTGTAGAGCATATTTTGAGGACTTGTGGGTGTGTTTTATATCCCATGAATGGGGTAACTTAACAAATGACAAATTGGAAAGTCACACCTGATTGTGTTATGGTTAGTGCTATGACTGGCCAATCAATGTAGTTGTGCAAGTTGTTCGTTTGTTAGTTAAGTATTTTTTGGTGTGGGTTGAACTCAAGAAAAAATGTTTATTCCTTGAGAATGCTCTTCACAATCATTTTCAAAGGCAAAATAGTTTCAGCAGTGGAGTGCGACATGGTTTTTTTTACACACAGAATGAAATTATTGTGCACAGCATAAATCCAAGCGCTGGTGATGAACGATGCCACAGAATATTCACAACATAATTAATATCTCTTCGAGATAGGGATATCATTACAATCCCCAAATAGCCAAGAAACTTCATGAAAGCCGGTATCAGTTCGGGTTTGTATTAGACTTAGTCAGAGGAACACACGGCAGGTTGATCTGTGGAATAGTTAATATTCTTCTCACGAAAGCACACATCTGCATAATTGCTTTTTTTTTAACATGGCCGTTTGAAATGATTGTATCTGAACGCAATTTACTGCAACTAAATAGTTCAATAATGAATAATCCTGAAGTGCTGTGTGTTTGCTTCCATATCAACACCAAGCTCCTCACACTTCTGTGTCGAATATTGAAAGGAACATGCAAAACCCAAAACAATTATTTAGTACAATCAGCCTACAGGTAAACAACATGAATGTGTTTTTTTCACAAGGCAATACTGGAGGTTTCAGTCTCTGTCTTATACCAGACATGTTACTGTATGAAAGCTACATGCATATTGACCGACCCAATAAACTCACCTCTGCTACACAAGCAGAGAACCTCACCAATTTATCGCTAGAAGGGAAGGCATGCAGACACTGAAACATGTTAGTTTCTCCCAACCTACATCTTTCTTGTTTCTAACAATATATTGATAATAATAATCCTTATCACGTCTTCGAGAAGTCTCAAAGTGCTTACTCTATGAAGCGCTTTGAGACATCTCGAAGACGTGATAAGGCGCTGTATCAAATGTAAGGATTATTATGATTATTATTATAATTAAAAGAGTCAGCCAGGCTTCCCACCTCTGATTTCAAAGTGGTGTCTGCTGATAGCTTGTGTGTGTTTGTAGAGATCAAGTGAGGACATGATCAGCTTTGGCTGTGAAGTCTCTAGAGTCTAATAGCCAGGCTCATGGAGAATAAACACTTGGGTTGGAGATGATAAATAACACTAACAATAAATAATCCTTTCATTTTTATAGTGCCTATACATTTTTATAGTGCCAATAACTCCAAAACATCTGTTAAGTGCTTTACAGGTAATCATTGTCAAATAAAGCACTATATTTTGTGGGCAAGTGTGGCAGTCAATTTGACCATGGCAGGTCTTTACACACATTATCAGGGAGTGAATGGCCAATCTATCTGGAAGATTGTCAGGCTCAGGACATCAGGAGAAACTTCCTTTTCTATTGATCGCAGGAGAACAGGATATTAGTTAATTATCTCTAATAGTGGAGTCCTGTAGCTCAGTGGTTAGAGCACTCGCTTTGCAAGTGAGAGACCTGAGTTCAATTCCAGGCAGAGGGCGAAACCTTGGGCAAGTTTCCTTACTCCACACAGAGCCTAATAATAATCCCTCCAAAACCAAAACAATAATAAATTGGTCATTTTCAATCCATGACTGTTTGTGGGACATTGCTGTGCGCAATTGGCTGCCGCGTTCGCCCACAAATATACAGTCAATTCACTTTACAGTGTGTTCTGTGAAGCGCTTTGGGACGTCCTCCCGACGTGAAAAGCGCTATATCAAATGCAAGGATCATTATTATTATTATCTCACTCAAAAGAGAATAAATACCTTCTGGAATTCCATTAGGGAGTTGGTTTACCGTGCTGCCGTCAAACCCACCTGAATACCTAACCTACCTCTATCAACCGTGCTTTTGGCCAAAACACAAAATACTGCAGATGCTGGAATCTGAAACAAGTTGTTTCGAAGGGTCGTGGACCCGAAACCTTGACTCACTTTCCTTTCTCCATAGATGCTGCCTGACCTGCTGAGTTTTCCCAGCTCTCTCTGTGTTTTTGGCCACCTCCTTGCTCTCCCCCCACAGTCAGGGAGAGCTCAGTCTCCCAGTTAGCTGTGTGAAACATTTTGAGATGCATCCTCCTGAAATGAAAGATGCCCATATAAATATTGTAGCAAAATGTTGGGCAAGTTTCGCCTCTGTTTACCTGGCAGTAAATAGGAATCCGGTTGTTAGTCGATTGGCGGATCGCTTTTCTGGTTATATTATTATATTACAATAACCTTTCAAAAAAAATTTGGTGACTCAATCCTCGACTATTTGTGGGACACTGCTGTGCACAATTGGCTGCCGAATTTCGTCCACAAAATATACAGTCAAGTCAGTACTGTATCTTAATGACATGACAAGGTGCTATATCAAATGTAAGGATTATTATTGAACCCACAAATGTCTGAAGCAGATGCAAGAATGCTACTAACAGAGGCAAGCTGAAACATTTGATATCATAGCATTGTAAGGCAGCAGAGGTAATGACTTCAAAGAGGGAGGTTGATAAAAGAAGGCTTTTTTTNAACAGATTTCTTCCTCTCTGGCACAGAAAATGCTGTATTCATATTTAGCTCACTGTGTTTTACTTCAATATCTTTCTGCAGTTTGTTCTCTGTTCACGGTGTCTATAAAAATGGCATAAAAGATAAAACCACAAAAACTACCTATCATTCAATTTACAAAATAGGAAAGCAATGATGGGTATTTTCAGTACTTACATCCTCAAAATACCATTGTTTAAGCCTTTTCAATACTGCGTTATTTTAAGCTGGATTCATTCACGGCAGAGGAACAGAGAGTAGCACAAAGCAGGAGATTGTATTTGTAACTGAACGATTGAAATATCATTTTAAATGCAAGCGAGTTCATCTTTCAAGCTGACTTAAATGCACAATGAAGAACGATGTCAGGCTTTAGGATCATGTCATATTTCTGAGAAAAACGCTGTAGGCAGTGAATAATTATAGCAATTGATTTCATGCTTACACCACTGCATGTAGTGTAAAATAGCACCATTTTTAAGGCCAATTTCTTGCCTGTGTTAATATATCTTTTCTACATTGTACAAAATGACAATTTAATGGATTTCAATTCATTAGCTGGGTTACAGTAATTTCATATACAATTAATTCTTGTAAATCTTTTGTGTTTAATCTGCTAAACAGTTGCAAAACAATGTTAAACAAAGCCCGGCCATTTGTTTCACAGCATGCATTTAGCTAACCATGAAACAGTCTTTTTTGTACATCACTGGGTAGTGTTTCCTTGAAGGTAAATGGTAAATAATGGTTGAAAACCTGCACCCACACAAAGCTTGATTTTCCCCCTCTCAGGTCATAGTCCCGTAGCTCAGTGGTTAGAGCACTCGCCTCGCAAGCGAGAGGACCCGGGTTTGATTCCCGGGTCAGGGCGAAACGTTGGGCAACTTTCCTTACTCCACACACCTCTGTTTACCAGCAGTGAGCAGGAACCCGGTTGTTAGTCGATTGGCGGATCACTTTTCTGGGGTAATAATTCGTTAAAAAAAACTTGGTCACTCAATCCACGACTGCTTGTGGGACGCTGCGGTGCGCAATTTGCTGCCGTGTTTCACCCACCAAATATACAGTCAATTCACTTTACAGTATATTCTGTGAAGCGCTTTGAGACATCTCGAAGACGTGATAAGGCCCTGTATGTATACGTAATAATAATAATATATCTTATTTAATAATAATAGGGTTAGTATATTATTATTATACGTTTTTTCTAAAGTAGGTTGACTTTCTTTAGAAAGTGGTTTTCAACCCCCAAAGCAGGTTTCTTCGCTGCTGTCAGATGGAGATTTCAATGAGAGGTTTTGTGTCTGAAGGTTTAGGTAGATTGAGCACTCTGGGACACTACCCTGTGGCGGGGTGCTATATAATACAAGTAGTTGTTGTTGTCGATTTCCAAGAAAGGGAGGTGGATGGGGTGGGAAGGGGAGGGGGAACCTAATCAGACACATCTCAAACAATACTTTATCAATCTGGAAGCTGATATACCACACACATATTTGAATAATTAATACGTGGCCTGTCTGCATTGCTGAAAAGACAACTGCAGTAAACTTTGAGAATACAATGTAAACTTATACACAGGAAGGTTTTCCTGTGTCCTGACAGGACAATAATTGCTTAGATTAAAAACATATAGCTATTCACTTTATTCCTGGTTGTGAACATTGCTGTGAACAAATTGGCTGCTGTGTGGGTTACAAATACAGTCACTAAATTATACAGGAATAAAAAAATGCTGTGTGAGGTCCTTTGACATTTCAACGTCATAAGTTGCTGTATCAAATGCTATGGGTTATTATATATTGCATGCGTGTTGATTAAATAATAATTAGAGCTGTCGTACTGACACTGGGTACCAAAAGTGGACCTTAATGTTCTTACCTGATTTAGCTTGAGGATATACCTTTTAGAAAAGCACTTTGAGGAAGCTTATTATTCATTTAAAAAGATTACTATGATGTTTCAGCTCCTATCTTCTCTCAGCCTTGCCTCTCCCCTCCCCTTCTTCTATAACCAATCACACATCTTTTCTTTCTATAATCTCCCACTATTTATTGCCTTTTGCCCTGCACCATGATCACCTCTGATCTCACCATTTACTGCCCTCCACCTCATTTGTTCCTTTGTCTTCCTTTGTGATTTTCCTTGGAATATAGGAATCTCTGCATTTATGGAACCACAACATGGAACAGATTTTGAAACTGCTTTTATGTTAATTGGTATTACTTCCGCCGTATTGCTCCATGTAGTCGATTGGCGGATTGCAATTGGCTGCTATTCTTCATCCACAAAATACAGTCAATTCACTTTACAGTATATCCTGTGAAGCGTTTTGAGACGTCTCGAAGACATGATAAGGCGCTGTTTCAATTACAAGGGATTATTATTATTATAATCTTACTGCAAGATGGCACTTTTGGAAAATCTGTTTCTGTGGGACAGCTCCAGCAGAGAGGATTTTGGTGATGTTGTCAGCCTCTTCTGCCGTAAACCAAATATGTATAATATATATCCATTGGGCTCCCAAATGAATCGGATAAAAAAANCAGAAAAGACTTTAAGTAAAGCTGCAACCAAACTAAGCTTGCTCTGTCATTCTATTAGCAAACACAGAGTAATATCAGGAACAGTTCACGTGTCTGGAAGATGGAAATTTCATTAGGGTTTATTTCCATTATCAATTATTAAAGGAAGAGCACTTTAATGAGTCTCTCTCAGACAGTCAATCCCCAGCCCTCCAGAGCAAACACATTCCTTAAGAAAACACAGTCATTTGCCTTTGTTTACATGCATGAGAGGAACTTAAACCATAAGGAGTTTGCACTGTGACATTCTCCAATTTGTTATGGTGAACAGACACTCTTGTAACCATCTCAGTTATATCTGCAGTCTCCAAAAATGCACTTGAGCTTTTTTAGGGATTAATTTAGGGGATCATTGTGACACCAAACCCCAAAATAGATGAGGTTGACTCGGGTTGTTGAGTTTCTCGAGAGAACATCTCAATTACTGAAAAAAAACCTTCTGAAGTTTGGCTTGTTTTCTAATTTGGCTTTCTTTAATGTACCATTGGTTCTCAGTTAATAATGAAAGGAGGCTTCACACTCCTACGTTCAGCACATTCTCCCAGAACTTTGCCCACAAAATACACGGTCACTTTACGGCATATTCTGTGAAGTGCTTTGAGACGTCTCAAAGACATGGTAAGGCGCTGTGTCAAATGCAAGGGTTATTATTATATCCCTTGATACCCTGACCTAACAAATAGCTATCCACCTCAGTCTTGAAAATTGGAAAGGATCCAGCCATAATCCACAGCCTTTTGGGGGAGGGAGAGAGTTCCAGATTTTATGGCTGACATGACTCAGGTTAGTGGAAGCAGAATCTGACATTTTCCAGGGTCTCTGTGGATTGACAAGTTTCTCCACCAGAAATGATTTGGATTCTGTGAGAGCTACAATAGGACTTGTTCTAAGTTGCTACGTACCACTTTTCCTGCTTCACTGAGTAACAGGAGAAAAATAGAGCTTTGTCTAATTGAGATGCCCTTTGTCAGATAATCGGATTGCTCTATAACAACACTTTCACCACATCATCTCCAATTGCATGAAGAGATAATGAAAAATATTGCTATGTTTAGCCATCAGTGCATGGTAGAATCCTCAATGTTCTTTTTTTNCCCTCTTCTTGGAGGGTACCTGAATTTATCACATTTCCATCTGTGTGTCAGCCTGGGGGAACTCTCTTCTCTTGAGTCAGAAGGTTGTAGGGTCAAGCCCCCAAGCAGGGACTTGGAATCACATTGTCTAAGCTGACACTTCAATACTTTGCTGGTGGAACAGGGGGTGGAGTTGCATTGTCGGAGGTGCCGTCCTTCAGATGAGACGTTACACCAAGGTCCTGTCTGCCTGTTCAGGTGGAAGATAAAGATCCCGCCACATTATTCAAAAGGAGAATTTCTCCCGGTATCCTATCCCTGGCCAACAATCCCCTAAATAAAATCAGTCACTTGCTCCGTGATTGTTTGTGGGACAGACACTGCTGTGCGCAATTGGCTGCTGCATTTCACCCACAAAATACACAGTCACTACACTTTACAGTATATTCTGTGAAGCGCTTTGAGACATCTCGAAGACGTGATAAGGCGCTGTATCAAATGCAAGGATTATTATTATTATTAACAACAATCTCCGAGAGGTTAGGTCATGATTAGATAAAAGTTCTGACGACAGGTCATAGACCTGAAACGTTAACTCATTTTCCTCTCTCCATGGATGCTGCGTGTTCCCAGTGACTTCTGTGTTTATATTAGATAAAGTTTGTTGGAGGATCTTAGCCCCACCTAAGACATACCCCCTGCTCAGACTGTCTCTCCCTCGCCCTGCCCTTGGTTAGTCATAGAGGTTCCCATAGAGTCCACTGACACTCAGCCTTGTTGTTGTTGAGATTGTCTTACCCAGGGTTATTCTCTGGCATGGGGGAAGAATCACAGAAAAGAATGAATGCGAGTGATACAGAATTAATTTGCTGAATGAATGAAAATCAATCAGGCGTCAGTGGCTCCAGCCAAGGCTTTATTAAATGTTAAACTACTGTATTCACTTCCAGGGGTGAGATGATGTTTCGCAAAGCCCTGGGACTAAGCAATTAGACTAGACCTTCAAAAANCCTTTGCCCTGTGGATAGCACAATGTCTGGGTCACCGTGTGCAATTATTCACAAAGCCACACAGACCCTTCTTAAAAAGCTTAACTTATACTGTAAAAATATTTAACTTAAACGCAAGCTTTCCCCATCGAAAATAAAATCCCTTATGCAGGTATCAAAGGGAGTTTAATACATTATTTCAAATGATCCCAAGATCTCATTCACTGTTTAAATAGGATGAGTTTAAAAAGCCATTTTATGAATGATATTTATCTTTTTATTTAAATGTCTTGCTTTTCTATTTTGCACTGATTGATCTAATAATACTAATCCTCACATTTGATATAGTGTCTTATCATGTCTTCGAGATGCTTCACAGATTATACCATAAAGTGAATTGACTGTATATTTTGTGGGCGAAACGCGGCAGCCAATTGTGCACAGCACAGGTCCCGCAAACAGTGTTGGATTGAAGTGACCAAATTATTATTATTATTATTTTTTAAGGGATTATTATCCCCGGCAAAGCAATCCGCCAATCGACTAACAACCAGTCGCTCAGTAACCACGAAGCTACGGGACTCCCTGTAGACTCCAATGTGCCTGAATTAACAATAGGGGCAAGTTTGTGACAGGTGATATACTACCACAAGCTTTGCCTGCAGTGAATTTGCAGCCAGAAAATGTATGAATTCCACTCTACTTAAAATGTATCAGGGGTTGAACCAGGTATAACTAGGTTTGACCCAGCTCGATCATATTCAACGGAGTTCGGATTAGCTGAGATTGCTGACTGACCTGAATTTGCACTCATGCCTAGCTGAAACAACACACATGATTAGAAGTCATTTTCTGTAACAAAAGGAGATTTTTTTTCCCCCAACCAAAACCAGCAAAATCACCATCTGGAAACCTGAAATCTATAGTACTATTACTGCAGTGTGATTGTGGACAGAAGATTAACCACTCACTATTAATAGCTTTCCACCATTTCTAACATGTAATTCACAGCTACCATCCATTTAGCATTTCACTGCATTACCACCTAATACTAACTGCGCAATCCATATATAAAATGCAATAAAATATAATAATAATAATCCTGGCATTTGATACAGCGCCTCATCACGTCGTTGAGACGTCTCAAAGCGCTTCACAGGATACACTGTAAAGTGGATTCACTGTGTGTTTTGTGGGCGAAACAATCCATAAAATGCAGTCAAATGCGGATAATGTTAAAGATTTCATCTGTTTGAAACTATCCAAAGGTGGTAGCTGGTTGTGATCACGTATATTTCTTCTCCACTCACTGGTCAAATAGGTCATTTTGGACACTGTTCCCGTTATGAAGAGTATGATTCACAGGATTAGTCGCAAGTTCAATTTCAGACCACAAATCTGGCTTTAACTACAGCATTTATGATCCTATCAAATTAAACTGGGAACAGATGCTCCCATGATGCAAATCTCAGCTTTATAAAAAGGACGGACAGATTCGGCATATCAGAAATTTGTTTGTACATTTCAGGGAAAGCATCATCCACTTAAAGCTTGAGTTTAGAGTAAGTCTAGCATAGGAACCCGATTGTTAGTCGATTGGCGGATCACTTTTCCGCGGTAATAATCCCTTTCCAAAAGAATAAAATTTGGTCACAACAACCGTTTGCGGGACGCTGTTGTGCATGATTGGCTGCCGTGTTTCATCCACAAAATATTCAGTCAATTCACTTTACGGTGTATTCTGTGAAGCACTTTATCAAATGTAAGGATTATTATTATTGTTCTCCTACTGCCATGATTTAAAGGTGACAACAGCTTTAGTTAAATTAAGTGTGAGAGGCAGATGCACACGAACTACGATCAAAATCCTATTTGGAATGATTAGGTTTAAACGAACAAGACTGATACCAAGGAAAAGCAGACCTCAACCAAATGAGTCCACAGGTCAACTTCCATTAAAGTTCAAGTCGGAAATAAAAACATTGGTTGATGGAATCTGGGACTGCGAACATAGGTAGCAATTGTAAATCCATTGACCTTTATCAGGAGAATCCGTTTGGGACTCAGCTGCTCTGAGGTGTCGGCTGAATCAGCCCCTTTCTCCTCTCCTGCACAGTTTCACATGTGCCCTTCAGGCCACGCACTTACCCTGTTTAAAACAAATTGATCTGGAAGCACTGGAGGTCTTCCTATGGGAACACTATGTATGGCCTTTGTAAAGTTACTTGAGTAACTTGCAGAGCAAGCCTCTCACTTCAATCCCCAAAAAGGGGGAAAAAAATAGCAGAATGTCTTCAAATCAGTACGTGTGACACTTGGTAGGAATATTAAAAATGATATGAATTGGGTTCCTTTGGATATTTGTTGTCATCCAACATGATGTCAGGTACAGGTGTCACAGTAGCTAATGCTTAGCCTCTTCCTACAGTACCAATCCAGATAAACTCCCTGAAAATAATAATAATAATAATCCTTGCATTTGATATAGAGCTTTTCACGTCGGGAGGACGTCCCAAAGCGCTTCACAGAACACACTGTAAAGTGAATTGACTGTATATTTGTGGGCGAACGCGGCAGCCAATTGCGCACAGCAATGTCCCACAAACAGTCGTAGATTGAAAATGACCAATTTATTATTGTTTTTTTTTTGTTTTGGAGGGATTATTATTAGGCTCTGTGTGGAGTAAGGAAACTTGCCCGAGGTTTCGCCCTCTGCTTGGAATTGAACTCAGGTCTCTCGCTTGCAAAGCGAGTGCTCTAACCACTGAGCTACAGGACTCCACAAAGGTCATCTTTGAATCCTAAGGGGGCAAATTTGTGATGTGATAATTATCGTATACGACAAATCTCTCCGAACATAATTAAGGTTTAATAACCATTTTGTTCAGTGTTTTTCCCGATGAAGAGGGGGTTCCATTCCAACCATCTCTCTCTGGGATTTCCATGTGTGTTGGTGGGAGGCATGGAATTCTCAGCTTGGTTTGGATACCCTTAAGCACAGTGATGGTTTCCGCATGTGTCAGACACCTGACTGACCAAAACTATTTTTTTTTCCTGATCTTGTTATGTGGGTCTCGTAAGAGCTGGTACATAGCAACGGTGTTTGTTACAAGACAGACTAATGGGAGAACATTGCACTTCACCTTGTGTTTTTTTTAAATCTCTAGTTACAGCCTTAACCTCCATTACAGAACTATGGAAGAAATCTGTACATGTTGCAATACAACCCTTATTGGCTTCAGTAAACCGATCTGTCAAACGGTTTACTGTATCCTATCGATTTGTTCCATTTTCCATTAGGATAGACAGTCATTAGCAAAAAGAATGGGAAATGATTACAATATTGGGTGAATATAAAGTTTTCAGAATCATAAACCTTAACCTTTACCATTCATATACACTGTACACTGATTCAGTAAGAAGATAGAAATACTAAACTCCAATAACAGATTGTGATACCGTGCAGTATTAAAGCAAATTTGCAGAGATAAAAGCACTTATAATAATAATAATCCTAACTTTTTTTTCATTTGATATAGTGCCTTATCATGTCTTATTTTGTGGGTGAAATGCGCCAGCCAATTACACACAGCAGTGTCCCACAAACAGTCATTGATTGAAGTATCAAATTTTTTTCTATTACTCCCAGAAAACGATCCACCAATCGACTAACAATCGGGTTCCTACTAACTTTTAAGGTAAACAGAGGTGTGTGCGTGGAGCAAGGAAACTTGCCTAACATTTCATCCCACCCGGGAATTAAACCCAGGTCCTCTCGCTTGCGACGTGAATGCTCTAACCACTACGCTACAGAACTCCTTGAGCAGATATAAGTATGGCTCGATTTGCAACGATTCAAGAGACATATTGCTGCAGGTCTACTCTTGTGGTTTGTCAAGCTCAGAATTCAGAGATCTGATTACAATCGCACTATTACTAATGGGTGTCTATTTTTTAGGCTAATGTCAGGTTTCATTTCTGTGTACAACATTCACTGATTTGAGATGATGGTTTTCATTGAATTACTGACTGCATTTTTGCCGTAAATCATAAATTGATAAAGGTATTATTTTGGAGCTGTGATAACATTAGATATGTAAACTTGTTACAGCAATTACATTACAAGATGAATCACTGTGTTTATTGCCTGAGATCTTGGAAACATTATAAAATATGAAACCTAATATTACTGAGCTCACAAAGCCGCTGGCAATAATCAGTATATACAATTGTGTGGAGCCAAATTGTCAACAACAACAACTTGCATTTACATAGCGCCCCTTACGCAGGGCAGTGGGACACTGCTGTGTGCAAACCCACAAAATATTCTTTCAATATTCAATTGACTTTACAGTATATCCTGTGAAGAGCTTTGAGATGACTTGAAGACGTGGTGAGTCACTGTATCAGGATTATTATTATTATTTTCCTGGTCAGATTATAGACTTAGAAATCTGTTTGAAACTTCTTTACTGCCATTTATTTTAGAAAAATCCCTCTCAGAACTGCAATCAATTTGTGTATTGTGCTGAAGTCTATGGTGAATGCTGTGAGGCGCAGCCTGATTATAAGCTTACGGCCAATAATCACATTACTCTCACCATACACAGCAACACTGTCAGAGCATGGCTGCTGGAACCAGCTCCAAAAACCGTATTAATTGATTACATTTAAATCGCTGTCATTTAAATTTTGCACGGCACAAAGTGACTCCAACATCAGAGTGTTTTAAGCGCTCGTGGCACCAGATTGAATGGAACATTACATAAGGATTATCAACATTGCTATTTCACGCTATGGCTTCTGTCCTGTTGGCTACGAAATATCAGACATGGGACGTCAGCAAACCAGGCTTGGAAAAGGCGGATTGCAATGTTAAATTGACGTGATGTAGATTTCTCCTGATCATCTTCAGTGGGTAGAGAGAGGTTTTGAGGGTTTGTTTTTCTGTACAATATCATTCTGTACCCTTTGGGTCTTCATGTCCCTCACATTAAACACGTTGTGTAGTGTCAATGATTGTGTAAATTATACATGATCCTGAAGGAAGGAATGAGCTTGATTTCAGGAGCTTGTTATATGCTGAATATTGAGAGGAGTGTAATCATCTTGGGAAAGACATGCTAACGTGTACATTAGGTACCATAGCAACAGATGCAGCTAGAGACAAGACCAACAAGGGCAACTGGCTCACAAATCTGACCTTGGATGGAGCAGGAAATATTCTATTACCAAATTAACTTCACATGTGCATACACACATCGGGTTTGATTCCCGGGCGGGGCGAAACCTTCGGCAAGTTTCTTTATTCCACACACCTCTGTTTACCTCTGTGAATCGACTGTATATTTTGTGGGCGAAATGCGGCAACGAATTGCCAATCGACTAACAACTGGGTTTCTGCTTACTGCTGGTAAACAGAGGCGTATGGAGTAAGGAAACTTGCCCAAGGATTCAGCACTGCCCGGGAATCAAATCCAGGTCCTCTCACTTGCGAGGCGAGTGCTCTAACCACTGAGCTACAGGACTCCACGTTCAGAATTTAATTGTCCAAACATCCAAGTCGGTGGTGCAGTGTTGTTGTTTCAGTGTATTGGAATTAGAGTTAATGGTTGGATCATTTAGCTACTGGGCATTTAACTAACGATAAACAGTTGAAATTGGTTGTGTGTCTGTGTGGGGTGGGGGGGGGGGTTCGGTGGGGAAGGGTTGTGTGTGTGTGTGTTTGTGTATGTGTGTGTGGGGGATGCGGTTGTGAGGAAATAGCTGACTTGGGCGATTCGGATGTTTTTTCGAGCAGTTCAACTCACCCTTGATTCATTCAAAGCAAATATACGGTTTTACAGAGTAATTATTCTGAGAATAGTAAATTGATGAGTTGATAAATTATGGAAATTCTTCCATCAGATTGAATTTATGAGCAATAGTTTTGTGCATTAAATGAAGTGGAACATATTCCTTCTGACAGTAAAACAGTTACAAAATGGCACAAACTATTAAAATTATGGGTGAAATTAATAATAATCCTTGCATTTGATATAGCGCCTGATCATGTTGCTGAGATGTCCCAAAGCGCTTCACAGAATATACGGTAAAGTATAGTGACTGTGTGTTTTCCGGGTGAAACGCGGCAGCCAATTGCGCACAGCAGTGCCCCACAAACAGTCGTGGATTGAGTGACCACATTTTTTTTAGGGGATCATTATCCTTGGAAGGTGATCTGCCAATTGACTAACAACTGGGTTCCTACTTACTGCTAGGTAAAATTGATAGTGGTTTCATAAACAATGGCACAATTAACTTGTTAAATTATACTTTTCGTTTAGAATTTTCCATTGGGTTTCCCTTTTACTGTCAGAGATGATCACCTCCACACTAAAACGTGCCGGCCGAGAGGATGATGAGTTAATGATTGTGATACCACGGCCTCTCAGTGGATCAGTTGGCAGAATGTACGGTATCTTACAATTGCAAAGGCACGCAGAACATGAGGTGCACCACACTGGCCCAACACTTCATCTCACAGCACAGCTGAGTAGTCACAAGCCTCGCTGCATGGCCTCTTTTGCAATGTATTATGTCAACTACCATCAGGCCTCAATACATGACGTTAGGAGTGTAAAACATACTCACTCACTAACTCACTCACAGGGTAAACCTTTCTGATGTATACTCCAATATACACAGTGGAGTCCTGTAGCTCAGTGGTTAGAGCACTCGCTTTGCAAGCGAGAGACCTGAGTTCAATTCCAGGCAGAGGGCCAAACCTCGGGCAAGTTTCCTTACTCCACACAGAGCCTAATAATAATCCCTTCAAAACCAAAAACAATAATAAATTGGTCATTTTCAATCTACGACTGTTTGTGGGACATTGCTGTGCGCAATTGGCTGCCGCGTTCGCCCACAAATATACAGTCAATTCACTTTACAGTGTGTTCTGTGAAGCGCTTTGGGACGTCCTCCCGACGTGAAAAGCGCTATATCAAATGCAAGGATTATTATTATTATTATTTATTATTACACATCCAGTAAGCTAAACATTTATCTCCATATCAACCTGTCTGCTCCCTCTGCTCCGGCCTGCTCCACGTTCCTCCCCACTATCGGTGGTCAGGCCTTCAGCCTCTCTGCTCCCATCCTTTGGAAACTCCATCTCACAGTCTGTCCACCTCGTTCCCTCCCTGGCCTCCTTCAAGACCCTCCTCTTTGACTGTGCCTTTGGTCACCCTCCCTGCCCTGCATCCCTCCTGATCCCAGCCCCCAGTTTGGGTCCAAATCCCTGACTGTCCAGCGCCTTAGGATGTCAGGGACTTGTCCTGACTTGAAAGGCGATGTGTAAATGTCATTTGTTGTTGTTGTTGTCTTATTCTGAAGTAAGAAGATAACTTGGCCTGTGTCCACTTTAATGGTATCCCTTTACTTTCTAAATTATAGGAAGAGCATTTTGTGTGTCTGACTCATTAGCTGGTAAGGGATACCCACACTACACTTTAACAAGCAGTAAAGATCTCATTACAACGGGGGCAGATTTTCCAGAAAACAAAATAGGCATTGTTACCTTACATTGGCACTTCATGTCGGAAAGGCAGAGGGTTAATAAGGTACAATTAAGAACATATAAGAACATAAGAAATGCTTGACGAGAAAAGACCAAGGTCCATCCAGTTCGCCTTCCACCTTCCTGGCGGTCGCATGCACATATGCCCCCATATGTACCAATGCAGTATATCCCATAATGTTATTTCCTAATTCCCAATTGTACGAGTTATCTTTGAAAAAGAAAGAACTATCGATTTTATAATTGTGGAGTTCTGTAACTCAGTGGTTAGATCACTCACCTTGCGAGTAAGAGGTACCTGGGTTTGATTCCCGGACAGGGCGAAACATTGGGCAAGTTTCCTTACTCCACACACAGCCTCTGTTTACCAGCAGTAAGTAGGAACCTGGTTATTGGTCAATTGATGGATCGCTTTTCTGAGGGTAATAATCCCTTCAAAATAAATAAATTAATAATAAAAATAATAATTTGGTTGCTCAATCCACGACTGTTTGTGGGACGCTGCTGTACACAAGTGGCTGCCGTGTTTCACCCACAAAATACACAGTCAATTCACTTTACAGTATATTCTGTGAAGCGCTTTGAGATGTCTCAAAGATGTGATAAGGCGCTATAATTGACGGTGTAGTGCGCTATCCAAATAAAATTAAAATTTTAAATGTTAAATACTAGGCTGAGATGATATAAAAACAAATAATAATATCCCTAAACCAACATTAACAAGCATATTTCTGGGGCATACTACTCCTTTAAATGTTGGAGATTACTAACTACCTCGAATCCAAGCCTGAATGCAAGTCTTTGTTTACTAATTGCCGTGGATCCATTATATATAATTGGGGATTCAAAGACACAGTACTGGGATCGTATAACATGAGACCTACTGCCTAGGGATACCATGACAGACAATCTTGCTATTATGATGTACCATAGAGCCATAGAAAAGTAAAACACGGTAGGAGGCCATTTGGCTCATTATTTTGTGACACTTTCCTCCTCTAGGAAGTCATCTATCCTAGTCCCATTTCCCTGCTCTTTCCCAGTTCCCTCTCATACTCTTCCTCTGCATGTGTGTGTGTGTCCAATTGTTAAACTGCCCAATTGACTCTGCTCTAACGAACAGCCCTGGCACATCATTTTATACCCTGACATCCCCAACAGCAGCTCAGCGCGTGGCAGGAAGGCTAAGAGCACTTTATAAAAGAGGTTTTTCCACTCTTTGCATCTTACAACAATATGAAGCCTTCTCGGGATCACGTTAACAAATTGTTGAAGACAACTTCAGATGAGCTGCAAAGGAAATTGAGAGGCAGGAAGCTGAAGTATTCATACTTGCGATATTCCTACGGCAAATTCATGAAGAGAAGGGATATAACTGTACCTACATACAGTATACAATATTCCTGCTTTTAAAAGAAAACATGAACCTATATCTTTGATTATTTTTCTGGTCATATCTAAATATAATAAAATGCCCCTTGCAATTAATATAGTGCCTGTAATGGCAAAATATTTAAAAGCAAGCAGCTGCTGTCAAGTGTAGTGACTGTGTGTTAGTAGGCAAACATAGCTGCCAATTCTCACACTGTAAAGTCCCACAAACAGCCATGAATCTGTATCTCAGTAAATCAGTAAATCACAGCTGAACTCAAGCCATTTCTTTGGCAAAACACAAGTTAATGACCGATTGAACTAAAGGCCATGAGCCAGGAATACCCCTCTTTGAATTGCGTTGCAGATGTATGTCCGAAGTTTCATTTTAAAGTTAAAAAAAAAGCTATTTAAAAAACTATTTATAATAATACTAATCCTTGCATTTGGTACAGCGACTTATTATGGCTTTGAGACGTCTCAAAGCGCATCACAAAATCTACAGTAAAGTGTAGTGACTGTGTATTTTGTGGGCGAAACACGGCAGACAATTGCGCACAGATATTGATTTGCAACACACGACTCAAAATCTGTTACTGATACGGGAGGAAAAAAAACCGATAATTTGTGTGAACAAAATAAGAAGCTGATGCTCGCTATTTAAGATTGGGCAGGTGGGGAGAGAAGAGAACAGAATCAGTCACCATAGCACAAGTCATTGAGGAGCTTTCCTGATAACATTCACTGTATAACTGTCAAAATACTGTGATAACATCCTGTAGCTTAGTGGTTGGAGCGCTCGCCTCACAAGCGAGAGGATCTGGGCTTTGATTATTATTATTGAACCATCCCACCACCTGTCCTTGATTCCAAATGATTTAATGGAAACAGTAACTAGCTACCGTAATCATTGAAATAACTTGTGCAATTTTGTAGGTAATAACAGATTAGGAGATGACAATGCATTTGATTTGCTGGAGTATATGCAGCAAAATCGGCAATTTTAAAGGTAGACAGAATTATTGCCATTTATAAATGTGTACCCATATTCAATAATTAGTTCTTAATGCAGCAATGATTAAGATATTAATTTTATATGTACAATTGTATTTTCCTGTATCTCCTCAGTTTTTTGTTAACCTTTTATTGTTGGGTTTCACATGAGCGATCTTGAGCCTGATTTGACAGCCTGATTGTAGGCTTTGGGAACCGGTAACCAATGAAGTTGAAAACAATATGATTCACATATAGAAATGCCAATCAACTTCACAGGCCCTTAAGTGTTGCTTCCATTTTATTCCAGGTGACATTGTCTAGAACACGTACAATCCGTGGGATTTTACAACACAGTCAGTAATTATTACCCCTTATAAACTGCTTTGTCTCCTTGGATCAAGAAACCATGACTCTAAAATCTGTGAGTGTCATTTAGCAGGAAAGGTGCTAAGTTCAACTGCTGGCAAGTGCTATGCTAACTGCTTTCCCCACCTTCAAGTCCCACCTGAAGACCTTCCTTTTTGTACTTACGGTCTCCTCACCCCACCCTCTCCCCCCCGGCTAGGGGTCAGACTCCGCCACCGTCAAGCGCTCCGGGATGCTGCCCCACATGAAGGGCGCTGTATAAATACAAGTTGTTATTATTGTTGTTAACAACAGATCTCAGGCTGGAAGCCAGAAGAGACTATAACGGTTTCAAGGAAAAAAAACAGCTAGAATTTCCTCTCTGGGTTTCTTTCCAATGACTCAAGATAAAAATTGGCTGCCACATGTCTCCCACAAAATACACAGTCATTCCACTTTACGATATATCCTGTGAAGCACTTTTAAGACGTCGCAATAAGGCGCTATATCAAAGACAAGAATTATTATTTTTATTATTATATATTTCAGCTGTCATTGGCTACGTACCCGGCTACATAATACTTCTCACAGAAAATAATATTATTGCCAATTTTTTCAGAAAAAAATAGAAAAAGGCTTTATCTGAATTTGATTTGATGGGTTAAATGGGTTGAAAGTGTGTGTTTTAATTGACTTTCTCACAGCAGCGCTACACACAAATTGACTCATGGGAATCTCCTAAAATAGATGTTAAGTGGTGGATAGAAAGCTAGGTTTCCTTTGCGAGTCATTTGATGGCACCTTTCAATGTCACCATCCGGGGTAGGTTGAAAGGGTAAGAACTTCAGGTGTATTTTGAGAGTGAGCTGATTTTAATGTGCCTTTGAATGAGCAGTGAACGGGAAAGTCCTATTGTGAAGCTTCCTGTAATGAGATACAGACTATACAGAGAGCAGCAAGACTTCCTGGGGAAGTCCCTGAAATAGATACCGTCAGCAGATGTTGAAAATGTCCTGACAAACTGGAGGAACATTCGGAATCCAGTCTTACTCTGTTACTCTTCAGTAGAGCATTCAAGTCATCAATGCACTTGTTAACCTTGGAGCCAAACAAAGTAATCCTGTTGTCCTGCTTAAAATATGTTATAGGTCATTAGTGTGTGTGTGTGTGTGGTTGGGGGGAGGGAAATGGAACATAGGAACAGGAGGTGGCCATTCAGCCCCTCGAGCCTGTTCCACATTTTGTTAGCTCACCGCTGATCTGTACCTCAACTCCAATTACCCGTCTTTGCCCCATATCCCTTGATCCCCTGACCCAACATCTATCCACTTCAGTCTTGAATGGATCCAGCAACCACAGTCTTTCAGGGAGAGAGTTATTAATAATAATAATAATCTTTGCATTTGGCACAGCGCCTTATCACGTCTTCGAGACACCTCAAAGCGCTTCACAGGATACCCTGTAAAGTGAATTGACTGTATATTTTGTGGGCGAAACGCAGCAGCCAATTTCGCACAGCAGCATCTCACAAGCAGTCGTGGATTGAGTGACTAAATTATTACTTATTTTTGAAACGATTATGACTCCAGGAAAGTGATCTGCCAATCGACTAACAACCGGGTTCCTACTTACTGCTGGGTAAACAGAGACATGTGGAGTAAGGAGACTTACCTAACGTTTCACCCTGCCGGGAATCGAACCCGGGTCCTCTTTTGTTTGGAGTGAATTTGCATGAGGAAGTCCTACTGGTGAAGATACTAACAGAACTCTCCAGGTCTCCAGCACTCTCTAGGATGGGGTGCCATTGGGATCGTTAACATGTATCTGAAGGACTTGGGCGGGCAGGCAGACGGTTTAACATCTAATCTGAAATAGCATGACCCACTCATCTCAAAAAAAATCCACGTCCATCTCTCGATGAAATACTCAACAATTTCAAAGAAGGTCGATTCTTTAATATGTACCATTTTATTTGACATGTACCTTCACAGTAAATAACAGAATATTCGAAGTATATTGGAATAGAGTTTAAACTATTTCACTTTTGTTGTTTGTAAATCTATATCTGGGGTTTGTTAAGCCAAACCTATTTTGCTGTTGTGTCCTCTGTTCTATTTCTAATGTGAAATGTGACGTCAGTGATTCAAATTGAGAGGAAGAATTGGCCTTTTTTTTAGAGGTTATGGGGAGTTTAAAGCAGAGAGATTTACGTACGATGTTAAATGGAGCACGGCATGCATCAAGTTTGATGGATGCTTTGAATAGATTTTCAAGGATAATTACACTTTGATTTTTACTGGAGAAATTCTATGGAAATGACTACAGCTGGGTTTAGAATAAAACAAAGTAGAAAAGGATGGGTTTGTTCGGAAAGATGCATTGCATAATAGAGAGATAAATCTTTCTCAAAGAGGAGGTGTTCAGAGGTCAGAGAAGGAAATGTGCGAGTTAACTGTGACACAATTGTTCGTAATTACCGCAAGAAAATACCACTTTGTGTACTAAAAACACAGACATTGCTGTTTGAACACAATTTAAACACAGCTTCCCAGGGCTGTTCATTCTATTTGAATCTGTTTAAAACACTGTAGTCAGTAAATAATAAACCTTGCATTTGACGGCAGTCACGAGGTGCCGTCATTAACACGAGGTCCTGTCTGCCTGTTCAAGTGGGGGTTGAAGACTCACCGCAATACATGAAAAGAGAAGAGAATTTCTCTCTCCCAGTGTCCTAGTCTAAATATCCAGGATAAATTGCCTTTCACCCACAAAACACACAGTCAATTCACGTTACAGCATATTCTGTGAAGAGCTTTGAGATGTCTCGAAGATGTGAAAAGCCCTATATCAAATGCAAGAATTATTATTATCATTATCATCACAGTATAAACAGCTCATTAAAATTGTCCTCCATGTTCTTAGGTCCTGTTGGGATTTATTATTAAAGGAAGTCTATAGGAAGAGCAGACAATTTCAAAGTTTCAAATTATATAATTATCACCGATATTTATCCTTCATTTTTTTTCTGCAGTAATTTTAAATAACCAGCCAGTCTCTCTGGACCTGACAATGCAACAGAACAATTCCCGTGGTAGACTTTCTCCTACATTACTTTTGACGTCTTCCACGTTATTTTGTGAGCCAAACTCAAACAGCTCTGGTTTCAAAGCCAATGTGGAATAAAAATCCAGTAAGTGTCTTTTTAGGAAGAAGCACATGTTAAAACGCCAACACTCTTTGCTGTAAGCAGCTCTTTGATCACAAGTATGGACACAGAATCTATAATAACAGGCCTCTGAGGCAATATCTCACCAACTAAATGTACAAAATAGCTCACAGAATAATGGACGTCAAGTCAGAATCAGATTTGGCTGATATCTCCTTTGTTAAATAGCCTCCTGACACTCACTGTCTCACTAACATAAAACGAATGAGGTGCTGGAGGGAAATCGCCAAACCAAACCCAGCTTGATTCAGCGATGTTAGGAGAGGATTGGAATTTTATTTTAAACAAAATAATACCCATAGGATTCATGGTAGTGCAGGACAGATATGGGGTCTGAAATGTTATGGGCGGTCTTTGCCATGTGGTAGTATCGAGCCATGCGATAAACAGATCCCTTTGTTGAATGTTTTCCTCTGGTAACTGTATGAGTTTCCTGGTCAGTCGAGCAGGTGAGTTTCCAATCATAATTTCAATGTGAGTAAGGCTTGTGACATCAAGGATTTCGTCACCAAAAGTTTGAATAATCTATGAAGCCAGTCAAGCACTTTCACCATTCTCACCAAATCATGTATTCCATTAATATCACATACGGTATTCACTGTCTACATTATAATGCACAAAAGTTTCCTGTTACTCCAAATAACTATGAGGAGATCAAACAACAAAGTGTGATAAATGGTGGTGCCTGGGAATTGTAAACCCTTGTAAACACAGTATTGTTCTCTCCCCCTTTGGGCTATCCAAACGATAACACATATGTCAGCAACAACAAAGGCTGTGAAGCTGCAATATCATGCTTCCTGCTGTAAGATGGTATCAAGTGTGATTGTAAATGTGCCTTTGATAAGACAGCAGGCTGTCACGTTGGTAAATTATTTACATATTTTTCTACATCACCTGTGGTATAATAGGTTTTTTCACACATGAATAACCTTCAGTTATCATCTGTTCTGAACGAGTCATCGACTATGAGCACGTGGGTTGTTTGACTCCTATTACTTTGTCAGTAATAGTAATCAAGGAGACACTGTTGTCCACAATTGATGAAAGGTGATTTAAAGAGGGGTAGGTCCTACTAGAGTACATCGTCTATTACTGGGAGAGGGGAATTAGTATTTGCAGGCATTAGAATAGGATCAAAGCACTACAAAGTAAGGTGTGTCATGCTTGCTGCAATTTGAGTACGATTATTTAAATGTACCATTTGTGGCATATAATAAATAATAATCCTTGCATTTGATATAGCGCTTTAGTACATCTTCGAGACTTCTCAAAGTGTTTCACAGAATATAAGGTAAGGTGACTGGAATGTATATTTTGTGGCTGAAACGCGGCAGCCAATTGCACACAACAAACGTCCCAGTGCAGGGTGACTCAAGTTGTCAATTCCTAATCAATTTATCAGTTCAAGCACCATGAGCAAACTGCTTGAATGATATAATTTCCAGTTAGGTGATCTAGGAGACTCTAGCAAGAGGTACGGTAGGATCTGTGTCAGGACATTCCCTGGAAGGGAATAGCTGGTAGTAAGCAGTCTGTGTGGGTTGGGGGAGGGGGAATGGAAACAAAGGATTTTATTATTATTATTAATACTAATAATTTGGTCACTCAATCCACGACTGGTTGAATGACCAATTTTAATCTGGGGAGATTGTTGGCCAGGACAACAGGCAAAAACTATCTTCTTTTTCCCTGCAGTTGCCATGGGATTTATCTCGTGTAAAATGTACTGGGTCACACACACTTCCACTGCCCTAAGCTATGTGGAAAGAAATCATCCAAGGCCTTTGTATCCAAGATGATCTGCTCCTGATGTCTCTCTGGTTACCTCGGCTGGGAAACAGTGCGTGGATATCAGGAAACTGTTTACACTCACACATGAAAAATGGCCACTTGGGTAACTGGAGAATATAACTGGAGAATAACTAGCACCAGTGGTGGTGTATGCAGCAAACATCATCAGTGCCTTCAGAAGAGAGAATCGTGGAGTGGGGATAGGGGGAAACAATCTGTCTTTCCAAAACACTGTTTACTTAACATGTGCTAAAGCAAAGGAAAACAGGGAAGTAACAAAAAATACCTTTGTGTGTAAGCAATCCGCAAGGCAGTCAAGGCAAGCGTTCAACATAATGTCACATCCACATTATCTCTGTTGATCATCAGGCTGCTGCTATCTGGAAATCCCTGTTGGGCTCAGATTGGCAGCCGAAGTTCTTGTGGTTGTGAAGAGGGAATTCTTTCATTTACATGCGTCTCCGATGGCTGAACTGTGAAATTCATTCTCAATGAACTCTGTGTTTCCAATGCCCTGAAACTCCCATCACACCGGTCCTGGTGTGACAGCCTGGCTGAACAGAATAATCCGACTGTACCAGGGTGAGTAAACCATGGACTGTGTGTAGCTTACAAAATACATGGATATTGGGGACTTTTTTTGATTAATACAAGGCACCTTCAGAATTTGTAAGTTTTATTTACCTTAACAAAGACAAATCGGTATTGCATCCATCGCCAAAAGAGAACTCCAACTGTGAACAGAATATTAAAATTGTTACCTAACTTTAATTCTTTAATTTTTAGGCATTAGTTAGTAATAATAATCATAATCCTTGCATTTGATAAGTTGTCTTATGACATGGTTGAGAGAGATGTCTCAAAGTCCCTCATAGAAATATTGTGTATTGAATTGACTGTATTTTGTGGGTGAAAAATGAATTGAAATGATTAACTCCAAGTAATGCTGCCATTGAATTCTCAGCCAAATTTGCATTAATCCGCACACACGCAGCTAAGACTTCCCACCTCGTCTGCAAATAATGAAATCCCCCCCATGCCCCTCCTCTGTTGCCAAAAGGTTTGAGACATTGCAGAACATTCCAACAGCTGAAGGCCACCACTTCAATCGGCAATGACCCAAATGTCTGTTCTGCTAGAAAGACAATCATGTATCAATGTTTCTGACAGAAGGAAATTTTGCCCCTAAGGCTTCAAAAGTATGATTTAACCCAACAGAAGGCAGAAAATTAAATACTGTCTTTCTTCGTGTGCACAACAAATGGAAGAGATTGCAGGTTTTTAAACATTTAAGACTTTAAAATGCTACAAATTCTGGTAATGACAGAAATGCCTTACCTTTGATCTCTTAAGCGCTTAAGTGATTTTAGTTTGACTACGGGCAGTACATCTTTGCTTTATCTACAAATTAGCACACACTCTGAAAGCTTGTCTGCTGATGACCTGAAACTTGTTTCCAATGCATTTCGCTTTGTCTTGTATAACGGCAGATTGCTTGGTCGGCAGAGGAACTCCTGTAGAGAAGCAAAGCAGCTACAGCCTCACATCCACACAGAACATAAGAGACCTAATCTGAGAGGATTCCACCGTCGGTGGCCGTGCTTTCAGCCCCGAAAATCTGGAACGCTCTCCCTCTGTACCCCCGTCTCGCCCCTTCCTTCCCCATCTTCAGGTTGCGTCTGAAGACCTTCCTCTTTGACCGTGCCTATGGTCACCTCCCACCTCCCACTCCGGCTCAGTGTCGTGCTCCGCCACTGCCCAGCGCCTTGGGACGTCCTCCCGACGTGAAAAGCGCTGTGTAAATGTCATTTGTTGTTGTTGTTGTACACAGTTCTTCAACCACAGCGTATACTCAAATGTTCCCAACAATGAACATTTGACGTGTGTCCAAATTCAAAGCAGCAAATGTAAATTAGGCCTCTGCTTTTACTAATGATTTCCCCCTTTTTTAAAAAAAACAAGCAATCTCGCCTTCTACTCCTACTCAGTTGGATAGCTTCTGTGCATGTTTTACATGAAAAATGCAGGCCATGTTTTGTGATCACTCATCTTACAATTTAATTTCTTTAGTGCACCTGTGAAGCCCCTGTGTTTTCCTGCGCTTCACTGAACAAGGGAAGCCTTGCAATCTTGTACCCCGTCACACCATATGTTTCCCAGCAATGCCCACTCCGTCTCTGTTTGCTACAAATTAATTGCTTTTGTTAAATCAGCAAATGACAACTTTATTTCTACAGAAATCTGTTTGCGACCAGATGTCTGGAATCCATCACATATCAGTTCCTGCTGCCATTTCAAACAAGATGCATTATAGAAAAAAAATTCTTGTAATTTTTAGATTGAGGTTAAAAAAAATAATGCATTTGGCGTCGGAGGTGAGATATTCCACTTATTAATAATAATAATCCTTGCATTTGATATTGAGTCTTACCCCGTCTTCAAGACGTCTCAAAGCGCTTCATAGAAAATATTGTAAAGCGTAGTGACTGTATGTCTGTGGGCGAAACGTGGCAGCCAATTGCGTACAGCAGTGTCCCACAAACAGTCGTGGATTGAGTGACCAAATTAGTATTATCTGATTTGCTACCAAGATTAATGGTTTGGCAGCTCTATTATTAACACATATTATTGTCTAAGTCGCAAGATATAATGGCAAGAGAAAATTAAATGTGCTGTGTTATGGTGTGGTGGACACGATTTAGGATTTTGTCTTTCCTTTTGGTTAGTATCGTTTTTGGAAGACAGTGAAAGTAGATTACATGTGGAATGGAGTTGTGTGGCGACCGTTAGAGAGTTAGGTTGAGTTGGCATGGTAAACGTCAATTACTACAATCACGTCAGCTCATTAAATGGTGTACACTGCACAGCCACCAACAACCACACAAACAACCTTTTGCAAGGATGTTACAAGGATTTTGACAATATCCGCCAATAACTTGAAGTTAGTTCACACATTTGCTGCAATTGTATAAATGATACTCCAAGCTCAGGAGTTTTTTGTTATTGTGCAAAATAACCTCAGAGTAATTCTTTCACTAACGTTGTAATGATTGCATCACAAACCTTTCGTGAGGTTGCCATTCATCAAGTGCATGAAATGTGCTCAGAATCCGTCATTATACCCACCAGCAAAGCTAAAGCAAGACACCAGCTCCCCCAGAACATGTCCCAATAGTACGGGAAGGATTCCAATGCAATAACCTCATCCGAAAAGAACATAACATTGCTCTAAAATCTGGTTTACTGTCGTTTTACACCAGTGATTTCTGTGCTGAAGATTGCTGTTTTTTTGTTATCAGTGCTTTAGGCTTCAGACCCGAATATCTGTCCCACACGAAGATACTCGTATTGAAACATCAATATAATGGTGTCCTGTGTAGGAACGCGTGAACATTTTTCTCAAGGAAGTATTTGTTACACATAATTCTATTCCATCATGGCCTCTTTGTGCAGTGTCCTATTCTTATTTACTCCACTGTACTGCGTAAAGATCCAGCAAATAGATTGCTGAGTTTCACATGCGTTCAATCTGATTAGAGTTCAAGTGACAAATGAAAATCAAAGCTCCAGCCAGTCAATGTGGGCACTTACTATTATCACATTAGAAAAGGATAAAAGGTTGTTAGAACCTGTATTGATAAGAGCTCTGAACTCCTGTTGCTACGAATATTAACTTCAGTTTTTTTAATGTTTTTTGAAATGTACTTTAAATATGAACTCGTCACGTCAGTCTTCTAAGAGATAAATAGTAATTTTGGTAAACTTATAGAACAGGTTCCCTAGGGAGACGGTGGAAGCAGAAAATGTCATTTGCTTCAAGAACAAATGAGATAGATTTATGCTAGAAAATAGTATCTGGGGAGACCGTGTATAGTTTGGGGAACATGACATGTCAAGCGAGTGCCAAGATGCTGGAAGGTGAACTAGACAGACCTTGGTCTTCTCTCGCTAGCAAATATTATATTCTTCTTTCTAAGTATTGATTGTAAGTAAACACGTTGTTATGACGAGAACTGTTTACCTCTGCGCCTTCTTTATGTCAGTCTGGCTCCATTGGTAGTTATTTCATCTCTCCGGTTGAGAAGGATATGGATTGAAGCCTCACACTGGGGCTTGAGCTCATGGTCAGAGCTGACAGGACAGCAGTACAGCACTGGGAGAGTGTTGCATTGTTGCAGACATCACTTAAAAACAAGGTCTCATCTGCCTGTTCAGAGCTCAGTGTGAAACATCTCACCTTCAAAAGAGAAGGGAGATTCTCCCTGTGTCCTGATGTGCCAACAATTCTCCCTGATTCATCAGTCATTCACCTCAAGACTGTGTGGGGGACATTGTTGGCATTGTTGGAGTCCTGTAGCTCAGTGGTTAGAGCACTCGCTTTGCAAGTGAGAGACCTGAGTTCAATCCCAGGCAGAGGGCGAAACCTTGGGCAAGTTTCCTTACTCCACACAGAGCCTAATAATAATCCCTCCAAAACCAAAAACAATAATAAATTGGTCATTTTCAATCTACGACTGTTTGTGGGACATTGCTGTGCGCAATTGGCTGCTGCGTTCGCCCACAAATATACAGTCAATTCACTTTACAGTATATTCTGTGAAGCGCTTTGGGACGGCCTCCTGAGGTGAAAAGCGCTATATCAAATGCAAGGATTAGTATTATTATAAATCTCTGTCTGTTTGCCGGCAAAAACACTTCAATTGTCGATTATGTCACAATGAGACATAATAGCGTTGGGCTGAGTTGGTTAACAGCAGCGAGGACCACAATGGTTGGTGGTGAAGAGGAATAATGAGTGTTCCCAGCATGGCGAGATGCGACTCTGAGCATTGCATCATTTCCTAATGTGTGTAATTGATGGTGTACGTTGTCAAATACCCCCTGGCACTCACTGCCCAGGATTGCTCTCTGAGAATATCTGACACACCAGAGATTTCACTACCCATCTTGTAAGTATGGGGTGAAAATTGTGTTGTGTGTTGTGTTAATTCATTAACACCCAGGCTTCTAATTACCACACACGCCTTGCAAAAACCTACCTATTGATGATTTACACACCGACGGGTCCTTGATTCTTTTTGTTGGTTAAGCCTGCTTTCCTCAAACCAGCAGTTTCACACTCCCCCATGTGAAGAGCATGTGGAGTCCTGTAGCTCAGTGGTTTGAGCACTCGCCTCGCAAGCGAGAGGACCTAGGTTCGATTCCCCGGCAGGACAGGGCGAAATGCCCACACATTATACAGTCAATCCACTTTACAGTATATTCTGTGAAGCGCCTTGAGACGTCTCGAAGATGTGATAAGGCGCTGTATCAAATGCGGGGATTATTATTTATTATTATTGAAACTGGTTTGGGAAATTGAAGGGGTCAACCTCCAACTCACTTGAGAACAGCGTGATGTGGTAATTGCTCTCAGGCCATTTTATTGTGTAAGGCAACACTGCATGTGCTAATGAGCACATTGGTATTATAAAAGATCACACATTGCAATTTTCACCCCTATGCTCTCACTTGCATTGTTACATTTGGAAAGGAATGTAGGAGAACTAAATTAGGGAAAATTGGAAAGGGAGGAAAATAGTACTTTGCAAAAGACCACACGGAAAATTCTGGAATACTGCTACATTAGCAACTGTTTTATTAAACATCAGAAACACAATTGTTTCCCCGTTAGATCCTCACATTTGTTTTCAGTTCTCTTCATGACCTGGCACCTCCCTCCCTCTCCGACCTACTTACTGCCCAACCCACTACTCGCTGCTCCACTTGAGTGGCTCGGGCCTCCTGCTTCTCCCTTGTCCCCACTGTTCCTCCATCGTGAGGGGGCGCTATGTCAATGCAAGTTCTAGTTGTTGTTTACATTGTCCCAGAAACCTTTTACGCCGTGACACAAACCTAAACTTCCATGCACATAATTAAAAAGTATTATTTTTAATAGACTGATGCGATTTTCATCATTTAATAATAATAATCCTTGCATTTGACACAGCGCCTTATCAAGATTCGAGACGTCTCAAAGCGCTTCCCAGACTAGACTGTAAAGTGTAGTGACTGTATATTTTGTGGGCAAAACATTGTGATGAACAATGGAGGCGGTTGCAGACAGAACTGGAAAATCTATTTTTCATTTAGGCATTGTAATAAATAATGCTTAATTAGAATGACAGTTGGGTAGTGAAAGTGATCTATTGTCTTGACACTGCGGTCTGCACACCATCCTCACCTAGAGATCTCCCAAGTGACAGCTCCCTGCATGTAGATTCATATCCGCACAGCATTACACTGTGATCAGATTGGCAGCAGCTCATTATAAGCCTGAACTTCCATGAGTCCAAATATAAAGGGCCAACAGCCCCCTTTACTTGTGGAGTTCTGTAGCTCAGTGGTTAAAGCACTGGGTTCGATTCCCGGGCAGGGTGAAACTTTGGCCAAGTTTCCTTACTCCACACACACACACACACACACACACACACACGCCTCTGTTTACTCAGCAGTAAGTAGGAACCCGGTTGTTGGTCGATTGGTGGATCACTTTTCTGGTGATAATAATTCCTTAAAAAATTAATAATTTTCGTCACTCAATCCATGACTGTTTGAGGAACTCTGCTGTGCGCAATTGGCTGCCTTGTTTCACCCACAAAATATACAGTCAATTCACTTTTCAGTGTATCCTGTGAAGCGCTTTGAGACGTCTCAAAGACGTGATAAGGCGCTGTGTCAAATGCTGGGATTATTTTATTTATCGTATCATTTACTAAGCTAGGTAGTGTTTGATAATCTTAGGGCGAAAAAAGATGTCTAGTTTGACAACTGAATTGTACAGTTCATCGCGCAGCAATAAATATGTTAATTCCCTTTCACATTTGTTTTTACTGTATATTCAATCGCTTGTTGACTTTGTCTACTAAACCTATTCAGACATTTCCCACTGCAAACCGTTTATTGTTACACATTCTGATGAACAATGACCTCTGATATAACCTCCAGTGGAGCTGATTCCATGTGAGACGCTGTGCAATACGTCAGTTGGCAAAAAAAAGTTTAGCACAAAAAGGAAAAAAAAGGTGGTGATGGGTATCTGATTTAATAATAATAATAATCCTTCATTTGATAGAGCACCTTATCATGTCGTTGAGACCTCTTAAAGCCCTTTACGCGATATACTGTGAAGTGGAGTGACTGTACATTTTGCGGGCCAATATATGGACTTTTCTGTGTCAAATTTACTTGAATGAGCCAATGGGGAGAACAAGACGGGTTCAAGCCAATTGTTTTGCTTTTGCTTGGCTTCCGATCAAGTTAAAAATAGAAGCCAATGACAAGCCAGCAGGCAACTCAAAATCTACTGGAGTGTGAACGCAGGCAGCACAAGAATAATGTGAATAAGGTTTGCTCACTACAGTAGGTTTCTATGCTGATTATAGCAGCAGTCACAATTTTACTCTGTTCCTCTTTTTTTAATAGGCATCTGATTTTAGATGACTTCTGGCACATATCTTTTATTCAGTGCTAAAGCGCCTAGTGTGGCCACATGCCTAGATATTATTCATTGCCAGGATTTCTTTGTATGCTTCTGTCTGCGCTCGTCAATGATCCGGAGATTGGGGAGAGGAGAGCACATGGGGAGATAATCCAAAGACAATCATATGTTTAAATGATCTGTGATTGCTGAACTTCAATGGTGGGTGAAGGTGGGGGGAGGGGGAGGGGAGAGAATCAAGCTAAGTTAATTGAAGAGATATTGAAAACATGAGAGTGGCCATGATAAAAAAAAGATGATGGGTAATAACTGGCTTGACTGGCAAAATAAAGAGGGAGTTGTAGAAATGAAGGGAAGATTTTTTTTGGGTTGAAATATCACCACGCAGAGCTCAAACCTCATAATAATAATCCTTACATTTATCATGTCGTTGAGACGACTCAAAGTGCTTTACTGAATATATGAATCATTGGTGAAAGAAAAATAAAAAAAGAATATCATTAAAGGAGATAAAATGTTTGTAGATATGCTTGGTAATGTATCCAGAGAACACAATACAGACAAATGTAGGGGTGAATTTTACACATTTCATAACAAATTCAATGTGACAAATATCACTTTGAATCTGTTATAAAATAGCAGAATTTATTTCTCTGTGGCTTGTGTGGTTCTTTGTTCTTTGGATAATTCAGCCACAAAATACACAGTCAATTTACTTTACAGTATATTCTGTGAAGCGCTTTGAAACAGCTCGAAGACGTGATAAAGCGCTATATCAAATGTAAGAATTATTATTATAATATAACAAATAACTACTTCAAAGTTCTGACATCAGAGAAGTGCAAATGCCTATCATTAGCTGTTCAAAACGATTGATTACCTTAAAAGGTTCATTTTTTCACCTCAGTTTTTCTAACCGAAAGATGTGGCTTTATTATTAAATAACAGATTTCTGATTTTAGTTACTATGCCAGCATGGCAACAATTTATGGAAAATCCAAATGAAATGTGACTTAATGCTCCTTTCCGTCACAAGATTGGAGTTCAACAACAGCAACAATGACAACTTGCATTTATATAGTGCCCTTCAAGCCGGGCAGTGTCTCTGGAACGCTGTTCAGTACAGACACAGCAATGACACTGAATATTATTGTTTCACCTACTAAATACAGCTTGACAGGGGACTGGACAAAAATTTCCTCCAATTTCTGCACCAATCCAGATGCAGAATGAGTGGCAAAACCCATTGAGACTTTAATATCCTATCGTTCAACGTTCGTGCAGTAACAATGACGCACAGAGAGACGGGCAGATCCTATTCTACTACAAAGACAACAATCACTACATCAACAAAAATAAAAGCCTTGATTCCAGTCTAATCAGCACAGGAGAAATCCACAAATGGACTAGTGATACGTTGGAGGCTGTAACATGATTTTAATAGAATTAGAAAATTGGAGGATAGTACACTTACCACTAAAAGCACTCTGTACACTATCATCCCAATGCACTCAGACAGAGAATGTCATCATAATGAAATATTAGGAGCACTGATCGTCTGCATCAGTAAGTTGTTTATATATGATTTAGAATGGCACATGTCACACAGGCAACTCATCTTGCATTTTTTGTGTCAATTACAGCACTACTCGCCTGCCTATACATTACAATATTCAGCTCATGCCATAACACACTTGATATTACAATTGTCATAAAACTATTTTGTTGCTAAAATGGAGAAAATAATAATAATCCTGGCATTTGATATAACGCCTTATCATGTCTTCGAGACGCCTCAAAGCGCTTCACAGAATATACTGTATATATTTTGTATATATCTTGAAAAAGATATATAGCCACTGGAAGCCAGTTGTTCCAGCAGCTATTTTCCTTCAATTTAATCTAATCTAATCCAATCACTAGAGAAAATCATTCCACTGAAGAAATATTCTCCAAGAAATCAAACTGCTTCCATGTTCTGGAGACAAACTAACCAATTAAAATAAGTCCAACACACAGCTATAAAGGCGAAGGATTATTGTACTGTTTTAAGAAATAATTGTTTCTATGAATTCTTGAGTCCTTTTAATATGTATTACAAGGACGCAACACATCAATGCAATTCACAATAAGTGATTCTATTTATATGCTCTGACTTATTAGTAAAAGTATAATATAATTGTCTGGCTTGTTATTTGAGCTGCTTAACCCCCATATTCAGTAATTTGTCTTTGTCTTACTGAAGCTATGGTAAATCTTATTAAGCGGTACAAAGAACAAAATAGCATAAATAAGTAATGTTTTATTCCAATACATGTTTTTAGGACTTGAGTACAATAGTTGTTTGTATAACTGTCTCTCTCTAGATCCACACTGGAAACCAATTTTAATCTAAAATACTCTCCTTTGCAAATACATACCTTAAGGTTTGCTATTAATCAGAACATTTCCTTAAGATCTTTTAATGTAGGTTCATTAGCATATAGAAAGTATACCACATAACGTCAATAGCATCATTCTGTAAAATACAGAGCCATTTTGCTAAATATGATTGATGGTGACCCAGTAAGACATTTGATCATTGTGTATAATATTATGTAAATCTGTCAGTTGAGTTTTTTCTGCTGAAATTCCTGACTTTATCGAACAGTGAGAGAAGTTAAAATTCACTGTGAGAAGTACAATGTATTCTGTAGTGCGATGCAGCAGCCAATTTGCACGAGTTGAAAAGATATAGCAATGAGCAAAGGCTGGCAAGGATAGAACTCTTTTCGTTGGACTAGAGAAAGTTGAGGGGGTAAGAGAGTTGTTTAATAATAATAATCCTTGCATTTGATACAGCACCTTATCTTCAGAATAAACAGCGTTTAACCCTGTAACTTTCGTGTAGGAGTGAGCGATTACATAAAAGTACTTAGCATTGCATGTGTAGCTGAATGGTAAATTTCAGTATCATATCATGAGTATGTATACCTCGTAGGCAAGAGAAAAAGCACACTGCCCTTTCACCACTAGACCCTAGGTTTAAAACCAATCCAGGATATTGGTGTGAAAATCCCTACCAGTACTTATGGATTCTTAACCCAATTTTTAGTAGGTATGGGCCCACAGCACAAACCTCCTCGCAATTCAATACAATTTGATATAAGATTCACTCAGCAAGGTCCGTGCAACAAGAAGTTGCATTTATGTGGTGCCTTTCACGTCAGGAAGACTTCCCAAGGCATGGTACATTGTTATTGTGAGAAGCTTGACATTTTTTTACCTGTCCACAAGGAGATACTCTTCTGAATTATTAATCGAGATTATAAGAGCAGAGCAGAGTGACAGGTCTACAAGATACTGGCATTACCTTGAGTTACCTAATATCCTGCACTCCAATAATAATAATAATCCTTGCATTTGATATAGCTCTGTTTTGGAGATGTCACAAAGCCCTTCACAGACTATACTGTAAAGTGAATTGACTGTATATTTNGTGGGCAAAACATGGCAGCCATTGCGCACAGCAGTGTCTGTCCCACAAACAGTCATGGATTGAGTGACTGGATTTTTTATTTTTGAAGTGATTATTACCAACAGAAAAGCGATCCCCACCATCATCTGTTGGAATAAATTCTTCCAGTCTATAATCAAATGGCTGCCAAATGCGTTTCATAGCATTTCATTCACTTGATAGATAAGCAGCATCATATTGGCTCAAGATATTTAATGAATTATTAATAATCAAATAGAAATTATTTTTCTTCACATCTGCTAATGGATTGTATACTTTGTAGGTGAAACAAGGCAGCCAATTGCACATATCAGTGTACACGTTTGCTATTGCTTGTTCCGGTACGCATTATCTTAACTAAATCCATTCGAACGTTCCTTCCGCCATCTGTTCCAGATCTTCACGTATCCCATCCATCCTCCTTACATTATTCAGTTGACCAGTGATGCATCTTCAGCAAATATTACGACTGCACTCCTCCAACTTGTTTATGAATAGTGCGCACAGCTTAGGAGCCAAACATTGCAAATCTCTGCTTATCACTGCCCACAGATGGATCGTTTCACATTTATCTTCCACTCGCGCTTCTATTGCTCAGACATTTTACAACCCATTAATTCTCCCAGTTTTACTCTTCATTAAAAGTCCCACATGTAAGACTTATCAATTGCCTTCTGAACATCCCAGTAAATTATATCCACCAGATAGCCCTTGTTCACTCAGTCAGTTACTTTCTCAAAAGATTGCAGGAGAATATTAGGTATGACCTATTGGTTTGTGGAGTCCTGTAGCATGTTGGTGAGCGAGAGGACCCAGGTTTGATTCCCGGGCAGGGCAAAACGTTGGGCAAGTTTCCTTACTCCGTACGTCTCTGATTAGTAAATAGGAGCCCAGTTGTTTTTCAATTGGCAGATCGCTTTTCCAGGGGTAATAATCCCTTCAAAATGACGCTGCTGTGCGCAATTGGGAGCCGTGTTTTGCCCACAAAATATACAGTCAATTCACTTTACAGTATATTCTGAGAAGCGCTTTGGGACATCTCGAGGACGTGATAAAGTGCTGCCGGGAATTGAAACCAGGTCCTCTGGCTCATGAGGCGAGTGCTCTAACCAATGCATTACAAGACTCAGAAGGAGTTCACCAGCTATCATGGCGAGTCCTGGTGTAGCCATATTTCTACAGCACTGACCTGCTGCTGGGATATTCCAGCCTCAATGGCACTCTTATAATAATCCTTGCATTTCCAGCTTCAACCACTTATTACCTGTTATTATGTGGCACAGTTTAAAAATATCCAGGACAGTCACCACCATATCGCTCAAACACACCTCCTGACTGATATGCCCAGCGCTGAGATGCGAAGAAGCTACATTTAAACTCTGACTATCTGATCTATGCTTCGTGTGAGCAATAACAACAACTTCCATTTATACAGCTTGGAGCACTTTACAATGAACTATTTGCCTCCTAATGGTAAGGTTGTGTGTTTAAGTCAGCCAATCACTCATGTCTTCCGACTGCAGACTGCTGGATTTCACCCTCTCTTTGCTGGGCAGCTAGAGAGAGCGATTGAGAGAGACTGTATCTCCAGGGGGAAGTGATGTACAACTTATGCTGCTTTAACTGTGCCTCCTACTGACTGATCGATTTAAAACATTACTGAGCAGGCTCCTTGTTGTCTTACCTGAATCTAATTTGCACTACAGGACTTCTGCCAGTTGAAACAGCGAAGTTGGAAATACCATTGGAGGCTCCATGTCTCCACAGCATGTTAAGCCATCTCTGAACCTCAGCTCTCAGTATCACAGCAGATATCTTGCCGTGATTCAATCTGACTTTAGGCTAATGGTGAAAATGTCTCGTTACTCATTGCGCTAATTACTCAAAGTAAATGTTACCTCGACTTTATTGCATAAACGGCTTCCAAAAACAAGTACTTTAAGGAGAACAAGGTTAGAGATTCACAAAATGTACCACAAACATTTCTACCCGTTTTTTTCTCTCCTTCCAGCTTTTGATTCTAATCCACAACATGAAAACATTGCTGTAAAAGTACTTCAGCATTTCACAGAGATTAATTTGCATAACGTGCTAAATTTGTCTCTTATTTTTCACTCGACTCAGTCCTAGTTTTTCCTAACGTCAGTTTTTAACCATTGTGTCCTTGACAGCCTTATAAAATACAGAGCATTTTTTCCCACTGAAATTCAATGCACCACTATAGCATTTTTATTCAGCATCCAACATTGTAGATTGATTTTTAAGTGATTTCCCCCTAGTTTGTGTTTTAGTGTATGTCCCCCCAGTATGGTCATATCTTGTTGAAAGATTCCAGTTTAAATGTGTGAATTATTCCTTGATTTATATCTTAAAAGTACACTCTTTGTCCTACCGTCCTTCCGATAATAGATGACTTCCACTTTCCTCTCTTCAGAGCCGAGTAGAGCTTGTGCGATCTGGGCTACAGCGTGCCTTTTGCTCTCTGGGCCGTGTAGAAAGTCACACGTACAAGGCTTCTGCATCACATCGGGTCTCGAAAAGCCAGTCATCTCACAAAATCCATCATTGCAATAGATAATCGCACAGTTCTGTACCCTTGCATTGGCGATGATGAATTTCTTATCTGTTGGGAAACAAAATGATTTGGGGATGTTAATAAATACTGTAAAAATAATAATGATAATAATAGTCCTTGTATTTGATATAGCGGTTGATCACATCTGTGCGACGTCTCAAAGCGCTTCACAAGATCTACCTGTATCAAAATACAGCCCGTGTCATACTCAGTTGTATGTTTTTTTAAATAGGAATATGCTGTATAAATACAGAGGGACACACCTCCCTCTGAACACACATAGCAATATTTGCTGGGTTCTCTGCTACATTTACGGCACGTATTTTACATTGTTGATGGAGTCACACTAGAGTGGGTATTCCCTTGTTAAATGTTTCATAGAGTTGACGTGTTGAGCGAACTATGTGACCAAATGTCCTATCGGTCTCACTCATTGAACATGGGTTATAAATGAAAAGTTAGTCTTGAGGGAGTTATTATTATGGTCTCTAACAATCTTTGATGGAACACAGGTCCAATTGCCTCCGGTAGACTCATTGGAAGAAAGGGATACAACCATCTTCCCAGTTGCTGTCATTCCAGAGGGATTTTCCAGTTGGATTTGGTGATGATGGGATGACATGTGTAAGATATCTGGTGATATATTGATGGCTATGTGTCTTGTCTCTATAGGTGTTGATTCTCTGGAGCTATGGTGATGAGGGATACATCTGTATTCAAATAGAATTACAATGGAATGGAATACGGCAGAAGTCACCATTGGTGTTTGAAAGTAGCTTAGTTTATTCTTTGCTTCTGGTTATCAAGATTATTGGATGAAAATTCTTCGACTAAAGTACATTTCCTCTATGGCACTCTTGTATTTTACTCACTCTCCACGTAACGGCCTCTTTTACAGCTTATTTATCATGGCAGGTTTCATGCCAGAATTAGACTGGCATTTGGAGACATTTGGCACGTTTTGTACAGTATTCTACAGTCACACTGTGAGAGGTAGGTACCCTGCTGGTATGAGTTTAAACACAGTCCTGCATAAAGCCTTAGTTTGTAGGTTAATATTGCAACACGTCTTAGCTGCCTATGTGATGGTATCTCTCCTAGAAATCTGAATACGAGGAGTATATTTGATAAAACATCTTACGAATGTCAAACGGGTTTCAAACATTTTTTTTCTTAATTGTAATAAAAACTCGTGCTCTGCCACTGTCAAGCACTCGGGGACATTCCCCTGAGTGAAGGGCGCTGTGTAAATGCAAGATTACATTTATATAGCACCTTGGGACATCCTCCCGAGGTGAAAGGTGCTATACAAATGTAATCTTGTTGTTGTTGTTGTAAATATAAATATATAACTCACACTGGGGCTAGAGCTATCATTTCCTGGTTCAGACAAATTTTTAGGTCAAAGATTGACCTTATCACATCCGTTATGTAACTAGTCTGTCATCGCAATCTGATTTTAGGTTAGCTAAAGCTACACAGTCAGCCTTTAGCTATTGTTTTCAGCCAATTAATCCATTTGAGGTTTGAGGTGGGGGCGAGTGGGAAACAGTTCCCCAATTGGACAAGGAGAAAGAGAGAGACGAAAAGTAAAACGATTTTAAACATTGTAAAGTTAGGATAATTAGAAAGGGAACAATACAATGATAGAAAATAGTAAGAAATAAAGTTAGAGTTTGACAGTGACAGAAAGAGAAAGCAGGGCAGAGACGGTAAATAGCAGGGTAAAGGGGTTTAAAACCAAGCACAGTGACTATTATTATTTTAAATTGTGTTTGTAGTATTTCATTTAATATTTCAAGATTAGCGTGACAATAATAGAGTTATCTTGGAATGTTTGAGCAGCTTTACAATGGCGAGTTGTAGGTGTTTTTGTTTCCCAGCGCCTTGGGACGTCCTCCCGATGTGAAAGGCGCTATACAAATGTAATCCAGTTGTTGTTGTTTCAGTGTGAAAAGCTAGTCAGACCCTCAAGATAAGAGTTTAAATAAACCCGCAGGGAGTAAAGGGTTAAGAGACCCAGCGATAAGGACAGCGACTGTGCACATTCAACAATTACACTGTACATTCATTATCCATAGTGATGGGAACAGCAGCCAGACAGGGTACTGTCAGTGCAAATGGAACCATAGCAATAAAAACTAGATATAAAGCATGAATTTCTCAAATGGTATTGGACAAGCTTTATACATTTGCCACATAAACAGTAGTCACCTATTTACTGATATTGTTTGCCTGTCTCAACAAATATAAATTGTTGTCTGGTTTATAATAATAATATTAATCTTTGCATCTCATATAGTGCCTTATCATGTCAGAAAGAATGTCTCAAAGCGCTTCACAGGATTTACCGTGAATGGAGTGACTGTATATTTGTAGTGAAATTTCCTACAAACGGTCGTGGAGTGAGTGACCAATTTTATTTGATGGATTGTTGGCCAGGACACCGGGAGAGAGAAACTTATGAATAGATTTTGTTGTAGTCATGCTTTCCAGATAGTTTGGACAACAAATCAACCGGGTTTTCACCTGGTTGTGAAGTTTGATAGTCCAATCAACATACAGCTCATTACATTTAACATTAGCATTAAAGTGTCCTCTGGTTGTTGAGTGCAGGGAATATCATATCAACAGTGATGGCCACAGGGAAAGTCAGGACATATATGTGTACTCTTGCTGAAGACAACAACATGGGCCCCAAACAGTGGTGCATTTTGTGGATTTGTTTCCACGTTGCTTTGTTCACATCTGGCACTTGCTTTAAACCCAGCCCAGAGGTTGAAAGTCTCCTCTCTCTCTCCCCCTCTCTCTCTGCTGATGATAAAGGCCCTGATCGTGAATGAGTCTAAGGCAGTTTCAACTCTTACAGTGGTAAAGCATGAAGCCACTGTGCAAAACTGTGACAACATGGGGATTTAAATCACCAGTTAGCACTAAATTTAGTACTAAAATCGTCACCTAGCAGCACATGACACATAACAGGGAGCACTGTTTTGAATGTTCACTTGGCATATTGGGGTCTTCAGCGCTTTGGGATGTCCTCCCGACGTGAAAGGTGCTCTATAAATGTAATTTTGTTGTTTGTTGTTGTTCAGAAGTACAGTAAGGCACGGTTCTATTGGATCGTTTGTAGCAGTCGCTTAAAGCAGCAGTTTGTTCAACATCGTCTAAAGATTATATATAAAACAGTAACCCCATGCCGATCCGAATTCTTTCTTCTTATTAAAAAAAACACAATATTTGACCTGCATTTAAATTTTATTCTAAAGAAAAACCCTAAAACAGTGCCCTAGGACACTCCAGTAAAAGCTAACATGTGGCATGTTTATATTTCTATATCTTTATATATATTTTGTGGGTTTTGCCCACAAAACACGCAGTCAATTCACTTTACAGTGTGTCCTGTGAAGTGTTTTGAGACTTCTCGGGGATGTGATGAGTCGCTGTATCAAATGCCAGGATTTTATTAGTAGTATTATGATTTAAAATAAGAAAACATTTTATTTTATTAGTGGCCTGCCTTAACCTAAAACATTGCTTGAAAAAACTACAATGCACATGTAGTTAATGTATAAGCAGAAGCCACCCCACACACTCACACTCCCTCCCTCCCTCCTTCACTTCCCTCACTCCCTCCCTCACTCCACACTGAGATTGAACAATATAGCAGCAAGTACATTGATCTACTTACTTTGACCCTCGAATTTCCGGATTATGGTCCCCAGGAAGGTGTTTTGAGGGGCTACATGCCCTCTCCGGACAGGCATGTTGGTGTTGGTGGTGGTGTTGGTGGTGCTGATGATGGGGATGGTTTGTTCCTGTTGCTAGCAGCCTGGGTGGATGGGTGGCTGGCTGGGTGGCTGGGTGGCTGGGTGGCTGGATGGGTGGATGGGTGGCTGGATGGGTGGCTGGATGGGTGGCTGGATGGGTGGCTGGGTGGCTGGATGGGTGGCTGGATGGGTGGATGGGTGGCTGGCTGGCTGGCTGGCTGGGTGGCTGGATGGATGGCTGGCTGGCTGGGTGGCTGGCTGGGTGGCTGGATGGCTGGCTGGCTGGGTGGCTGGCTGGCTGGCTGGATGGGTGGGTGGCTGGGTGGCTGGCTGGGTGGCTGGCTGGGTGGGTGGGTGGCTGGCTGGCTGGCTGGGTGGCTGGATGGGTGGCTGGCTGGATGGATGGGTGGCTTCTCTTCTCTTGCTTGTGTTGTTACTGCGTCTCCCTCTCCCAGACCATCCCTTTGTCACAAAGCATCATCAACAGCACCAGCACAGGCTCTCTCCTGCTCCCAAACATTTGCATCTCAGGGAGATCTGCTCAGCACCAGGTCAGAGGCTGGACAGTCAGCAAGGTCTCCATCCACCTCTCTGCTTTGTTGGTTGGAGCAAAAAAGCGTTGCAGAAAAATGTTAAAGGGAAACCCAGCTCTTTCAGGAGCCTGGAGAGGTGTTGCTGAATGGAAGGCAGAGGCAGCTGTGAATGCTGGTGACGCTCTCTCTCTCTCTCTCTCTGCCTCTCTCTGTCTGTCTCTGTGGCTCTCTCTGCTCCACACGCAGCTCTGATTACTCAAGCGTGTGTGTGTGTGTGTACACTGTGTGTGTGTGTGTGTGTGTGTACACTGTGTGTGTGTGTGTGCACTGTGTGTGTGTGTGTGTGTGTGCACTGTGTGTGTACAACTAAACCTTACACTTACTCATTCACTCACTGTTGTTCATCACAAGCACAGAAATTAAAGGGAAAAAAAAGATATAGGGAGAGAGGATACACACACACACTGTCTATCTATAATGGCCATACAGTCTATCTTACAGAAGCAATGCCACTTGGCTTTGTTAGCTCTCCAAGGTGCTGAAACACAACCTTATTAGGTACATGTAATGCTTTTTGGAGCAAAGTGTTTATTTTGTTAAATAAAAACAACAACTTACTTACACAATTCTCATCGCACGTCTCATAACTAATCAATGAACATCAGCTATTGAACGTAAAGTCATTAATCATGCAGACATGTCATGCACTTTCAAATTATTTATAAACCCAGGAAAACTGGACTTTGGTTTAACCCCTTCCATACTATACAGGGAGAGAAAGGAGAGAAATTCAACAAAGCTCAGAATAACTAATGCTAATGATAAACCCGGCAGCCAATTGCACACAGCAGCGTCCCCACAAACAGTCATGGATTGAGTGACCAAGTTATTATTATTAATATTTATGTTAATAGCCCCATTGCCTTGGTTTCTCCAAACTAAATGTGAGGTTCTCCGGGTATTAAAAGGGAATGGAGTTCGCAACAGCTTCAACTCATCAAAGACCTGGTTAGTGACAGATGTGGGTGTAAAAAAANTCCGGTTGGACGTTTTGCCCTTTCACCTACTCAATGTAAGTAATGTGCCAGACGTATAACTAGCGAAAGAAACGACAGCTTCAGATCTGCTATAGTTCATTTTATGTGGGATACAGCGAGGGAAATGTCAGTTGTCACGTGGCGAGAGCTGTTTGAATTCTATCACAATAAGAAATGACTCGGACTCCTCAGTTTTTTGTAATGGTGTGAAAGGAGGTTGTGCAGGCTCATGTCAGTAACTGTGAGTGGATTCAGGAATGTGAGGCCACTTTAAGACTTAGATGATCCAAATACTGTAAGTGTTAAGTGCTGTTAGACTCCCATTTCTCCCTTAATAATAATAATAATAATAATCCTTGCATTTGCTGCAGCGCCTTATCATGTCTTCGAGGCGTCTCAAAACGCTTCACAGAATATACTGTAAAGTGAATTGACTGTGCATTTCGGGGGCGAATAGGAGTGTTCCACAGTCGTGGATTGAGTGACCAAATTATTATTATTTTTTTTTTAAGGGATTATTACCCCCGGAAAAGCGATCTGCCAATCAACTGTAAAGTACCATATCATCAAGATCTATGAGAATAGTAACGAATGCCAAAATATCTAATTAAGTATTTTTCCTTTCTTCAGATAACTTGCTATGTATGAGTGATGTGTAGCAGATAATATCAGCATGAAAAAATAATCACAAATTCTCCTTTGGGGGTGAAGATGAGAAAATCTTGCTGACAAGAGCTGAAATACTATTTTTCAATGCTGGTTACTTTATCCCATTGTGGCTTTACAAGTAAATTGGAAAAAACAGTTTGCTCCTGTGACAAATTCTTATCCTATTTTACAGCCTCAAGTCTTGTCTCAGCATGTTCTTCATCTTGTAAAGTTTACCTTAGCTCAGTATAACATGTGCTCAGAGGTAGGTTTTACACAAGCCTTTAGCTTGCTTTTACAATGAAATATATTTCAACGGAAAAAAAAATAATAATTTGGTCACTCAATCCACAACTGTTCGTGGAACACTGCTGCGCACGATAAAATACAGAAAAAATCAACTTCAAAGTTAAGAGTGAATTTAACAACTTGCCAAATTCTGGGCACTTTGAAATAAACCACATGAATAGAATAAATCTGGACCTGAGTGTAATTCCTTCCCATTCGTGTTTCCCAATTTTATAATATATGTACATATATAATCTTTGCATTTGACATTGAAATGTCTCAAAGGATTTCAGTGTTTTTTTCACAAAATGTAGTGACTGTGTATTTGTTGACCAAACAGGAAGAAACTGTCTTGTCTTTTGGGAATAGTGTCCTGGGTTCTTTATTGCCCACCTGAACAGGCAGATGGGACCTTGGTTTAATATCTCGTCCAAAGAATGGCATCACTGACAATGCTCCATTAATGCATTAATGCTCCATTAATCCTAACGCTCCATTAATCCTAATGCTCCATTAATCTTATTGCTCCACTGGAGTGTCAGCCTGGACCATGAGATCAAAGTCCCCAATATAAGATTTATTTCCAATTTCCATTTTCTCTGCTTCCTCTCATGAAGATAATAAATGATGTTGAAGTCTGGTTCCATGGGCACCAGCTGCCCTTTGTGAGCCCTTTCACCAGTGTCTGTTTATCCGATGTTAATCTGGACTGTGATTGTTGGCAGGCTGTTCAAACATGGAAAGCGTCCAAATCCCCAAATGTGCACTGTCCGGAAGGGATAACGAGATAGCAATCACCAGTGGAAATACTGGCTCATTTTCCTCTTCTAAGTCCAAGGACATTCAGGATACCCCAGCTGAGATAACTCAGCTGTCCTCCCAGGTGAGATCAACTTACTCTAAAAATACACAGACCAAAGTCTGTTTAGTTCAGCACCATAGCACCATAGGAACAAGAGTTGGCTATTCAGCCCCTTGAGCTTGGTTCACCTGTTCTATTAGATCATGGCTGTTCTGTACCTCATCTCCAATTACTCGCCTTTGCCCCGTATCCCTTGATCCCTGACCCAGCAAACATTTATCCACCTCAGTCTTGAAAATTTGAATATTTATTCATCCATAATACTTATTGAGCCATAATATATTACATCTGAAGAGCCAGAGTATGTTGTCTGGAGGATTATAGCAATGTGGGTTTTCATCCCAAAAGCCGATCTCCAATTCAGCAAAAGATGAATAAAACTCATAATTCAATGGAACATATATTTAAATAAAACATAACTCAGTTCACTAATGTTAATGACCAGCCTGAGCTATGTAAACTAATTTAAGACTCATTGCTTCTAACCCCTCCCCCGATCCCCCATTCACTGAGTGGGAAGCGTTTTGAGATGTCTTGAAGACGTGATAAGGCGCTATATCAAACACAAAGATTATTATTATTATTTGTGCAAACTGGCTGCTGATATATATACATATATAATGTATGAATGTCTCTAATCGATTCCATCTGTGTTACTGCTTCATGTTTATTCACATGGGAAGATTCTAATTGCTGTTTAATACAAGGTTGAACTGCACCACACATCACACTTGTGTGAGTCAATGTTTCAGCCCATTGCACATTCTGTAACACTGCCTTTGCACGTTTTCTATAATCTTTCATTAATCTGCATACAATCAACAGAGGCATTCCTCGCACTTGGCCCCAGTCTGCAATGGCACCGCAAGGAAACCTGAGGGAACAGCAGTTTTATCTGCCATATGGGCTGTTTAATTGTTATCTATTGTGTGAATTGATTTACCTGCTAAATTGCAGTTTTTCAATTCCCCTGCAATATAAACCAACACAATCTACTGCTTATTTTATATGTGGAGCATCATACATTGACCACAGAAACAGATTTCTTAGGGCTATAACAAATGGTCACTCATTCAATGGTTGTGGGACATTGCTCTCCACAAAATTGGCTGTTGTGTTCAGCCACAAAACACACATTCACACCACATCACAGTCGTGGCGTGCTTTGAGGCAATATGATAAGGCGCTATATCAAATGCAAGGATTATTATTATTATTCTAAAGGTTTCAAAATTAAGGCTGAATTTTAAGAGTTTGCTCATCGCTGCTTGTTGTGAAATGCTAAGAAAATAAGGGCGAAGGTGAAATTTTTCCACCTGGAATCTCACCTCTGCCCGGCCCTGTTAACAAGATGAAAAGAGTTCTGCTCTTTATTGATACAAAGACAAAAGGAAACCAGAAACTAAAGTATAATCCTGTGGTTCGCTAAAAATAAATCAATGGCCACTTGAAAGTTTTGAATAGAAATCTTGGCACATTCAAGAGTGACATAAGTAGAATTCAGTTCACTGGCGTTAAGGTGAACGACTTTGTTCTGTACAAAAAGGGGAAATTGTCCATTTGGATGAATGTTGTGACATTGGATCATCAGTAACCAAGGAAAGCCTTCAGGTATGAATGGCTTCAATTACAACTTCTATTATTTCATTGTGAATAAGATCTGCTAATATAAAAATGTTCTTGTAAGCTTTCTCACTGAAGCCTTTTGAATGTCACCACTTGTGAAAGCTAAGCATGGCACAGACTGTGATGATTATTACAAGGAGGATTCCATCTTTACAGGACATTGCTGAGGCATGCTATTATACTAGTTCCTATACTAGGCCCACAGATAGAACACTTTGAGCTGTTTTCTAGCAGATTTGGGATATGTTTGGAGCAGATGAACAGACATACTGGTTGACAGGAAGTAGAATAATAACAATAATCTTTACATTGGGTAGACTGTAGTGCCTTTCATGTCAGAGGATGTCTCAAAGCGCTTCACAGGACCCACTGTAAAGTGCAGTGACTCTGCATTTCTAGGCAAATATTCTGGGCATTTCTAATGGCTTGTATGATTGTGACTGCGTTTGATGAAGACAATCCATTGCAAACAAAACAAGAGAATGAGATGGGACAGCCCCTACACGCGGGTGGGCCTTAGAACAAGACAAAGCTTACACTACAAGGCAGTTAAGGTTGTACCTAGTAAATAATAACAGGAAGTCAGGGAACAGGGTAATAATAATAATATTTGCATTTGATACAGCGCCCCTTCACGTCTTCGAGACGTCTCAAAGCGCTTCACAGGATATACTGTAAAGTTTAGTGACTGTAATATTCTGTGGGCAAAACAAAAATGTTTAATACTGTATATTTTACCAGCATTTAAAATAGAGCTCCAGATAAATTCCATTACAAACATTTTAAAGAGCAGGACAAGCTATTCAGAGACTGATAGATGCAGAAAGCTGTGAACAGGATGAGGAGACTCAGATCAGTTAGGTGTGATTGAGAAGAAACAAGACATTGTCAGCTCATGTTAATCGATTGAGAGATAGGAAGGCAAGGAGATCTAGTTATCCAGGTTACAGGTCGATGTTAATACATGTGTTATTGTGCATGTAGTGGGACACAGATGGTGAAGAGAATTGTCTTCCACAGACTAGAAAGAGTTAGTGGCAAACGTCTTTATGCTCACTTGGGGATTGGGGAATGTGCTGCAAAGTCTTTGTGTCACTGATGCTCACTTGTCTGTTATTCCACGTGTCTGAGTCTCATTAATGCTGTGTTTGTGAGGAACAAAACCACTTGACTCAAGGCAGTATAGCTGTGTAGAATGGAAAATCTGATTTAAACGTCCCACTCCATCCATTCTATATTGCTTTGAATTGGGGATGATTTCTTATTTTTTCATCTGACACGTACGGAAACCCATCACCGTTGCTTAAGAGTCTCCAAACTAAGATGAGAATTCCAGGCCTCCCTCTACACCTGGAAATCCCAGAGAGAGATTGTTGGAATGGAATGCGCTCTCTCTCTCTCTCTCTCTCTCTCTCTCTGGGGGGATGTACCCTGCTTACGTAATTCCGAAAGTATTAGGCGCAGGTTGCAAGAACCAACGGAATTCTATTCTGGAAATGGATTGAATTGCAGGGAACTGTTTACAAGTTGGTCTGATGAAGTTCACCAGGCTCCGTGGCCCCATCACTCCCACCCTCGCCCGACTCCACTGGCTCCCCATCCACCAGAGGATTGAGTTCAAAATCCTCGTCCTCACCCCTCCCCCATGCTCAGGCCCCGAGACCTGACTGTTCAGCACTTTGGGACGTCCTCCCGACGTGAAAGGCGCTCTATACATGTCATTTTGTTGTTGTTGTTCTCTTAAACCAACAAAGTTCCTATTTACACAACTCCAATTTTGCATTAAGGAATCCCGTTAAAAAGGGGATCTCCTCAGTGGGGGCACTCTTTCATAAGAAACCCTCTTCAGCAAATGCTACAAATTAAAACCTGTTGTTGGGGGGAAAGAGTAATGAAGGTTTATCACTGAGAGGACTTGATACTAACACGAAAAAAGGAAAACTTGTTGGGTTTCCCAGTTAATTAAAAAATTGGCAGTGCCTGTACTACTTACCTGTAGTGACACAGTCTGCTCCAGGGTAACCCACTGACTACTTCAATCTATTAAACACGTTGCTGCCATTTACAAAATGGTGCAGGGCTTGGACAGAAGGCGTAAACACTGTGACACAGCTCACTGACATATGTAACGACTTCTGCTCCTGTTATGAGTGAATGCTGTCTTGGTATTCCTTTGGTAAAAACTTTGACAGACAGACAGACAGTGCACATCTTTTCATTCATGGTTTTGTTAAGTAATCTATTGCTTAGTTTAACAAAGTGTACACTCTTTGGATACTCTTCGAACGTTCTTACGGTCACCTCTTTCCTCCCTCCCTCCCTCCCTCCACCTGGCTCGGTGTCAGGTCCGCTACTGTTAAGCACATACCTAAACATTGCCTTCAATAGCATCAACTGGGGTTTGTAAAGTCCTGGTGCTGTGGAAGATAAGTGCATTCGCTTGTCGAATCAAAGTTCCTGGTGACAGAAGGCCTGCCGTTTATTTTATAAGCATTTTTTGTTTGTGTTGGATACTCTTGCCAGAGCAGGTTCTAAAACAGTGTCATTATCTACCCATTCTTTGCATCTCTGGTCCTTTCCGAAGCCTTCTGTTCGTTCTCTATACATCCTCCCGATGTGAAGGGTACAATATAAATGTTTTCTGGCAAGAAAGCTATTTGCCATGGATTATATACACAGTGTGTTGGTATTTAAATGCAGTTCCAACATAATCCCTATGGAAAACAAGGCATTAATAATACCATATGTGAGGAGTACTTCTAAATGGAATCATAAACGGAGCCTTCCTCATTCCAAGATTATTCGTTTACAGGTGCACAAAATGTGGCAATCTGTCATGGAGTATTCAGACATTAATGACAAATGTACTCGTGTACGAGCAAGCACACTGTATAGCACAGAACCTTAGCTCCTTGTTTCATAGCAGGAAAGATACTGCAAACTCCTGCTTGTTTTCTCAACAAAGGTGGGTCTAAAGGAAATGGAACATAACCCACTCTGTAGGGAGGAAGGCTTCATTAATGAGATGAAATGATAAATTAGTTACACGGTGTGCATTGACCGTGTTAAAGAGATACAGCGATAAACACAAGAATGTAACAGGGTAATTGAATAGGGTTTTCGCTTACAGCGGTGTTCCCACATGACCATTTGGAAGGCAGGAGGCCAAGCTTTCAGAGCAGTAATAATTTATTAATCCACCAGAATAAACCCTTGAAGTCTAATAGATTATAGTTGTGTAAAGAATAGCTGTCAAGTCCATTTTGTTTTATTTAAGGAGCAGTCTGGAACTCAGTCTCCCTGCCTGCCTTCTGGTTCCAAACACTCAACAAGAATCACGTTTGATTTGAAAATACACACCAACAAAACGTAAATATATTTCATGTTCTAAAGAGACTTTACTGGAAAGAACTAATGCTGTAAACACTTATCCCCAAAAAACAACGAATGGAAAATTCAAACTTTTAATATGAAATAATGTGGAGTCCTGTAGCTCAGTGGTTAGAGCACTCTCCTCCCAAGCGAGAGGTCCCAGGTTTGATTCCCGGTCAGGGTGAAACATTGGGCAAGTTTCCTTACTCCACACCCCTCTGTTTACCAATAATAAGTAGGAACCTGGTTGTTAGTTGATTGGCGGGTCACTTTTCCGGGGGTAATAATTGCTTAAAAAAACTTGGTCACTTCAACGCACAACTGTTTGTGAGTCATTGCTGTGGGCAATTGGCTGCCATGTTTGGCCCACAAAATTCACAGTCACTGCACCTACAGTATATTCTGTGAAGCGCTTTGAGACGTCTCGAAAACGTGATATGTATATGTGATATAAATCACATCAAGGCTTATAAATATTCTACATTGCTTGTTTTCTTTCATGTTTAACAGCCCCTCCCCCTCCCGCCCCCAAAAGTAGAGTCCTGTCTCCAGCTCTAAATATGTTCAATCCTCCTCACCACAGATATCATCTAAAAATAGCCTTTTATATTGGACACTGAACAAGTAGTTGGCAAGGATCAAAATCAGACAAGCGGGAGGCAAGCCTTTCTGCCAATTTTGTGCACAAAGGATGGAGGCAAAATATTCCCCACTGCCATCGAACTTCCAAACAGGGCAGATCATTCTCTGAAGGACTCATCCTTGAACTCATGTAGGAACAAATTTTGCTGCCCACAATAGCAGATTACACATCACACCAATCCCACTCACACAAGAGATGAGGCGAGGATTAAAGATCAAACAATTTAGGAATCTTCAGGAAGCCAGGTTGCACATGCACTAGAACACAAAGATAGAAATTCTGGTGGAGAAATGGTACTCATAACTGTTTATAGTCGTTGCTGTGCACAAATTGGCTGCCAGACTTGCCTATAACAATACACAGTCACTACACTTTACAGTAAGTTCTGTGAAGCTCTTTGAGATATCCTCCTGACATAAAAGGTTATTGTTATTATTATTAAAACTCTGAAGATTGGCACAACACATCATTAACCAACTTTAACGCTAACCCACTGCTTTAGAAAATTACATTGCATAGATTTTATCTCACCACAGAGCCAAACAAAATTACATTATGATCGCTGGTCTTCAAGTATTCTGAAATCTCCAACTTATTTATCCTCCCAGATTCACTAGTAAATACCAAATGAGACATGTCATGTTGTCTTGTATACTTTTATTCAGGAGGTTTCTGTGAAAACCATAAATCTATCTCTCCCAAATTTCCCTCAAACCATTTCATCTTCTGAGAAATCTGATAAATTCACCTGTGATTTGTCCTCTTCCTTGTTCAGTGTTTTCATTATTTGCTCGGATGATTCCATATCAATTGCTTTCCTTTTGCTCTTGAAGTCGTTATAGTTATTTTGTCCCTTTATGCCATTGTCTTCCATTCAAATTGACTTCGTTCTCCCTTTTCTAATGTAAAATCCGCTATTTGATTAATCTAAGCCTCTCTCTTACTCCCCAGATCTAGTTTTCTTTCCTTTCGAATACCCATTGTACAAAACTTGCAGGCATTGTTAGGTATTGCCTCTTTGAAAAATAATTATCAATAAAATAATAATAATAATTGTGCACAGTAGTGTCCCACAAACAGTCGTGGATTGAGTGACTAAATTATTATTATTATTATGTTTTTTGAAGGGATTATTATCCCCGGAAAGCAATTTGCCAATCGACTATCAACTGAGTTCCTACTTACTGCTGGTAAACAGAGGTGTGTGGATTAAGGAAACTTGCTCACTGTTTCACTCTGTCCATGAATCGAACCCAGGTCTTCTCTCTCGCTAACCAGACGAGTGCTCTAACCACGAAGCTCCAGGACTCCACATACATCATACATTTATTCCACAACAGAAGCAAGATGTCTGGTCTTGAACTAATGGGTGCATTTCACAGATGAAAATAGACGTTGACAATAATGCAACAGACAATCCCTTCACATTTAACCTAATTTATTGTGATTATTAATCCTTAGGCTGTTGGCAGGTCTATGAAGTCTCCTGTTTCTGTGGGCCAACTCGTTCTGTCTGCTTTTTATTTCATGCTCTGAAAAAATACTAATATAAAAGATACTTATATAATAAATGAATAACTCTACTGTAATATTAACCTCCTATGCAATCCTGTAGTTTAGTGGTTAGAGCACTCTCCTCGTATGCGAGAGGTCCTGGGTTCGATTCATGGACAATGTTTTGTCTGCTGGGAATCAGACCCAGATTCTCTCGCTTGCGAGGAGAGTGCTCTAACCACTGAGCTACAGGACTCCACGATAATAGCATTGGTCAAAGTACAGAATTTGAATATGATTGAGAAAACACATTCAGGCACTGACTATTGTACACACAAGGGAAATCTTACAAGGTTAACAGCAGGACGTTTGGATAGCTTACTAAATCTATTTTAAAGTGCTGAAATATGGATAACAATTACTTTCCACTTATCTTGCTTTGTCAAAGTCAGTAATAACAGCTGGTAAATATATTTCATTTGGTCTGATAAAAAAACTTGCATTGCTTCATTTCATCCATTCATTTGCCGTTTCTTTGATCAAAAATGTTCATTCTGAAATAAATGTATTTTGTATAGAGTGTACTTCACCTGTGAAATGTAAATTATTTGTCATTTGTGCCACTCTCCCTGTTGTGTCAAGTGTATTATAACACAAGTACTTTTTGAAGTGTGTAATTTTGCAATCCACTTTTATTATCATAATTTCATATCTGTTTATTGCCAATCCACCAGAGTACAGTCAATGCAATATCGTAAGCTTTTCAAATTGCCCATAATCTACTTATAAAGGAACATTTATTGGGATATACAGCATACATAGACAGCCTCTTTTCTAATTGTTACTGCTGTGAATTGTTTAAGACTGATAATGTATTGTTCACAATACCCAGTTCCTAGGAATATACTACATTATCACATTAATGTATTAACATCTTGCTATAGGAATACACAACTTTTTTCACTGTCAATAGTGATCAATAGTTTGAACTAATCACCAATTTTAAATTGGCTGAGATTTTAGATACATTTTAGATCATACTGCTGAACTTTAATTTCTGTTGTGTTTTTCCAATTCTCCACTAAAAACATAGATGGAACACTATTGCTTTGCTATTTCTCATCACCTGCCCAATCCCACGATCTACCCAATTGATTATTGAAATTGTCAACACTCTCCACTTCCAATGTTTCTTGGTATATGTAATTTGTTCCACACACTCACCATCCTTTGTGCAAAGTTGTTAAATCTTACCAGAGTAGCAAGACATTCTTAACCCATGTTACTTTATGTGTTGTGGTGGCTTCCAAACCTGAACTGAATATGCTAATCATTTCATACTAACTTCTGTGCGCTGTTGCATTTGCTAAAGCTACAGATGCCCATTTTGGATGCATTTCATAAGTGCATATTTTACCTCCTGTGATGGCAGAAACTTCAACAGAGAATTGAGTTTAATCTCTGCTTGGATTCTGGTGTTCCAACACAGTGAATCTAACAGACTGATCTTATTTTCCGGACAAATTCTTCAACCTGTAGATGAGTTCATCTATATTAATCCAAAAGACTCCATTCAATAAATATGCAGATGATCCTCTCTGCCAAAGGCGAGATTTTAAATCTGATTGTTCAGAGGTGAAGGAGCGCCCATCATTTATTTATAGGTGACAATTCCTCATTCACAGGCAAATTGAAAGCTAAATTACATAAAGGTGTTTGACTCCTAGAAGATCAGGTCAGTGAGGCCCAGTAATATCATGCAGATGATAATGCTCTATTCCATTACTGAGCTACAAAAAAATTAAGTTGTATTAATATCCTGTTGCAGGCTATAAAGATGAATATGCATCGAACATCCTATGTATGAGTACGCTTCAGATACTCACATCTAATGGTTCCCTTCACCTCGCACTTAAAACAGATGCCAATCTGTTCAGAATCTATCTATTAATGTTAACTTATACTTAGCCCTTTCTAATGAGAAGAAGGATGCTTTTAAGGAAATGTAACAGGAATAAGAATATCCTCAGGATATACTACACATAGTCAGTCTAGCCAGCCTTTGGTACTCTCTCCTTCGAGTCAGAAGGTTATGGGTTCAAGTCCCACCTCAAGACTTTTAGCTTAGGTAAACAGAGGCATGTGGCCTATAAAAATATTAGTGCTGTATTATCCTATAATGTGTATGAATTTAATGAGAGGATTGTAATAATGCACCTTAATCTGCTTTGCTGGTTATTACCAAACAACATAAACTCAAGGAAAAAAGTCTCCTTGTGTGGAGCCTGTGTATGGTTAGCTTCTGATCACCATGTCATTAAAGTTGTATAATCTCATTCATCTGCATCAACAGGGATGGATGGTTTCCAAGCCGTGCCTCTCAGCGACTGACATTTCATTTGTCCTTGTGGTTGGCGAGTTTTTCCGCCTGCTTTTTTTGAACCTAAGTCTTGCGAAAGATGTGTACCTGAGGAACACTTGGTCCCATGTAATGCCATCTTTACTAAATAATCCTTAGTTTTGATATAATAACAATAATCCTTGCACTTTGATATAGCGCTTTTTCACATCTTCGAGACGTCTCAAAGCGCTTCACAGAATATACTGTAAAGTGAATTAACTGTACATTTTGTGGATGAAACGCGGCAGCCAATTGCGCACAGCAGCGTCCCACAAACAGTTGTGGATCGAGCGAACAAATTGTTATTATTCTATTATTATCTTTATCTTTCCCCTACGCCCCACTCCCTTCAGCTCTTACCCCAGCTCGGGCGTCCAGCCAACCGTGTCAACCTCTCCCAGCCACCTTCCTGATGTGAAAGGCATAATATAAATATACAGAATTATTGTATAAATATTGTACAATGGTTGCCCCAATTTTCGATGTTCACATTTATTAATGAAGTGGCTAAGAGCTACTAAATGAAATCATAACCTTGTAAATCCACTGCTGTTCCTATTGAAATATGGAACCCAGAAATTCCCGATTAAATACACATTTAAATTGTGTGCTTAATCAGATAGATTAAATATTGGCGCAGATAGTGTGTCTTAAAATACTGGTTATTAACCTGTGAGCTAGCCTTTTTTAAACTCATAAAAGGTTCTCTTAATTATGCAATTAGCCACCAATGATAAGATAAGCTTTGTAATTCTTTCCATTGGTTAATTACACAGTGAAGGGCACCTGCATGGATTGAACATGCTGACTGCCTCGTGGGCTTTAGACCCCAATGTCTTTGTTTCCCCACACAATGTATTGCAGACTTTTTTTTTGCCCGCCGGTTGTCTTGACACAAGCAGATACCAACCCATCACCGTTACTTCAGAGTCTCCAAACCAAGCTGAGAATTCCGTACATCCCACCTGCACACATGATAGATTATTGGAATGGAATCCACTCTCCCTCTCTCTCTCGGGCGCGATGCCACCTGCTTACCTAATTCGGGAGAGTATTAGGCGCAGGTTGGCAAGATGATGACATCAACTCAATCAAAATTGAAGGTGAGCCACACAAGGGGAGTGTCTCATTTTCCTGGAGAATCGATTCAGAAGAATTAAAGTTCATGATCAAAATTGAAATAATTTTAGTATTAATGAAGTACAACCTTACAAAAGGGGGGTGGGGCTGGTCTAAACTTTTGGCTGCTGAGGCCTGGATATCCTATTAGAGAAATGTCTGCTTGCTGCTAAGTAATATTTTTTTGTTTCCCTTTCCAAAAACATAACATTTACAGGTTATGGAGAGAGCAGGTGCGACAGATGAAATAGAGGGTGGTGGGGTGGGGAGGGCCGGATGTGGCCCGCGGGCCGGCAGTTGGACAACCCTACCTTACAAGAAACTAATTGCTGTCACGAAACTGCCTTCTATCTTACAAAAGGAGGGATGCTGAATGCATTCCAAAGCCACTCAAATGATTCAAGCAGTAATTATCAGCTCACATGTTAACAAAACCATTGCACTTTGCCACAAAGTCGTTCCCGTTTGTTCCAGTAAAGATAAGGCCTTCAGTGTCGCTGCCTCGTGAAATTATCTTTCGGGGGCTATTTCTGTCAGAAGTCAGAAGGGAGTCTTTCCATAGTGTGTGCGTCTGCAGACTGAGATAGGAGAGGTTGTCAGGAAAAGAGGTTGGATTGTGGTATACATTTGGTTTGCTTTTCTAATCACTGACACAAGCTACACAACAAGCACCAACTTCAGCACTCCTCACAAAGGGATGTGATCACAACAGGAGCTGTCATTGGCGTGACAGGCTGGATGGAATGTGTTTTGTTTCATCGTCTGTATTAGTACAATCTGTTGTTGAATGTCGGACGGAATTGCAGGTTCGAGTAGATTGAAAGCAGCACATTTTTTTGAACAGTAAATAATTCAACAGATTAGATGGTGAAATATGCACATAAAGTTTTCAAGTGCAGGTCCTGATGAAATGTGGCGTGCTATTAAGCAAAGTCAAATATCAAATAATAATCCATTTTATTTTCTGCTGTAAATTGAATGCTGGCATGTTTTTTTTTATCTTTTCGCGCTGCATTATAAATGAGAGAGAAAGATATGTTCTCAGGATTTGCTGGCAAATGTGTGAGCATTTGTGAATTGAAAGCTAAACTTACAATAAGAATATATATATATATAAATAATGGGGCACATATCCAGTGCGAGACAGATACTAAGAATTCATAAACAGGAGGTTTTCCTTTTTTGTTTCTCATTTTCATCTCTACAGACAGATGTGTTTAATAGAGATTCACACTCGAATTATTCATACTTCTAACACTGGTGAAATCAGACTGGTCGTCGAATGCAGGAATTATTCTTTGATTTAGGGCCCACAGTTAGACAGACAGTCTTGTTAGACTGCAAGGTGATGTACATGCCTCGTTGCCACTGTAAACCAGGGAACACAATCATACACTCATCTCTACACCAGCAGAGATTAGACCCGGATCTCACCAAACCATTGGGGAATTGACAATCTCTCTCTCTTCTCTATGCCATGTCCTTCAGCCCAACAAAACTGCCAGGATTAATGGGCTCCTTCCCCTCCCACTAGGCTGACAGAGAGAATGATATTGAATTGACCTTGCCCCTTCCCACAAAACAGACACATTTATTACTGTAAATTGAATGGCTGCCCGTCTGTTTGTTCCTCATCTTGATAATGGAAAATGAAAGGTAGGATATATATAAATCCAGTGAATAAGAATTTACTAGACAAAAGAAATCCAAGGTCCATCCAGTTTGCCTTCCACCAACCTGTCAGTCGCTTACACAAATTGTGCCCCATACTATATATTGTATAAAGCATTTCAGGGCCTAGAAATCAGTAGTATGTACCAAGTCACAGTTCAATGTGCTCAAAGGCAATTTAGGAATTTTGTAATCTCCAGTGGAAATGTATCCTATTCTTATGTTGTTTCGTCACCTTAACATTCACTAAGCTTTCCTGACAACTAGGAAAATATTCTTTTTGTAAAATAAAAGATAAAATTCATATTAGAGATTCTATTTCACATGGTACTTGTGAAGCAAAGTATCAAATACCAGCTCGAAAACATGCTCATCTCTTCATCTTGTTCAACAGCCGTTTAAACGTTTCATCAAATACTGTCCTTTGAAAATTGTTTCTGAACAGTATTGCGCTTGCGGAAGGAATATCTCCTTTTAGCCGCATCATCTAGATGTCGGAGGATAGCAGTGCAGTTGAGAGGAAAGACAGACAAGTCAGTTGAAAGAAAGCAACTGCAAAGGAACTGAACTTCTCATGCCTCTCTGCACTTTAAAGACACCCAAAAAAATGTCAAACCTGTCATATTAGAAATTCACAAATAATAGCTGAAGCCAAGCCTAAAACTCAAAGTCTATTGTAGAAAACAGCATGAAGTATTAAGATTGGATAGGCACATTGAGTGTGTGACAAATAGGCCCAACCTGAAAGTCAGTTTCATGTAAAACATCCCAGATTAGTTATACCCAAACAAGGTTGGAATATTTGGATTCACAATGACTTCATCAATGCTGTTATTTTGCGTGTGTGAATGAACAGACCGCAATACAGTGAAATCTACTCCACAAAGTGCATCTGTGAAAATGGGATCAAAGCCACAAAATACCGCTCACTGAACATGAATGCAGTTTTTGACTGTTTGACATTACAGCCGATCAAAATACTAAATAAACATGTGAGGAAAAATGTGAATAAGTCGGTATCAAATAAGTCACATAATAATGCTGTAAAAACTAAAGTATGAAGACGTAATGGGAATATCGAATTAAAATACTGCTCTTTGACCCCAGGACCTGGTTTGAATCCAGAGAGGGTGATGTTCTATTCTCCCCGACATCTGTTCAGTGGTTTAAGTGAATTGTGTTTGCTTTGTGTTAGTCTCACTCCCAGTGAGATGAGAGAACAATACGAAGAAGCCCAGAAAATCAACACTAATTGCCAATTGCTCTGAGTTGAGACACAGGAATGTAGACCTTGTGGGAAATAAATGATGCACTTGTAGAGTTTGAGTGCCGATCCGAAACTGAAGTTTTGAACTTCATCATTAAGGAGATACATTATAAGGAGGAGGAAGGAATTTCTATTCTATTTATATCAGCTGAAATGAGAAACTCGAGAGCTATTTTTAACTCTCAGATTGACAGATCTACAGAAACTCCATGTTGTGTAGGTCGGTTGGGTTCTGTATATTATTTACTTAACACAATGTGACACTAACAAACAATATTACGGTAATAAAACTTTTCCAACATCATACCATTATATTTATTATAATAATAATACAGTATATTCTGGGAAGCGTTTGAGATGTCTTGGAGACACGATAAGGTGCTATATCGAATGCAAGGATTATTATTATTTTTATTTTTTTAATTTTATTTTGTAAATAAAATAAAGTAAAAACTTAAGGCTTTTGTAAAGTCTAAAGTACTACAATAATACCAAAAGCAACATTTGAAATACTTTACTCTTGCTCAACCCTGTTGGACCATTTGCTTCTAGTCTTCTTCCCCACCACACCCCCTTTTCATTTTAGCTTTGACACCCCATAATAGTCTTATAATAATAATCCTTGCATTTGATATAGCGTCTTGTCAAGTTGTTGGGACATCTCAAAGCGCTTCACAGGATATGCTGTAAAGTGAATCGACTGTATATTTTGTGGGCTTTACAGATTAGGATGAACCCATAATAATCCTTGCATTCGATATAGCACTTTATCGTGTCTTCAAGACATCTCAAACGCTTCCCAGAATATACCGTAACATGTGGCGATTGTATTTTGTATTCTATAAAGCAAAATAGCCAAGTAAATTGTATATTCTATAAATTTTCCACTTGGAAAATTGTATCATATTAATGTGCTCTGTCAACATATCTATAAAATGTATTTCTGTGTCAGCCAAAAGGGAGAAACAGTTTCCTCTATGTGGATACGGATTAGAGAAAAGCCTCCTTATTTACCCGTGCTGTAATATAATTTGACAGCGTAGAACAGTTTTTTTTAAAAATGCTGCTTTAAAATTGACAGCTCTGTATAAAAATAATGAATGTTTGTGTCTTCATAAAAAGGCACTCCGTTTCAGGTTAATAACGCAGGTCATCAAACAATTTTGCTTCGTTGCATTCTGCAGTTCAGCAATATGTATATATATATACGGTGGTTACGCCTTGTATTGCTGAGTCCTTCAGTTCTAGGTGGTCCACAAAAAATCAGCAGGGATGGATTTTACTTCATCCATCACCTCCAGACTCCTGAGTGGTCAATAAGTTCAACAACCCTCAAGACGGCAGGTTATCGTAGACAAGGGCTGATCGTGAAGTTCAGCCGCTGTAATTATTAAAGCAGGGATGCTTCTTGGCCAACACTGATAGCCAATCGGTCTTCATTCCTTTGCTGTTCTGGTCAGATAACTCAAACCTCCGAGTTAGCAAGTTCAAATAGCTGGTTTTCTGAGACTAATGTCTTATGAGATTATAAGACTATGGACTGATTGTTCTATAACCTGCATGGACATTTGAGACATATTTCTACAAGCCCGTGTACCTACGTACAACATCAGAATTGTTCCCTTTTTGTTTCCCTTTGCAGAGCAAAATCCAAATTCATTGGCATGACAAATAGGAAATGATACCAGCAATGCCTTTGGCAGAGTCTGTTATGTTGGCTATGTGCTGGCTGGCTGACAGTAGAGATGACCTAGACCAATAATAAGAATACAGACAGCGATATCAATGGCAAGCTATGAGGTTTATTTGGTTAGACTCCAGCTGTTACCTCAACGCACACTCTGGGCTCCCCCCCAAGCCTTGGCTCTTGCTAACCTGCGCCTAATACTTTCCAGAATTAGGTAAGTAGGGGGGCGTCCCTCCAGAGAGAGAGAGCGCATTCCATTCCAACAATCTCTCTCCGGGATTTCCACGTGTAGGTGGGAGGCCTGGAATTCTCAGTTTGGTTTGCAGACTCGTAAACACGGTGGTGGGTTTCCACATGTGTCAGACCCGGCTGACCAGAAAAAAGTGTTAATCAGATTGTTGTATATTTCCATCACGTTTGGGGGTTTAACCTTTACTGTAATTTCAGTCCATCACAAGAGCAATTGCTATTTGGATAAGCTGTTGAATATGTGTATTTAGATGCAAGGTAACTGTTCAATAATTAAATAGTTATTACATTTCAACTGTGCACACTTATTAACTGAGTTTTCCGTTATTTCTGGTTTCCAAATGTGTGGCTCCTTAACCCTAATAATGACTATTTCCTGAGATTGAGTTGCCAATTGTGCCAAGTGCCAATTGAGGTAATTTACAGGCAACTAATGGTTGAATTGATGCTAACAGGCTGTACATGAAACAAATTGCTTCAAAATTGCAGATAATTAACATTTACATCAAAAGATTTTGGGGAGGGGGGAGAGCTTACGTGACTTCTAAAAAAAAGTTGCGTATTTTGTGTAGCCTTGCATCATTTATTTATTATCCGTCTCTACAATTTCTCTCCACTCTGCATGAAGTCCCAAATTATTTTTAAAACCCTGCATATTTTTCATCAAATGACTTACCTTATTTTTGTTTTGAATAATCTGTCTGATATTAGCCGCAATGGTAACCAATGTATATTAGTTGTTTATGCAGTTTATACCTCCTCTAGCTATTTTCCTATTCTCATATTATTTCCGGTATAATTATTTTCTGAACTTGAGCCTTTCCCATCTCATAGACGTGATAAGGTGCTATATCGAATGCAAGGAGTATCATTATTATTATTCAAATTCACTAAAACATAACAAGTCAGTTATTCATATTACTATATGTGGGATGATGCTAACTTAGATTTTGTTTGCATACAAAACACCAGTCATTACACTTATCTGAAGTGGTTTGAAGATATTTTGACAAGGTAAAGATGCTGTATGAATTTCAATTCAAATTATAAGCGGTTTACTGACGTAACTTGTTTTCAATTAAATTCTTTATCTGAAATTATAATGAAGTTGAGCAATAAGCGATGAATCATTCTAGTCTTCCTTTTCATATACAGTCCTAAAATACTGTGAGCATATTCAGGCATAGATCCAGAGCACTTGCAGAAGAGTAATATAATAATCCTTACAAAAAGTGTAGCGACTGTGTGTTTTGTGGGTGAAACATGGCAACCAGTTGTGCACAGCAGTGTCCCACAAACAGTCGTGGATTGAGCGAACCATTATTATTTTTTTAAAAAAATTTAAGGGATTATTATCCCCGGAAAAGCGATCTGCCAATCAACTAACAACCAGGTTCCTACTTACTGCTGGTAAAGAGAGGCGTGTGGAGTAAGGAAACTTGCCCAACATTTCGCCCTGACCCGGGAATCAAACTCAGGTCCTCTGGGCTTGTGAGGCGAGTGCTCTAACCACTGAGCTCCAGGGCTCCAGGTAATAGAAATAGGTTAAGGTACCCCAGCTACACTCCTGTGGTTTGGATAAAGTAATTACCAATTATCAGTGTTTGACGACTGATATGACACCCCGTTGGTAATGTTATCCTGCCCATTTCTCTTAACCTAATGTTGCCTTTATACTAATGACCAGAATGAAACTGATAGAGCCACCAATGAGCGCAAAACCTCACATCCATTGACAGCACACCCAGCAGGCTTGGCTCAAGTTCTGACAAGGAGTTGATAAAATGTAATTTATGTGTGATGTGAGAGTTCCTGTTGAGGCTGATCGACAGATGCGAGCAATGTGACTGTATGTCAGGATAGAGATTTTTTGCTTTCACATCAGCTGCAATTTATTATATAGCACCTCCGGAAAGATAACAAAAAGAATCCCAACCTTTGAGATTCAGCAGCATTTAACCGACACAGTTCAATCTGCTTGGAGGGTAATTCATACAGAATCCATTCCAAAACATTGTATTGTCAATTAACCATAACTCAACACTCAAGCACCGAAACATAAGGCTGCTCAAATACTCAATTACAATCCCATGTATATCATCAAAGACTATTAAAATAATACGTTTGGGGTATTTGGTTTTTCTGTCAGGACAAAACAGAGATAAAAACTGGACCTGCACAATGTAGAAAACAGTAAAATATTTATTCAGTACAGAAGGATGTATTTCTTTCGAAGATGTTCTTGTATGAGAGACTCTCCAGAAAAAGTGAACTGTGTATTTAACTCCAGCTGTTGATAAAGCTCGTCTTTACCAATGCTGCACATCTTTAGTTTGCCCTTAAAATACGACCATCATCATAATAATCCTGGCATTTGATACAGTGCCTTATCAAGTCTTCGAGACGTCACAAAGCGCTTCACAGGATACACTGCAAAGTGAATTGACTGTATATTTTGTGGATGAAACGCGGCAGCCAATTGCACACAGCAGCGTCTGTCCCACAAACAGTCGTGGATTGAGTGACCAATTTTTTTTTTGACCTTGATCACACACTATCAGCTGTACTGTAAGCATTTCAATACTAAACTCTGTTTCCAGTTCAGTCCAGCTAACTTTGATGTGGTTAAAGTGTCTGACTATTTATAGAAGGTGTTAAGCTGTTGACTTGTACACACTATGTATTGGATGAAAATTGTCAGAGCTCATATTAATAGTGTCCGTCAAACGCTGGTGATTATTTTTGAAGCTGTTTTCTTTTTTGTCAGGTGTGACAATGCGCTATATGCTAATTATTTCTAAATCGGTTTATTGCTTAAAAGAAGTGCCAATTACTATTTAGGGGAATGACACCTCCAATCTAACTCTGACATATCATTTCCAGAAATTACGTGTAGGTTTCTTTGTAACTAATGTACAGGATTACATAATAGGTTTCTTATTTGTCACAGTTTTGTCGTTGTTTCTTACTTGTCACAGTTAACGCTGTTTGTTCCTATCCAGTCAGCAACAATATTAGAAATATAGTCAATTCACTTTACATTGTATCCTGTGAAGCGCTTTGAGAGGTCTCGAAGATGTGATTAGTCTCTGTATCAAATGCAAAGATTATTATTATTAATAATATGAAAACTGTCTGAAACTTACTACGATTTTACATCAGTGCAGTTTCTAGAGCTCAGTGTTTTACTGCAAACATTTCAAATAACAGCAGTACAATAACAGAGGTACTAAAATAGAAGGATAGGTTTTCGATGAATTGGAAAGCGTTGGAAGGCGATTCTGTGCATATTGACAACCACGATGAACTACTGCATTGATGTAATCTTTAAATTAATGGCATCACATCAAACATATTATGAAATGTCATTAGGAAACCTCTTTAATCTTTAAATATGTCCTACTTCTATGTATGTGAATGAGTGTTGACAGGACGTATCTTTGGCATACTGTATCCGAATGCAATCCAGCTCCACATAGCAGATAAGACACTTGTCTCAACAAGCCTCACTCATGTACAAACTGTAGTACAATCAGCTAGTGGTAATGCCTGGAGAGGACTTATATTCATCCTATTGGTGTTGATGGTAAAAATAAATAACAATAATAACCTTGCATTTGATACAGCGCCTTATCACATCTTTGAGACGTCTCAACGCACTTCACAGGATACACTGTAAAGCGAATTGATTGTATATTTTGTAGGCGAAACGCGGCAGCCAATATTGTTTTCTGGCAGAAATCTATCTAATTTGTTTTTGAAACAAACAACATTCGTCTACTGCGAGAGCAATATCAATTGAACTTCCAGCAGTACAACCTTCTCGTGAATAAGTTGACAAAAACATTAGATTGCAAGAAAAACAAAATCAGTTTGTAACAAAGCGAGCATCAGTATCAGAGGATTATAACCTTTTTAACAAAGCAGAAAGTGTGTTATAATATAGTAGGAGTACCTCTCTATCTTACGATGAAAACCAGTTGAAGATTGTATGATTGAATATCGGAGCAAAAATCCAATTTCTTTTTCAGTTGATGACATTTTTTATCCAATAAAATCCAGGCTCTATCTTGTGCTGATCACTGATCTTTATAATTGAATTTCCTATTATAAAGACGTAGCTAAGATTTCTATTTTTAGCCGCCGGTGTAAGTTAGACCCCGTGCGTCCTTAATATATCATTCTCTGCAATTTTGCTGCAGCAAAGAAATTTCTGACTTTCCTATGCTTTCTTTTTAAAAAAAACTTGGCTGAAACCATTGAAAAGTGCAAAATCAGCCAAGATTGTGGGCTGGGGGGGAATTAATCATCTTTAGTTGACTCTCAATATTTCCATTCCTCAAAAAGCAGAGTTCCAGTCCATTAACAACTGGGGAAAAGGCCACATTAATTGTGATTGTTTCTTGCAAAGCTCCTTAAAGGACACAACTCTTGCAATATTATACAGCTGGAATATTATACAGCTGCAAACTGCCGGTCTAATCTCCAGTCAGACCTTGAGTTTATCAAGGAAGATGGTTTTAAAGTACAGGAGCAAAAGAAGGGAATAATAGAGAGAAGATTTAATTGATGTGGAGGAGAGAGGATACATCAACAACAACTTGCATTTATATAGCGCCCTTCGCGAGGGGTAGCGTCCCAGAGAGCTTCATTCTAGACCATGAACATAACTCACAACAGTTATTACGCCAGTTATTTGTTACTTGAGCGAGATAGAGGAACATTTTTATGAAGAGGCTGGGCTTGAGGTTCAAACATAAGGTATGTCACCTGGTCCTCTAAGATCTACAGAGACATCACACTGTAATAAATAATAATAAACCTTGCATTTGATACAGCGCCATATCATATGTTTGAGTTGTCTCAAAGCGCTTCACAGGATACACATTAAGGGAATTGACTGTATATTTTGTGGGTGAAACGCGGCAGCCAATTGCGCACAGCAGCGTCCCACACAAACAGTCGTGGGTTGAGTGACCAAATTATTATTGTAATCATTATTTATTTATTTAGATTGAAGGTTTTTTTTTGATAACCGTGATTTCTGTGGATTTGTAGGAGTGCAGAATTGGACGTATCTGTGAGACTTCATAATCCCTGCTTCACTGTTGTCCGTGAGAATTCTCTGAGGAAGTTTAAGTCTATCGTGATTGCATCTCAGAGTTGTGATCTGCAACGTTTCCATGTGATCTCCTACTGTGCTATTTCCAGAGGTCCTGAGGCAGATATATCTTGTATTCCCACCGCCTCAATGACAGACTCTCCTGGAGATAACCAGTACATTCCATTACACTCATCGTGTGAGAGATGACATTGCATATCTGAGTCTTGAACTTGTCCTCAATAGAAAAATTACTTTTCAACGACACCTGAATCAGAACTTTTTTTTAAGAAAACTTTAATATTCAACTAAGCCCATTCTGTGTGTGTGTGTGTGTGTATATATAATACATAATATATATGTGGTAAGTTATATATAATTTATGCAACACAGTCTGCTCTACATTTCCACTTGTGTGATAGGCCGTAATATTGTGTATAAATGGAAAGATTGGATACAGACCCATAAGATGAGACTTTACTTTTTGCCCGAAAGTCAATTGAAGGTCAAAATGCAAAATTATTTTCATATCACATTTGTGTCTGTGTGGACAAGTTTTGTGCTGCATTCAGTTTTAAAAGGGGATTTCCATAGCTCATTTGCAATTGTGTTTGGAAAGTTTTCTTTCCATTTGGGTGCATGTGATGATGAGATTAGTTTAAGGTCACGTAATCACAATGACTTAAATATCACATCAGTTTTTTTTTGGTCAGTTGGGTGGGTGTCTGCTGCATGCGGAAACCCATCAATGTTGCTTAAGAGTCTCCAAAGCAAGCTGAGATCTCCATACATCCCACCTACACATGGAAATCCAGCAGATAGATTGTTGGAATGGAATGAGTGACGTCACATCAGTCTGAACCCCACAATTATTTAGACATAAGGATGAGCTCTGTGTACCACCATGTCTATCCCAGAATTCGACAGTTAAGCTTTAAGACAATGATAAGATGTTCGAGCATGTAAGAGGTTTTTAGGAGAGACGAATACATTTCTGCACAAGTAATTGCTTCCACCATTATAACATTATTTTGTCTCCTGTGGCTCCAGTCTCCTGCAGGTAGCAAAGGCTTAGGGACAGCAATCATCAAAGGCACAATGACGCAGGATTATACCTACCTGTGGAGCATGTGAATGCTCTTAGGCTTTGCTGGGATTGGAATATAATAATAATAATAATAATAATCATCCTTGCATTTGATACAGTGCTTTATCACATCTTCTAGATGTCTGAAAGCGCTTCGCAGAATACACTGTAAAGTGAAAAGACTGGGTATTTTGTGGGTGAAACGCAGCAGCCAATTGTGCACAGCAGCGTCCCACAAACAGTCTTGGATTGAATGGCCAAGTTATTATTGTTTTTGTTTCGAAGGGATTCAAAAATGGAAAAACGATCCGCCAATCGACTAACAACCGGGTTCCTTCTGACTGCTGGTAAACAGAGGCGTGCGTGTGGAGTGAGGAATCAAGCCCAGGTCCTCTCGCTTGCGAGGCAAGTGCTCTAACCACTGAGCTACAGCAATCAGTTTCTCGGTAGTAAGGTAAATTATAGTTATGCACATCCACATGATGGCTGCTGCACTCCTGCCATTATTATTATTCAACCAGTTTAATATGTTGAATTAAATTTGACAGGTCCTGCCACAGGGCACTTACTGTCAGATTTCATTTATGGCTTTTTTTCTCCCTGTGTTTTCGACTGAATTCTGTCTATGTGGTAGGAATGTTGCCCTTGTTGTCGTGTGTTTTATGTTTCATACGACTTTACGGAGATGAAATCCCTTGTTTGTGCGGCTCGCTTGTGGCATTGCCTTTGATGACAGATTTTTACAATGGTGCCCCCAGAACGAACATACATCACCAAAGCATTTACACTTCCCGGCATGAAGAATTTCCCCTCATCTTCTCTCTCTTTGGATGAGACATTAAACCGAGGTCCCGTCTGCCTGTTCAGATGCACGGTAAAGATCCCGTGGCGCTATTGGAAAAGAGAAAGGAATTTCTCTCTTCTCTCCTGGTGTCCTGGCCAACAATCCCCCTGATAAGATTGGTCACTCACATGACGGTTGTTTGTGGGACGATGCTGTGCGCGATTGGCTGCCACGTTTCGTCCATAAAAAACCCCCACAGCCACTACACTTGACAGTGTATCCTGTGAAGCGCTTTGAGACGTCTCAGCGACGTGATGAGGCGCTGCATCAAATGCCAGGATTATTATCATTTATATTATTATTCTTTTGGAAATGCTGCCGAAACAAGAAAGAGCGTCAAAGAAAAATAATAGCCCAAACTCAATCAGATTGAGGGATTGTACAGTTCATTCAGATTCTCGAACAATATTGTTAGCAATGGGGATATGCAGTTTCTATCATGGGTTATATGCTGCGTTGCTTAGCAACCTGTCCATACTGCCAAAGGCTTCAAAATGACTCCAGGTTTTTCATTGTTGTGTTGGGCTGATAGCGGTGGGCAATACTGATTTATTTTCGGTCTCTCTGATTTATGAAATAAGCCTCATACTTATTGAGTCATCCGTTTTTGTCTGAATGCGGTTCCTCAAGTTCTTCGCGCACAACGACACACACACACACACACTCACACTCTCAGCGTTCTTCAGTTAATAGCTTAGAGTTATCCAGGATTTTACAACGCCAACAACAACTTGTATTTACAAGGCGCCCCTCACACAGGGTAGAATCCCCGAGCATTTAATAATAATAATAATCCTTGCATTTGATACAGCGCTTCATCACGTCTTCGAGACGTCTTCGAAGCGCTTCACAGGATATACCGTAAAGTGAATTGACTGTGTATTTTGTGGGCGAAATGTGGCAGCCAATTGCACACAGCAGCGTCCCCACAAACAGCCGTGGATTGAGTGACCAAATTATTATTATAAGGGATTAAAATAATAATAATAAGCATATCAAGTGTAATGGATAATAATTAAGATAGATAAGAGACTGGAGTAGATGAGCTGTACCATCATAGTCAAACTGGATTAAGCTGATTAGGAAACTCACGTTTTAAGTACCTATTTTGTTCCTAGTTTAAGGGTTGGGTAGAGAATTCCTATTTTAAAATTGTGGCTGATCACGATTCCTGCCCAGTATCCAATCGCTGACCAACTAGCAAAGTGATCGTATAAAATCCAAGAAGCTGCTAATATTAAATTATTAAGAGGTTGAGAAACTCATTAAAATGTTAATGATGGAAAAATTGCTGTTGTGATACTTCCCATGCAGATCATGTTTTCCTTTCCTTTGCACCGACCGCACACAGATTTCACAATCGGATATCAGTCGTACCATTAGGGCAGCCCTCGTGCTCAGGCTCGAAATTAATCAAATATGCTCACTTACACCTACATGGAAAACACCTACTCACATTGCCAGCCGTGGACTGCGTTCTGTACATTACTTGATGAAAATGAAATCTGAATCTTGTATTTGTATGCAGTAGATCTTGAATGTCTCAGGCTGTTCCTGTAAATGTTTAAACTGATTGATCATATCAACAACTAACACTCCTTTGAACTAAGTGGTTAGAGCTCAGTGGTTAGAGCTCTCGCCTCGCAAGCGAGAGGACCTGGGTTTGATTCCCGGTCAGGGTGAAACTTTGGGCAAGTTTCCTTACTCCACACCCCTCTGTTTATCAGCAGTGAGTAGGGACCTGATTGTTAGTCGATTGGCGGATCGCTTTTCTGGGGTTAATAATCCCTTCAAAAATAACAATAATAATTTGGTCACTCAATCCACGACTGCTCGTGTGCAATTGGCTGCAGCGTTTCACCCACAAAATAGTTGGTATGGCCCCTTATCACGGATGAAGGACATCCCAAAGTGCTTCGCAGGATTTACTGTGAAACAGAGTGACTGTTTAATTTTGTGGGCAAACTGTCATGTACAATGAAGTACAATGATGCACCTAGAGTTACTGATCCGTGTTTCCCCAGTGCTGAATGTTATTTAGAATAGGATATTTCATTATCCCATGTCTCTCTGGTTCTCAACATTCAATGGAACCTCAATTTATTCCACATGAGAAGCAGCTCTTGTTGTACCAGCAGCAATATTGATCCACGTGTCAGTGTGCGCACTGACAAAGCAGCCACAGACAGCTTCGCTTTTCCATTTTATATCATTAGCTGCGTAATCCTGACCTTTTTCTTTGCTGATAAACAACTACATTCACTTAGTTTTCAATTACAATTGTCAGCGGAGGGTGAACAAAAAAGAAACGATTTAGATCTTATGCACAATTTCTCTTCACTTTTACAATAATGGATAGTGACACTGTGTCAATATCATTTAAGGGACGAGAATCCTACTCGCTATTAACGGGACCATTACAATTCTGCTTGGCTGTGGTGATTTTTCAGATTTTGAATACTGCGAGCAGGGTGTTTGGAAACACCAGGCAATTATAGATTTTATGCCAGTATATATATTCCTACATGTCTATTTTCTTTCTGTCTAGGCCTCTTATCCACACTTTTTACACCTTTTTCAATCATTGTCTTTTTGAAATACTTAACAAAGCTGGCGTGGGAGTATCACTGAAATACTTTCTAACGTTTAATGGAAATTTTAAAAAAAACTTTGTATTACACAGTGTCAAGAGCTGCTTTCGTTTCGTTCCAGGAAATCATGTCCTGTAGCTCAGTGGTTAGAGCACTCTCCTCGCAAGCGAGAGGACCTGGGTTTGAGTCCCGGGCAGGGCAAAACATTGGGCAAGTTTCCTTACTCCACACGCCTCTGTTTACCAGCAGTAAGTAGGAACCCAGTTGTTAATTGATTGGCGGATTTCTTTTCCGAGGGTTCTAATCCCTTCAAAAAATAAATAAATAATAATAATAATAATAATTCGGTTATTCAATCCACCACTGTTTGTGGGACGCTGCGGTGCGCAATTGGCTGCCGCGTTTCATCCACAAATATACAGTCAATTCACTTTACAGTATATTCTGTGAAGCACTTTGAGACGTCTCGAAGATGTGATAAGGCGCTGTATCAAATGCAAGCATCATTATTATAACTACCATGCAATCTTTCCTGGTCATGGCTTTATTTACTCCACACAACTTAGTAATTCACAATTTAGCCCTTATATCAACTAACCCTGTGATCGTCTGAAAGGACTCAACAAGTTTGCAAACATCAGCACCACTCGCTTTGTATCTAAGTGTCCTTTCACTGTTATCTTGAAAGGAATTCTGAGCGCATAGTTTGGCTTCAACGGCAGGGCTTATTGGAATATTTTTGGATACAAAGTGGAGTCCCGTGGCGTAGGGGTTAGAGCACTCGCCTCGCAAGCGAGAGGATCCGGGTTGGATTCCCGGGCGGGGCGAAACCTCAGGCAAGTTTCCTTACTCCACACACACACCTCTGTTTACCAGCAGTAAGTAGGAACCCGGCTGTTCGTCGATTGGTGGATCACTTTCTGGGGGCAATAATCCCTTCAAGATATTTTAAAAAAAACACTAATTTGGTCACTCAATCCACGGCTGTTTGTGGGACGTTGCTGTGTGCAATTGGCTGCTGCGTTTCATCCGCAAAATATACAGTCATTTCACTTTACAGTGTATCCTGTGAAGTGCTTTGAGACGTCTTGAGGATGTGATCGACTGTAAAGTGTAGTGACTGTATATTTGTGGGCGAGTAAGAATGGTGACTTCATGTATTGGTTTTCTTCTTTTCTTTTGGATAAATGAACAACGAAGTCAGACTGGTTTGATCTTTCCGTTTGCTATACCTGTTTCTACAGCAGCAGCAATTCGTGGTTGCCATGGTGAAAATGCTAATCATACTTTTGTTTAAAAAAAACTGAAGTGATTATTGTTTCTAAAAATACCTCTCACTGATTTCTCGTTCTTATGGTGCATTTGCTGGAGGCACTAATCAGCGATTTCATTTATATGAGTGTTTGAAATTAGGAAGTGACCTACAAGCCCTGAGGAATGCTATGAATATCCTTTGATAATCTGCTTGGGAGCCACAGCAATAGCAAAACAGCCTGTTGCCTTAGTCATGGTTGAAAGGGTCCCAGTTTTGAAGAGACAATATAAACAATATGATCATATACAACCAATCATCCGGTCGTTTAGGTCTGTGATATCTGATAAACAGTGAGAAAATCATCTGAATTACTCAAATGATATGACCTGTAAACATGGAAGTAGAAGTTGGAGTAATAATAATAATAATCCTTGCATTTGGTAAAGCATCTTATCACGTCGTCGAGACGTCTCAAAGCGCTTCACAGGATATACTGTAAAGTGAATTGACTGTGTATTTTGTGGGCGAAACACAGCAGCCGATTGCACACAGCAATGTGGTGCTTATAAAAGATGTGATCTCGTTTTTTTTTACTAAACCGTTAACTGGAACTTCAGCCTGCCAGTTTCCAAAAACCCAACTCACACTGAGATCATATACGAACATCCCTGTGGAAGTCCAGCTTGATTTGAAATAACTTTCTGAATTGTAATATCAGATAACATTCAATTTGCTATCAGCTGAAATCCTGACCAGATGTACATTGAATGGCTGCTATGGAATCACTTTGGGTTGATCTTGTGGTATATTTGGATTGGAAATGTCTGTAATATATTCAGGCTCCAGGTCGTATTCTATAATTTAAACTCTTTCGAAATATTTTCTCACTCAATGAGTGTTGAAAAGGACGGAACAAACGAGATTCAAGCAAACATTGTTTGGAAAGTTTCCATTATTACACTTAGAGTGTGTTGACAGCTGGTACAATTGGCTGTTTCAGTACACTCGGCTTGTTTACATGGTAAGAAATTCATGCATAACACTTTGTAATAATAATAATAATCCTTGCATTTGATGTAGAGCCTTATCGCGTCTTCGAGATGTATCAAAGCGCCTCACAGAATATACTGTAAAGTGGATTGACTGTCTGTCGTGGGCGAATGCCAGGATTATTATTATTATTAATAGGTTGTTTGGAATAAGCAAAACCCTGACAAACTAATCAGTGATGTCTAAATATTCATGCTTTGAATTCTGGACTAGCCTTTAACCCAATGGAATACACAAGGACAAAGATGTAGGAATTAATATATAAATAATGTGCGGAGAGTGTTTTTATTGTGTGCTTGGCAGGTTGCCGAGAGCTATATATAAATGGTTTTGTCATGGCAACACATGACATAGTTGATGCAGGGACATTGCACACCTCAGCAGTTTTTGCAAAATTATTTCCAGTCTCCGTGCTTCCAGTTCAGGACCATTATTCCAATATTTCATTTCTGCAGAAAACGATAATTATAAATTAATTTTCTTTATGTTTCATTTTCCATCCTGCTACTTTACGATGGGCAATGTTATATGGCACATCGCTTTTCACGATTCAATGATGCTGTGTTATAGATTCAAGGATCTTCTTGAGAAATAGTGTTTATAGGATTATTATTTAAAAAAATTGGTCAATCAATCCATGACTGTTTGTGGGACGCTGCTGTGCGCAATTGGCTGCTGCATTTCGCCCACAAAATTTACAGTCGATTCACTTCACAGTATATTCCATGAAGCGTCTCGAAGGTGTGATAAGGTGCTGTATCAAATGCAAGAATTATTTTTATTATTACCTGTGGCGAATGAAAAGATCGGAATGAATCTAATGAAAAGAAGAACATCACAGGAGCTTGATGTGAGATGGAAAAGCTTTCAGTGATGGGGGGAAAAAAATAAGACTAATGGGTTGGAGTGAATCTTCTGAGAAGAGCAGGAAAACGGGTACATGCCTGTCATGGTGAATCAGTAAGAAAAACAAAGGCATTGTAGCTTGTTCCCAAGAAAGATGAATGCACCGCAGCAGAATATAGGAACATATTAAAACAATTCCCCGCAGGAACTGAATGTTGCCGATCACTGCTATAAGGGAATCACACAAAACCTTTGCCGGAAATGAGAACATGCCTTAGGAATCCTTAGGAGAAATCAGAGTGTCCAGATACATTTCCGTATGCTTTAAGAAGGCTGCCGTGGACCATTGTGAGATGTGGGAAAAGCATCACAGTAAAAAAAANCACTGTTGTTACAGTGAATAACTCTGGAAAAACAACAACAATTTGGATTTACACAGGGCCCTTCACACGGGGTAGTGTCCCCGGAGGGCTTGACAGTGAATCCAAGCCAGTGGGGAGAGGGAGGGAGGGGGCGAGGTGACTGTAAGCACGATCACAAAGGAAGCTCTTTTTGGCAGGATTTGAAGATGGGGAGAGAGGGGACAAGCCGGAGGGATTGAGGGAGAGAGTTGCAGGGTTTCGGGGTGGATTGGCTGAAGGCAAGAGTTTGCGGTAACATTCATAAATAAATAAATTTAAAAAAGCAGCAACGTTGGTGGGAAATGCTGTGCGAAGTCTGGGTAAAACAAACAAGCAAATTGCTATTACAAAAGTGAACTTTATAACCAATCTGTGATTCCTCCCTTCAGTAGATCGTTGGGTTCATCGCAATGAATCATGACCAGGAGTAAGGGGTTGCAGTGAATCATTCCAGAATATCTAGGAAATACACGGCAAGACATGAGAATGTTCTGGGGAACTGCTTTGCTTTATTGTAACAAAACCACTGCAGCGATTCTCGTGGAGCAATGAGAATGCTGTAAACCTGGATTCGTGGAGCTGAAAGAGGAAATGTGTTCAAGGGAATTGAAGAGTCTGATCAGAAAACAAACTCAAAGAGGTCTTTTGGAGTTGTCTGGAAAGCTGTCAGCTCAACGCTGGGCTGCAGTGATATAAATATACATAATACATAATTTTCTATTACTCCTTTATGTATTTAGGTAACTAGGATATGTCTCCTCAGGGATAGAGAGAGAGCGCATTCCAACAATCTCTCTCTGGGATTTCCAGGTGTAGGTGGGAGGCCTGGAATTCTCAGCTTGGTTTGGAGTTCTTAAGCAACGGTGGTGGGTTTCCACTTGTGTCAGATACCCACCTGGCTGACCAAAATAAAATGTACCTGAAGGCATGTATAACAAAGGGAAGTGGTCGTTTTACATGGATTTGTTAAGACATGAACTGCCTCTTTAATAGTATTAACTTGTATTGTTTTTCCTTGTTACTGTAAAGAGACAATTATTGGATGTGTAGGAAATAAGATTGCAATGCTGTGCGGTGTGCGAAAAGGCCTGGGATGATCAAGTGGGTCTGTAGGAGATCACTGAAGCAATATTAAAATGTGGTATTGAGTAATTAGTTACCGTGTGAATCCACACTTGGAGTATTTGATATTTTAATTATACTAATAGAAGTAATGGGTTCTTACAGCAACTTCATTATTGCCTGAGAAATTTCTAAAGCAGATAGCTTGTTAATTTAAAGCCCCCTCGATCTGGATTGCACACAAAATTTATGTGATAAATAACATCCTTGCATTTGGGGACTTCAGTTTTGCGGAGAGACTAGAGAGGCTGGGATTGTTCTCCTTGGAGCAGAGAAGGTTGAGGGGAGATTTAATAGAGGTGTTCGAAATTATGTGGGGTTTTGGTAGAGAGGCAGAAACTGTTTTCTCTGTTCGGTGGGTTGGTCACCAGAGGACACAGAATTAAGATAATTGGCAAAAGAACCAGAGGGGAGACGAGGAGAAATATTTTTACCCAAAGAGTTATTTACGGTCTGGAATGCACTGCCTGAATTTTTTTTGCCAGCCAGGAATCTGACACAAGCAGAAACCCATCACCGTTGCTTAAGAGTCTCCAAACTAAACTGAGAATTCCATGTTTCCCACCAACATGTGGAAATCCCACAGATAGATTGTTGGGATGGAAGGGCTCTCTCTCTCTCTCTCTCTCCCTCTCCCCCTGTCTCTCTCCCTCTCCCTCTGTCTCTCTCTCTCTCACCCTCTCCCTCTGTCTCTCTCTCTCCATGGAGGGACGTCCCCCTGCTTACTTAATTCTGGAGAGTATTAGGCGCAGGTTGGCAAGAGCCAAGGCTTGGGGGAAGCTCAGAGTGTGCGTTGGGGTAACTGCTGGAGTCTAACCAGCTGAACCCACACAGCTTGCCATTGATGTTGCTGCCCAGAGCTGACACTAGAGAAGATCTACCCCACGTGAAGTGCTCTATATAAATGCATGTTGTTGTTGTAGACAGAAACTGCCAGTTTTATGGTAAAAAGCACAAATAGTGCTTCTCCAGCTTGAGTCAATCTTACTTCTCCCAGTATCCACTTCTCTCTCTTTCATAGTCCTTTTCAAAGGCCGTAACTACATTACTCAGCATCTCCGCTCCTCTGGTAGTAATCGATTTAAGAGCATTTTAAGCTAAGATGAGGAACATCTGCTGAGGCTGAATAAACAGTGTTAACTAGCGATAGAAATTCCTCACCTATTAACACACCAGAACAGCTCTAACACCGGCACTGCAGGGGGTGAGACTCAATGTGCCAGGAAACTTAGCGCAGTTGACAATGTGAGCGGTTAATGAGATTCCCCATTATAACCACACATTATCAAAGTGTAAGCTTACACACAGCAGAGCATAGCATCATCCTCCATGAGAAATTTTCACCCAAGAACTTTAAGTCCTGCCGTTTCAAGGCAGTGTACAGAGCACCACCTAGTGACTGCTCTTTAACTGAATGACAATCACTTACTGGGTTTGTGGTTCATGGCCAAACTTTGTGCAGATAATATTGATTGCCAAGGTCAAACTCGTTGGACGTACAGTAGGTATCTCAAGCATTCCGAGATGCCATCTGGCGTGATGGGCGCTACATAAATACAAGTCGTTGTTGTGGATATTTTTACATATACCTCGCATTTGTTCCCTGGTAACTTCTCTCTCTCGTGTTCTCTCTCTCATCATCATTCTTATTGGCTACTTTTATGACGAGTGTCCAAACTGAGCACTCTATCAATCGTGTGTTTATAATAATAATAATAATCCTTTTACTTGATGTGTGAAATGTACTTTGGGGCTCAGGTTGCTAAATCTCCGGTGTTAATTTCACTCCACTATCTGATGATCCAATATTTCTCAAATGCAAAGATCCAATTTCATTTAGAATCCTGGTCAGAATAAGGTTATGGATCTGGTTTTCCTGGAATGTTCAGAGATTTTCTCAGAATCGCGGCATGATTTTGTTGGATCATTGGCTCCTGCTTATGAGGGGATCGAGGGAAATGAGAAACTACATAGTGAAAGAATGAAAGAAGCAAAGGAAAGAAATGCCTGAAATAGCAAACACACCATAGAGCAAGTGAGCCAGAGACACAGAAGAGAATATAATAATGATAATAATCCTTACCTTTGATGTAAATATTTATCACGTCTTGTAGACGTCTCAAAGTGCTTCACAAAATACACTTAAATGAATTGACTGTATTTTATGGACGAAATGCGGCAGCCAATTGCGCACAGTAATGTGCAGTCAAAATGCAATGATTATAATGTTTTATTATTATGTGCCATAGAGATTTGAAAGAGGAAAATTCTAACCTTAACCAGGAGGTGGTGCTCTATAATATAGAAATATGAGCACTGGGAGTAGCATTGAGGATCTTTGTTACCTTTACTGGTTTTTGTATGTTTTTATATAGGGAATAACAGAAAAAAAGTTTAAAAAGGATTAGAAAATAATCCAAATGACATTAAGAGGAGGGATAACTTTATAGCAAGGAACATTACTGAAAAACCAAGTGTATTGCAAAGGGAATATGTGTGCAGAGATTATTGTAACTTTGGTAAAACTCATAAGCACAAAGCGATGCTCATAAAAACGAAGCCAAAGATGTAATTTATCAGGAGCTAATGTTTAATCGTTCTGTGTACAACTTGTAAACTCAGAACAGATTTAATGAAGTTTAAAATGACTTCAATCTGGGTAGCTGCTGTCAGACATATCCCACTGTTTGATTGGGGCAATGGAAACAACCTTCTAAATAATGGCAGTACATTTTATAACACTAGGAAATCGTAAAACCGTACAGTATAAAATCGACAAAATAACTTGTTTGTTATTCTACTAACCAAACTTTTCTAATTGGACTTCTTTATACAAATGTCCTTTGGATACATTTACGATTTTTGTTTTATGGTTTTTTACAAAACCCTAAAAAAATGAAGAATAGGCATTAATTTATAGGGGTTTATTACAGTTTGTAGGATCTACGTAGTGCTGCAAAACTGATAAAATTCCTGGTTCTTTTGCAAACATTTGGAAATCACTTAATCTGATCCAAAATGAATGTTTCATTGTTCTTAATCAACCCATGGAATCTGCACGAGCCTTGCTCTGTGCTTTCCTTCACAAAACTACAAGAAATTATCATTAGATGTTGGCTCCAGGCGTTTACACACTCTCCACTCACGATTTGAGTTTATAGTCTGTGGAGTCCTGTAGCTCAGTGGTTAGAGCACTCGCCTCGCAAGTGAGAGACCAGGGTTCGATTCCCTGGTGGGGTAAAACCTTAGGCAAGTTTCCTTACTCCACACGTCATGGCTGTTTATGGGTCACTGCATTCAAAATCACTGCTGTTTTTCTCTATAAGTACACAGTTACTACACTTGACATCGAAATACCTTGTAAATTGATTTGAGACATTCTCGATGTTAAGCACAATATCAAGCGTTCAGATTGTTTACTCTGGTTTGAAAAGTGTCTTGAATCCAGTGCCCACAAATAGTTTGTCCTTCCCGAGTGAATAACTACTCCTGACTTTCTCCGTGTCACTGTAAATCACCTGCCGACGTATAAGAAATACAGATTTGAGGAAACGTATAAGCTGGGTGGGTTGTTTCAGTTTCCCTCAAACAATCACATGTTCATCAAGTATATATACCTGATGTGACATTGATTCTGTGCACAAGTCTAAGGGCAATCAGGCATCCAATGTATCTGCATGTTGCACTAAAGCCATTATTAGCGCTTGAAAGAAAATCAAGTGATAGCTGAGGATATTAATGAGCTGAGCAGGTCCCCTGTAAACACATGGATAGTACTGCACCAGTGAGTGGGGAGGGGAAGAACCACACATCCATCAATCTGGAAAAACAGACAGAACAAGATTGATTGACCCCCTTACTGTCTTACCTAATTGTACTGTCATTTCAATTCACTTAAACAGAATGTCTGACATCAACACAACGTGACATTTTGACACTCTTGTACTGTAAATGGTCACAATTCTTTCAAATCTTTTTTTAAAAAAAATATATTCTACTCAAAGCCACGATAATCTACTAGATTGCGTTATATTATTGTGATGCACTTCATCAAAAATCCATAAGATGGCACCACTGGCTCAGGACAAAACCTTAATGGCCAGCGAGATTTGTAATTTATTCCAGTCGAGTTGAGAATGTCTTGAGATTTATCAGCCAAGTAAATGTAAAGTGAAAATTCCATTCATTTTTATTCCAGCATCTGATTTAACTCAACAGCTTTCATTTGCTTCTGACTTGTGTTGGAACTGGATAAGCTCTGTAGTCCTTATCTTCAGGGTTGTACTAAGGAACTTCATAAGCATATTGTCAGCTATGCTTTAAGAAGAATCTACTTGCTTTTAGTGTCACTGATAGGAGAGCAATATAATAGAGCAGATTCTCCACATTAATTAATTAATCAATAATGAATTAATTAATTAATAATTTTTTCACCTCAAGGCTGTTGTGGAACTTTGCACAATATAGGTGGCAAGCTTGCCTAGAGAAACAGGCACTACATTTGCCCAGGAATTAGTCAGTTTAGTGCTTTGAGATGTTTCAATATTATTGGACAAATCCAAGTTCTTTCTTTTATTTAATAATAATAATACAACAACAACAACATGATTGCATTTATAGAGCGCCTTTCACGTCGGGAGGACTTCCCAAGGCGCTGGACAGTTGGATCGGGACCGGAGCATTGAGGGGAAATGGTCAGGGGGAGGGGAGGGAAGGGAGGGAGCGAGGAGGGGGGAGATGGTCAGGGTGAGGGGAGGGGGCGAGGAGGGGGTAAAGAGTCGAGAGGGGAGCTGAAGGCTGAAGGCACAGTTGAAGAAAAGGTCTTGAGACCGGCCTTGAAGGAGGAAAGGGAGGAAGTGGCGAAGGCACTGGGGGATAGAGTTCCAGAGCCTCGGGGCTGAGAGGCTGAAGGCCCGGCCACCGATGGTAGGGCGGTTGGGGCGGGGGATGTGGAGCAGACCGGAGCCAGAGGAACGGAGGGTACGGGCAGGTAGGTAGGGGATAGTAGGTCGGAGAGGTAGGAGGCAGCAAAGCCGTGAATGGCCTTGTAGGTGAGGATGAGGATCTTGAATTCGATCCACTGGGGGATGGGGAGCCAGTGGAGCCGAGCGAGGGTGAGGGTGAGGGCGAGGGTGAGGGTGAGGGCGAGGGTGGGAGTGATGTGGTCGCAGTGTCTGGTGTGGGACAGTACACGAGCTGCAGAGTTCTGAATGACCTGCAGTGTGGAGGGAGGGCCGGGAAGGCCGGCGAGGAGAGAGTTCCCATAGTCCAGCCTTGAGGAGATGAAGGCGTGGACCAGCATTTGATATAGCGCCTTATTACATCTTTGAGATGTCTCAAAACGCTTCACAGAATATCCTATAAAGTGAATTGACTACGTATTTGTGGGTGAAACGTTAATCTTGCTAAAGCAACTTCAAATATCTCCGTTTCATATCTTTTGTTCTTTATCACTTCACAATTTCTCTTCTCTATTCTCTGTCTTTACAATATTTAACATCATGTTTACTCTTCTCTATCCTAACATGCTACCTTACCCGAGCTCTCACCATCTATTCTGGAGACTAAAAGCGATGCCCCCACTTTTAAAAATAATTGATTTTTAGTGGTTCAAGACTGGCAGGGCAAACCTGTTTTGTGGGCAATGATAAATTAGAAGACAGTTGGATTGACAAGGAGATCTAATCTTAAGGATGTCTCCCACAATTTTTCACAATTTAAAAGAGAATGTTGGATCAGTGAACAAACATACAGAAATCATAAGAAAACACTGAAATCTGTCAAACAAGGAATGGTTCAAGTGTTATCGGTGCCTTACTTTGCCGTTTGGTGAGTTTTTATACTCCCTCTAACATAATAATAACAATCCTTGGATTCGATACAGCGCCTTATCACGTCTTTGACACGTCTCAAAGCGCTTCACTGAATACACTATAAAGTGAATTGACTGTATATTTTGTGGGTGAAACGCGGCAGCCAATTGCGCACAACAGCGTCTGTCCCACAAACAGTCATGGATTGAGTGACCAAATTTTTATTTTTTTTAGGCAGAAAGTGTCTAAACAAAGCTTGAATTCTTTACAGTGTATTCTGTAAAGAGCTTTGAGAAGTCTTGAAGACATAAGGCACTATATCAAATGCAAGGATTATTATTATTATATTCTCTCATTTCTACTAAAACTCTTGACATTTGGTGAGCGTAGACTTGGATGCATGTTTATCCTCACCACTCTGCTAAAGATCTGTCAACATTAAGTGTGAATGCTCGCATTAAATATTCCTATCACTAAATATTTACTGTGCCTTTCTTTTAAATGATTAACCTGTTTCTATAATTTTTCATTCCTCTTGTTGGGAAGTGGTCACTGAAAAGAATTTCCAATGAAATAGTAATAGGAATGTTCTGTGGCACGGTTTGTTGCACCTTTTAAATATACTGTAATATTACCTGAAATATAAACTATTCGCTGTGCTTATTACTTATTGCAATTCGGTGGTTGTTTAAACCAAAGGAAGCCTCTACATACTTTTACCTATAAAATATATAATTGTCTCTAAACATACTTTGCAACTTACAGTCAAATTTATTTACAGCATTTACTACTAAAAAGCGCTTTGAGACGTCACGATAAATGTGATAAGGCGTTGTATCAACGGCAAGGATTATTATTATGATTAAAACAATTCCGTTGCAGTAGTGAAAGCAAGGATACAGATAGAAAGTGATTTGGAATTTATCAATTTCTTCCTCCAGTTCCTAGTTATGTATTTTATGTGTTGACTAAATTCTTGTTCTGGTGACTTTGGTACTTCAAGCACTTTTGAATCACAGATATTTTCCTCTCTCCAGACCACCCATGTCTTATTGATTTAACAAACTAATTGAAACTTTACTCTGGCAATAGTCGTCTCTTATTGTCCTTGACACACTAGCAATAAACCCCTTCGCTTTATTATTCCTTTCAATTTGCTTTCAGCAGCGCGTCTCCATTTAAATTTTTTTTAATATAACAGATCAGTTTAATACATGAATCAACACAAAAAAAAAAGGTCCAGCATTTGGTTTGCCTTCTCAGCGAAACATCTGCTCCGGACCTCAGTTAACTCACAGCAAGCCTGACGTTCAGTGATTGATTAAAACACGTCTTATTGCCTTATTTAAATACCTAGCGTGGTTCCGGGGACAGATTATGTGATTTGTCCCAACCTCTTGGAAACTATCGGGATGGCAGAAACAGATTTGACCTGCGGGTGAACCCAGCTGATCTTTGAAGCGAGTTGAAAATGAGTCTGTGGTGTCCCACTACAGATAAGTTACAAGCTTTGCCATCTGCGGGGCCCACAATGGTCATCTGGCCAAGAAACCCAGGCAGCGTCTTGTTAAACATGATACCCTGAGAGCTGAATTTTAAGAGCATCTTTTAGGATGAAATCTGCCCCTTCAAAGTCAACCCTGTTCCTGCCAGTTCTTGACATACACAGGCCCGGAGATGTCGGTAACAGAATGGTGGGGGTTCGTGAACTCTGATCCTATCAAGTCCACTAAATTAGGGTCTGAATATAACCTAAAGGTCAAGGCAACACATGACTAGGTGCCTGGGAGGAGTTAGCACTTACACCACGTCAGGGCCCACTTTGTGTTGCTACTCGTATTACTGATTTTATGCAATCGCTAACTTGTTCCACTGCAGTAGTGACACGATAGATGATAAAACAATGTTGATAAATCTAGAGAGAATAATGGATGTCTGGAGAATATGTTATATTGAAGCAAAGCTTTGCATTTTGAGGAGAACCTATTACTTTCTCATTCTCTCCTGTCCATTTAGCATCTTGTACACTGTTTACTGTGTGTGTGTGTGTGTGCGTGTGTGTCGTGGATTGAAGTGACTAAATTATTATAATTTTTTTAAGGGATAATTACCCCCAGAAAAGCGATCCGCCAATCGACTAACATGCAGATTCCTACGTACTGCTGGTAAACAGAGGTGTGCGGAGTAAGGAAATTTGCCCAATGTTTTGCCCTGACCAGGAATCAAACCCAGATCCTCTCCCTTGCGAGGCGAGTGCTCTAACCACTGAGCTACAGTGGTTAGAATATTAATAATGTACTTTTACATTACATTATAAATTTAGGTAATGTACTATTTCTAAGCGATGGTTTTTTGCCAGTATCCCTAAAATCCCAAGTTAGAATTTGAATTGGAAGACGGTCATAAAACCTTTCAATGTCCCTTTTGTGAAAGAATCATTTTCTCCATATATATTTTCAGGACATTGTTAATTAATTTTAATGAATGTTTGGACTAATACCTCTGCACAGCAATTAAGAGCAAACAAGTACACAAACATAGAAGAGGGATACAGCATATTCTTGAAGATTCAATTTTCAATTACTGAGAAAAAAATCATTGCTGTGGTATTCTTATAATAAAAAAAATCTTCTGTGTTTTCTTATTGAGACGTACAGCCCCCAGGAAAAAGTACGGCTCAGTTCTCTTCAGCTTTGTGCCGTGTGATGTGAAAATAGTTTAGATGTGGATTTTGTTTCATTAATAATGCATGCCCCACAATTTTAATGTTATTTATTCAATGGCGTGTTGGAAAAGGGATCTAACCGCAAATAATGATGATGTTCCACCACTGAAATAATAATTTATTAATTCAAGACTGAAATAGTTGCCTCTCACCTGTTTATCTGTGGGGAATGGTCTTTTAAATAATAATGTTGAATGTAAATCCTGTGTTCCCTTGGGTCATTTTGCCCGAGGTTGGTGATCGCAGATAGAACTGATGTGCTACTTGTTTTTCACTCGTGTGATGCTGTGTATTTGCTCGCTACACGCTCGAATGATATTTTTTTTCTAAGTGTCCGAGTGATGTGATCTTTTCTCTTCACTAGCGGCACGCGAAAACTCAAACACTCTCACATCCTGAGCGCGTGTTAACGTTGAAGAGAAAAAAAGTCTCAAGTCACACTGCTGGCTGGCTCCCCCGAGACAGTTGACATGCCCGATGCGGAGATACAAAGCCGGGCAAAGCAGAGGGAAGACACTGCGGTAGCTTTTGACAGATGGAATGACTATTGTGTAGAGGGGGAGATGTGTAAGGAACAGGTGTGGTGCAATAATGTGATGTGCAGACTCCGTCCCCATTATCATCACCGTCTGGGAGAGCAGATGGGGAGGAACAACCATCAGAGACTAGAAGTTGTCAGTCACCAGGTGGCGCCAGGTAATAGACTGTGCGGCGAGAAGCCCGTGTATCTCCAGTGAATTCACTGTCAGGTCCTGGGCTAGGCTTCTGAAGGCAGACAGGTGGATTATCTGCCGCCTGTGCTTGCTAGATTGGGCAGACTATATAACATGCTCATTAGGAGTACTGAGCTATAGCTCCCTGTTAGAATAAAGGCAGGGATCACAGCGGGAAAGCAATGGCTCAGTCTTCTCACATTGCCGCTCCACTATCAGCATTGCTTTGCACAGCCTTTCCTGTCAGCTCATTAGTAGGTGCACTGATGCATAAGAGAAAGTCATTAGTGGAGTATTTCAGCACTGGCATCTGATCAGGTGACTGGAAGAAACAAGGGGGAAAAAAGATTCTCTACATTGTCGTCAGTGAAGTCTTTGCCCTGCCTAACATATTGAGTGGAGGTGGGTAGCGTATCCGATGGCGCTGGGGGGAAGGTTCTAGGTTTTCCCCCCCTGAGGATAGCCACGTCTTTGTATGATAATGCCAACATGGGAATTATCTGATTGAAGTATCCCTGTGTTTAGATTGTATCAGGGTTGCAACAGAGCCAGCCACTATACCTACCTCATCAAGTCCTGTCAGCTATCAGGTAAAGCGTCAGACATCATGCCTGAAGTTATAACAGGGAGAGAGATAAAACAACAACTGGGCAAAAAAAAGATCAGCCTGGTTGACATTTTAACAAAAAACGTAGCCAATGATCTTGTGTTTTCGGCCACAAAACACACAGTCACTACACTTTACAGTGTATCCTGTGAAGCGCTTTGAGTCGTCTCGAAGATGTGATAAGGCGCTGTATCAAATGCAAGGATTTTCATTATATTATTACTGTTGTGAATTTCAGGTCAGTTTAATCTATTCGCAAAACAAATATCTAGCGTCTGCCTTAAACGGATTTCGAAAAGAGGACTTTCGTTAAGTAGATTAATGCGATACAATTTAAATAGCTTTATTAAACAAAATGACCAACGTAAATCCATTATAGGGATTTAAACAAAGACAATGTACACTTTATTTTGTTAGAGGGTTCCACCTTGGTCTGAAGGGCCAGCAAAATGATACCGAATGTTCAAACCTTCACGTAACCGGATTTTACAAACAGATTAATTTTAAGTTTATATGAATATATACATATATATACGCACACAGTATTCCCGACCAGAGTTTCTGACAGTAATCTTACACTTAAACCTAATATAGTTACTAGTATATTATTTAATGCTACAATAAAGCAAAGCCAAAAAGAGAGTAGTTATGGGGTTAATCCTATTATATATACAAAGCTGTCTCGGAGGGCTCTAATTGTTTCCTAATTTGAAATCTATTTGAAACAGTTTTAATCGGTTTAAGAGAAGCACTGAATCCTATGTGCTTTCTGCGTCCTCTGTCTCTACCTCTTAAGGCCTAACTTTAATAATAATAAATATATTAATCCTTGTATTTGACATCTTCGAGACGTCACAAAGCACTTCACAGAATACACTGTAAAGTGAATTGACTGGATATTTTGCGCACAGGAGTGTCCCACAAACAGTCGTTGATTAAATGAGAAAATTATTATTATTATTATTTATTTTTGGAGGGATTATAATCCCTGGAAAGCGATCCTCCAATCCACTAACAACCGGGTTCCTACTTACTGCTGGTAAACAGAGGCACGTGTGTAAAGTAAGGAAACTTGCCTAAGGTTTCGTCCTGTCCGGGAATCGAGCCCAGGTCTCTCATTTGCGAGGCGAGAGCACTAACCACTGAACTACAGGACTTCACGGAGTAATGGCTCACCCACTGGTGAATAGGTAAAGGCTGTTTTTTCTAAGAGGCTAAAAGGCTAGGGCACACAATCATAAAGAGGCGCAATGATAGTTTTGGCAAACAGGGTCAGCTTCCCAACATGGAAAAGGCGGGGAGTGTGGCAATAAGTCAGAGACGAGACTGAATGCTTGTCAGCGATTCAGAACACTTGATGCAGGCGGTCCAAATGAGACTGCATAACTTGAAGAGAAGGCAAAGCAATAATTTTGGTGTAGCCGGACAGGACCACACAACGCAAGAGAAAGTTACGTTTATCAATGAATTTTACAGCCAACAATAATGTAGGTAGAAAGCAAGGGAATAAGTATGATAAGAGTAAATTTTATCGCCCACGCGACGATAATGCGAACGTTATTCTCTCAACTTAAGAGAGAAAGGATTATTATTATACGGGGCAAATAACTGCTTCGAGTACTGTTGCTATTGTGTGGACGAAAAGCACACGTGGCAGAGCAGAGAGGGGAAGAGTTGTTGGGAGGCCCCAGATAGGAAGCAACTCAAAACATAATGGTTGTGTTATTTGGAGGAAAATCATGTGCATTAATGACCTTGGAGGAGAAGACATCAACTGAATAGTCTTCAGCTATTACATTAATTGCACTAATATCTTCTGTGAATGTACCTATCCACACTGATTGTTCACAAGTGCATCCTAGTACCGTTCTGTACATGAAATAGCAAAGCTGCACTTAATGATAATAATAATAATCATCGCATTTGATACAGCACCTTATCATGTTGACGGGACGTCTCAAAGCGCTTCACAGAATACACTGTGAAGTGTAGTGACTGTGTATTTTGTGGACAGCCAATTACATACAGCAGTGTCCCATAATGAGTCGTGGATTGAGTGACCAAATTATTATTTTTTTGGAGGGATTATTACCCCCAGAAAAGCAATCCGGCAATTGACCAAAACCAAGTTCAAATGCAAGGATTATTATTATTATTATTAATTGTTGCACATCCCCAGAGCTCCCGACACTAACTGGGCACTGAAACCCTCTGGGCAGAATCCTCGCCTGGACGACATGCCTGATGCTGGGGGTTTGCCCTGAAGCATGTAGAGGGTCCCTAGAAATCTACCGCTTTAATTACTTCCTTCGCTAATTAATTTAGTGTAAAGACTTTCTAAGACCCGCGTGAAAATAGCTAAATTGTGTGCCCTTTGTGATACTGCGCTCTCCTCTCTCTCTCTCTCTCTCTCTCACACACACTGTCACATATCTGCCAATGACTCCGCTCCTGTGCTCTCTGGCTGAACACTGCACTGTTCTAAGTCACTGTTACATTGGTACTTTGACTTGTCCTGTTCCTGCACACTGCAAGAGTTCCTTCTTAACAGCCATTTAAGAGAGGCCCTTAATAAGATAAATTATACTTGTTTTTGGCTGCTGCATTTCGCCCACAAAACACACAGTCAATTGAATTAATTTTACAGCGTATCCTGTGAAGCCCTTTGAGACGTCTCGAAGATGTGATGTAGCGATGTATCAAATGCCAGGATTATTATTATTAATGAATGGAATTATTGAAAGAGTTTAATGACAGATTGGCTGGAGGAAACCATCTCGTCGGGGTCAGAAATACTGGATATTTCTGCGTTTCCGTTTCAGAGAGTACGAGTAAAAGTGGCTTGAAGTTCAGTCCTTTCTCCAGACTTGCTAGGATTTGGCTCCTGTCCTTGTCTTGACCCCCTTCTACTTGTCGGCACTTCATTTTCACAGTTTTCCCTTTTGTGCCAGACTGGAGAAGTGCTTATAAATTTAATTGGGGTCAGGTTGGGCTGGTCTCTTTGACAAAAGAAGAGAGTCATAAGTTAACACGGTATGACGTGAAAGCAGACGAAAGGGGAGAAGACCTCTTTGTAAAAGTTTACTGAAACAAATCACATCAGCTTAATCAGGTGCGGCGCTGCTATGTTAGGAACTTTACATGCCAATTACATCAAGTTCCAACCTCATCAAGCATCCTGCTGACAAATTTGCTGTTGATGGTTCCCCCCCCACAACCCCCCCCCCCCCCCAGCTACATACACGAGCTCTCTGTGCTTGTTAAAGGCGGAAAAGAAGGAGCGAGAATCAGAGGAATTCTCCACTTTTATTAAACCCGTCTTATGATCGCGGGCAATTAGTTAAGCTTCTTGGCAGTAAAATGACAAAATGAGCCTTGGTCAAATACAATGTGTAAAGCACATAGGCATCTTGCCCCAGCTGAGAGACTTTACAATGTTTGTTAACCTCACAGGTCACTCTTGATTCACTTCTGTAGACAGAAAACAAGATTTATATAACGCAGATCAATACACGCTCTAAGAGTTTGGCCATTGGAGATGCTGGATGGGGGCACTTGTCTTTATCAGTTTACCATGACACTAATGTATTTTTCCTATTTACCCGGTCAGTGATGAATCTGTTGGCAGCCAAAGCAAATAAGTTCTGTTGTTGAGAGACATTCTGTTCATTTTTGCTCAGCAGCCAGGCTTCCCCGCTGGACAATTCATTCGCCATTTAGTTCAAGTGGCGTATTTTTCTTCCTCTCACAGTTGGGTTCTTTTATCCACTGTACACAATGATGCCAGAGCGAAACCCAATTTGGCTTGCTGTTTCTCCAGTAATGCACTGGTTGTTTGTCTAGGTTGAGGACAGATTGAAAGCCATTAATTTCCGCACTTAAAATAGGAAAATTCCGTAAATAAGTTACATAAGGTAATTATTCTATTTTAGACTCTAGTCTGATGTCCTCCAGTACAGTTTGATGATACATTGTGTGCTCATTTTTCGAGAGATTAAAAAGTTCAGCAATAGTCTCAAATAAATGAAGTGTTTATATTTCTCTTCAACGTCTCTTGTTTCTTTTCCTCTGTATTCTTGTTTATAAAAATAATAATAATCTTTGCATTTGATACAGCACCTTATCACATCTTCGAGATGTCTCAAAGTGCTTCACAGGGTATACTGTAAAGTGAATTGACTGTGTATTTTGTGGGCGAAACGCGGCAGCCAATTGTCAACAGCAGCGTCTGTCCCACAAACAGCCGTGGATTGAGGGACCAAATAACAAGACCGACAGAGGAAGGTGGGTTGCTTCACCCACATTCCGGAAGCTATTTAATTATTCTCAATGAAAGAAAATTTTAAGTGTTTTAAGCTTTTAAATAGTGTTAAACAAGGCATTTTTAAAACAAAGAAAGAGGAGAGTCTGTCGGTGCAAATTGGCTCAATGGTTCAAGCTGCGGACTGATGTGGTAATGAAGCTCTGAGACCAGGCTTGATGTGCGTTGAGAGAGTTGGCTTTCAGCTGAGACAGCAGTTGAGCCAGGGTAGCCAGGCCTCAGCGAGCTGCTGCAAGTGTGAATACAAATCAACTGCATTTCCCATTTCTGCAAGAAAGTGTGAATATTAAATGAGGTTACAATGCGGCTTGCATGTGCTGTGCCTTAGAGTTACACAAAAGTCTGCTGACTCTTACAGTCTGGGCTTGGGACTGAAGAAAGGCCACTTTAGTGAGGTGATGCACAGACAGCTGAAGGAACCCAGCACATTGCTCCCATTTATTAATCAAAAATCCTCATGTTTTTCGTCAGGAAATTAGTGTAATATTTGGACACAAATGAAATGTGTATCAGAATTATGATGTTTGTATTGATGGAGTGGATAATGCATATTTAACATCGCGTTTTCCTGTTGTAACAATATAATAATAATAATTTGGTCACGCAATCCACGGCTGTTTGTGGGGACGCTGCTGTGAGCAATTGGCTGCCGTGGTTTCGCCCACAAAATACACAGTCACTACACTTTAGAGTATATCCTGTGAAGCACTTTGAAATGGTTGGACAACGTGATAAGGCGCTGTATCAAATGCAAGGATTATTATTATTATTATAACATGTACATTTTCAAAGAATATTCAGCATTGGAAAGGTAGTAAGAGTTCTTGTGGGCCTTGTGCCAAATTTGCCACCTTAATCTTCTTGGCAGAATCTATTAATGACGGCAATCAAGTTATCTTTCTTCTTCACAACATTTTCTGATTCAAATTTTCACGCGTTGTAAGAAGAGTGAGTTGCTTGGCACAATCGGGGAAATTTACTCACCAAGCAATATAAGTTCAGACTTAGGAGATTTGCAATGCATGAAAAACGACTCATGATCTATGACAGTGGTATCAAAGCTTTTAAGTGCTTAAGGAGATGCTTTAATTGCATGCAAATTGCAATATGTCTTGGCAACATAATCATTAAAGGTATGGCATAAAAAAGGACAACAAAGCAATAACTTCTCTCCTGATACATCCCTTCAAATTTTTGCATATGCATAGTTTAATTAAGCAATAGATTATGTTTTGAAGGGAGTGTTTAATGCAATGGATCCCTTGAGCAAAAGCAAAAGTAATTTGTCCTTTCATTGATACCAGTTGCAAACTTCTCCAAAGAGAAGTCTTCTACACCCTTAGCATGTGGTACGTTTATATATTAAAAAAAAGCACAAGCTCTATTTTGATCCGAGTGGCGGTAACATCTAAATTATAACTAATTTGATAATAATAATAATATAATAATAATCCTTGCATTTGATATAGCGCCTTCCAGTTGGCAGAACATCTCAAAGTTCTTCACAGGATTCACTGTAAAGTGTAGTGACTATGTATTTTGTAGGTGATTCTGCTCTTTTGATATTTTGTGAGTAATGTATTTTATATATTTTGATATATATATAACAATGACTTGCGTTTATATAGTGTTTCTCACGTAAGGTAGTGTCCCACAGAGCGCTTGACGTATATATGTATTGTACATTCATCAACCAAATTGTAAAGTACAATGTGCGTTTTCTTTCAATCTGTCCAGAACTGGGTTGAAATGAAGAATAACGATACTCAGGTACGATGTTATATAATCCACTAATGGATTGACTCACTGCAACCAGCTTCCACTGTCCCTCTTACTTTTGAATGAAAACAGTTCTGAGTTAAAGCGAGCAATAAGATAATGCTCACAAGCAATTGCTTGTCTCTGCACCTAATTTCTAAGATCAGATCGATTAATTCAATTCATTTAGATCTGTCCACTCAATTGTAATCTAACCAGCTTTAGATTTTGTTCACACTTGAAGTGCTCTGAATCATATTTTCCCCACGGCAGCATATCTAACCAACGCAGCCGTGAGACTAACGATAATACTTATTTTCATAAATGTATAAATGTCAATTGTTTTATTTGCACCCAGTCCCATTATTATCCCTGTCATGCGCAATTGGCTGCCACATTTTGCCCACAAAATATATAATATATAAAATATATCAATTCACTTTACAGTATGTTCTGTGAAGCGCTTTGGGACTCTTTGAAGATGTGATAAGCTGCTGCATCAAATGCAAGGATTATTATTAATTATTATTATTATCCCCCTCACCAAATACACTTAATGGCTTTAAACCATATTGGCTCGATAAGTAATAATTGAAATAGCACAAGGCCATTTGGCCCATTGTACCTCGTCTGCCATTGTATTAGTTCATGTCAGTTCTTTATCTTTCTAACCACGTTTTCCCATTGTTTCTCCAAATCTCTTGGTATCCTTATCTCTCAGTTATATCAACTTAGCTCCGTCTTAAATGTCGCAATTGATTTCTGAGAGAATGGATTTCAATGGCTAGGGCGTTCTACAATCTCACAACCCTGTGTAGAATTTTTTTTGGGTGGTTTCACTCTGAACTGGCTTAGCTCTAATTGAAGTTGGGGTACGAGCGGGGGAGTGGGACTAGTTGGGGTAAGAGTGGGGGAGTGAGTAGGACTAGTTGGGGTAAGTGCTGGGGAGTAGGACTAGTTGGGGTAAGAGTGGGGGAGTTGGACTAGTTGGGTTACGAGTGGGGGAATGTGACTAGTGGTAGCCTTTTTAAAGAGCTGGCACAGGCACAATGGGCCGAATGGCCTCCTTCTGTGCTGATTTATTTGTTAAATTGACCCATTTTAACAGATGTGATCGGTTTGAGACACAGGCAAATATTATATGTATATATATATATATATACACGACTGAAGTTTCCTCCTACGAACTGCACAAGAATCATTTTGTTTTTTCTTTACTGCGTGTCTGGGATATGTAATGGTTTGAATCATCGAATATTGCCTTCAATGTTAAATTGTAGAGGTAGTCATGCAATAATCCCACAGAGAATTGTCTTCATCAAATATATTAAAGTTGACCATTATGTAGATTATGTCATTTGTGTCAGTCGATTAAATTTCTTCTGACCAGCGCTGAGACTTCAACTGGAAAATACTGAGAATGTCTTACATACATGATTCAAAGGTGGTGACATCGAGAGAGTCTCGAAGAATACTCAAAATCAGTATTAAGTGTGTAACCTGTAAACACATCACTGTAAGCTGCATCATGAGAGGACCTGGGCTTGATTCCCGGGCAGGGCGAAACGTTGGGCAAGTTTCCTCACTCCACACGCCTCCGTTGACCTTGCAGTAAGTAGGAATCCGGTTGTCAGTCAATGGCAGATCGCTTTTCCAGGGGTAATAATCCCATCAAAAAGATATTTTTTAAAGTAATAATTGTGTCATTCACTGCATGACTGTTTGTGGGGACGGACGCTGCTGTGTGCAATTGGCTGCCGTGTTTCGCCCACAAAATGTACAGTCAATTCACTTTACAGTATATTTTGTGAAGCGCTTTGAGACGTCTCGAAGAGGTGATGAGCCGCTGTATCAAATGCAAGAATTATTATTATTATTATTTATTATTATTATCACTCCAGCTGTGCTTATAGAAACAAAATAACATCTGGCATATCAGTCCTGGAAAACGTTTGGCAAATAAACAGATATAAGGTGTTTGTAGGAACTGAACCAAATGGTGAACAGCACATCCAGGATTTCAAACTACTGCAATAGAAAACAAATAGCATCCCAAAAAGGCCAAGATTTTACACTTTTACATTTTTTTAGGCTTCAGACACACAAGCCACTCAACCCTTTGCTGACCAAAAAGTAAATAAAGAACAAATTATATGTCCCCCGCCCTCCACGCTCATTTCTTCGTGGGGCCTTGAGTTTGTACTTGTGCTTCGTCCTGGCAGCTGTAAGATCCCGGGGATCAGCTCTGCGGAGTCTGCTCCACAGTGAACAAGGTCATTACTCATTTACACTGACAGCCCAGCCCACAGTGCACGGCGCTTTAATCACACTTGTGATTTTTTTTAACAAAGGCAAAGCGAGTGGCAGCCAAATAGTTTTGAAACTCTACCAGGATGGTGGGCGTGGGGCTGCGATTGGCCTGAGCCCCCCCACTTTGTTGGGGAAGAAAAAATATTGGCCAAGGTCTTTTTTTTTTCTCCTCATCACGATTGAATGATGATAATAATAATAATAATAATAATCCTTGCATTTAATACGCCGTCTTTTCAAATCTTCGAGACGTCTCAAAGCGCTCCACAGAATATACTGTAAAGTGAATGGACTGTATATTTTGTGGGCGATTTCATCGTGCTTTATTGGCTCCCGTTGTTCCCAGGAATCTGTAATAATTCTTAAAGGGCAAGAGAAAAAATAAACATTTGAAACATGACATTTTTTCCAAGAAAAAAGTAGTCCTGTAGCTCAGTGGTTAGAGCACTCGCTTTGCAAGTGAGAGACCTGAGTTCAATCCCCGGCAGGTCAGGGCGAAACCTTGGGCAAGTTTCCTTACTCCACACAGAGCCTAATAATAATCCCTCCAAAACCCAAAACAATAATAAATTGGTCATTTTCAATCTATGACTGTTTGTGGGACATTGCTGTGCGTTCGCCCATAAATATACAGTCAATTCACTTTACAGTGTGTTCTGTGAAGCGCTTTGGGACGTCCTCCCGACGTGAAAAGCGCTATATCAAATGCAAGGATTATTATTATTAGTAGTAGTAGTATTGTGGGTGTGCAGTGCCACAGTATTCTGAATTGTAATTCCCCACATCATGTGTATAATGTTCTTATCAGTGTATAGTTTGGGGACAGGACATGTCAAGCGACTGCCAGGATGGTGGAAGGCGAACTGGGTTGTCTTTCGTCCAGCAAATTCTCATGTTGTTACGCGGTTTCCCCACTTCACGGCTGTGTGAAATGGAAGCACAACATGGGAGATAATGTAAAGGAATCGGTTATGACAGGAAAGATGCAAATGCAAAGCTACAGGATGTTTATGCGAACAGAGGGATTACACAGATAAACTTGATGCACTTGAGCACTTCCTGTATTTACGGTGCCAACAGAAGTGAATCGGTTCCAGAAATTCATTTCAACCGAATGGGAGCACGCATCTGAATCCCAACCCTACACAACATGTCAATTATTTTGTGTGCATTTATGTGTCAATATCCAACGCAAAATTGGCCCAAAATGTTTAGCAATAAGCGAGAAACATCAGAGAAATAATGGGACAGAAATATGCAAACATTGGGATTTCACAGTTTTTTTNGGTCTCTGTGGAACTATCTAATGAATCGGGAATCAGACAGGCAGTCAAGCAACCTGTGCCAGAGCGAGCACCTGGAATTGATGGAACCGTGCCAGACATGACATTCTCAAAGGAGGCAATGGCTTCTCTTTAAGTGATATACTATCTTACAACAGGTTTCGTTTCATAGCGTCCCTCAGGATCGGAGAAAGTCAGTGATCCTTACCCGCTATAAAGGTGAATGAAGCAAGGCAGTCGTACAGTACAGTACAGAGCTAACACATCTGTCCTAATGCTGCACATTTTTGCCTTCAAAACCCTCCATGGCCTTGCTCCTTCTTACCTCTGTGACTTGCTAACCCCATACCGACCTGCTCTCTCCCTCTGCTCAGTGGGCTCCCGCCTGCTCTACGTCCCCCATCGGTGGGCAGGCCTTCAGCCTCTCTGCCCCGACTCTTTGGAAACTCCATCCCACAGTCCCTCCGCCTCGCTCCCCCCCGGCCTCCTTAAGACACATTTCAAGACCCTCCTCATCGACCACATGTTTGGCCACGCTCCAACCCCCACCCTCCCTGTCCCCCACCCGTCCTGATCCCAACCCCCAGCTCAAGTCTAAATCCAGCGCCTTGGGATGTCCTCCTGATGTGAAAGGCTCTGTGTATATGTCATTTGTTGTTATTGTTGCTTTACTGATGTATCCACCATCCAAAATATTGTAATCCAGGCTGACACCAGGGAAAATCACCACAAAGTTGGATGTGATTCCTTCCTCTATATTATCTGCCGAATGATTTCCTATTTTCGAAGTTAAAACAAAAAAAAGCCATAAGTTCATCCTTTGAAGCTTTGAATTGGGTCCTGGAGGAAAAGCCCAGAACTTTCACTTAAACCATTAACAACAATTGTCGAGTTAGCTGTCAGAGATACAACATGCTGCTTGGGTGAAAATGTTGACTGAATAGATAAATACATCCCCCCCACCTCCCCTCTACCCACCCTCCCTCCCTCTCCACCTCCTACAATAACACCCAGACAGTCAATCTATATCTGGCTAATTTCCCTGTTCTCCGCCTTCTCCAACCAAATAAAAGGAATTCTCTCCATTACAAAATACTTGTAACCCACTGGAAAATCAGTTCAGGGTATTTTTCAAGATCTCGGAATATAATGTAGGAGTTTGGACACGATCCAAAACATGGGACTTCCATTCCAGAAATTTCAGATCATCAATTGAAGTTCGCTTATTTGATTTCAAATAACCATGTGACCTTATCAGGCATGAAATCCTCGTGGATCAACTAATAAGCGCCGGAATGAGCAAGAGCAGTGAAGTTTGTGGTATTTTTTATGCCAAATGTCCATCAATGAAGGAAGGCAGTGTATATTCCGAGTTGCATATTTATGATCCCTCAAGGGACTAAACTGGTTCTCGCTCTAGTTATTGCTAACCTGATAAACTCATTAGTGAACAAGAGTATTGGAATGTCATAGATTATTATAAGGAAGTCAGGACAACGTTTCTTCCTCATCAAACAATGACCGATGTGTGGGCTGTGGAGTTCCAAAATTATCTCGGATCGTTTCACATCTACAACCAACCCATTCTGTGGCATTTGGCTTCCCACAATATCTAGTTCCACATGTAGAACAAGTCCAACATTAAGCTATAGTCATATTGTATCATTGCATATCAATATGATGGTGGCTCTTCCACTGTTATATATTTATAGTCTCCAGAATCCTGCTTGTCCCCCGTGCCCTCCGCTCCACCATCGGTGGTCACACTTTCAGCCACTACATCCTGAAACTCTGGGACTCTCTCCCTCTCTCCCCTCGCCTCGCCCCTTCCTTCCCCATCTTCAGGTCGCGCCTGAAGACCTTCCTCTTCGACCAGTGCCTTTGGTCACCTCCCCCTCCCCCCGGCTCAGCGTCGAGCTCCACCCCTGTCCAGTGCTCTGGGATGCTGCCCTGTGTGAGGGGTCGCTGTGTAAATGCTAGCTGTTATATATATATATATGTTTTTGTTGCATTAGAAATGGCAGCAATAAACACTGCACATTATGTACAAGGAAAGTTTAAGGAGACATTACTTGGTACCGCGTAGCTCCATCGATTACATAAAACACAATATGAATTTAATAATAATAATAATAATCCTTGCATTGGATATAGCGCTTTTCACGTCTTCTAGACGTCTCAAAGCGTTTCACAGAGTATACTGTAAAGTGAATTGACTGCATATTTGTGGGCGAATTTAAGCAGTTTTATAATCAGATGGGGATGGTGGGGGGTGTGGGGGGGAAATGATGACGACATAGCAAAGAGCACAACGTTTAATAAAAGAAAGTTAATGAAAATAAGAAGAGGCATAAATACTCCAAGGAGGAAAAAATAGGCAAGTGTGAAAATAGAGTCCTAAGTACACTGCAGAACAGTTAAGGGATTAAAGGATTAACTCTGTGGCTCAGGTCTATTCACATGCTAATGTATTCAAGGAGGTAATGAGAGGGCATTTCACACCTAGACTAGGTGTGAAAAGGTTTAGGTGTGTGTTTGCATATTAAGTTCATGTTAGCTGTCGTTATCAGGGGTGGTAGGGGGGGAAAGGGCTGTTTATAATATTAAATTAGTCCAATTAATACAGAATTGACGTGAAATCTATGAAAGTGAATGGCAATATGTTGGCGATGTGGAATTCTCTGCTAAGAAGCAATTACGATATAAACTGGTATTATAATAATAAGTCAGAACTGGCATCAAAATACATGGCTTGCGTCTGCATCAGTGTGCGTTAAGATAATGTGGCGCTGGTCAGCCCTTAATTGCACTCTCTCAATTCTTTATAGTGATGTTGTGCTTGTCGTCCTTTTAAACAAAGATTAACAGTAAGTAGGAACCCGCTTGTTCGTCGATTGGCGGATCACTTTCCGGGGTTAATAATCCCTTCCCCCAAAAATAATAATAATAATTTGGTCACTGAAACCACGACTGTTTGTGGGACGTTGCTGTGCGCAATTGGCTGTGCGCGTTTTGCCCACAAAACACACGTGATAAGGCGCTGTATCAAATGCGAGGAATATTTGTTGTATTATTATTATTATCATTATTCTAAGACATAACATTACTGTCTGGCAATATAGATGTTAATGCTGTTACCCTCTAACTTGACACACTCAGTGCGAGTCATTGAATTGCATGTCACTTTGCGGCTGAGCACTAAGGTGTGGGTTTGCAGGGCTCATTTTAAACCTTCATTCCACTAGTGAAGACTGAAGGATAAATACATTTGGTTATTATTAACCTTTCTCACCCTGGCAATGGTGGAATCTTGGTATTCTATCAGGGCCCCTTCCGCAACTCATATAATGTCACTGGCCGGTAATTTGATGGAAACATCGTCAGAAAATCTTTTTAAGATTTGCCTTGCAAACTCCGTGTACACATACAGGTGGGTTAGGCATGATGGTGAGAAGGAGTGTTGGTTGTGAGTTGAGAGGGGGCTGGGGGCTGGGGGCTGGGTGGGGGGGGGAGGTCTTTTATGTACCATACTCATTCCGCAAGTAACATGATTTATCAAATGTCATATTCTGCTCTGCTCGTATTCATCTGCCGTTACTGACCACAGAAGTTAATTGCAGCGAAAAGGCCCTCATTGCAAATCACTATCTGAAGGTCTTATTAGCTTCTCAATGCAAACACAAGTCACGCTGCACAGATAGCTGTACACTAATGACACCAAGGCTGGGTAATTGCAATTTTTTTAACCTTTTAAACACCACACATTATGCACTACAGCCCAGAGCATAAAGAGCAGGGGGACGAGTGATGGGAAATGTAGATTAGTAAAATATCACGCATATATTTGTCATAAATCTTTTGTGGCATGAATCTGAACAGATAAGCCTAACACCTGTACATTATTTTAATCAGTTGGACTTCAACAAGAACAATTTGGGGTTTTAACTTTTTTTCATAAAAAACGCTGCAATTGATGGATTCCACTTTACTGTGCAGCCTTTACGGTGTTATTTGCATATATTTCCAATGTGTCATTAATATTTATTATTATGTAAAATACTTTCATTAATTGCACTGACTGCGTTCCTGTTAGGTTCTTAGAATATTGTTTATCTGATCATACGTTTCCACTCACTTTAAAACAATCATTTACCAAACTGTCTGTGAAAAGTTTTAAACGTACGGATGGAGGTTTGAAAATTGCTGTGCTCAACAATAATAATGATGACAATAATAATCCTTGCATTTGATACAGCGTCTTATCACGTCTTCGAGACATCTCAAAGCGCTTCAGTGGGTAAATTAAAAATAGTATGGAATATTTAAGAATTTTTTTAATATATCATTTTTGTTTCAAAGACTAAAGAAATGCCAACAAATTGGTATATCCTGAGCAACATAAATCATTTTATCATGGAAATGTTGCACCATTTGCAATTGTATATTGCGTGTCATTTGTTGATAAGCAAGCTATAGAGGTATCACTGTATTATTTTTTTCAAGTGCTTTGACAGGTAATAACAATAATCTTTGCATTTGATACAGCGCCTTAACACGTCTTTGAGACGTCTCAAAGCGCTTCATGGAATATATTGTAATGTGAATGATTGTATATTTTGTGGGCAAAACACGGCAGCCAATTGTGCACAGCAGCGTCCCACAAACAGTCGTGGGATTGAGTGACCAAATTAGGTACAAATGGCTTTGCGTTTTATGTTGTGTTAATGTAAGGATTATTAATGTTAATATTATTATTATCTTTTAGGTTTATTTCTTTATCTACTGCTCTCCCTCTTTCTCTCTCTCTCTCTAAATCTCTTTCTTTCTCTCTTTGTCTCTCCCTGCATAATAATTCTAATTTCAATGGCTGGCGCTATTTTTCCTCCATGTAAATTACTTGCCAGTTATTTTCTTTCTGACTCTGACCCTGAAATCATCTGATCAAGCTGTTGATGCTGAGAGCATTTGCACATCCTGTCAATGGGATGAGAATAAGTCCCTGGCTTTTTTAATTACAAGGATAACATATTCACTCATCTAATAATGTAGATGGTTAGCAATTTTAAATTTTAATAATCAATTACTAGAAGTAATTCTCCATTAAATCACAAGAGAGTCATTAAATCTCGAAAGACAGAAACAGGGCTGCATGCAAAAGCAGCAAATGCTCTATTTTTAACTACCATTAGGGAATTTCTTATTCTCTTTCATTTCTATGCATTTCTCATACAGTTTTCGTGCAAACTGTCTCAATTACTACAGAAAGAGAACGTATGATCGTATAAATAATGAAAGGAAAACACAGGAAACCGAACAAGGTGTAAGATTATTCTTTTGTTAAAGTAATGGAATTAATCACAACGTGAATATTATTTGACTGAAAAGCGCCAGTATTTCCAGCTCTGCAATAACACGACCCATCACATATAATTCACCATGAGCACTTCATGTGCAATGTTAAGTGTAGAAATGATGTGACGTGTAATAATAGAAAAGATAATATTATATTCTACAACTTTTTAAACCCTTGGTGTTGATATTGCAGGAACTGATTATAAAAATGCTGCTGATTAGAATATGCCATGGAGAAATTCAGCAACCAGATAAATAGATCTATTTTAGTGAGTACGAGTTAAACCCGCAACATTTCAGTTATTAATTCTCAACTTCTTTTAATGGGCAAACTTTTTTGGTTGCTTTTTTTATAGCATTACCTAGAGTACAGGACTCGCCACAAAATTATACAGTCAACTCAGTTTACAATGCATCCTGTGAAGCGCTTTGAGACGTCACGATGACATGATGAGTTGCCATAGCAAATGCAAGGATTATCATCATTATTATTATATATTTTGATTGAAGGAAGATGTCCAGTTTGAGCTGTTTAGATGACCTCGTATTATCAGGTAATGTTGATGATAAGTGAAAAACTGACAGAAAAAATGAGAATGGCATCGTTAAAATGTTTATACACTGGAGTATTTTTTTGATAAAAAGTGTAATGAAAAACCTGGTTACCCGGGGAACAGGCTTGAAATAGCCGTCTAGCCAGTCAATAAACACCTTGGATTTACCTTTACATTTATGCATTTGCTCAAGGGTCATTTTTTTCCAGATTCCCCAGATGCAGTGGTTTAATGCTTAAACATTCAATCAATGCCACACCTGGAAGACTGTATATCTTTATTCAATAACAGGGCGTGGAGGTAGTGTACAGAACTCGTTAAACATACCCACAGGGAGTGTCAACAGCCACAGTGTTTCCTCTGCCAGAAGGTAGTCTAAAAACAGTCTCAAAATTCAATAAAGCATTGACTCAATATCTTGTACCATCCCCATTTGGCTTAAAGGCTGTTACAGAGTTCATTGTAAAAACTGTTAGCAAGAACAAGCGTCCAGACAAAGGCCGTTTCAAAGTTCTTGTTTTATTATTTTATAACCCGAAATATGAAAATATTATACTCCTTGAACGTCTCCGAGACGTCTCAAAGCGCTTCACAGGAATATACTGTAAAGTGAATTGATTGTATATTTTGTGGGTGAAAGGCGGCAGCCAATTGCGCACAGCAGCGTCCCACAAACAGTCGTGGATTGAGTCACCAAATAATTTACTAAGTTATTTATTTACTTATTTTTCGAAGGGATTATTACCCTCGGGAAAGCGATCCGCCAATCGACTAACAACCGGGTTCTTATTCCTACTCGGTAAACAGAATTTTTTAAAAAAATCTATCATACACGGTTTCTAATCTGACTGATTTTCTCGGAGAGTAAAAGTAAAGGAGGGTGTGGGTGAACTTCATCACAACTTCCAGTTGTTACAGAGTGAGGATCAGCTGATTGAGGCAGAATCTGTGATAGTCTGTCAGGTTCCTCACTTAGCAACAGCTAAGAAGCATCCACTTGTGTGTGTGTGTGTGTGGGTGTGTGGGTGGGTGGGTGGGTGGATGGCAATTTTGGTAAAGGAATTGGAACTGCTGATTCCCTGTAGCTGTTGTGACACAATGCTATTTATTCTGCACACGCAGACACACAAAAGGGAAGTGGATTTAGCTCCTGCTTTTTTCTAGGCGAAAAACCTATTTGAGGATTTTAGATACAAGGACAGATCGCGAACACGAATGGCCTCGCAGTGAAACTAAGAGCTAAGTCCTTGAACAGTGCCCAGGTATTGCTTGTGCTATTGCTCCGCTAAGTCATCCAACCACAAAAATACTTCCTTATTGTTCTCTTGGTTAGTGCGTTGTGTGGAAGAAAAGCGTATCTGTTCCACATCAACCGCTGCCTTATGTTTTCAGCCCTGTAATCCCAGAACCGGTAATGGATATCATTATAGTAACACAATATTATGGGCTATGCAGCACAACAGAATAGAATGACAGAAATGCGCGATCACCAACACAATGGAGCACTAAAATTATACCATACATTGAACTGCAAAACAACCCTCCCCAAACACAGCGATTGAAAGGAGCTATCATCCTGTTTGTGAGAATGTTTTATTCGAAACATTTTAGTGTTTGAGGGAATACAAAGACGTTTAGATACCAACATTTTACGAGACGTTAAGTTGATCTGTGCTTGGAGATCTTAAGAATCTCTATGTTGCTTTTCACGGCTATATTTAATAATAATAATAAATAATAACAATAATAATCCTTGCATCTGATGCAGCGCCTTATCACATCATTGAGAAGTCTCAAAGCGCTTCACGGACTTCACTGTAAAGTGGAGTGACTGTGTATCTTATAGTTTATATTGTATATCTGTACCTGTGCATTACTCCATTCAAAGTCATGACGGAAACTGGTGCAGAAAAACGCTTCAATCGAAAATGTCTGATCTCCTCAGCACACGCTAACTTGTGATTGATTAACAAGGGACCCGCTAATCACACTGCCGTAAGTTTGACCAAAGACATTCCTTTGGAACGCTTCAAGACATCCTGACGTGTCCATGTTTGAAAGCATTTCCTTAAGAATTCTGGTGTTATTTTGCCGTCTGTCACGCCAGCCTCTAAAAATCGACTTGAACAGAATAACTTGAGATATTTTACATGACATTCGATGTAATTGGAGCTAATGCATCTTACCTCTTTTCTAGCAAAGATTTATGAAGGAAAGACTCCAATGGATTTCAGATCTATTTTTTTNCACCAGATCTGTTAGCGGCCTGTTTCCTGACATGTGGTTAAATGATATCACATTACAGACTGTGTTGGCTGTGTTCAATACGTTTGAATGATGTCCAATACAGAAATGCCAGGCATTTATTCATTTGTAAACATATTTAAGTACTCTGATGTGCTCGGATTGCTAAATAGCCAGGCTCCAGATTTGATGAAATTGTTTATTTTAATCTTAAAAGTGTTGCTGAAATGAATGATTATGATTTTTTTTCACATGTGCACAGATTACTTGTGTGTAGTTAACAGTCAATGTTTCATTCTTTTGAAATAAATATGATAGGTTTGAGGTTTTAAAAATAGAAAACATTTCTAATGATTCCAGAAGTCTTGGTGTGTTGTCTGTGCTTTGTTTTCATGCTTTAAATGATCATATCAATTATGTAATATAATCTTGTCTGGCAAGCGAGAGGACCTGGATTTGATTCCCGGGCAGGGCGAAACATTGCACAAGTTTCCTTATTGCACACACACACACCTCTGTTTGCCTAGCAGTAAATAGGAACCTGTTTGTTAGTCGATTGGCGGATCATTTTTCCAGGGGTAATAATCCGTTTATAAAAAAAAATTTGGTCATTTTATCCACGACTGTTTGTGGGATACTGCTGCACGCAAATGGTTTCCACGTTTCCCCCACAAAATATACAGTCACTACACTTTACAGTATATTCTCTATTCTGTGAAGCGTTTTGAGACTTCTCGAAGACGTGATAAGGCTTTATATCATTTCAAATTGACTGATATACAAATTTTTCTGAGGAATTTTGCTGTGTTAGATACCTACTGCATCACCGTAAAACATGGGGCAAGTTAAAATGAAAGAAAAAGTAATTGCATGTTTTCTCAATTGAAAATAGCTGCACTTTATAATAACACGCAGATCTCGTACCACAAGGGGGCAATAGCAGTGCTCAATAAGAAGACAATTTGTTAATCTGAAGTTGCTGTTTTATACTTAACAACAATCTCAGAAACTAGGAAGGATCAAAACTAAAACTTAACGCGCCAGCTGTTAATCATCGGTTTCTCTCAGTGTAAAAGCTTAAATAAGAAAACAAACAAAGACACAAGATGAGTCGTATCATGAAGAATATAATATGCTACTGGTTTCTTTCACCTAACTATAGAAGGAAACAAACTATTTTGCTTTTGAGTTTATAAAATGGCCCCACGGTATCGTCACAGTGAGGTCTACCTGATGCTGTTTGCTGAAATATAGCAATGATTGTGCGAGAGTTTTAGAATGAATGCAAAATCTATTTTAGAGTTGTGATAACAGGAGAATGAAGACGTAGCCAAAGTATTATTATCTTGAGTGAAGGGACAGATCCCCAGTGATTTCAATGGAGGGGCCAATGGGGGCAATTCTCTGTTCCAATGAGTAAATTCATTGCTCATTTTTTTACACTTGGTCCAAATCATCATGGATTTTATTCATTGTATCTTATTTATCATTTAAATATCAACCTATGGTGCCATTGGAAGCCCATACCTGTGTGTTTATCCCTGTTCAGAATATATTAAACTCTCTTTAAAAATAAACGCAAGATTTATTTGCCCATTTAAAGGAGACCTAATATTTCTGTCCCTCACGATGTTCTTAAACTGTCTCATTTATTTTATGTTCCGATCCAAACTTGTCCTTCACACTGTTCTCACAGTGGAGTCCTGTAGCTCAGTGGTTAGAGCACTCGCCTCGCAAGTGAAAGGACCCGGGTTTGATTCCCAGGTCAGGGCGAAATGTTGGGTAAGTTTTATATCTCCACACGATTCTGTTTACCAGCAGTAAGTAGGAACCCGGTTGTTAGTCGATTGGCGGATCGCTTTTCCGGGGGTAAAATTAATAAAAATTATTTGTTCATTTCAATCCACGGCTGTTTGTGGGACGCTGCTGTGCACAATTGGCTGCTGAGTTTCGCCCACAAAATTCACAATCAATCCACCTTACAGTGTATCCTGTGAAGCGCTTGGAGATGTCTCGAAGATGTGATGAGGCTCTGTATCAAATGCAAGGATTATTATTTTTAATCGTATTATTATAAAGGTCCCAAATTAAAATATTTGCATTATTTTGTCATGAGTATTTGGGGGGAAAAGAGCAGCTGAAGCTATCAGGAAACAGGGTGAATTGAAGCCTCAGCAGTAAGTGCCTTTCTCCTCTCCCCTCTCTCTCTGTCGCCACTGAAGTAATGGTAAAAGTCTCACAGCCAGAAAGTGCAGCTGATGCTCATCAACGTGTGCTGAATGATCTCACTCAATAGGAATCAATTTCCTGAGCACTGAGAGGAAAGCCCTGGGCAATTGAAGAAAATGGGATGATGAAGCACGACAATCTAATAACACACAGCTCGCCATTGATTAGCCATTGATTAACTATTATTTTCCTAAAATGACAAAAAAACTCATGGAAAAGGTAACCAAAACCTATTATTTACTTATAGCTCAAGCACAGGGTAGACATCCTCCAGGCAGGTTGGCGTATCTGGCCTGTATAACTAGGCAAGGAATCAAGCTCGTAAATCACAGCCCTCGTTGCACACTTTTTACCGAAGATGGAAATTGTATTTTCGAGGGTCTTTTCCTTTGCGGCAATGAGCATTACTGGAGATTCAGTTTATTAGAAGATAACACTTTATTAAAAATGTGGTAGATCTGAACCTGAGCTACCTTAGAGCTTCCCGGTGTTTCCCTTACATCAACGCAAGAGGACATGGCTTCAATTCCTGGGCGGGGCCAAACCTTAGGCAAGTTTCCTTACTCCATACGCCTTGGTTTACTCAGGGGTAAGTAGGAACCCGGTTGCTAGTTGATTGGAGGATCGTTTTTCTGGAGGTAATAAACCTTCACCCACCATTTCTTTAAAAAAAATAACAATTTAGTTTCTCGATCCATGGCTGTTTGTGGGACGCTGCTGTGCGTTTCACCCACAAATATACAGTCAATGCGATTTACAGTATATTCTGTGAAGCACTTTGAGACGTCTCGAAGATGTGATGAGAGGCTGTATCAAATGCCAGGATTATTTGTATTATTATTTACCAATGTATTGTGCTTTGGAGTATGTATTTGTGAAATATAAACCCATAGGTGGAGTCCTGTAGCTCAGTGGTTAGAGCACTCGCTTTGCAAGCGAGACACCTGAGTTCAATTCCAGACAGGGCGAAACCTTGGGCAAGTTTCCTTACTCCACACCTAATAATAGTCCCTCCAAAACAAAAAACAATAATAAATTGGTCATTTTCAATCCACGACTGTTTGTGGGACATTGCTGTGCGCAATTGGCTGCCACGTTTCGCCCACAAATATACGGTCAATTCACTTTACAGTATATTCTGTGAAGCGCTTTGAGATGTCCAGAAGACATGAAAAGCTCTATATCAAACGCAAGGATTATTATTATATATTATTATTATTACTATTAGTGAACATTATTTTATCCAAGCTGTGATCTCATAAGTATTCCTAAAGCTCCATGTGTCTTTTTAAAATAAAAAAAAATCCGGATTTCTAAAAATAAAACGTTTCTAAAGTTTTTATGTAAGTATCACAAAAAGAGTCTATAACAATGTCCCGGGGACATGCTACAAAAGACATTGCTTACCTCAACAGTTTTCTGTCTTGTAAACCTAAGCAAAGGAATGTTAGACCAAGGAATTATCCATTTCCAATACTGAAAGATGCTGCAACACAAAAATGTGCCTTCTTCAATAAAGATTTCAGCTAGCTTGCACAATTAGTATGGCGTTGAATACCTCTTTTCCACCACACCACATACAAACCAAGATGATTTTATTGAACCAATCTCTGATCCAAGAGATTAAAGAAATTACCACGTTAGCTGTGAAACGGATAACAGTTTGGAGGTCAATAGGCTTAGTCCCTGGGAGTGAAAAGGGAATCATTCCGTTGGGAGAAGGTCTGATTTGATGTCCATCATTGTAACATCCAGTTGAAATTGTGTCCTGGTTTGTTAAATATGTCCATTTGCTACCTGAAAGCTGATCGGAAAGTTTTTAATAATCCTTGCATTTGATATAGCGTTTTATCACATCTTTGAGACGTCTCACAGCGCTTCACAGAATGTACTGCAAGGTGAACTGATTGTATATTTTGTGGGCGAAACCATATATTTTGGAACGGTTAATTTAATATTGTAATTGAAGCTCATTCTCCTCCACTGTATATTAAAAACATTATACCGAAGATTATTTTTTCCCCCTGCTGTTAAAGACTTCTCTTATCAGAATGTTCTGCCACCTTTGCATTATTTCTCCTATTGTCAGGTTTGCTTTTAAGGAGCATGTAATGCAGGATTTATTTATCCTTTCGTAACATTCTGGCAAAGATACAAATGTAGATATAGAGTTTATCTGATGTTTATTATCACAGTGTCTGTTTGACAGTGTTGCCATTTTTGTGACAGCATTTATAAAAGTCAGTGTTAATCACTAAATAGATGGTAAACCTCAAACTGAAAATCCTATAGCTCAGTGGTTAGAGCTCTCGCAAGTGAGAGACCTGGATTCGATTCCCGGGCAGGGGGTGAAACATTGGGCAAGTTTCCTTACCCCACACGTCTCTGTTTACCAGCAGTAAGTAGGAACCCGGTTGTTAGTTGATTGGCCGATCGCTTTTCCAGACTGTAATAATCCCTTAAAAAATAATAATAATAATAATTTGGTAACTCAATCCACGACCGTTTGTGGGACACTGCTATGCGCAATTGGCTGAAGATAACAAGATAAAAGCAATTTTGTGAGGGGGGGGAAAAAAACATTCTCCTTCGTGAAGCGTTTGATTTAACCAATATACTGACAGGTTTGTGTTGTTATTTAAGTTAAAGGCCAAATGTTCCAGGTTTACAATATCAGTAATAGCCTCAATCCAATCCTGTTCGGTTGGCGTAGGGAACAAGATGATTTGCTTTTCCAGCTTTGCATATTAAGGGCTGTTGTTTCAGACTAATAATGTAGAAAGCCAATCTGAGGGCCTCGTGATATTTCAGTGCTGATGATATCTTTCAGGTCATTTTCTTTGCTCTGTTATCTTCCCCGACTCAAACTCTGCTATACTTATCTCCTCGGCTCTGGGACCTGCCCTGAATGAAGGGCGCCATGTAAATGCAAAGTGTTGTTGTTGTTGAATTAACTGCTGGAAGTTGGTGGGAGAGCAGAGCGAGCAAACAGGATTGGTAATGATGTAATGCATAATCAAGCATCCGCTGCATGGGTTATTTTTCACTCCATGGGCCAAGAGATTCCTTTGACTCTGAACCAGTGCCTACTTTGTTATTATAAGCACAAATTATCGAAGTAAACAGCAGGAAAAACTTCAAACTTCTCCTTAAACACACACACACATACATACACACACCCACACATATACACACATACATACACTGCCACACACACACATACATACACACATACATATACCCCCACACACACACATACATACATACACACACAACCATACATACACAAACCCACACATATACACACACACCCATACATACATACACACCCACACACATAAACACACACATGCACACACATATGCACACACACATACATACGTACACATACATACACACACCCAGACATATACACCTATATATACACACACACATATATTTTTTTCCTGTCAGCTATATGACCCTTAGAAGCGTCTCAAGATTCATCATCTTAGATTTGCATTCTTCCTCACTTGTAATACGCTCTCTATACAGTTATTGATCGATCAGTTAATGTTTCTTTATTTTTTTCTGATAGAGTCTAATTCCACTTTAACTAACATCAGCTTCTTTAAACATAGCCATTTCTCTTTATTTCACACAAACAAAAAAAAGATGATTTCATTCCGCAGCATGTTGTGTGTGCCTCAAGACTTGTATCCTTTTCATATTCTCTAATGGTTTTGCCATCTCCTCCTTCATATTATCCTCTCCAGTGGAATATCTGATTGATGCAAATACAATATTGCTGTTCAGGTCTTTTGTATTTGCAAAATGTGCTTTGTATCTAACTGTCTTGGCTAAATCCCATTTGTATTGAATCCCTGTGTTCAAGTCAATTGGTAATTTCACTCCTTAGGTTCCCCAGGATCATGCATCATTCTTCAGCTGAAATAATGGGCAGCTGATCTATGCCTTGAGTTCTGTCGTTGCTGCTCTAAGTGCTGTGAGACGTCCTGGGGTTGTCTAACTGACTTTGCATTTCAATGTTCTTTTGGAGGGAATGCCTGACTTCCACTTGCGTAATTGCCAAGCGCCTGTCCAAGACTGAACATCAACTGGAGTTTATATAGCGCCCTCCATGCAGGGTAGTGTCCTGGAGCGCTTCAACAATGTCCAGAACACAACTTGACACGACACGTCCCATCACACAGCAGAAGCCAGCAATAAAAAGGATGTTAGAATAATAATAATAATCATAATAATTTGGACGCTCCATCCACGACTGTTTGTGGGACGCTGCTGTGCACAATTGGCTGCCGCATTTCGCCCACAAAATATACAGTCAATTCACTCTACAGTCTAATTCTGTGAAGCGCTCTGAGACGTCTCGAAGACGTGCTAAGGCGCTGTATCAAATGCAAGGATTATTATTATTATTAATGAGTGATATCTGTAGAGTATTTGTTTCAAACAGCTTGCTTCTCTATTAATGAGTCATAAATATCATGCGTTGTATCAGAATATTATAGCGAAAGCTGAGGTAAATAAATGTCTGATTCAGGCGCACAGCAAAAAATCAATCATTTGTAATCTGTCGTGCATTTTATGCAAACCATCACCGTCAAACAAAAGCTAAAGTAGGCTTGACTTGCAGAGTTTGGTTTTAGTATTAACATATGTAGGATGGTACATTGATGCATCATGTATTGATTGTCTGTCAGGTATCACAATCAAGACGTAACAACAGGTTAAGATGCATTTTCTATCTAATGACGAGTGTCATTTACTGTCAACATTTGGATGATAAATTGAACGTAAAATTTGAAAAAATTATCCTTTTGACCTATTTTATCTTTTATAATAATTCAAAACTGTCAAAAAACGTTCACAAACCCTTTTAAATGTACCTTTTTAGCATTTAAAGCAGATTTTGAAAAGTCTCTTATTTTGATGAAATTTAAATAGATGCACTTTTCATATTAGTTATGAGGCTAAAAATTAAAAACAAATATATTTTTAAATGTTATTTTCAGTCATTTGTAAATATAAGTATACACTTTACAGTGTATCCTGTGAAGCGCTTTGAGACATCTCAAAGACCTGATAAGGTGCTATATCAAATGCAAGGATTATTATGATTATTATTATTGCAATCCAGCTTCCAATGCAAACAAGACATATCTGTCTGAGAAGAATTTTTTTTACTCCAATGAATATACACAAGATGCATTTCACATTATTTCTCCAGAGACAAATCATTATTTTGAAATGTATACTCACTCACTAAAGGGCTTCTCTTTCAGAACGAAATTACCAAACATTGATACCAGCTTTGTGGTATTCACCGCTCCTCTGAAATGTGAAGCAGCACTTGAGATAAGAGCAGGCTTTCTCTATTATTGACAGAATACCAAGAATGCCATTATTCTCCAAGTGTCTATTGTGAGTTCATTGCAAATGACATTTTGAAATTTTCCTGGAACATTATATCATACAATTGAAACTGTAATTGCTAGGGGAGTATTTTGGCTTTGGTACTTACTCATCATTAAAGTTTCACATCTTTTCTTGTCCAACGTACGATAAGCATTTCTGAAAACTATTTCAGTTGGATTCCAGCAGTCTTTTCTCTCTCTCTTTTTATTGTGCGTCAGTGCTCATTCAGGCGAGGAATGATGATCCTGAGGAATGGAATTTCCCTTCACTTTGTATCCAGTGACAGCATCAAACATTCCTTCAACCCAGACTGTCTTTAATGTACCTGGAGTCCTGTAGCTCAGTGGTTAGAGCACTCGCCTCGCAAGCGAGAGGATCTGGGATTGATTCCCGGGCCAGGGCGAAACATTGGGCAAGTTTCCTTACTCCACACACCTCTGTTTACCAACAGTGAGCAGGAACCCGGTTGTTAGTCAATTGGTGGATCGCTTTTCTGGGAGTAATAATCCCTTCAAAAAAATAATAATTTGGTCACTCAATCCAGGACTATTTGTGGGACACTGCTTTGCGCAATTGACTTTATTGATTTAAATTCACTTTTCAGTATATTCTGTGAAGCGCTTTGAGAAATCTCGAAGATATGATAATGCGCTATACAAATGCAAGGATTATTATTATTTATTATTATAACCTCATTTTACTCTGTTTTCTTTCTTTATTTCAGGGTGACTTTCCTTCACATGAAGAAAAATGATCAGAATACTGACTGACGTTTGACAAAATTACTCACAATTCGCAGACATTAGATTAAAGACGAACAATGAAAGAACAAAATCAAAGCATGTTCAATAAGGTATTTCCCCTGAAACAATCAAGTCAAATGCAAGCTGCTTGTAGATTCCTAACAGACACCAGCATTTTATATGTAAATCTACATTTCAGCTTTAGTTACAGTGAAGATATTCAGTCTTTGAGTCCAGATCTTGAATACAAAGAATAAAGATACTTACACAGATCTGAAACACTACAATGGCAATGGTAAGTTGATATTGATCTAAAAAACATTGAGATATAGCAGACTGTACCAGGAATATCATTACCACTGTACACTGAGAGCTGACATTATATACAGAATGAGATAGACGTAATTAGAAGCAGTGGCTGATATTTAGTGATAATAAATTTGACAAGAAATAATGAAACGTATTTGCTGCTGCTAATAATAATCCTTGTATTTGGTATAGTGCCTTATCAAGTCTTCTAGACGTCTCAGAGACCGTCACAGAATTAGACTGTGCATTTTGTGGGTGAAACGCAGCAGCCAATTGCGCACAGCAGCGTCCCACAAACAGTCGTGGATTGAGTGACCACATTCTTTTAAAGTATTATTATCCCCAGTGAAAGTGACCCATCAATCGACTAACTACAGGACTCCATAAATGTTGTCTGATCATTCCCTTTATCGCTCACAAAATATACACTCCACTTTACAGTATATTAATTGAAGCGCTTTGAGACGTCTCGAAGGCGGGATAAGGTGCTATGTCAAATGCAAGGATTATTATTATTATTTTACTATAGCACCTTTACTCTCAGACCTACCCGACAACCCAGATATGTTGCGGAAATTTTATTTTACTCCTTTGTCTTGGTGTATATGTGTGTTACAACCTCTGTTTTTCACAGACGCATTTGATTTTCCAATCTGTTATACGTTACACTTTTTTGAGCTATTCCCCCAGCTCAATGCAAATTTGCGCTAAATCATTTCTGCATTTGCCAAGGTTAAAATAAGGCTGTAAATGACATTTTAAGAGTGTCTAAATGAACCGTATGGAGTTCTAAGCAGATTGTCTTGAAGCTGGGGAGTACAGAATAAGATACAGTAAAAAAAATAAAAGGGAACATTCAATGAAATCCCAAACTTTCATATCTCCGTACAGATCCAAAGCTCTCTGATACTGTTTCCCAGAACACTTGACTTCTACTTGAGTTGGACTAGTGAGATACAGCTCGGAATAAAATAACTGCTGATTGCCAAACGACTCAGTCAGCAAAATCAGCCAATAGGGAGATGGTTATTAGATCAAGTTTCTGTCACAACCAAAATATCCTTCTGAACAGCTGATAGTAAGCTTCCTGTTACAGCGCATCAGAGAGAAGCGGTGGGTTTGTCTGCTGTGAGGTTACAGGGAGGAGGAAGGATTACTTACTTCAGGGAAAGAGATGTAGAATATTTAGTGGTTCAGCTAAAAGCTCCAGAATTCAAGTTGTCTGAAAATTGTCAGGAACCCGGTTGTTAGTCGATTGGCGGATTGCTTAATCAACAACAACACATTACACTTACACGGAGCCTTTCATGTCAGGAGGACGTCCCAAGGCGCTGGACAGTCAGAGATTTGGACCCGAGCTGGGGGTTGGGATCAGGAGGAATGGAGGGCAGGGAGGGTGGAGGGTAGGAGGGTGACAGAAGGCGCGCTCGAAGACTAGGGTCTTGAAATGGGCCTTGATTGAGGCCAGGGAGGGAGTGAGGTGAATGGACTGTGGGATGGATTTCCAAAGAGTGGGGACAGAACACCACAGTTAGTGAAAAAATATATCTCAGGCAGCATAACCACAATTAAAAATGTGAATGCAAAACATAATAACAAAGTAATAGGTAATAATGACTATAAAGGTGGAATTCATGTAACTTCAGCTCGTTCATGTAGACAAATTCATTTTTGCATAGAAAGATCAAGTGTATTTTGAAATCACCATTGATTTTTCTTTTTAAAAAAATTAAGCTACCCCCGTGTTACAAAGATGTTTAAAATTCAACATGTAATGACAAATGGGAACCCTGTCTGAATGTGGCAGTGTATTTCATTGGATTGTTACATTACCTTAAACATTATCAAGGGAGATATCAATACACTTATTAGTCTCTTACTCACTCATTGCCACTTCAAGTTATGCTTTGAAACTGCTGGTAAGAGGCAGTTTGGGAGCAGTCAGTTTCTCTAGCAATTCTCCTGATCACACACCATGAAGTTCAGTTCCAGTTACATTAGGAGTCAGTTTGGAAAGCTGTGAGCAATGTTCTTTATTCATAGTATCACAGTGGCGTCCTGTAGCTCAGTGGTTAGAGTACTTGCCTCATAAGCAAAAGGACCTGGGTTTGATGACCCGGCAGGGTGAAATGTTGGGCCAGTTTCCTTACTCCACACACACGCCTCTGTTTACTTAGCAGTAAGTAGGAACCCGGTTGTTAGCTGATTGGCGGATTGCTTTTCTGGGGGTAATAATCCCTTCCAAAAATAAATAAACAAACAAATAAATAAATACATAAGCAAATAAATAAATAAATAAATGAATAGATAAATAAAAATAAGAATTTGGCCACTCAATCCCTGGCTATTTGTGGGACGCTGCCGTGCGCAATTGGCTTCCGCATTTCGCCCACAAAATACACAATCAATTCACTTCACGGTAGATTCCATGAAGCGCTTGGAGGCGTCTTGAAGACGCTATATGAAAGTAGAAGAAATATTATTATGAGACAGCCCTGTGATTTCTACTCCAAATGTCTAAGGCTCAGGCTGCTTCTCAATAATAATTCCAAAGCTCGAAAGGCTGGTTAAGTGAGAGATGTTGATAAATGTGTACATTTTCCTTTATAATGTTAAACATTATAAATGTGGAGTCCTGTAGCTCAGTGGTTAGAGCACTCGCTTTGCAAGCGAGCCACCTGGGTTCAATTCCAGGCAGAGGGCGAAACCTTGGGCAAGTTTCCTTACTCCACACCTAATAATAGTCCCTCCAAAACAAAATAATAATAAATTGGTCATTTTCAATCCACGACTCTTTGTGGGACGCTGCTGTGTACAATTGGCTGCCGCGTTTCGCCCACAAATATATAGTCAATTCACTTTACAGTCTATTCTGTGAAGTGCTTTGAGACGTCGAGAATACGTGAAAAGCGCTATATCAACTGCAAAGATTATTGTACATTATTATTACATGAGAAACTAATGAAAATTTCACTTTGCCTTATAATCACGAATATAAATGCCATGAAATAGTTAAAAATGGTTGAGGATTTAAGCACGCATCTAACCTGGTGCTGCTCTTAACATGAGGTCATTAACCATTAAAGTATTAATTCAGTTGCAATGATTAATAAACTCGTCAAAGAAAGAGAAATGCCTGGGGGTGGGAGGGGGGCTGTCGAGACTTCACACATTATCTGTGCACTTCCACTCTCTTCTGTCAGAGAAGTATCTGTTCTTAACGATAATTATCAGCGATATTTTATTTCGTGTCCAAACCACAGTAAAAGTGTTATGATACGTGACTTTTGCTCAAAGAGTTTCCTGTCAAGTTTATCTTCACTGGGGAGGGGGGCGGGGGACAGAAAACAAAATGGGAGGATATTAATAATAATATTAATAATCCTTGCATTTGATATAGCACCTTGAGACGTCTCAAAGCGCTTCACAGAATATACTGTGAAGTGAATTGACTGTATATTTTGTGAGCAAAATAATCTTCTGCTTCAGAGACTATCTGATGACACGTTCCAGCCCGATCAACGGTAAAACCTGCTACTGAAGCACAGTAATATCGGTCGGTGAAATGGTTTTTCTTCTCATCTCACACCTCAGAGATCTGGAGGTGAACCTTGAGCATCCCTTGTATCTTTAAATCAGTTAAGTGTCTCTCACTGTTTGGTGATTTTGTGGTTGGTGCTCTGTTTCTCTCGAGTGGAGACAGTCATGAAAATGTGACCACCTTTTCCCAATGCCCTTAGGATTAAACAAGGCCGTGTGTGTTTTCCTTCTCTGCATTTCCCAGCTCCCTCTGTAGGCAGCAAAAGACTAACGAGAAAGGAATCAGCTGACCTGTGAATCAATCTACAGGAAGATTCCCCACAGTTTTCTCATCAATTTTGAGCATCGTGTGTCATCTGAAATTGTAAACTGCAAACATACAGCTCAGCACGTGGGCAGGCTTTACAAACCCACGTTAAGCAAAACTGTGCGATGGTGTATTTTGATCTTGTCTCTAAGAAGGGAGGACAATGGTCTGTCTGTGTGTGTCTCAAATGAATGTTTTATTACTAAATGAAGGTTGTTAACCCTCTGTGTGGTATGTTCAGCAGCACATATGCCCTACTTAAAGCCAAAGCAATTGTTGAAATACTTTCTTCTATTATATTACACTTATTGCGCTCACACTCTCACTAGCCACAGCTTTCAAAACACTTGGGATAAACAAATGATAAATTCTCCATTGAATTCTACCATTTTGCCACTGAACACTGACACTTGCAACATCATCAGAGCAAACTCAAAGTGTATTAAATCCTGTAATTAAACATATAATAATAATCTTTGAGGCGTCTCGAAGACGTGATCAGGCGCTACATTAAATGCAAGGATTATTATTACATTAATTATAATTATGCATTTTTGTCCAAATTAGAGCATGAATCGTATATTGTGTAAATGTGTGTTACATGGCATGACCCTTTCACCTCTGATCTCTGATGTGGGTTTATAAGAGTCACAAACCAAATGCACCAATGTTTCCTCCATCTGACAGGCCTCAGAGTCCTATGTGAATGTGTTTAGCAGGTTTCACCCCATTGGTTAATGACTGTAAACCCACAGCACAAAACTGATCTTAATGAGCGGTAATGGGCATTAAATTGTCTTCTCTTTCAAGCAGGTCATAAAGGCGGCTGATGGAAATGGAAAGGCCATTCTAGTATATTAAGGAATGTTTCTTACTTTGAGGTAAATGAACAGTGTTGAGGAAGTTTTATTTTGTCTCTTATCTGTTGGTGTTGTTGTTGTTGGGAACACAAACCTCCCTCCGCTCCACCATCGCCGGCTGCTGTTTCAGCCACTCCGCCCTGAAGCTATGGAACTCTCTCCTCCATTCCCTCTGCCTTGCCCCCTCCTTCCCCTCTTTTAGATCATGGCTGAAGACCTTCCTCTTCCACCGTGCTGACGGTCACCTCCTCCCTCACTCCCAGCTCCGTGTCAGGCTCCCCCCACTGTTAAGCCCTTTGAGACACTGTCCTGTGTGAAGTGCAATGTATAAATACAAGTTGTTGTTGTTGTGGCGGTGTTGTTGTTGTTTGCCTGATGTTAGAGTTTGTGATTCTCACTGTAGGTACAAAGAGACCAATATTCTCTCCTGAACTGATATCCTTCGTGACAACAGCCTCATTTCACTCAAACATTAAATAAAATTTGCTGTGGAGAAAAAAATCTGCCAGGAATGATTGAAATAGGAAACACACCAATGAATATGGTTTAGTGTAGCTCCTCCACAATGAACTGTGGTGCTCCACAGGCCTTCACACAAGAGCAACACTGAATCCAATAGCAGAACCAGCCCTGAAACATGTGGAGAGAGAATGTAGAACTGATGAATCCGAGATGCGTATACACGATTCTCTGTGGATCATATAAACCAAAGCCCTTTCACTGAAGCAGAAAATAACTATTTCTATATCAATACAATTCTACTGATATATTGTCCCTTTGTTCCCATTCTCTGAAACTGTCTCCCTCAATATCACCGCCTCTCTCCTTCCCTCCCTGCATCCCTGCTTTCAATACTTTATCTCTTGATTGCATCTTCAGCCACCTTCTTCCTACCCTCTCTATCTCCTCCCTTGCTCAGACTCCCGCCCAATTCCTGCAAAGTACTTTGAAATGTTTTTCTACCCGAAAATGCAACATAAGTGCAAGTTGTAATAAAATATACAGTCACTACACTTTAAGGTATATCCTGTGAAGCGATTTGAGTGGTCTCGAAGACGTGATAAGGCGCTGTATCATACACAAGGATTATTATACAAATGTAATTTTGTTATTGTTGTTCTAATAGGATGATGGGCATAGGAAGTTTAACAATACCGAAGGAGACTATTCAAATCTTTGTGTCTGTCTGTTGCTCGCTCCCCCATTATAACTGTCTACCCTTTCTTATCATTTGTCTGAAAATATATTGAGCTATTGAGCTGGGCTACTGTAGCCTCAGTATTCCAAATACCATTTTTACTTTAAGTATAATCCTATTATTTAGTCTAAAGCTCTAGTTAAATAGAGCGATTAGGGCTACCCAATGTACATTTGCACTGCTTCCACTGGGTAAAGGATTGGACCCGATTTTGGTTCATTTAGAATTTGCTGATGGTTTCTGTGAGCCTTGGATGACTGGTGTACTCAGCACTATTGTATTGTAATCAATAATTGCATTTAGTGCTGACATGCATTTTGTTCCATGCAGCAATCGCTGACAATCAAATCTGCGGAAATTAATCCATTTCCATTGGCTTGGTACAGATGTTAGCACTAAAAAATAATCCGAAGTGCAATCATCGTAGGCCTATTTCACATGATTTTACTCTCACAATTCTGAAATTTTATCCACGTCTTCGTTAGTGAATTAACCGTCAGATTTTCAAAAGTAAGTTGCTCCTGTTTGAAGATGATTATTGGTGTTGTAGACAGGAAAGCACTTAACCTTGTCTTCAGAAATGGTCATTTTATCTTTACATCGGTAACTCAATATGCATGCACTATCTGAAAGCCCTGAAGTATCCCAGCTTGCATTAAAAACAGGTACTATGGAACTCTAAGGATAATTTAACTGTAATTAATCATTTCTTTTTTTATTTAAAAAAAACTCCCGACACATTTTCACCTTTAAAGATTTAGCAAATAAATATAAAAATTTGCTCATGTTCTAATTGTATTTTATTTACTCAAAGTATGTTTTTCTCATACATTAATAGACCTTTTCAGTAGCTTTTAAATAATATTCAGTTGAGGTCACAGTGCTGACTGGATTTAGTTAAGAAACATAGCAATGAGCAAGGATTCACTGGTATTAATAATAATCCTTGCATTTGATGTAGTGCCTTATCGTGTCTTCGAGATGTCTCAAAGCGCTTCACAGGACACACTGTAAAGTGAATTGACATATATTTTGTGGGCGAGAATATACTTTCATTCTGTGAATGTCCTTTGTGATTTGTTGTCCACCCCCTCTCTGCCCCACTTGATTTTCTTGGGTGATTTAGAGATCTCTTCTCCTTTTCAAGGTAATCCACTGGTAGGTGGTTCATTCCCATTGGGAGGATTTGCTTGTGAAAGAACACACACACAGGTAGACTTCAGCTTAGCAAGAAATCCTATGCTATCCTACACTGACATTTTTAGTGTCTAATATATTTCACCCAGTTGGGGCAGCCATTGTGACATTATCATCCGATGACAAAAGGCTTCAAATGATTTATTCAAAGCAGTTTGAAAACTACTATTATTGTGTCGATGAAATTTTAAAAATGAATCATTGCTGTGAGCTAGACGTTGAAAGGCTACTGTGTAATTTAAACATAACTTATTTGGAGCCTTGGAATTTTTTCTTTAACACATATTAAATGCTAATATCTACTCAGCGAACGTTGAATAGAATTATGATTCATTTTCAGGATTCATTTATTGCTATTATCGTGAACAGTGCTGGTATAAATGTTCTATTTATTAAAAATGGTCGGTTAGAAAGAAGATGCAGCATTAAAAAAAATAACGAGGGCGATTTTCCGACTGTTAGGAATTAAAATGCACTAGATAGTTAGGTGGCACCATTTACTGCCAGATGGGAATGTGGAACATATAATCTTAATTTATCATCACTAGCAGGTTAAGGCACCCAATCATTGTCAAGCTTCAATAATCAGTATTAAGTATTAAAACAAGCAGAAATTAGACACTTGACTCCTATATATTCACTTGTAGAAATTACACTGTCAGGAACTCGTTGAAAAACCTTAACGTTGTCCTCACGAGGTGGAAGGGACTCTCGCCTTTCCAGAAATCAGCAATATTCCAAACTTACTTCAAGACCCTTATTTTCTCCCGCAACCCCCACTCCCCTCCCCACCACCCATACAATAAGATGGAGGTGGGAGAAGGTAGTAATAATAATTCTTGCATTTGATACAGCGCCTTATTACGTCTTCGAGACGTCTCAAAACGCTTCACAGAATATACTGTAAAGTGAATTGCCTGTATATTGTGTGACGAAACTCAGCAGCCGATTGTTCCCTCTATGATAGAGATACCACTCTACAAAATGCTGAAGTTGTTTGATATCTGTATGGAGCAAGAATGAAGGTTGTCTTCAAAGATAAACCTCACAGAGATTAGAAGTTATGAGATGAAGGTTGTGGTGAAAGATAACATTTATTGACAGATCACGTATGGCAAGCAAGGGATTAGATGGAATAGGACAACTGGAAAGGAAAGCTATAACCAAAGAGTGGAAAATACTTCCAACATCCCTCGCTACAGGTAAGGCAGATAGTTCACATCCAACTTCCCGACATCTCACTGTCCAGACCAGTTTGAGAAGAATGATCTTCTCTTTGATCTGGATCATAGACTTTTACGCTGATGACATGTTGACCCAAGACTTTGAAGGAGATTCTAGAATTCAGACAACTGGCTGCGAAATCTAACACCAATTTGTGAGCGAATGTTAGAAAACTGGAAACCAGGCAAGAGCAGAAATGTGTTTTGAAAATCAGGATAAAAAAGGAGACAAATTTACCTTTACCTCCTTACGTTCCACTCTCTGATTAAGTGAGAAATTGTCTGACTGTCTGTATTCATCTCATGTAACATGATACCCAAGTTCAAAGGATATTAATACAATACTCATTCACTATTACGTTCTGGAAAAACTATGTCAAAACCTCTCAGGTTTATGCTTGAGTAACACATCCACATGATCTAATAGAATGCGGAACGGGCTCGAGGGACTGAAATGGCCTACTCCTGTTCCTATGTTCCTAAATTCCACGTGCTGCTCATCAGGAATCAACAGGCGCAATGATAATAATGGATTTAAAATTTATCTCTATCTAATCTCTTTGTTTCCCTACATGATATGTATTTGTTCTACACATGACATACACTTAGCAGGATTCAACGGTAATCCGCTGATCCGATCTTACGGAGATCTACATATGAAGAGTCCGGCATCATTTTGTTTGGCAGGGCATTAAATTTAGACAATGATTGTTGAAATAGCAATTAATTGTAATTACACTGTACTTTGAGAACGAAGAACATTTTGTCTAATCCCAAGAACCATCTGTCAAGATTATTTTGGTCACTCTTTTACTTTCCCTTCCTGCTGGTGTCTGCTCTGATATTCTTTTTTTTTTCCCGTGCTGTATTTTCGTTCTGTTCTTTCTTTCTTTGCCTGTTTTTATTCCTTCCTGTCGCAACGATTCTCTCTTTTCAGCTGTGGCTTTTGATATATATATATATATAATTCTTTCATTCTCTCGTTCCCCATCACTTGTTCGTTCTTTTCTTTTAATGTCTGAAAACACGTCACTGAAAAAAAACAATGGCCCCAAAGATTGTCAGAGAAAATATGTAACTTTATAAACAAATGTTTCAAGACAAAAGAATAACAACAACAAGTTACATTTACACAGAGCTTTTCACATCAGGAGGACATCCCAAGGCGCTGGACAATCAGGATTTGGACTCAAGCTGGGGATTGGGATCAGGAGGGTGGAGGGCAGGGAGGGTCGGGGTTAGGAGGATGGCCGAAGGCGCGGTCGAAGAAGAAGGGCTTGAGAAGGGCCTTGAAGGAAGGGAGGGAGGGAGCGAGGTGAAGGAACTGTGTGATAGATTTCCAAATCGTGGGGGCAGAGATGCTGAAGGCCTGACCGCTGATGGTGGGTTGGGCAGGGTGGGGTATGTGGAGCAGGCTGGAGCCCACTGAGCCATGCTACAAATTGGTTATCCTAAAGGAATTCTTGCCCACATGGAATATTGTGCACAATGGGAATACTTAGAGCCCAAACAAATTGGCACTTGGTTTAAAGTGATTAACATTGCCTTTTTTTTAAAAAATTGTTTATTATGAGCAGATCTCAGTAAGTTAAGTTTCTACTTTAGCTTGATCCTTACATCTTCAGTAACACCTTGTCAGATGTTAAGCGGCAAGACATTTATTATGACCTAATTTCTGGTATTTGTTAATGCGATTCCTCAATAAGGAATTCGAGTTGTGCAATTGGGAGGTCCTTCTAGTCACCCAAAGAATGTTACACTGACTAGTGGGACCACTCGCTGCTCTAACTCGATCTACTTCACTAGAGATTTCTTGTGGGTTGAGCGGAGTTTAATGGGATTTCTCCTGAAGAAATTAGCCCAGCTCCATACTCTGTTCTCTTATTGGTAACTGAAGCATCGTCTGAGCTTCGTATGTGTATCTCGTCTAGAAAAATATCCATCTTTAAAAGCTGTTTTAGGATCTACTATTGCATTTAGGGGAAAAGGTGTTTTCGCTTCCCAGGCATTCATTATAAAATTCAATTTGTCCTGAACTTACAATTATTTATGAGTTTCTGTGGCTCTTCCCCTTCACTGAAACATGTGCAAAATTATACTTAGTCTCTCTGGATGTTTGGTTGGGGACTGAAAACTAAGAGCGAAGAAGTCCAGTTTCTTGGCAGTTTATAATTATTCATCAATTCACCATTTCTAGGGTTGTCCATTTAATGAAGCTTCTCTTGCAAGTTTCTACTTCTATCAGGTAATTAAGGACCGAGTTATTGCAGATTGCTACAGTGGATAATATTGCTTTACAAAGCTTCTTTGTAGCTGTGCGATGACTAATCTATGTATGATTTGCCATTAGCACAAACACCCACACTGCTCTTCAAAGTAGTTTATAATAATAATGTGGAGTCCTGTAGTTTAGTGGTTAGAGCACTCGCCTCGCAAGCGAGAGGACCTGGATTCGTGTGACGTGTGAAACGTTGGACAAGTTTCCTTACTTTACACACCTCTGTTTACCAGCAGGAGGTAGGAATCAGGTTGTTAGTCGACTGGCGGATCGCTTTTCCGGGGAGTAATAAACCCTTCAAAATATATATAAATTAAAATAAATAATAATTTGGTCACTCAATCCACGACTGTTTGTGGGACGCTGCTGCGTTTCACCCACAAAATATACAGTCAATTCACTTACAGTATATTGTGTGAAGCACTTTGAGACGTCTAGAAGATAAGGCTCTATAACAAATGCAAGGATTATTATTATTATTATAATACCAAGGTTCACATTTAAATCAAGTTTTTAAAATCTCACAAATCTGCAAGAAACTAAAGTGACATGTTTGACAGCACTTGAGGAACCTTGATCTACTCTATTATTTGAACTTATAACCTAATTTAGTTGATTGATTAATTTATTAAGAGTATCCAATTATGAGATTTGATGGCATCGTTCAGCATTACTGTTCCAGTGTGATTGGGAGTGAGTTTTCAGGTATGAACGTTAAGTCCCTTTAACAGAAGAGTTGGTCATGCGAATTCCCCTGTTTAAACCGCAGCAGGAATGTGGAAGATTCTGTCCTGTGCTATTGTGGTACCTGCCATTTAGGAATTTAAGCCATCAAATCAGAGCTCAGAGCAATAATCACAGTTTATCACCTTAACAAGTTTTTGACCAGAAGAGACAAGCAGCTGGTGATCGAAACTTGTTGACCAGCAACTTGAGAGCTGTAAGCTTTCAAACCCATACAATAGAGCCAGTTCATGGACATGGAAGGGTCCTGCACTGTGTGGGCTAAAGCAGCCAGGAAACCGGTAGCTTTCAACTTAGACCTCCCTCCCCCCACTATTCCAAACATCAGGAGCCAAGCTTGGGAGGACATAACCAGCTGGATGATTACCATCCCCCACAAACTCAATGAACTTGGATGAGCCACCTTCCACTAGCCAGCAGGACAAGCCAGAGATCCCGTCTACATGGTAAGGAATGATCACTTTGCCTTTGCCTTTCTCTCTCCTCTATTATACACACTTCTCACTTGGCACAGAGACCACAGTGAATTCAGACGATGGGGATTGAATTACAACTGTTGTGTGTGTGTATATATTTTGGAAAATGACAAGCTATCCTAAGGCAAACAATGTATTTACTCCTGTCATTTTTTGCATGAAGTTTCGCATCTTGATAAGTGGCATTGTGGAATATTGTAGAATTTTACAGCACAGAAGGAGGCCATTCGGCCCATCGGGCCTGCGCCAGTTCTTTGAAAGAACCACCAACTAGTCCCACTCCCCCGCTCTAACCCCAACTAGTCCCACTCCATTGCTCTTACTCCATGGCCCTGCACATTTTTCCTTTTCAAATATCTATCCATTTGGAGTCCTGGCTATACTGTAGTTCATCTGCCAATGTCCCCTTAACACCACCAAAGAAAGTCAATGTATATTTGTGACCTTCACATACATGGTAGGTTTAGCCACAGAGAAGTTGGCTTGTGTGCTCACCTGCTAACAGCAGCTCTAGGTATCAATGTCAGAGCAGATGTGTGCAGGCTGCGATGTGGCTACATTTAATTGGCTCCAACCACCAATTAATGGACTTAATTGCTCTTTCTCCCTATAGCATGAGAAACATGTCTCCCGTTTTTCAAACCCAGGTCATAAACTGAAAGCCTCTGTCCATCAAATTGTTGGTTTATGGTATGTTCCGTTACAGATTCCGGTTGTGCTGAAACCCAACATTAGCAAAATTAGCAAATCCCTACTTTAGTAAAATTACCAATATATTCACTCAGATATTCACCCCCACTGAGATTGCTGTGAAATCAAAATACATCTAAGCCCAGTTCTAAATGCTTAACACAACAAATAGCATTAGGATTGAATACATCAAACAATTTTTTTTACTTTTTTTTATATTTTGTGCTAAATTCCTCCTCCTCTTGCAATCAAAATCCTAAAGGGGATGGTTGACGTGGGGAACTCGTTAAAGTTTTTTTTTGGGGGGGTTGGTGGGGGGAAGAGAGGAGAATGAGCTGCCAGGAAGGCAAAGGGTTAATACTTTAATAAATACTTTTACAGAGAATGCATTGATTTATCTGATTGCTGAGCTACTGAAACAATGTACAAAAAGATTCCCTTTCAAAATTCTTAAGGACCGTCTGATTCTTTTTGATTTTCAGAATAAATCAATGGAATCTGCGGAAGAAATAAAATACATCAAAGGACTTTTAAGGATGTTCATGAATGCTTTACATTAATGCACCATTCAGATTTTTGTGCCACTGTTGCTGGTGGGATGGTAGAGTATCATAAAGAAAAAGGCTGAAAGTTAAAGGAAGAATAAATCTGAAGGAATGTGCGTAATACAATGCCTTTCGTCCTTTTAATGTGCGGGCTATTTTAATGAAGCTCCTGTGACAGATTACTAATGTATCACTTTTTATGTTGTGGGAACAAAGCTGTCAATTCTGATGATTGACATGAGCTGACATTATGATGTAGTTTTGGAAATGAGCCCACTATGGCTCTTCTGAAGGCAAGTTTCTGAATTAGCACTGGCCCTCCAAGTGCAGTGGAACCTTCTTAACCCCACTCATTGGTATTCCAATGTACAGTTACTGAATGACTTTTTAATGGCTTTGGCATCTAGACTGGTACCCCTGACACATTCCGCACCACAAGAATTCAAATGAGTTTCTGAAAATGAGCAGCACCTGAATACAGAAATTACAAGCCAGCCAGCGTAATTAATGATCACACCGTTAATTCAAACACATCGCCCTGTGTTATGCCAATACTTACATGGTTGCGAACGTTGTGTGTATTTTTTTTAAAAAAAACATATGCTTTGTTGTGATATTAATGCGTGACCGGCTTTAAGGTTTTGCTATTAAGCCTCTCCGTTATTCTGGAGCAGCAACATTTAAAAAGAGTTAAAGGGGCCTTTTCAGAGCAAACCAGAATCGGCAACAATAACGGCATATTATTATGTAGGAGCAACAAGAAAACGGTAAGCCATTCGAGAGACGGAATAGAAAGCTTAAACAAACCAAGGGTTTAAAATCTTGAGTCGCGACAAGCCAAGTGAAACCCACTGTAATTCTCGAACACGAGAGATCCAATTCAGTCTGGATCACAGCGTCAAACTGAGTTTGATTTCCCCAGCGTTTTCACTAAGCCTGTGCTCTCTCTCTCTCTCTCTCTGTCTGTACACCACAATCAGGCTCGGGATGATATCAAATGAATATGCAGTGCTGATGGAATGCTTGGATTCGAATCGAACTCTTCCACTCCTACCTGATTAAAGTCAATTTGCCTCAGAGTCTGGTTTTAATCTGGCATTCGAAGTGGGAATTTTGTTGTTAATGCTGATCAATGATTAGAGTTGACTAACTTTGTACCGGTTTTAATAACGTGGACTAATTTTTTTTTAATCACCAGCAAATTTTTGAACCCACCTGAATTACAGCGCAAACTGTAAAAAGGGCCTTTTTTTTGAGCTATTATAATATTGGTGGAATGCAATGGCTAAGTATGGCAGAGAGGAGCGAAGGTAGGAAAATCAGATTAATTTGGATTCGGTTTCAGATTTAAAATAATCAAAATAAAGCTGATGAGAGCTCAAACAAAAAAACCTTATTCGCAACACCAGGATTTATATACTCCCTCCCTCACTCCCTCCCTCCCTCTGTAGGCGAGATTTTCTGAACCACTTTGGACCAATTTTTACCCTTTGGGACTCACAGTCCCTTCGCCCCACTCCCTTCCTCATTGCCTTCAAGGCCCATCTCAAGACCCTCCTCTTTGACCAACCTTCATCCACCCTCCTAATCCCACCCTCCCTGCCTTCCATCCTTCCTGATCCCAATCCCCAGCTCAAGTCTAAATCCCTGACTGTCCAGCGCCTTGGGACATTCTACCGACGTGAAAGGTGCCGTGTAAATGTCATTTGTTGTTGTTGTAGTTGTTACTTAGGAATTAGTTTACTACAAAGAGGTATTTTTGACTCCACCTAACACTCAGTCTCTCTTCAGGCATCAATACCCAAAGCATACGAATTATCGAAGCGAGTAAACATCTTTACAAGTGTCTCAATGTGGTTGAATTCATGCGCAAACCAACTGCAAAACAAGCCTACATGAATCAAAGTCATTTCGAGTCGGAAATCTAATACATATTTTTCGAATCAATCTGAATCAGCCTAATTCTAAAATAGTCTAAACTGATGCTCCAATGAGACGTTAAACTGAGGTCCCGTCTGCCTGGTCAGGTAGGGCCTCATGGCACTTTGCGAAAAGAGAAGGGAGGTTCCCCTGGTCAACAATTCCCCAAATAAATATTGGTCATACATTTCATAGCTGTTTGTGGGACATTGTTGTGTGCAATTATGCAGTGATTTCTTCTACAAATACACAGTTACCATACTTCACAGTAAATCCCCGAAATGCTTTGGGATGACCTCCCAGTGTGAAAGCCTCTACACCAAACGGAAGGGTTTTTATTATTATTATTAATAATAATTCTAATTGATTTAGATTCAGGAAACACGAACATTAATTTCCAGATCAGCCAGGGATTGTAAAGTATAAACAAAGGCTACCTAATCGAATTCCACTCTCCTGTTTGCTTCACGTATCCTTTAATACGCCTTTTTTTNCCATCGCCTATCGAATTCCCGATTAAAATAATTTCACGGACCCTTTGATAGCAAAGGGTGTAAATAGGTCATAAGAAATCTAAGTTGAAATAATGACAGACTTTTGTTGTTCATTGTTTTTGATTTTAAAATAACACCAGTAATTGACCAGTAACCTACTTTTGCAACCAATAGTCAACTGTACGGTTTATTGTGAGCCCATTGTTTTATATGAATATCTCCTTGTTCAGTAAGTACTTTCTTGCAGTTTTTTTTGTTAGAACTTGATCAAACACATCACTGTGTTCTATGTCACAAGTTTGCAAAGCTCTGCTTTGTGTTCAATAGATCAATGTCTGATCATTCACACGATTGTCTTTATCGAGAGGTCGACCAGGCTGAAGTCTCAAACCTTCTGCATAAGCTCTTGATGCTCGCTGGAGGAGAGCATTTTTGTCAGCTGCAGAAGAGAATAGCAGCTCTGCTATTTCTTTCATGGATAATGTATCAATATCACCGCTTGTGAAATCAAAAGGCAAGGCTCCTGCCTGTAAAATCCTACCATCACAGGAACCTGCCACCCATTATTGCCCATAACACCTCTGCCCGAAAATATATGGTCAGAAATTGCTGTGTTTCTTATATTTTGTACAAAAATGGACTGTGTACCGAGTTCTGAATGAGTAGCACATCCCCTGGTTGGCATGATATCAATAGACAGCTCTGGCTTTACTCTCAAAATGTATGGCATTAAATCAACCCCTCGATGTGTCTGCGTCCTGTACCAGAATGCAGGCTGTGCTATTCAGTGTTTAGACAATACTTTCAACAATTACCTTGTTTCCAGCCCCCCCCACCCCCACTACCACCTCCCCCCCTCAATCCTTCACAATCAAGCATGAATCACGCTTGTTTTAATTGTCTTGGATTTCATCCAGTCTGTCTCACAATCTACGAGTGTTCCTATAGAAACCAACGTATGAAGCTGGTAGTGATGTGGTCATGGAGTCATTGTGTGGGAGGCCAGTTTCTCATTCATTTTAAAGCTAGACTGAAATGATCAGTGGGTCATTTTTAAGCAAGAAAGTCACTTAGGAATTCACAACAGCTTTGTTTGCAATGGCCGATCAGTCTCTGATGCTTTCCAAAGGAATGTGAGCATTATTTTCCCAGGTTGAGTGCAATGTGTGTTTGTTCTGACGATTCTCATTTTTTTATTTTGCTTTTTGTCACCTTGGATGTATTTTGGGAAATGGCAGAAGGACGGCAATTCCTTGAGTATGTTTATGCCTGAAAGAGTGCTGAACTGGGGAATGCAGCGTAAAGCAAATTTCTATATCCTTTGAATAGTCTTCAGCTTCTACAGTCCATTGTTGCTTCTCTGTTGTTAATGGATTACAATTGCTGTACAATGACTACCATAGCATTGAAAGGATTAATGTATCAGAGTCCTTGGGCTTGCATGAAGTGTGTGTGCGTTTACAAATTCACACAAGGGCATTTTTACAACGGCCTGAAATAGCTTCTGACCAATCTATTCCAACATGTAACCTATGGACATTATCTATGGTGCTGTAGATGGTAAAGATTCAACCACATTAATGGGTTCCTGCTTTACGTGTTAAATAGTACAGCTGGGATTTTGGGGCACTTACATAATGAATATTAATTGGGGAACCCTCACCCCAACTATAAAAACTTCCATCTTTACTTCTTTCTCCCATACAAACAAGCATTTGTGTTGTGAAATTCCTTAAGGAACATTGTTCCATTGATTCTCGTTTTCATTTTGCTTTTTACCTTGATTGCGTCTTGGAAAAATGCCTTATGGTCACCTTCCCCTCCCCCACCTCCCCCATCACCCCCCCCCCCCCCACCACCTCCCGACTCAGTGTCATGCTCCAACATTGTCAAGCGCTCTGGGACGCTCCCTGAGCGAGGGGTGCTGTGTACATGCAAGTTGTTGTTGTAGTATATAAGGAACAGAGATACAGATTAAAATTTTTCTCTCCCCCCCCCCCCCCCTTCACTAACAAGGTTGGGGAGAATATATCTGAGATCTTTCTGATCTGTAAGAGTCAGTAGCACACCAAGCAATGCAGTTATCCACTGAGCTGTTGAAGGAACCATGAGAAACCTAGCTCTGTGTTGGAAAGCTATTCTTTTGAAAACCGGGCCCCGTGAGGTTAATTACGCTTTAACAAACCATAGGCACCCACTAACAATTACAAGGGTATATTCAGTTTGTCAAATAATTTTATGTAAGTGTAGTATTAATTCAAAGAAAGCAGATTATGATTGAGATTTATTAAAAGTCAATAGTGCTTAGCAAGAATTCACTCCCGAACAAAAAAAAGCTGAGCGTGCATAATGAACTGCTGCCGTGAAAACATTCCATTATTTTAATGTGCTCTGGGATTGATTATCTTTAGTAACATCATATGTACAAGGACATTAAGTAAAATTACTCTATAGTCACTTTGCTCACCTTTGATATCATAATAGAGTTTGCAGAGTATGAATTAAAGCTAAATCTTATCCCAGGAAACTTTCTGGCGGGTGCCAGATGGAAAGTTTATGTGACTGGGAGCAATGACTTTTTGGCTCCCAGAAACTGAACAGACAAAATTCTTCCCATTTTCTGATCTCCTTTCGTATGTTGAGCTGTCAGTGCTGGACCAGTGAAGGGCTTTATTAAGGTGTCTGACTCATTGAACCAGAATTTTTCAAATTAGAATGCAGCGCCTTATCACATTTTCGAGACGTCTCAAAGCGCTTCACAGGTTATGCTGTAAAGTGAATTGATTGTGTATTTTGTGGGTGAAACATGGCAGCCAATTACGCACAGCAGTATGCCGGAAAAGTGATTGGCCAATCGACTAACAACCGGGTTCCTACTTACTGCCGATAAACAGAGGTGTGTGGAGTAAGGAAATTTGCCCAATGTTTCGCCTTTCCCAGGAATGAAACCCAGGTCCTCTCGCTTGCAAGGCGAGTGCTCTAACCACTGAGCTACAGGACTGCACTGTAGAAATTAGTTTCTACCCGGAAAATCCTTTGCTGACACAGCATGACAAGTTTAACATAGATTCACATTTCACTTCAGATACAATATTGTGTTTTACAGCACAATTCTTTTGTATAAGTGTGTCCATCTCAAGTTCCCATCTGCTATAGATATTCCTACTTTATTGGCAATGAAGCTGAGCATCAGCTAAACAGATGGCATTGTTTACACTATAAAGTGATTCAACGATAGAACAAATATCATGGTGTAAGTAAGCCCTTCCATCTTGTGAAACACAAATCGAAAGACTCACATCTTAGTTTGAGGATTTCGTATTGTGATAGCAGGATCTATATACTCCTACAAACGGCTCCCGAAAAACATCAGAGTCTTTCTACACTGACTGCCGCCAGGCAACAGGATATACCAGTGTGGGTACAGTGAGGGGGTAATAATTCCTTCAAAAAAATTGGTCCCTCAATCCATGGCTGTTTTTGGGACACTGCTGTGTATATTTTCGCCAGCAAAATATACTGTCAGTTGACTTTACAGTATATTCTGTGAAGCACTTTGAGACGTTTCCAAGACATGATAAGGCGCTGCATCAAATACAAGGATTATTATTATAATACTATATACTGGGTCTGGGTACTGGTGTAAATACAGGTTAAACATTAACTTAGTTTGCACCATATTGATTCATTAGTAATGACTGGAAAGTTATCCTTTTCTGGTGAAAGAGATGGAAAAGAAACGGCAATATTCTTGAATTCTAGCAACGTTTTGAAGACTAAATCAGGCAGATATAGACTAGAAAAGCATGGTAATAACTGAGGCCAAAGAAGCGTTTTGGAAAATGGGGTAGAATCTCAATTCAGATGGTTGGATAAATCAATATCATTTGCTATCTCCAATGTCTAGGATTCTGCAATGGTCATTAATCTTAGAGTGGGTAAGGCAAAATATTCCAGAAAAAAAAATGGTCACCTTTTGTGGATCATTTGTATTTCAAAGTTAGAATAGAAGATGAATCCTGCAAAATACATGATTAAATACCTCAGATACCTCATTAAAAAGTGAGATCTACATAAATTAACATGGATGAGTGAAATTGGAGAAATAAAAAATAAAACTTTAACAAAGTGCACGTTGTATATCTGTGTTTATAATTGCTGTCAAAACACGTTCTACAAAGAGAAGGTTGTTTCTTGTGTTACACAGCGCCATGTCACGATGATTTATATTACTTTGAGTGCTCGACTTCCTAAACTAAGAGTTATCACTTTAGGGTTATTTCCACGTGACCTGTAGATGCCCGAGAATACAGGGAGAAGACGTGGAGATTTTCTCTGCTGTAGGTCTAAGCTTCTCAATGCCAGAACTTGAAGGCACTCCTCAAGGGCTGGAGAAATACTTGTTAAGTTAAACTGTTGTCATTTCTTTTAACATTTGTTCAGACGTAATGCACATTACCCTTTTCCTATTATTAAAAACATTGTCTCACTTTACCTATAGCAGATCCTCCAAAAAAAACCTTAATATTGAGCCACTTACACCAGGACTATCCGAAATACTCGAAGGGCTGTTGGAATAAACTATATGTTGAGATTAAAGCAAGTATCTAACCTTTACCGACTTGTAAATGTATTAAAATAACAATGATAATACATTATTGAACTTAAATATTGTGACTAAAATGTAAGCATCCAACAACAACAACAACTTGGATTTATATAGCGCCCTCCACGCTTGATGGCTCATCCCTCTCTCTCAACCTTCCTTACTCCCACTCTTGGTCAGGATCAGTCAAAGGTAGACTTCTCAAGGATTCTCACTTGCCACAATTGCTGATTCTCAACGGCCTGAGAAGAGGCGAGACTTAAGTGGGCTAAATAAAGAATGTCAGCTTGCATTTCGGTCCTCCTAAGGTTAAAATACTCCTGAATTGTTCAGAGTTTGGCTGTTTCTGTGGCCAAACTGATAACTGACAATTTATCCCAATCTCTGTAAGTTAATGGCAGTGAGCAGTTTGACTATGGAAACTGGATTTGTTTTGTTTGAGGGACCAGCACTGAAACTTTGAGACTGTCAACCCAACAACTAAAACCAATCCACAAAATTATCTGCAGGCTGAGGCCAGACGTGGGCCAGAGACCCGAGTTGTTTATGACATCATTGGAACTAAATTGTGTTAAGGCCATTAACCGTATCCTTAATTTTTTATTTTACGAACATTTTTTGTTATCATTTTAGTAGCTCCGTTTCCATTGCCTTCCTGCCTCAATACTTCCTCTGGCGCTGGGGTGGGAGAGAGAGTCTGGGATGAAATTCTCTGTGTGCTCAGCTGTCAATACCATTCCAAATGGGTTGGCTGTTCTGCTCTTGGCTGCTCTTAAAATGCAGCAATGACGGTCTGGAAGCAAAACAGGTTCCTCCTATTGATTTCCTCCATTTAGGAATGCGCATTCTGCCACCTGAAGTGCTCTATCTAACAGTTTGGCTAAGAACTGATGAAACTCCTATTTTGGGATCACCTTGTTTTGCGAGTCAGTCAGTGTTAGAGCTTGAGCAAAGGCGCTTCCCGCAGCAATGAAGTGTTTCCCAGGGAGAGTTTCTTGACTTTCCCTTTGCAAGTAAACAGTACGTGGGCTTGTATGTATTTATGTGCAAATAGCGTCACCAGTAAAGTCAACAGAATGGTTAAGTACTGTATTATATCAACACCTATTTCTTATCTTGGGTTGCGACAGAGACAAATAATATGTTCTATTATATGATTTAGATCTACTGTATTGCGCCATCATTTTTTTTGATACTTTGATTTTTTGGGGGGGAATGGGGTGGGGGGCGGGGGGGGTGGTCAGCTGGGTGTCTGATATGTGTGGAAACCCATCATCATGCTAAAGAGTTTCCAAACCAAGCTGAGATTTCCATGCATCCCACCTACATCTATAGATGATTTTATTTCAGCAAGTAATTAATGACAATTTTCACATTGTATTTTTTTTAATTTTAAGTACAATCTCTTCAAGATTTCTTTTAATTTACACTCTATTTGAACCTAAACTGAACACCTGAAGCTAAAAAGCAGAAATAAAAGTCAATGAGTATTTTTTAAAAAAATAGGATTTACCAAGACGTATGCAAACACAAAACGTGCAAGAAAGATTGTTAATACATTTTATTTTTATTTTACATCCAGAACAAGAGAGTTGCAGGAACTTCAGTTCACACATACAGTTGTATGTATAACATACATGGTCATTAAACCCTGGTAATTGAAACACCATTGATCAATGCAAGTTGCTGCATTCTATATATAGGCTATCAACCACATAGCAAGACAGGAAGTATGCTGAAGGATATTACAAGCACAAGCCAGACAACTGTGTGCAGCCCTCTCTACTGGAGTAGAAGTAAAATCTGGAAGTAATCAGCGACTGATGAACATCAGAAATTTACTAGAAAACACTTGAGCACAGTTGGAGTCTTTCTGGTCCTCTGACATAGCTACATAATCCCATCCCCCCCCCCCCCCACACACACATCTTTCTTGTTTGGCAGCACAATCTTCTGTATGCAACCTCAGGGTGTTGATGGTTGCAAAGAAGCTGAGGAATCTGACACCTGCTGGGACCTAGAGAGCTAGGACTATGTCAGCCATTGCTATCTCCTCCCTCCTCCCTCCTGCCCACCTCATCACTGTAGACACTGAAGACTTGGAGAGCTTCCAGGTCTCAACCTTGATATCAACAAAAAATGTGTCAAAGCCAAATTTATTAGCCTGGGTTATTAGCGGCACTGTTTACAGAGCCTAATTCTCTCCTAATTGCAAACACTATAAAATAATTACTATCCACAGGGCCTGGCAGCACAAGACAGAGTGGCTACCACAACAAACTGCGGGGGTGAAAGAAGGAACAGGTTACACGGCTTAGTTCTGCGATGTGCTGAGGTGATTGGCACCAACAAATTAACAGCACTCGGTATAAAATTACATTTTTAACAGCATTCCCATTTAACTTTCTCTTTGAGTCGCATATCGACTACATTGATTTATCGCCAAAAGCCGCTTTCCTAATGAGGACTCCTTTGCAATAGTACTTTCAATATTGTAATAGTTTTTATTTATCCCCCTGTACCCCACCCACCATCACTAGTCTACAAACAGGGGGGAAAAATACTATTTGTCTTTCCTTCTTTGTTTCCCCCCTACCCCCTTCTCCAAAAAAGATTGTGCTTTCCAAAACTTCCACACTAGATTCCTGAGTTACTTCTGTTGCAGTTCAGCCACGAGCAACTCTGAGGCCTGGAACACATCAGGAGAAGTCTTCAACATAAATATAGCCACTGGCGAAGGTTAGCAAAACAAATGGCCGATGAAAAAAACCCAAACACAATTGGTTTATATATATATATATATATATATAGGAAAAAGGACCTCAGCAGGAATGGCGCAGTTACTCCATTAAAATGGAAACTGAGAAACATGAAAAATCAATAAAGTCATAATTAAAGTGTGGCCAACAGCAGCAATGTCCAGAACACCAGCTGCATTAGTTAAAATATGAAAAGGGTAGAGGAGGAGGATTAACATTTAAAAAGAAAAACGAGACACATACACACTCTCATACGCACACACAGACACTCACACACATACACACTCACATACATACACACATACACAGACACTCATACACACAGACACTCATATACACACACACTTTTTTCCAGCACAGTGCCATTTAAAGCTCACGTTGTTCACTTGCTGTTTACTAGTTAGTAATTGTTTTAAATTTAGGGACTGTCATAATTCACAGAAGGTGAACCGTACAAATGGTCTCTCTGCCCTTCACGGACTTGCATTCTTCAAGCCAGCCCTCCCTCTCACCCACCCACACCTGGGTCTCTCTCTCCCTCTCTCTCTGCTCCAGTGTAGCTGTCACTGGTGTTAGACTCAGAGCTGAATTGATGACAGTCATTCAGTGATGAAGAAGTACATGGTGTCTGTGCGGGTCTGTACTGGGCAGATGGATCCTGACTAGCCATCGCCTGTTTCAGGGTCACATCTGTTCACATTGCTGGTTAGAGCACTAACAAGTCATTCTCTTTAGGAAAAGATGGTGTCAAGCTTGGAACAGCCACTTCGAAACTCACATATTTGTCAAGAGAACAAGAGGCACAGATTTCCACATTTTGGCCTCTTCCCCCATCTCTCCCCCATTTCCCCATCAGAGATTCATACAATAAAACTACTAGAAGCTACAATGTTATTGTGTATTTTTTTGCGTGTTTTAATTGCACTGTTTTTTTTATGGCCCTGAAACCTAAGCCAGAATGACTCGCTGGCTGCGTATTTGTGGTCTCTCAGCATCTGAAAGAGAAAGCGAGGTTAGTGTCTCAGATTATAGCCTGGATCTGGACTGAGATGTTGGGCTGAAAGACACCTCTGTTTATCCCTTTCTATATGTAGGATGAAGAACAGAGAGAGAGAGGGGGGGAGAGAGGGAGAAAATGAATACTCAGAGGAAAGAGGATAGAAAGTGATTAAGCTCTGGCTGTGAATGAGTTTAAATGACAATGGATCACAGTGGATCTTTCAGGTTGTTTATTTGGGAAGATGAAAAGTTGTGCTTGTGTGTGTCGTGTAAATAAAATGTCTCTCTCGCGTTGAGCAAACTTTATTTTCACCCCTTTTATTTTTCCTCTAAAAGAGTTAGTGGCCAGACTTCATTAGAGGCTCCTTGTGAGGTGCGAAAGCCAGAGAGGAAGCCTGTGTGAAGTTATTCATTGTCTTACAACTCAATTCTAATCACCTCAGTCAGCATGACTGACAAGGAAGCTCTTTACACCATGATCGAGAGTATTGATTTCTCAGACCCTTTCGGGGCAAGCTGGAGATACACAATCAGTGCCTTGGCTTTCAGAAAAAAAACCTCTTCATCTGCCCTTAATCATCTGATCAATAATTAGCATCAGTGGAGTGGGCGTTCAACACAGCAGCTTTCCTCTCGACCAAGCCACAAATCTGCTGACTCAGGTGATCCATTAGCTAAAGAAATCAGCAGTAAGCAGCACAAGTAGACCCACCCACAGCAAACAGTTAATGGTAGGAACCCTGATATTATATATATATATTGCACCAACTCTCTCCTCACACCCACACCCCCAATCCTTCATAGACCATTGGCTATCAACCTATCACCTCCACAAACAGCTGGAAGCTCAGAGCCTCAGTGAGGAGAATCCACACTCTCTCTCTCATCTACTCAACTGGAACCTTTGTAAAAAGCCCTAGAAATAAAAGAGTTCCTCAGGCTTGTCCCCAAAGCTGAGCCAAATCAGGAACAAGAGAGGAACCAGAACAATCAGGCTCTGTGGAGAGGCGTGTGATAGAAGTTGGAGGCCTTTAGTGTGCGAACAAGACTAGGCTGCTTATTGAACGCTGTCTCCACCAATACTCAAATACAGTTGAGAAATTATTTATTCTATTAATATTCTACAAATAATACTGAATTAGTAAAATAATAATAAAGATTATATGGCATACTGACTATTGATTATTATGTGACAAAACCGATTAGTGTGATTATTGTTAAAAAAAACTTGCCCCGATAGGAACTGTAGAAAACACTGATGTTTTACTGTTTGTCTGATATTGTAGACTAGAGGCCTGATTAAATGCATGTCTTCCCATCAAACTCAAGCAAAAAATGAGCTAAATGAATACATTCCATTATATTAATACTAATTTCTACAGTGAAGTCTTGTATCTTGGAGCATTCGCCTCGCAAATTTGGTCACTCAATCCACAGCTGTTTGTGAGACGCTGCTGTGCGCGATTGGCTGCCGTGTTTCACCTACAAAATATCCAGTCGAGTTACTTTACATTATATCCTGTGAAGCGCTTTGAGACGTCTCGAAGGCGTGATATCAAAGATGCTATATCAAATGCAAGGATTCTCTCTCTCCGTGTTACTGTTCAGTAAGAGATTCTAGGATACAGGTTGAAGACTCTTTGAAAAGATTATTATTGTGAAAGTTGTAGCGACCTTGTGTATCCACCCCCGACGCCCTAACTGTTTGTGTGTGTGAAATTCTGTCTTCCTGACAATACGCCTCCAAAAGAGAGAGGAGACACAACTGCATTAGATCATGTCACTGTACTACACGGCTTCTCACAATTATCAAATGCTGCCAAAAATAGCTCTCGCTATCTTTACAATACATATTGGGAAAGAACAGGTACAGCACACACACTACAAGTATCTCAACAGAATACGGGAGTGTGTTTCTTTTTAACAGCTCCTTTCATTGTGGTTGCCAACTACACTTGTAGCATTCTGTTCTTTCTAAGCAGTGAAATACTGTACTTATATATTAGCACAGTAGCGTTCTTGTGGCCCTTTGAAACCCTGACTTAAAGTGTGACTAATCTAGTGCCGGTTGACAGCTAACTTCAACATCAGACAACATGAAAATTGAAGGCACTTTTTATCCCCTCGCCAATCTGTGACCGTCTGAATAAGCCTCGTCAACTTCATTACATACTCATCATCTCTTGTGCTGATAATGATAGCTTGGGCTAGGAGGGGAGCCAAGCCTCTTGTTGTTTTACTGACTCTTTCTGCCTCCAGGCCAGGCATCTGCGGGGATAATGAATGGAGCAATTCTTTTGGCACAAAACAAAAGGCTCTTGGGGTGGGGGTGAGAGGAGTGGAGGCGAGTTGGGGGGGGGGGGGGGGGGGGTGGGGGGAGAGAAGACATGGCCAAAACCCATGGTTTTAACAGCCTGAAATTCTTTGCTGTGAATTAGCTCCAGTAAAGACAGCCAGTCTCTGGAATGAGCACAAAGGAAGCTGATAATATGACTCTGCATTATATCACTGAAGGTCATTAGCCACAAAGATCTTAAAATATTTGGTGGATTTTTTTTTCGGTTTGCTCTGATTGTAATTAAATGGAAATTAATTCTTAAAGCTGCAGCTTATTATTGTGGGCTGCGCAAATGCTTGGGAAGACAGCACTCCTTTTGTAGGACAATACATGGTGCATTGTACGACTTCAGGAAATGAAATGGATATATTTTTATTTTTTTCTCTCTGCTTCCTTGTCCCCTAAGCTACATTTTTCTTTAAATGTCGGTGTTTATCCGTTTCTTCTGAAGTGTTGTACAATCAGAATATTTGGGTGAGGCCCGAGAGAATCGCGTCTCATTACTTCAAAGATTCGTCAGTTGTTTTTTTTTACTTTATCAATAATTTATTTATTTGTTGTTTTTTTTACCTATTGGCTCACGAAACTAAACTGGAACAATTTCAACAGCAACACAACAAAATTACATGTGTAAAGCGTCTTTTACGTCGGGAGGGGATGCAGGACCCGAGTGTGGGGTGGGGGTGGGGGGGACAGGGTTGGGGTGAGCGAGGGCAGAGAGGGTAGGAGGGCGGCTGAAGGCACGGTCGAAAAGGAAGGTAAAGGAGGATTTCTGACATAAGAATAAAAACAAGCTCCTGAGAAATTTGTTTAATAAGCAAATATTTGCATTAAAATAGAGGTGAAAAAATTTGGCAAGGAATTTCCTTCAAAATTAATTATGTGTAAAGTAGAGTTTACTCTGTTTTATTAATTAAATGCAATGCAGTTTAATCCACTTAATAAAATTGCAAAGTGCTCCCTATAAGAGAAGGCTTTTTTGATATTAACACTTTTTCCACAGACTTATTATTTACCGTATAGTCAATGTTTTCCTACAATAAAATCTTCAAAAATTACATTGGACAATAATTAAATAAGATCATAAATATGTTCTGTGAAGCGCTTTGAGATGTCTCAATGATGCGATAAGGCGCTATATCAAATGCAAAGATTATTATTATTCAAACAATAACAGTCACAGCTGTGGAATATGCTAACAGATAGTTGCCGTGGCTAAGAGTATTTTGTACTTGTTGTCAGAGCGCAAGTTGTGAGATGAACATAGAAGAGGATTTTCGCAGTAAGAAGATTAGCTGCAACCAGTTTCTCTTGTTTGACTGGAGCCCAACCCACGATGCTAAGTGTTCAGAAATGTCCAATGTCAGAAATTTCCAATGTCAATCCAAACCGCGGTGAAACATCTCCATAGGTTCCAATTTTAAAGATTTATGGAATCCAAGCGATGGTTCAACCTGCCTTAGGGTGACGTACATCATTATCTTTAATAAGTCCACAATCTATATATAAAAAAATACTAATAATTTGGTCACTCGATCCACGATGGTTTGTGGGACTCTGCTGTGCTCAGTTGGCTGCTGTGCATCGCCCGCAAAAAATATATAGTCAATCCACTTTACAGTATATTCTGAGAAGGGCTTTGAGGTGTCCTGTGAAAAGATATTATATTTTTTAACTTGTTTTTCTCAAAATCAGACAATTTAAATTAAATTATTCACATTTCCTCGCCTACTTGTTGATTGCTGAATTTATAAAAAAAAACCTCTACAGGGGTTCCAGACATAATGCCCAGGCTGACGATATCAATTTGTTCTGAAACTCCTTTTTTTAAAAAAAAAACCACACGCGGGATTAAACTGAATAATATTTTTTATTGCTTGGGCTCTATGACAAATCTGTTTAGAGTCATTTATAATCAAGGGTAAAGAAGTGTTTTACCTAAAAATTAAATGTACCTTTTACATTTGGTTGGCTGACATGATTGTGACCAAAACCCAAACAGATTAATGTATTGTTTTGCTGCCTTTGACCCCATAGCCTTGGATCCCTCAATTCTGTGTTGTCAAACATACCAGTGTAATAGACTTGGGGCCCACCTAATAGTGTGTGCTATTCTGACTGTCATGCTCCATCATTGTAACTTACTGCTTGTGTTCTTTAAGGCAGTCGCATGTGATGAATGAAACAGAACCTTCGAAACAAACCCAAGATATGATCACTGGAAAAGTTCAGTGTGTCCCTGACTGGAAAACAGAACAGCTTCATTTTTTTTATTTTATACGTATATATATATATATATATATCTCTATGTATAAAAAATAGTTAAATAATTACAGCAGCAAACGGCTTCATGCTTTCGATACAATATCGTCAACCTGACACACAAAACATGCACTTGTGCCACATCCAAGGATTTGACCAGAAGGAAAGCAATTCACCTCCTGTTTAATTTTTGTCCAAAGAACAAAGATGGTGTTGGTGACTGTCAGACGGGGTTATAGGGGCTGCGGAATCTTCCCCACAGTTTAGATATCGGCTGATTTCTAGAATTTAGGAGGACGTCTCAAAGTACTTTACGCCTCTGGGCTGCGTACCTGAGTTGGGAGCGGTGCGAGCTGAAGACGGTCACCCTCCTAATCCCCCTACCCCCACCCTCCCCGTCCTCTACTCCCCCTGATCCCAACCCCCAGCTCGGGTCCAATTCCCTTGGTCCAGGGCCTTGGGATGTCCTCCCGACATGAAAGGCTCTGTGTAAATGTCATGTGCTGTTGTCTTATCTCTGCAAGGCTTTCAGATCATTGTCCACGCGTGGATTTAACTCACATCCTACCTTTGCTGAGCTCCTTTTGATCTCTCCTATATCAGAGATTCCCAGTTGTCTCTAATGTGGATTTTTCAGCACCTCAGTGTTGGGTGAGTCCCATGGACGGGCAGGTCAGGTCCCATCAGGCGTCAGGAAAGACCAAGCTGCTGTTTGAGTGTGTGCAGTTGTTTCCAGGACCTCAGTCAGAATCAGTAATTCAGACCCTGAAACTTCAATTAAGTCCAGACTTGTTAGTGAAGCTAATAATGTTTCTAGTTTTGAACCAATCTCCATCTGGATGAGTCTATGACTAGGACAATGTGTTGGGATTAGGTTTTTTCATCATCATTTGTGGTTGGCAGATAAGACTCTCATTGTTCTTCAAGTAGGATTGGAGTATCTGGAGGGAGGTTTGTCTTGGACTAGTGGTTGTAAATTATTATACGCGAACAAATTCAGGTTTATAATTTCAGTTTTATAAGATCAGGACCTTGCTAGAGCATTAGTTGTCTTCTTTTTAATAATAATAATAATAATCCTTACATTTGATATTGCACCTTACGTGCCTTTGGGACGTCTCAAAGCACTTCACAGGAGACACTGTGAAGTGAATTGACTGTGTGTTTTGTGGGCAAAACGCAAAATAAGAAATGTGTGTTTTTTAAGTTCCAGCTTAGATCAGCTGTGACTCCAGTTACAGACACACTAAACTGCTCAACTATTACTGGTCAGAAGGTTCCAAATTGGGCCTTGTGTGTTTTGAGAAACAATGAAGTCTAAAATGCGGGTTGGGCTAATAGCCCATGGGCTAACCGTGTCCTAAATTCTGTAACTTAGCACAAATGAACAGGATTGTAGGTGGTGCTATAATCCTTTTTGTTCCTTAATGACATAATTAAGAACACTTTACACGTTTGAACACGGTTATCCCAACCTGCATACTACACCTAACCTTTTCACTCCAGCTAGTCTATCTCTGTGTGTTGCTGCTATTCAATATGCTTCAGATTAATGTAGCCTTGACGTGAATTGACACAGTTCTAGTGGTTTTGAAATCGATTCAATCCGGGATCAGTAGTGATCCGACGAACAGAAAGGGCGAGGGAGGCAAAGGAATGTAAGAAAAAAAGTGCAAGTGAGTGTTTTTAAGTGTGAAAGAGGACAAAAAAAAGGAGAGATTAAAATAAAACCTGCTGCCTCAGCCGTCTTTGTGTTGAATCACTACCACATTTGAGGCAATTTGCCACCCAACGCGAGATAGGACCACAGCTTTTCACATTCCAACCATTTGCTTGCTTACATGTTATCATGTGATCATCCGTTACGCTATTTAATTAAACAAAGTTAATGCGGTTGGATAACAACCAGCGGGTTTGAATATTCCTATCTGTGCAATTATTGGGCTTCTTTGGCAGCATTTTCTAAAGGGAAATGAGGGGTTAGGTTTTTCCAAATGACGGTCTGTGAAAAACATGAGCAAGCTGATATCCTGCCTGAAACTGGTCTGAAACACTGTGCTGTGCTCTGCAGTCAGTAACAACAAGGGCTCTCACTGGTGGCTTTAGCATCAATGGAGACACTGAGGTCTTGTGACTGTCTTTGGGATCAAGCACTGTTCTAAAGTCTTTTCTTATCAACTAGGAAGTGCGATGTTTCTTAACATATTCCATTATTAATCATAATAATCCTTGCATTTGATATAGCGCCTTATCACGTCGCGGCAGCCAATTGCGCACATCAGTGTCTCACAAACACTCATGGATTGAGTGACCAAATTAACCCAGCAGATCTGTTAAGAAATATATTTTTCACCGTATATGCTTATAATGTTGAAATTCCCAAGGACAAAAGCAGGGTCACAATACATGTGGAATCATGATGTCAGCAGTCAATTTTAATAAGCTGATGTTTCATCAATGAACATTCAGTCGTACACCCTATTTATTTGATCGCTTAAGTGTCGAAAACAAAACTGCAAGATATTTTGTTTTACATTTTAATAGAAATATTAAATACTTATTTACTGGTGCTTGTTTTAAACTCAGAATGACATCCCCACTAAATTTACAGCTCCGATCCAAAATAAGTAATAAAGTGTTCAAATATTATCCATCGCTGATATTATGATATTCTTCCACATTGTTGCACAATTTTTTTAAAAAAACTACACTGCAGTATAAAGGCTAATCTTACCTTTTGAATCAATGTTTTACTAGATAAAATGAGACAACATTTTCATCAGGTTTCCAGCAAAAAATTGCGGTTTAAATGTCCACATTCAATCAGGTGAAAGCTAACGGAAGCACTTCAGTGTTAAGCAATAAACAAACAAGCCCAATAATCCAAAAATCTAATCTAGAGTACAGGGTGGACAATACACATTTGGTTCCATTACAGCGTCTCCTCAGGGACTTTCTGCTGCCTCAGATCTTCACTCAATACATCCCAGATTGCACCAGCACCATCTGTAGCTGGGCTCAACCTTATTTGGGATCTTATATAAAGTCCGGGGAAAAAANTAGACTAGAATTACCGGCCAGCGAATCCCGTTTCATGTTTGAAATCTGCTCGGGAAAAGATCATTTGGACTTATTCTGTGTAAACACTCGCACTCATCACTCACCATGAAGCCCACATGTATCAAGGATTACTGCAGATCAGGGTGATTGTAGGTAATTGCTACTTGTCATGTGGGATAGCCTCGACTGGAGCAGTTTGAGACAGATAATACACATTTACCACTCTGTGTTATAGTTCTTACATTCCACCATCACAATGTAGACAAGAGCTGTCACTAATGTACCAGGGGACTATTTAATACACTGCTCTTAAATACACCATTTAATTACAAATAGAGACATTACTTCCGACTGATGTATTCTTAGAATTCATGATATTCCCAGACTACAGCGTATCATTTCATTGACCAGAAACTGTGGCAAAACATTTTAACACAAGACGCGTAGGTAAAATACATAAGCGTGGAAAATTTAAGTTACACATGGTTCAGCATTTTGGGTTTCTGAAGGTCACTTTCACATAAATTTCTAAAACACAAACTATCGTTCCTTTGTTTTCTAATTCTATCACCATTGTAACATTCTACAAGTTCCAGCAGAGACTACTGGCAATTAAATAAAGTGTCATTTCCTCTATGGTACAGAATACATGGAGCAAATCTAGAATTTCTCAATGCAACGCATTAAAAATGCTCTGTTTTATGTCATGGCTGAAACAAAATCAAAATCAAATGAAGGAATAAATTTGCTCTGCAGTTTTATCGTAGTTTTTTGTGCGTTGCTATAAATACCGATGACAGCAGAAAAGTAGCTGATACATAATTTGATGTAATTTATGGTCTTGACATTTACACATTCATAGTTTCCGCAAAGGCGTTCAAATATTTCAAATGGGATTTGACAGAAAGAAAACTTTTCACAACCGGGTTGAACATCATACCTCAGAGTAAAGGTTAATTTTTTGTTACTGAATAAGAATAATTGTTCAACCTACAAAAACCGCACTGGGGGTAAAGTCATATGTCATTATTAGAGTCATAGCCCCTGATTGGTTATGTGATACATGTTACAAACAGTCTTCCCATAAGATAACTGAGCATCACAGCATTTACATTTCTGACAGTGTTTGCTGATTTCACTGTGACACGACTTTAAAACAGTTCAAAAAAAATGTGAACACTGTTGCCAAGACACATACCTGAAAACCTCACAAATTTTGCCCTGTCAGCAACATCTAATTCTGTATTGCGTAGTTTATCAAAGGTGCCATTCTGGAGGTTCCTATCATTTCAATGTGACATTGACATCTTCTTGAACCCAAACTAACACGTTTTCAGCTGCATTCAGTATTTCATTTGCAACTTCGAACATTAAGGCTGAAAATTAAAAGTTATTTGCCAAAGAAATACCGCAAAATTAAAAAGAAGTATTAAACCTGTCTCGTAAAAACACATTTGTGTGGCTTGTTTGATTTTCGCATGATACAATAACTGGCAGAACATGTTTTACCTTGACAGTAAGTAAATTCGATCGGGGTAAAACCTCATAAATAAATATTGATGATTACAGGTTACTGTTACAATGTCCTTTTAATTTGCATGCAGCACGTCATTGCAATAAGAAGCAATATAATTTGATGTCGTTATTGATTTTGGTGTCTGTAAACTTGGGTTGAATTGGTATTGAGTTGGGAAATGGAACCAGTGTTTTAGCTGCCAAATTAGCAAGCGATAGCTGCAATTTAGTTTTATTTTCAGCCGCTGTCTGTCAATTCAATCTGATTAAAAAAAATTCATATTCATCAGACATTGAGATTTATTTTGGTTTGACTATGGATTTTTCAAATTTGTCAAAAGATTCCGTATGGATTAGCAAAAATGATAATGATTCTTCTAATCACTTCAAATCTTGTCCGACTGGTAGCATTGACAGCTCAGGATAGTCTGCAATGTTAGCAAAATGAGCAAAGACACATTGATAGATGCAGTATGTCTTCTACTTGCGTTAACCCTTGCATTGTTCACTAGAAAGAAAGTCCGTAAGATGACTGTTAAAATGTGCATTATGCCTCAAGTTAATAAAAACAGTGCATGATATTGAAATCCATGAAGCAGGAATCCTTTTTTCTTCAAAACAATTTTTTAAATTAAAAAAGGATTTGCGCACAAAACACACGGGTCAACCCACTTTGCAGGACATTCTGTGAAGCGCTTTGAGACGCCTCAATGACGTGATAAGGCGCTATATCAAATGCAAGGATTATTATCGAATACAAAGGATTATTATCCACATATATAATATATTAATATGTATCAAATACATCTTTCAAAATCGAAAAAAAAATGATTGAATCCAGCAGACTTTATGAAGGGTAAGGAGGGAATGGATAATGTTATGCAGACATTTGACAGTAAAAGCTATTATCAGGTCATTTTATTGAATGTATCACATGTGTCTTGAGACATAATCTGGCGTCTGAGAGATCATCTAAAATAGCTGTTACGTAAAATCAGACTGACCATTTATTGACTTTCCTACTATAGCACTTCCTATGAAACTGTTCTGCTCATCCTCAACGACTCCAGTGCATTTATACATTGCCGTGTTTGCTGTATATTAAACACTGCAGCAGATTCAAGTCGACTTTAATACCGTGGTACAAATTTGTTTGAACTAATTCTGAGGGTTGACTCTGGGTTTTGGCTTGGCTACTGTTCCTCCTTTAATGCCTGTGTAAGAGGTTTGCTTATTTATTGTGTTCTGACTAACAGCTACTCTTTTCGCCTTCGGTGAAAGCTCATTGTGTCCAGAGTGCTTCACTGAATCATGGTGTGTGACCTAATGTCATTTAATTCACAGCTCCAGGGTAGCCAGTGATATCAAAATACAAGCACAGCTATAGACTCCAATGACTAGCAATCTCACAGCACCTATTCATTTTGTGTGTTCCAAAACAATATCACAGGGGCTCGTTTTGCTTTAGGTACAGGTTATGGAACAACTGGAATGAGTTAAGATAAAATGAGTCTGATGAATTATCAGCAAAAACCGTATATGCAGATCTGCTAATAATTAAAAGGGTCACATTTGTGAAATTAATGACAACACTGTCATATTTTCTGCATATTTTAATACAGTTCAGAATTGACGTTAATCATGCAGTGTTTAAGACATTAAAACTTGTTACTAATAGAAATAATAATCCTTGCATTTGATACAGCACCTTATCATGTTGTTGAGACGCCTCGAAGCGCTTCACAGAATATACTCTAAAGTGAATTGACTGCATTTTGTGGGTGGAACGCGGCAGCCAATGGTGCACAGCAGCGTCCCCACAAACAGCTGTGGATAGACTGACCTTTTTTTGAGGGATACTCACCCCGGAAAGCCATCCGCCAATCGACTAACAACAGGGTTCCTACTTACAGCTAGGAAAACAGGCATGTGGAGTAAGGAAACTTGCCTTAGGTTTCGCTCTGCTCGGAAATCACAGACACAATATAAGTGCTATAAATACAATGGTATTAATTCATAAATGATATCAAATATGCTTATTCTTATTTGCTTTCCCTTCACTGAGAAGCTTGTACTTCACACTTTTACTTTGTCCTGGGCTTAGATTTCACTGAAAGTAACTGATTGTTATCACAGACGGTAATGACTGGTTCATAGAATTAGAAGTGAGGTGGTTGCAGTGTAAAATAAAACCAATGCAGATATTAAAAATAGCAATCTTCTATGACAACCGATATCAAAGCATTCATTATGAACTGACGCAGGTTATATACATTCCAAATGAACTCCAATTTTTTACACTGCAGCAATTTTTCCATTAGCAAATCTGTGTTTGCTTGGGTCAATAGAAAAATCTTCCAAGTGTCAAATGCCTCGCATGGCCTGTTTACGCACATTCAATTAGAATATTTAGAAATATAATTTTAATGGTCTTTTACTCTTTTAATAATAATAATAAATCCTCGCATTTGATACAGCGCCTTGTCACGTGTTTGGGACGTCTCAAAGCGCTTCACACAATACACTGTAAAGTGAATTGACTGTATACTTTGTGGGTGAAACACAGCAGCCAACTGCCCCACAAACAGTTACGATTGAGTTAACCATAATTATTATTTTTATTAATTATTTTGAAGGGATTATTACACCCAGAAAGCGATCTGCCAATCGACTAACAAGCGGGTTCCTACTTACTGCTAAGTAAACAGAGGAGCGTGGAGTAAGGAGGTTTGGCTTTTGCCCCACCTGGGAATCGAACCGGGTCCCCTCGCTTGCGAGGCGGGTGCTCCAACCAGTACGCTACAGGACTCCATATCATGGGTAGCGCTCGGACATACACATCAATCCTGCAAGATGGACATTGAGTCCACGGTTCCACCAAGGGAGCAAAGCTCAGCTGAAACCTGTTGAATTCGATCCCTTAATATTGGTGAGAGGTTAAAGCACTGAAATCTTCTCTTATTGTTCTGCCCATCAAGGTGATCGGCTACCTTTTGCCAGGCCTCTTTGCAACTGACCACAAACAGCGGATGCAAACAACACAGGGTAAATCTTTCTTCTATTTCCCCTTTATTCTCTGAAGGGTTAAGGGATCTGTTTCTACCTCTTTGCCGAACAGCTTGACAGAGTAGAGGAAATCAGTGAATGGTGAATTGGGGGCATGAACCATGTCCAAGAACTTTAAGGAGCAAAGCATTGATGTTTTGCAGTGCTATGTCACCATTCTGCCAAGCACAGCAACCTCCTAGCAGTAATATTCCAGTGGATCAAACAAGCAGCCCATTCATGTTGATGCTTATCAACCCTTCATGGAAATTTATAAAGGCATCTTTGATGTGAACGCTAGTTACAAGTGGGAAATTAAAGTAGATAGATTTTGCAAGTTCGCTCAACTTCATCTAAATAAAGTCCATCCTCGGTATGTTCGCACACTATGGGCAAACTATATATAAATTAAAACTGGATAGAGTAGGTTTAAAATTAATTTAGCTTCTTGTCTCTCCATTGAGATATATAATAGAAGTCTTTGAACTTTGTTTGTGGGGAAACCAAACCCGGTAAATCCCCTCTTCTTCCATAATCCTCCATGTAACAGTTTTGATTCTTATTTGACACCAGTCAGATTTTTGACCTTAAATATTTAGAGATGTCACTGCATCAGTGAGTGCATCGGTTCTCTACAATGGGATGTCCCACCTCTGGTCCATCACATTCTCACATCTGGGCTGCTGTGTTTCACCCACAAAATTCACAGACAATTTACTTTACAGTACATTCTGTGAAGCGCTTTGAGACGTCTCGAAGATGTGGCAAGACCCTATAACAAATGCAAGGATTATTACTATTCTTATAAACTTTGCAGGCAAAGCCACCCATTATATTGTCATAATACTTTATTGATCAGTATTTCTACACCAGTAACTTCTGCGCCTGCTGTATTGATGCAAGAGACATTAAATGAAATTTTATGCTGGCTAACTTCTTGGCTTCAACATCAGCTGAAAATCGTTTTCCCAGGCAGTGTACCATACAGTAAATTCAATTAGGTTTCTAATTGTTAAGCAAAGTAATACATTGGAAACAATTTTCCCATTACAGCTGTTTTGGACTGATTATTGCCTCGTTTTAATGTGCTTTGTTTTTGTAGATCGTGTCACAGCTATTTGGGTGTTAAATGAAATAAAAAAGAAAAACACAAATGTGACGAGGTCTTTAGGGATCAGTTTTATGGGAACATGTAGTTCAACGCAATTCTCTATGTAAAGATTTACATTGCTTTGATAATCAAATTATTTCCAGTTATTTCTAGTTACGTTGATGAAATAAACCAAACACACTTGTATCATTTTGTTCATCAGTGCGTTTATGAAAGAATTGATATGTTAAGTCAAGAGTACATTATTCCCTTAATAACCCACTAGTTTCTATCAACAAATGGTTATTTAGTTCTTGTGGTGAATTTCAAAACAATCTTAATAATAATAATAATCCTTGCATTTGCTATGAAGTCTTCTCAACGTCTCAAAATGTTCCACAGGATATACTGTGAAGTGAATTGACTGTATATTTTGTGGGTGAAACTCGGCAGCCAATTGCACACAGCAGCGTCCCACAAACAGTCGTGGTTTGAAAGACCAAATTATTATCATTATTATTATTTTTTGAAGGGATTCTAACCCCCAGGAAAGTGATCTGCCAATCGACTAACAAACTGGTTCCTGTTTATGGCTAAGTAAACAGAGGAGTGTGTGTGGAGTAAGGAAACTTGCCCAATGTTCGCCCTGCCCGGGAATCGAACCCGGGTCATCTCGCTTGCGAGGCGAGTGCTCTAACCACTGAGCTACATGGACTCCACATGGAACTCTAGCTTCATGGAAATGTCACCTACCTAAATTTTTGTGTGTTCTGGTTTCAAAAATATTTATGAGTACCTCTCACAAAGAGGACCCTACAGCACCTTCAGAGAATCTGGTAACAATTTATGACAGTACCTATTAAAAGATGCTGTAAATATTTATACAAGATAATTCACTTGCTTTTCTCTATTTTAATTAGTGTATACTATACCCTTCTTTAAATGTCCTGGGATTATTTCATTCCTCGCCATCCCAGCAAGCATCTCAGTTGCTATTTTTGTCTAGCGGCAGCTTAAACTGAGTCAGAAGAACCCAGTGTTACAGTGACTATAATGAGTTGGGATGAGCAGCGTGTTACAAAACTAATCATGGCAGATAGTCAGAATAAATAATTAAAGGCTTGAAGTGTTTTTGGGGGGGCAGGTTTTTTTTGGTAACTCATACACTGCTCAATTTATATTGTCTTATTCATTCTTTAGGACAACCTTTTGGCTGCTGAGGGCCGGATGCCCTATTTGAGAAACATACGGCGAGCTGCATAAGCAATATTTTTGTGTTTCCCTTTCCAGAAACACAACATTTACAGGTTATGGAGGGATGCAATAGCCAAAGTATTATTTTTATTTATTTATTTATTTTTTTAGCTAGATTTGCTCGTGGCCTCTGAAATTTGGGCTTTGAATTTAACTCGGGTCCCACTGATGTTAATCGAAAATTAACAGGAGAAAAAAGGCCATTCAAAGCTTTTCCACGAGTGTTTAGTATTGGGCAGGCATGTGGTAAATTGAAGAGTGAAGCAAAAAGATTTTGCACCGTGATTAGCATTGCAGTCGTACGGTTGCTTTTCCAAAGTTCACCTTTCTGATTGTATAGTTTATATTTATAAATGAATCAATGTACTGTAATTAGACTTTTTTGCAGTTCTTTCCACTAACAAAAAATTACGGAGTCTACAAGAGCATTCAGGTGATTACAGTCAAGATCTAGAGAATTACCCAACTTCAAAAACCACGATAGGAAATATTGATGCAGTTCCATTAGATATTATATTATATTATATTATATTATATTATATTATATTATATTATATTATATTATATTATATTATATTATATTATATTATATATTGTCCTAGCTGGACAAGTAGCAGAAAAGCTAGCCAGACAGCAATATCAATGGCTGTTTTAACTGGCTAGACTCCAGCAGTTACCCCAACGTACACTCTGGGCTCCCCCCCGAAGCCTTGGCTCTCGCCAACCTGCGCCTAATACTTTCTGGAATTAGGTAAGCAGGAGTGTCCCTCCAGGGAGAGAGGGAGAGAGAGAGAGAGCGCATTCCATTCCAACAATCTCTCACTGGGATTTCCATATGTGTAGGTGGGAGGCGGGGAATTCTCAGCTTGGTTTGGAGACTCTTAAGCAACGGTGATGGGTTTCCGCATGTGTTAGACACCTGGCTGACCCCCAAAAAACTAGATACCATAAAATACACAGTTAAAACCACTTTACAAGTAAATTCTATGAAGCACTTTGAGACTTAGCGATGACTTGATAAGGCGTTATATCAGATGCAAGGATTATTAATATTATAATATCTAATATAGTCTTTTTGACCTTATTCCCCCAGGGTTTCTGTCTCTTTAAGGATTTTAAAAAATTCAAACGCATGCAATATGTTCTTTTCTTTATTGTTGAGTATGCAGCTGCTTGGCAGGTTACTGGTAACCCATAACTTCATTCAACTTAAAAGGCATGTGAAGATGTCGGTTGAATTCTGACTTTACAACAAGGAGTAGTTTGTTTGTGAGTTACAATGCCCCATTGTGAAATTCTTCAGATGTGAAAGGCAACTGAAAAAAAATCTGCTAACTTGTGACATCACACGGCGGTGCTGTGAGCGACGCCTTGAAACAGTCACGGATTATGCAGGACGGAGATTTCCATGGAAATCAATATTGTATATCAGAGCGCTACGAAAAGTGAAATGCCTGCAAGTTTTATGTAGATAAGATGTCAGCATTATTTCCGTCTAATGATGGTCATTATGTAGGAGCACTGATTGGAATTAATTTGTTACCTGCATTGGATCGGAGGGAAATAATTATAATTTAAGAATCTGCATTAAAATTCATTTTAATTTTTCATATAGTCATAAACTAATCTCTTGATAGAGACACATGAAATCATTTGAAAGTACAACAGACAAATTCTTCACCCCCCCCCCCCCCCCCTCCCCCCCGCAGCATTGGCTTCTTTTACATTTCAAGAGTAACATCAACATTACTACCGTATTTTTCTAATTTATTTCAGCAATAAATTGTGTTGTAAGGGAGTGTATGAGGTAATAAAAGCAGACTGTGCTGGATAAATGCTGAGTCCAAAGGCCGACCATTTATACAGTTGAAGCAGCCTTTTATTTTGAGTACACTGGCTCATAATGGAATTTATTACTATTTTAAATTACAATCACACATTGAGAATGAACATTTCCTATTGCCTGAGTGCACGTAGGTATGACATAAAAACAATAATATACTTTTTTTAGTCAACGACGCCATATTTATAGCAGATATTTCCCTTGGTGAATGAACCTAATATATCTCTCCTCTCCTGAACACCAGGTGGGGTACAGATTTACAGGCAAAGTTCCTCTGTGACCAATTTTAATCAGTTGATCTTTAATAGATAGTGAGTATTGATCATAATAACCTTCGCATTTGATATGGCGCTTTATGATGTCTTCGACCCGTTTCAAAGCGCTTCACAGAATATACCATAAAGTGTAGTGACTGTGTATTTTGTGGACGAATGTAAGGATAAGGTGAAGCCAATCAGCCTGTCCAGGACTTTCAGACATTATTCGGGATCTGCACAAATCATTTTCATCTTTTCTTCTGCTCCAAGATCCTATTATTATTTTACTCGTTGAATCAGGAATCTAGCGAGTTCCTTGTTGAATGCTCACTTTCCATGGTGTTAGCAAGTCCCTGTACCAAGTGGCGATGTGTTTAATAATTTACCCACTCCAAGTTTGTTATTCTCAGTCTGTCGTTAAACCTACCGACCTTGACAGCGACTGCGTGCTATTCTCAACATGTCAATAAATTTACCGTCCTTGGCCATATGTACTTATAATGGAAAAAAAATCATTTTGAGTTAAGTACACATTGCCAAGGTCTGTAAACGTAACCATAACCCTAATTGTCAAGACGTTACTCTTTGAATAATGTTCCTGATCTTGCGGTCCTAGCTTTTGCTGGTATCAAAATGCTTTACAGAATATCCGCTGAAGTGAATTGATTGTATATTTCGTGGGTGAAAAGTGGCAGCTAATTGCGCATAGCAGTATCCCACAAGCAGTCGTGGTTTGAGTGACCAACATTTTTTGTTTTCCTTTTGTTTTGTTTTGAAGGGATTATTACCCCCAGAAAAGCAATCCGCCAATCGACTAACAAACGGGTTCCTACTTACTGCTGGTAAACAGAAGCATGTGTATGGATTAAGGAAATTTGCCCAATGTTTCGCCCCGCCCGGGAATCGAACCCAGGTCCTCTCGTCAGCGAGGCGAGTGGTCTAACTACTAAGCTACAGGACTCCATAAATATCATCATGAGACATGTCGGTAGGATAGTACTGGAAGAGAGGCCATTGTTCAGAGGTTGAGGCTTGATCTGCAGGTGACAAAGAACGGTTGAGCTCCAACTCTGACTGACACTGTGTCTGAGATGTTTTCCGTACGTTGAGACAATGTAATAATAAGGTGCTATACAAATACAAGCTCCAAGTTCCAATATCTTTCAAGAGGACAGCATTGCCAAGCTCATTGTAGAAGCTATGTTGTGGGTTATCCAATGGATTACAAGTAGGAGTTATCTGCAAATTGTTTTATTTTGTTATCAGTTGGTGCACAAGAAGGGTTATTAATCCTAATGGAACATCAGATGGCAGATAATGTAGTTACAGGTTTGGCCTGTGGCATTGAATGGCAGGAGGTCGGTGGCCTATGAAATCTTTTTTACAATTATATTACAGGGTTGTTTGGTTCAAAACACTTTTACAATATCTAATTGCAATGTTAATCCCAACGTGGCAAGCTCAAACGATTGGCAAGAATTTCCTACTGACAGCAAATGGGAACAAAGGTTAAGGTTTCAGAAGCAATGTTATTGCCAGTGAGACAGTCATCTTACAACAACAACAGCAAAATGACATTTATAGAGCGCCTTTCACGTCGGGAGGACGTCCCAAAACGCTGAACAGTCAGGTGTCGGGGCCCGAGCATGGGGGAGGGGTGGTGTAGGGATGAGGGAAGGTAGAGAGGTGGGAGGGTGACCAAAGGCATGGTCGAAGAGAAGGGTCTTGAGACCGGCCTTGAAGGAGGCGAGGGAGGAAGCGAGGGGAAGGGACTGTGGGATGGAGTTCCAGAGTGTGAGGGCAGAGAGGCTGAAGGCCCGGCCACTGATGGTAGGGCGGGTCGGGTGGGAGACATGGAGCCGGCCGGAGCCTGTTGAACGGAGGGAGCGGGCAGGTTGGTAGGGAGCCAGCAGGTCAGAGAGGTAGGAGGGGGCAAGGCCATGGATGGCTTTAAAGGTGAGGATGAGGATCTTGAAATTGATCCTCTGGGGAATGGGGAGCCAGTGGAGTCGGACGAGGGTGGGAGTGATGGGGTCACGGAGCCTGGTGTGTGAGAGGACATGAGCTGCAGAGTTTTGATGATCTGCAGCTTGTGAAGGGCAGAGTTGGGAAGGCCGATGAGGAGGGAGTTCCTGTAATCGAGCCTTGATGTGATGAATGCGTGGGTGAGGATTTGGGCAGCCTGAGGGGTGAGGCAATGGCGGAGTCTGGTAATGTTGCGGAGGTGGTGGTAGGCAGTGCCGGTCATGGCGTGGATGTGAGGGAGAAAGGACAGTTCAGGGTCGAACAAGATACCCAGGTTCCTGACTGGCTTAGTGAGGTTGAGTGTGCAGCCGTGAAAGCCAATGCTGCCAGTGCCCGAAGCATTGGGGTGGCAGTAATAGCAATAGTGGGACTTTTGGAAAGGTTCCAAAGTTTACTCTCTCTGATAGTAGGAGCAAAGAACTCAGTCAGGACTCTTAGTCATGCATTGAGTGACCAAATTTTTTTTTAAGGGATTATTATCCCCGGAAAAATGATCCACCAATCGACTAACAACTGGGTACTGCAGGGTATACGAGTGCTCTAACTGCTGAGCTACACGACTTTTGTTCTTTGCAATTTGTGTTAAAATTGCCATTTTAAAGCAATGTGTTTATTTCACCAGATTTTTATTACTAAATTCAATGCAAAGTGTCTTTTGCAGCTACATAAAAGGACAGAAAGGCAATTATTCCTGCCTTGGTACCGTTTGGCCTTCATAAGCGCACAGCCGAACAGCAAGAGGCTGACAGCAATATTTAAACAAATAAAACTATCCACCTCATAAACTCCAGAGCAAAAAAAATTGATTTCTGTCATTAATCAAAAAAAAACACAATAAAAATATAAATGAGACATTAAGTGTAAATAAGGCACTTTGGCTTGGCTTGTCGTGCCAGCAGGGCTAATGGGGTTGTCCTCTGTGGTTTAATTCTTCGAAGGTCTTATTGGCCAATTCCACGTTTAAACGGACCAGTTTTTGTGTGTTACGGTCCTGCCTGTAGCTATTTTCTCACTTGTCATTTGCACAGAGTGTATTGGAATGTAAACGGGCCTTTTAAAAACTCTGATGTATTTAGTCTGCTGTGGTTCAGTCCAGTTCAAGGCAAAGTCGTGCCACTTTCACTCTATTCCTAATACGGCTTGTGCATATACCGACGCATTTTAAAGGCCAACGTGTCCGAGCTACAGAGATTCGAAACCTTTTGTAGTTTGGGAGTGCACATGAAGCTCGGAACTAGAAACGATTCAAAAAGGTTCCAGATAATTTTAGATACATGGGATAGACTTCTCTATTTGATATTAGTAGCAATTGTTTGGCATCAGAGCACAAAAATTGCGTTCCCTTTAGGGCTGTACCAGGGTTCACCCTATGAACACACTGTACATCAAAGTACATTCACAAGTGGTGTGCTTATTGAGTTTGGAAAGGAATGATTGAACGCACGACTGATATGTCGGTATTTCTTCCTATTGATTATTGTGCATCATTTATTATTCTGTGAAGTGCTTTGACATGTCCCAACGATGTGATAAGGCGCTACATCAAACGCAAGGATTATTATTGTTATAATGTAATGTGGCACCTTCTAAAGAATAAAGGGGAAAGAGCCACAAATTGCCCTTTTTTAATAGATGGTTTCAAAGAACCATAGGCTGGCCATGACAGACACCAGGAAGTATACCTTTACAGGGAGGGTAATTTACATCTGGAATGGGTTACCAGGAAAGGTGGCCAAATCCAGCATGTGGGACCCATTTGAGAAAGAGTTTGATGCTGTAAAGGGAAAGTAGTAAAGAGGGGGAATCTGGAAGGATGAGCTCAAGTGGGTATAAGGCACTATTTTATCCAAGAATCTCTCAGGGAAGCCCCTCGACTCACATCCCTAGGTACGTGAGTGAGTCAGGACTCTCACTCTCACTGCTTCATGGCCATTTGATGACAAGATTCCTCTGTGACAACGGACTATTTTGTCCTCATCATGTTTCACAGTCACAGCATCACGTCAGTCGTTTCCAGGTTACTGTAGAATGTATTGTCTTTTTTTGAATTGGAATAAATATATATTTTTTACAAATGACAGTTTCCCTTGTCGAGAATTGATGCCATTTGTAGGTTTTTTTTTGGGGGGGTGGGGGGATTTCTGCAAGAGATGTTTATTTTATATCGGTCTACCATCTTGCAAGCTTTTGAATAAGAAAAGTTTTAACGGTATTAACAGGCTTGTAGTCTGTTGTTCAATTGTCTGATTATTCATTACTTATTCGCCTTACGTTAGAGCAAAATGGAAGTTGAGCAGCTTGTAATCAGATATATTAGTAGGAATTACAGAGCTTATCACCATTTGTTGATTTAGTTGCTTTAGACAGCACAACATTATTTGCAATCGCAAGTTGTACCAAGGCACTTTATGGAGGTCTGATTTATTGTATTCAGCAAGGAGTCATTCTTTGCTTTCCATTTGAGAATAAAGAGTGGAAGCTTTAGAATTCTCCACATCACGTTTTGGCTGGTAACTCTGTAATTGAGAGCCAACTACTTGGGGAATTGAGAATTCCCCAGGCCTGATAGTCAGTGGTTACTGAGTAATGAGCCCTTTACTCATTTCATTTATAACCAAGAGTTTGGTTCCTTGTGGAATAGACTTTACAGGTGAAATACTGTATAAGTCTATTTGATAAGCAGCATACAGGCAGATCGCAATAGAATGGTCAGACTCTTATAGATCGAGTATGGATACTCACTATAAACCAATGATTTACAATAACTAAAAAATAAATCATATGTGTTTAGGTAATTCTTTAGGAGTCCTGTAGCTCAGTGGTTAGAGCACTCGCCTCACAAGTGAAAGGACGGACCCGGGTTTGATTCCCAGTCAGGGTGAAACATTGGGGAAGTTTCCTTACTCCACACACCTCTGTTTACCAGCAGTAAGTAGGAACCCATTAGTCGATTGGGGGATCGCTTTTCCGGGAGTAATAATTGTCTTAAAAAAAATTAAATAAATAAAATAATAACAATAATTTGGTCACTCAATCCATGACTCTTTGTGGGATGCCGCTGTGCGCAATTGGCTGCCGTGTTTCACCCACAAAATATACAATCAATTCACTTTACAGTATATCCTGTGAAGCACTTTGAGACGTCTCCAAGATGTGATAAGGCTCTATATCAAGTGCAAGGATTATTATTATTATTACAAGCCATGTTTCTTGAAATGCTGTGCGTTTGCTCATTACAGATTTCTTGCATTGAGAGACACCTCCCCACCCTGTAGACCTTTTAGATTCAATCTCTCATTTCCTTAATCAATGAAACCAAATGGTAAAGAGCAAGGCTGCACTTTCCGGTTTGCCCAGGTTTGTGTGTGAAAATGGTTAAAATACACATTCGGTGGCACTTCTTAGTATAACCTGCGCTCTCCGGATACCGAGCGAAATTGAGAATGACCTGTAAAGGGATGAAAGAAACAATTGATTTGTACAGGCAACATGGTACAAATTTACTTTTTGAATAAATGCAGCAGTCAGGGAGTGGGCAATTTGGGTTTAGATTTCCAGAGGCTGAGACTGAGTTGTGTGGGATTGAGGCCGACCTAATCAATCAATGACAGATTACAGCTAAAGCCACTTCCATAGCCATTAAACCAGGACAAATGCAGAATTGCAACTGAACAACTTCTAGTTTGAAGCCAACAGTGGGACTTCCTAGTTATTTATCAAAGTCAGTCCTTGTGAGCAGTGTGCCTTTCTCCACCATTGTACTACACAGTAGACAGAGCTGCCTGTAGGACTAGAATGAAAGGACTGTTTATGCCTTCAACTGTGGTGCTGTAAGCCCAATGGAATTTACTGTAAATCACATAGCTTTTATTGCAAGATTTACTAGCTTATCCTCTGTAGGCTCTATTCACTGAAAGCTTGTCCCTATTAGGATGTTAGCCCTAGTCCATAAAGGGACTTACTCCCAGACTATCTAACATGAGAGAGAAACCAAAGGTTTCATTTTTCAATTTTCCCAACCTAAATTCCTCTCCAGTCGTTCAGCAAGTGCTGCTCCACTAAATTATAGCCCTCACTTTTCTCAATGGAGCTGTACACTTACGCCATTACTTTTATTTTCTGGTGCCAGTTCCTGGCAGTCTGTCCCTAACTGTAATTTTATTACAACCTTCATTTTTTTTGTAAAAAAAATGTAATGGGATCTCCAGAAGCTGGAATGAAAAGTGAGACAAATTACGATGTAAATTTTTACGGACTCAATATCTCTCAAATTATTAATTTAGGTATTTTTTCCGAATTTTAATGGGAAAAATCTTTATGACTTGAGACTTACTGCAAGGTATATCTGTCTTGATGATTACACAGGGTTCAGGCGCACTGTTTGACAGTCTATCAATAAAGATAAAGTACTTGTTACAGCAGGGAAGGTATTAGAGAACAGCTATACTAATAAACTATTTCAATAAATAAATTGTGATGCAAAATAATCATATAAATTCTCATACAATGTGACATTGGTCTTCGTAATTGTAATGTTTTAAACCTATCATTCAAGTATTACTAGATACAATAATACAATTTGCAGCCCAAACATAGTTCATAAATATTATGACTATTTGATAAATATTGTACATGTTTGTTTACAACATGGCTGTTATTCTTCATTTCTTATTTTATTTGCACATCCAGATTTTTAATCAAAATTGGATCAGAAAAATCAGAATTTGTAATTCTCACCAGAATACAATTCTATGCTCCCGAGTTCTTAATAGAAATGCATATCTGTCTCACCGCAAATCCATCTTCGATTAAAAAAAAAGACTTCTTTGAAGTCTGCAAGAATAAGAAGTGGAAATATTGTAACCCTGCAATGAATCTGTTGTTGTGAAGCTTTGCCCCCACATCCGCACGCACCAACATATCTTACATCTCAATTAGACCAAGTCACAAGAGTTCTATTTATGCCTCAAACGTAAAGGCATCTCTCCTCACATTAAGGTCCCCCCCAAACCATTCCCCAGGAGACCCAAGGCAACAGCATCATCGAGCCCTCCCTTGAATAGTCACCATATTTATCATTACGGCCTGTCATATTAAATCAAACCAGACAAAGACCATCAAATCTTTATGGTTGCAAATAAATTGCTAGCACATCCTCTTTTAAAATAGCTACCACCTGCAAACAAAAATATGATAATGCTCTAATTTGGTCACTCAATCCACGGCTGTTTGTGGGGACGCTGCTGTGCGCAATTGGCTGCCGCGTTTCGCCCACAAAATACACAGTCAATTCACTTGACAGTATATTCTGTGAAGCGCTTTGAGACGTCTCGACAACGTGATAAGGCTCTGTGTCAAATGCAAGGATTCTTGTCATTATTATCTTTTCGTTTAAATTATGCAATCATTCTGACTTGGAGAAGGGTTTTGTGGTTTCAAAAGTTTCACGGACATAAAATGTGCGGTCTTTAAGATGAATGGCTTCTATTCTCTTTGCACTCACTTTTTTTTTTACTATGATCTCCAAATATTAAAGTCGTGTGTTATATATTTTTTTGCCACAAAAAATTCTGACGTGAACTGAAGCGGGTAAAGGTTAGGAAAAAAAAAGCTCTTATTATTTCAGTTTCATCTGTAAGAATGAATGGATTGTAAAATCTTGAGGCTGCGATGCTTTCAGTTCAAGTAAAATGGATGAAGTGGAGACGTGTAGGATTTTAAATACTGTTGAGCTCCCCAACCCCCCTCCCCTCCCACCACACACACACACACACACACACGGCATTTCCTGAGGGTACTCTTAACTCTACAAAAGACCACTCATATCACAACGTAGCCAAGTCAAGGGTTATTCAGCATCAGTTACCCTGATCAGTTACATTTTTTTTTAACCAGAATGTTTTTGCCTAAATCTTCTTTCGAGACCTTAAAATCCCAAAGCACGCTGTTCATATTTCAATTATTTTACGCCCAATAAAAAAAGCCAGAAAAATTGTGTCCGTTTATATAAAAAATAAGCGAGTCATTTTCCCACGTTTTGATGTTAGCCAAAATCAATATTCTTTGTTTACTGGTGGCTAAATGTTCCACCGTTTCTTTCTGGGGTAAACATATTGCAATAGAACGACTACTGTATTATAAACGAACCAATGCTTTTTTTTCCCTTTCCCCCTGACAAAATATATTCATATTGGAGATTTTGTTACCATAGTAAAATGTTACCAAGATTTCCCTGTGGGGTTTAGATCTGAAATGTATCTCCTTTCTCTAAACTTTATCTCTTTTCCTGAAATAGTCAGGAAACAAACCTATCCCACTCGGTGTGTCTGTATCCCAGGGATAGCCTAGGATTTTTCTCCAGGATACAGGTATGATTTAAGCGCTGTAATGTGGACATGGTTTAATGGGCTTTATATAGAGCAGAAATCACAGATGCTCAGAATGGTCGGCATCCATTTTGTTCCCGTGATCTCTCCCTTGATTGGCATCATGTCTCAAGCACTGCAGAAGGTTCCTAACCCTCTCCTAGGAACCAGTCTCCAACCAGATTGGGGACAAGCTGCTGGCTACCCACACGACAGAGACCGTGCCTGACTTGTAGAGCTTCTAGCAACGCTAGAAGGGAGCGAGGTGACGGGACTGTGGGATGGCGTTCCAAAGTGCGGGGGCAGAGAGGCTAAAGGCCCGACAGCCGAGGCTGGGTGGAGTGGAGCAAGCCGGAGCCCGCTGAGTGGAGGAAGAGGTCAGGTTGATATGGCGTTAGCTGAAAGAAGAGGTTTGCACCCCAATATCCTGGACTAGAATGGAACCGGAGATGAATTGTCCCTCCACACCCCTGAGCTCAGCTAACTCAGCCACCTACTGAGGATCAGGCTAATGGTTTCTCACGGGCTGAACAGTAGATCATATACAGCAGAAATAAGATGAGAAACACACAGGTTTGAACCCGTAGTTTTCAAATTAAACTATAAAGAGGTATGGATTTGTGAGGTGTCGAATTGAGCGAAGATGAATTTTTGGCAAATATTAAAGGATTCTTTTCTAGTTTGCTACAACGCAATAAGTGCTACTTATGCTATGCTGAGCCCCGCATTCCAAACTGTACGTTGACACCCAACGTGAAAGAGTGTTTTTCTCTCCAAACACACCAGGGAAAATCCCTCCATTCTCCTCTCGTTCCAGATGGAGGCTTTTCATGGCTAAAGACAACCATATTAGGTGTTGATCTTGAGTTCTGCCTGTGCTGTGGCCTGATGTCCACTGGAAACGAGGCAGAGATGGCCAGAATGTAATTCAGCTATGACTGCGCCTCCCACAGCTGTCAGGGAAAACACACTCACCACCACTCACCCCAGACAGTCAGGCCAGGACTGAAGGCTTCAGAAGTGAAGGCACCATAGGATCCAGTGTATATATGTTGTGCCCTCAGCATATGGTGATTAAGCATACCACAGTTAAACGTACATTATTGCATCAGGCACAATACTGTTCAATCATACTTATAAACAAATCATTTCTTTATTACGTAGAAGACTCGAGGCTGGGAACATGAACATCTACACCAAATTTCACAGCAGTTGAGTGATGCAGTGTCTGTGCCAGTGGCTGTGCCAATGTCTGGGCCAGTGCCAGTATCTGTGCCAGTGCCTGTGCCTGTGAAAGCTGTATAATCATCCAATCCCTTGTGTTTGTGTTGAAAAATGCTTCTTTAGCTTCTCATATGATACACTTCTCTCTACTCCATAACAGTTGACCCGAGTACAATAAGATAAATACAATATTTGAACAGTATAAATTCCGTTGTTTAAGCAAGGGTGGGCTGACCTTTCTCTGTTTTATGGCATATTTATACATTTTCACACTGTTATGTCTGAAATGAAATTCCCCGCTGGTAACATTTGAATTCTTCAAGAATGACCGGGACCGACTGCACATTTTTTCTGTTTGTTCGTACTTTATTACACAAACGCCACCGAGAATTCCAGAAAATGCTATTTGATCCCCAAAGGATTTGTTAAATGATTGCAGATGACTGCGGTATCTTACAAACCACTCACAAAGAATTGGATCATTATTACTGTTTGTGGTGACACTCTGATATAACGATTCCAATTGAATGAATGAATGAATTATGTATTTCGTGTTTTCTGTTATCAGACAAGTAGATGTTCTCATTTTAAGATTTGTCTGGGTTTCCTATAACATTGTAATAACTAGGCCATTTAAGCACTAATTATGCCTCTACTCTTTCTTAAAATGACTAAATCAGCATCTGTTCTATAATTATCATTAGTGTCTGTGTATTGGTGCCGTATAACATGTAGGAAATGCCTAAGTAGGAATATTTTAAATATGAAGGTCAACGCAAGTGTAGCAGTCTAATGTTAATGCAATCTTACAACATTCTTATGCTCTGATTGAAACACAAATGGATTGAGTTTGAATGCGAGAGGCTATTTTTATGTAGGTATGCTAGATTTCTGTTTGTTCGGTATTTTGATTTTAAAACGTTGTTACGTCAAACTGCAATGAGCAAGTAATGGGAACCCAATTTATACTGTATCAATACCACACATATTTCATATTCCCTGGTTTCCTGAGTTCTTTTAAATCCAGGGAATCAAACCTCAAGATTCCACAATTTGAGACGGAAAGAATTGTGTAAAATACTTACTCGCAAATGTTCTACGGTTTCACACCACTTTTATTTTTAGACTAAGTTCAGCAATAATTTGTGCTGTATAATTAGTCAGAATGTAAATGCCTAGTGCAATATCTTTTTTGTTTCTCAAATAATGAGCTCCAGTTGAGATTTGCACTTAGGCACCGTCACATATTTAGAATAAAGAGTAAAGTTTAATGTGACCATATTACTTTAATGTGAGATATTCAAGCTGGGGAAATAAAAGTTCAACTCACTGACCAAATGCTGATCTCTCCCTTTTCACAGGCAGTAGATATATATATATATATATGAAATAATTAATAGTGGAATCATTGGACACAATCTCGTATATTGTAAACAAGGTAAGCAGGAGTTTGTAGGGGTGTCTATTTTAAAATGTATTTATTTAAAAAAATTATTTTAACGTCTGGCGAGACTATTTGACTCATCAATTAGACTCAAATCGGGAAGACAAAAAAACTGCTGGTGCGTAGGGCATCCCTAGCCGGACAAGTAGCATCAAATAAAAAACATTTTCCTGCTTTATAGTCAAATCCTGTAGCTTTGTGGAGTCCTGAAGCTCAGTGCTTAGAGTACTTGCTTCACAAGCAAAAGGACCTGGGTTCGATTCCCGGGCAGGGAAAAATGTTGGGCAAGTTTCCTTACTCCACATGTCTCCGTTTACCCGGCAGTAAGTAGGACCCTGGTTGTTAGTCGATTGGTGGATTGCTTTTCGTAGGTAATAATCCCTTCAAAAAAATTAAATAATTTGGTCACTCAATCCACGTGTGTTTGCTGCTGTGCGCAATTGGCTGCCGTGTTTCGCCCACAAAACACGCAGTCAATTCACTTTACAGTATATTCTGTGAAGCGCTTTGAGACGTCTTGAAGACGTGATAAGGCGCTATACCAATTGCAAGATGTATTATTATTATTATAACTGGGAATCACCAATGTTGTACCAACTGGTGTGACACAGCTGGGATCTAAAAAAATCTTTAGAAATATGCCCTATTGATATTGTGGATTACGCGTCTAAGTTCTTCTGAGTACCGCTGTGTCTCTGGAGGAACAGGTATTTGTGTCAACCTAGCAGCACAGTGGACAACATAACTTGTTTTGACATAACCAGTTCCCTAGGCTGTCGATGAGTTATCTCATCCAGGAATTTCTATTCGCTGGCATCACGCGAAAATCACATAACATATTTGAGATGTCATCCTAATAACATGGCTCCTGAAACTCCCACAGTTTATTGTTTGATTGGCTGAGAAACTAGAATTGCAAACTGGGTTTCAGCCAGTCAGAAACTCATTTTCCCAGGTCGTTCTGTGTGATAGAAAGCAGGGAAAGTTACAGCAAGCCAAACAGGTACGTTCAACAGACAGGCAGACACACAAATACTTTTTATAATCAGAAAACAGGACACACAATAGAACGTAGATAGATGAAAAGTAATACTAATTAGAAGCATTGAATCAGCATGGAAGGGATTCATGCATAAATAATAATAATCCTATATAATAAGTTTCCTTATTCCACACACCTGTTTACCGAGCAGTAACCCATTTGTCAGTCAATTGGCAGATCGCTTTTCTGGGGGTAATAATCCCTTCGAGAAATATATATTAAAAATAATAATTTGGTCACTTCAATCCACGGCTGTTTGTGGGACGCTGCTGTGCGCAATTGGCTGCCACGTTTCGCCCACAAAATATACAGTCAATTCAGTTTGCAGTATATTGTGTGAAGCGCTTTGAGACGTCTCGAAGATGTGATAAGACACTGTATCAAATGTCAGGACTATTATTATTATTACTTACATTATTATTATTTACATGATCCTTGTTTATGTTCTGTGAGTTTCTGAGTAAATTTGTTTATCAGATACCTTCCTGCTTGGATACAGTTTTACAGATCCAATGTACTGTGTGCATCTACACGTTTATATTTAATATCAAATGCAAGAGGATTATTATTATAAACACGATTTAGGGTTTAATTGGTTAGAATTCAAGCCATTAACCTTTGACAAGTTCACTCATTGGGTTTTTGGGGCCAATTGGTTTGCTTTTTTGACTCCCCCACCCCACGCTCACAGTTCCCAGTGTCGAGACAAAATCATGTCAGAGATTGACATGACTACATTGACAATACAATCTTGTCAATTTTCACCAGCTGCCCTATTGATCAGCAGTAAAAAAAAATCTGGAAATTAGTTTTTATTTAGGATTACATTAGGATCTGAAAACTCTCCTCTTCAACCGTGCCTTCTGTCACCCTCCTACCCCCACCCTCCATACCCTCCACCCCTCCTGATGCCAACCCCCAGCTTGGGTCCAAATCCCTGACTGTCCAGCACTAGGTGAGGATATTTAAAATAATAATAATCCTTGCATTTGATACGGCGCCTTATCATGTTTCCTAGACGTCTCAAAGTGCTTCACAGAATATACTGCCAAGTGTAGTGACTGTGTATTTTTATCAGTATTATTTTTGCGCTTATTAAAAATGATAATAATTTGGTCACTTCTGCCCACGACTGTTTGTGGGACGCTGATGGGCACAATTGTCTGCTGCGGTTCCACCCACAAAACACGCAGTCAATTCACTTTACAGCGTATCCTGTGAAGGGTTTTGAGACGTCTGGAAGACTGTGATAACGCTCCATACCAAATGCCAGGATTATTATTATTATTATTATTATTATTATGTGGGCAAAAATGCATTGAATGCAGAGCTGCAGGGTTTGTAAGGCATGAGAGAGGTTTCTGTAGCTGTGCTCTGTGTGTGTGTGTGTGTGATGTCTTGTTTGAAATTGCCTCTCCAGCTCTAACGCATGCGTGTGTCCCTGTGCCTGGGGGGGGGGGGGGTGGGAGGGGTGGGGGGTGGGAGGGGGCTCAGAGGCAGCTGTTTTTTGGAGTGAATTCCAACATGGCAGTCCTGGGAAGCAGACTGGTTTGAAAACTTGGAAGGATTTCACCATGATCCTCAGCCCCTGCCTGTGCCCTGAGCTGCTCAGCCCAGCAGTGAAGGCAGGAGTCTGGCTGCCAACCTGTGGGAGGATGCTGTGAGAGAGCAGGTAAGGACAGGGACAGGGGCAGGGACAGGGACAGGGGCAGGGACAGGGACAGGGACAGGGGCTGAGGGACAGGGGCTGAGGGACAGGGACAGGGGCTGAGGGACAGGTACAGGGGCAGGGACAGGGACAGGGGCAGGGACAGGGACAGGGACAGGGACAGGGGCAGGGACAGGGGCAGGGGCAGGGGCAGGGGCAGGGACAGGGACAGGGGCTGAGGGACAGGGACAGGGGCAGGGACAGGGGCAGGGACAGGGACAGGGACAGGGGCTGAGGGACAGGGGCTGAGGGACAGGGACAGGGGCAGGGACAGGGGCAGGGACAGGGACAGGGACAGGGACAGGGACAGGGGCAGGGACAGGGACAGGGATAGGGACAGGGACAGGGGCTGAGGGACAGGGGCTGAGGGACAGGGACAGGGACAGGGACAGGGGCTGAGGGACAGGGACAGGGACAGGGACAGGGACAGGGGCAGGGGCAGGGACAGGGGCAGGGGCAGGGACAGGGACAGGGATAGGGGCAGGGATAGGGACAGGGACAGGGACAGGGGCTGAGGGACAGGGACAGGGACAGGGACAGGGACAGGGGCAGGGACAGGGGCAGGGACAGGGACAGGGGCAGGGGCTGAGGGACAGGGACAGGGGCTGAGGGACAGGGACAGGGACAGGGGCTGAGGGACAGGGACAGGGACAGGGACAGGGATAGGGGCAGGGATAGGGACAGGGACAGGGGCTGAGGGACAGGGACAGGGACAGGGACTGAGGGACAGGGACAGGGACAGGGGCTGAGGGACAGGGGCTGAGGGACAGGGGCTGAGGGACAGGGACAGGGGCTGAGGGACAGGGACAGGGACAGGGGCTGAGGGACAGGGACAGGGACAGGGACAGGGGCTGAGGGACAGGGACAGGGGCTGAGGGACAGGGACAGGGACAGGGGCTGAGGGACAGGGACAGGGACAGGGACAGGGACAGGGGCTGAGGGACAGGGACAGGGACAGGGACAGGGGCTGAGGGACAGGGACAGGGACAGGGGCTGAGGGACAGGGACAGGGACAGGGATAGGGACAGGGACAGGGGCTGAGGGACAGGGACAGGGATAGGGACAGGGACAGGGGCTGAGGGACAGGGACAGGGACAGGGACAGGGACAGGGACAGGGGCTGAGGGACAGGGACAGGGATAGGGACAGGGACAGGGGCTGAGGGACAGGGACAGGGACAGGGGCTGAGGGACAGGGACAGGGACAGGGGCTGAGGGACAGGGACAGGGGCTGAGGGACAGGGGCTGAGGGACCACAGGGAAGCTCTCTCTCTCTCTCTCTGGGAACCCAAGCGATCATAGAATAGGCAATGGGTGAGAGACAGAGAGAGAGAGAGAGAGCTGTGATTTACTTCCCGAGTGTTTATCCTTCTCACTCACTCACTCTCACACACACATATATATATATATATACTCACACACACAATACGGTTTGCAGCCATAACCGAGAGGTGGGTTTGTCACAGTTTTATGGGTTTGTCACAGTTTTATGGGTTTGTCAGAGTTTTATTTCAATGCAAAAAAAAAACCCCACAAAGGAAACCTGCAATTAATTGCTCTTTTCTTTTTTTCTCTCGAAAAAAATCTTCATTGAGGAATTATTAAGAGAGAGAGAGAGAGAGAGAGTGTAAAAACCACGCGAGACTCTGCCTTTTGAGCTGCGAGGATTTCAGAGTTCGATTTAATTTTTTTCCGTATTTGTGTTTCTTCCTCTCTCTCTCTACACACACACACACCATATACACACTCTCCCCCTCTCACACACTCTCCCCCTCTCACACACACTCTCCCTCTCACACACACACTCTCCCCCTCTCACATACTCTCTCCCTCTCACATACACACTCTCCCCCTCTCACACACTCTCCCCCTCTCACATACTCTCCCCCTCTCACATACACACTCTCCCTCTCACATACACACTCTCCCCCTCTCACATACACACTCTCCCCCTCTCACACACTCTCCCCTCTCACACACACTCTCCCTCTCACACACACACTCTCCCCCTCTCACATACTCTCTCCCTCTCACATACACACTCTCCCCCTCTCACACACTCTCCCCTCTCACATACTCTCCCCCTCTCACACACTCTCCCTCTCACATACACACTCTCCCCCTCTCACATACACACTCTCCCCCTCTCACATACACACTCTCCCCCTCTCACACACTCTCCCCCTCTCACACACTCTCCCCCTCTCACATACACTCTCCCTCTCACATACACACTCCCTCCCTCTCACACACACACTCTCCCCCTCTCACACACTCTCCCCCTCTCACACACTCTCTCCCTCTCACACACACTCTCCCTCTCACATACACACTCTCCCCCTCTCACACACTCTCTCCCTCTCACACACTCTCTCCCTCTCACACACACTCTCCCTCTCACATACACACTCTCCCCCTCTCACATACTCTCTCCCTCTCACACACACACTCTCCCCCTCTCACATACTCTCTCCCTCTCACATACACTCTCCCTCACATACACACTCTCTCCCTCTCACACACACTCTCCCTCTCACATACACACTCTCCCCCTCTCACATACTCTCCCCCTCTCACATACACACTCTCCCCTCTCACATACACACCCTCTCTCCCTCTCACACACACACTCTCCCTCTCACACACACACACTCTCCCTCACATACACACTCTCTCCCTCTCACACACACTCTCCCTCTCACATACACTCTCCCTCTCACATACACACTCTCTCCCTCTCACATACACACTCTCTCTCCCTCTCACACACACTCTCCCTCTCACATACACTCTCTCCCTCTCACACACTCTCCCCCTCTCACACACTCTCTCTCCCTCTCACACACACTCTCCCCCTCTCACACACTCTCTCCCTCTCACACACACTCTCTCCCTCTCACATACACACACTCTCCCCCTCTCACACACTCTCCCCCTCTCACATACACTCTCTCCCTCTCACATACACACACTCTCCCCCTCTCACACACTCTCCCCCTCTCACATACACACTCTCCCTCTCACATACACACTCTCCCCCTCTCACACACTCTCCCCCTCTCACATACACTCTCTCCCTCTCACATACACACACTCTCCCCCTCTCACACACTCTCCCCCTCTCATATACACACTCTCCCCCTCTCACACACTCTCCCCCTCTCACATACACACTCTCCCTCTCACATACACACTCTCCCCCTCTCACATACACTCTCCCTCTCACATACTCTCTCCCTCTCACATACACTCTCTCTCTCACATACACACTCTCCCCCTCTCACATACACTCTCCCTCTCACATACTCTCTCCCTCTCACATACACTCTCCCTCTCACATACACACTCTCTCCCTCTCACATACACACTCTCCCCCTCTCACATACACACTCTCCCCCTCTCACATACACACTCTCCCCCTCTCACATACACTCCCTCTCACATACACATTCTCCCCCTCTCACATACACACTCTCCCCCTCTCACATACACTCCCTCTCACATACACACTCTCTCCCTCTCACATACACTCCCTCTCACATACACACTCTCCCCCTCTCACATACACACTCTCCCCCTCTCACATACACTCCCTCTCACATACACACTCTCCCCCTCTCACATACACTCCCTCTCACATACACTCCCTCTCACATACACACTCTCCCCCTCTCACATACACTCCCTCTCACATACACACTCTCTCCCTCTCACATACACTCCCTCTCACATACACACTCTCCCCCTCTCACATACACTCTCCCTCTTACATACACACTCTCTCCCTCTCACACACACTCTCCCTCTCACATACTCTCTCCCTCTCACATACACACTCTCACATACACATATACACACTCTCTCCCTCTCACATACTCCCTCCCTCTCACACACACACTCTCCCCCTCTCACACACACACTCTCCCCCTCTCACACACACACTCTCCCCCTCTCACACACACTCCCCCTCTCACATACACACTCTCCCTCTCACACACTCTCCCTCTCACACTCTCTCCCTCTCACACACTCTCCCTCACACACTCTCTCCCTCTCACACACACACACTCCCTCTCACATACACACTTTCACATACACACTCTCCCTCTCACATAAATACACACACTGTCTCACATACACATATATACACTCTCACATACATTCTCACATACCCACTCTCCTCTCACACATTCTCTCCCTCTCTCACACTCTCCCCCTTTCTCTCACACACTCTCCCTCTCTCTCACACTCTCTCTCACACTCTCCCCCTCTCTCCCCCTCTCACACTCTCCCCCTCTCTCACACACTCTCCCTCTCTCTCACACTCTCTCTCCCCCTCTCTCCCTCTCCCCCTCTCTCTCTCTCTCCCCCTCTCCCCCTCTCTCCCCCCCTCTCTGTAATGCTGGTTATTTCTGTGTGTCGAGTCAGACAGGAATGAAGACGGGGGGAATGTGGAACTATTTGGTTACGAGGTTGGGCTGGAGTTGGGTTTAATAGGTTGGAGACAACTTGTGCGATGTGTAAGTCAATGAGGAGTGCAAATGAGGGGAGGAAGGAAGGCGGCACTGAGTTAAGTTGCAGTGAATTTACTCAGGAAGGGGGGAACGAGAGAAAATAGGGAGAGAGAGAGAGAGAGAGAGGTGTCAGATCTGTAGCTTGAACCTGTGTTGGGGAGAGGAAGAGAAAGCAAAACCACATCCATCTGTTTCAGGGCTGAGAAGGGATGGGGGCGGATTGCACTGAGAGACACAGACACAGAGATGGATAATCTAATGATATATATACAGTACACTGATCCCGTACTACCCCCACACCCCCTCTCTCTCTCTCTCTCTCTATGGAGCTTCATGTTAGTTTCCATGGAAGTGAGTGAAATTGACAGCGACTTGGATTTGTGATCATGTGGTTGTATTTGTATGTATATGTGAGTGAGTGAGTGTCTGTGCTTTCCCTGTGTGTGTGTGTGTGTGTGTCCATAGCTCTCTGTCCACATCTCCTGCTCAGTCTCTCGGATTGCCTTTTTATGTGGCTTTCTCTCCCTCTGTCTCTGTGTGTGTGTCACTGTGTGTGTGTGTCACTGTGTGTCTGTCTGTGTGTCTCTGTGTGTGTGTGTGTCTGTGTGTGTGTCTCTCTGTGTGTGTGTCTCTGTCTGTGTGTCTCTGTGTGTCTCTGTGTGTGTGTGTGTGTCTCTGTGTGTGTGTGTCTGTGTGTGTGTGTCTCTGTGTGTGTGTCTGTGTGTGTGTGTCTGTGTGTGTGTGTGTGTGTCTGTGTGTGTGTGTCTCTGTGTGTGTGTCTCTGTGTGTGTGTGTGTCTCTGTGTCTGTGTGTGTGTGTGTGTGTCTGTGTGTGTGTGTCTCTGTGTCTGTGTGTGTGTGTGTCTCTGTGTCTGTGTGTGTGTGTGTGTGTCTGTGTGTGTGTGTGTCTGTGTGTGTGTGTGTGTGTGTGTCTCTGTGTGTGTGTGTCTCTGTGTGTGTCTCTGTGTGTGTGTGTGTGTGTGTCTGTGTGTGTGTGTGTGTCTCTGTGTCTGTGTGTGTGTGTGTGTGTGTCTCTGTGTCTGTGTGTGTGTCTCTGTGTGTGTGTGTGTTTCCTCTGTGTCTCTCTTTTGCTCAGTCTCAGATTTCCCTTTTTGTTGCTGTGGCTTTCTGTGTGAGTGTGAGTGTCTTTCTCTCTCTGTTTCTCTCTCCTCTCTATCTTTCTCTCTTGCTCAGTCTCTGAGATATCCTTTTTTGTTGGTGTGGCTCTGTGTGTGTGTGTGTGTGTGTGTGTCTCTATTGCTCTCTCTGTCTCTCCTGCTCAGTCTCTTGCTCTGTGTCTCAAATTCCCTTTTTTTGTGTTAATGTGGCTCTCTCTCTCTCTCCCCCCTCTCTCCATCCTCTCTTTAATTATATGCATGTAGGTTAAATGAATACCTGACGGTGGGGGAAAGAGAGAGAGAAAAAAGGGCCCAAGGTTTTTCAAAGCAAGTGAAATTTGATAGCCAGAGGAGAGCAGAGGAAAAGTGGCTAATGAAAATCTAACCGTCGGAATTCTACATGTGAATCCAATTGTGTGGCTGCGAGCAATGATCAGCAGTGTCTCTGTTTATGGTAGGTGATTATTATTATTATTATTATTGTTATCGTTGCATTTGTCAATTGCACAGAGAGAGAGAAAGAGAGAGGAAAGACACACAGAGAGAGAGAGAAAGAGAGATAAATAGATAGAGAGAGAAAGGAAAGCCTTTATATTGCTAATGTGCTGTAATGTACAGATAGATTCTTATGGTAAAGCAACTGGAGATTTTTTCCCCTCTCCCCTTGCCTTCCCCTCCTCTATCTCATGTTAAACCTGTAATATATATTCATAGAGGATTTGGGTAGTTCTGTGCTCCAGACCAGATGATGTGGAGAGGCTATCTATCTCTATCTCGCTATCTCTAGCGTTTATAAATGTTTTAGATCGAGATGGGGCTTCAAGTGTAAGTGTGGTGGGAGCTTGATATTTAATGTGAATGCTTTCTTATTTTTTGTTGGCAATTTGGTATTCATTCAATTAGTGCTAAATTCACAGCCAGAAAGCACCAGGTTAGGGTTAGGTTGTTTGCTAGTGCGTACTTCAACCATGCCATGGTTTTAGATTTATCTTCCAATGGATTCACCCATTTGTTCCCCAAAATCTATTGGCAACACAACTTGGAAATGCTTGATTCATTCAGTCAATTGCAGTTTATGAAAGCTTAAGCCACTGATGTTATTACTGCTTTGCATGTAGTTAAATGACATTTAATTGAAGTGAATGGATATACAGATGTGTGTGTATATATATATACACACACACACACACAGCAAAACCCAGAGCTGTTTCAGTTAAGGACAGACAGAAACAAAATTAAAGGGAGAGGAAAGGTGGAAAGGCAGAGGAAAATAGAAGTGTGCTATCAATTAATGCTAAAATTCAGGAATCCAAGAGAACAATTAATTTATAAATAAATAAAAGATTTTGCATGATTCGAAAATATTGGCAGTGACTTCCTAGGCTTTGTCTAGTTTTGTGTTTTATTCTAACATTTAGGATATTTACAGGAATCGGTCATTTGTGTGTCTAATCAATAAGAAACAGTCAGTTTAGTTCATGTTTAGCAGAAGAAGACTTTAGGGGGGTAGTTGGCTGTGTGTGGTGTAGAAATAAATAACACTGAAAACTTATGTTAATTTCACATCAGCCCATGAGCATGCTGTCAGCCAGGCACCTGTCTCTCTCCTTAGCTTCCCTCTTGAGGTTGATCAGTGAATAAGGAAGCCTTTCAATTGTCTCCCGCTAAACACCAAAGAAGTGAAGTGTACATCCACCTATTGATGGTGACAGTTGCCTTACCTAAGCTAAGCTGTCCTCCTGGTGTCCTCTGCTGATTCTAACGTAAAGCTGTTTACTGAGATCAGTCTAGGTGTAAGCTCTCCACTCAACTAGTTTGGATGGAACCGAATTGCCGAGGTGTGTGTGTGCATGTGTTTCGATTCCCTGCATCTTTAAGCGACACCAAGCGATCAATCCCTTTCTCTCTTAATCTTGCTTGAAAGTAATATATCTCTATATACACATATACACAATATGCGATTGTTCACATCAGATCTGTTAAAGTTAAAGTTGCTGCCTGCCTGCTTATATAAATTGACCTTTCATTCCATTTCAGGAGAAAATACCTTGTTAGATATTAAACGGGGCGGGGGGCGAGGGGTAAACAGGGAACCATTTGCCAGCTAACGAGCTGGTGAAGTTTACATTAGGAAAATTGACAAGAGAGTCAATTTGAACAGGACACTGTACCTTTAAGATACATACATTTTTTTGGAGGGGGAAACAATTTTACTTCTATTCTGTTTATCAGTACTAAATATTAAACAGAGGTATTCCATGAATGCAAAGCTGCCTCATCTTCTAACTTAGCTCTCGTCTTTAAATGGAACTAATTATTTTGAACTTTTATTGATCAAGTGCTTTTTTAATGTGTGTGTGTGTGGGATTGTGAAATAGAGGAAAAGTGATGGTAAGTGAATATCCGAGCAGGTAGATTGATGTACAATAGACAATACATTTTGTTCTGTACTTGTTACAAACCATGAATCCACTTTATTATTACATTGTCTGTAAATAAAACACTGCTGCAGTAAAACGCCATCAACCTGAGTCTTGTCAGCTGTAAGCAAATATGTTAACTGTTGTGTTTGTGCTTTAGATTAGAAAGAGGATTCCCAGGGGAGTTCGGCATCATGCAAATATAACATGCCATTTGTAATATGCATGATGTTCACCCTTTCAGCAGCTGGATATGTTTTTCTTTGTGTTATATCTCTTGAGTTCTCTGACAATATATATTTTTAGCTCAGATCGAGGTTGGGGGCTACATGGTAAAGTGAATCTGTGTGTGGGTCTCTCTGTGTCTGTGCGTGCGTGTGTGTGTGTATCTCTCTCTGTGTGTGTCTGTCTGCTTCTGAGGGATGTGTTTGCTCTGACTGTGAAAATGAAGGACCTCAAATCCTGGACACACTTCCCTGACTTGATCAACATTCAGCTGCTCAGATTGTCTTCCTTGGTCAATTTTTTTGTTCTGACTTGAATGACAGCAATGCAGCACAAACAAATTAAAGGGAGGAGGGTGGGGGGAATAAAAAAAAAAGTTTTTAAGCACAGACGACAGCAATGCTTTTATTTTCTCCTGTAGAATCTCAGTGATTCCATTCAAAGCTTTCAGCCCCAGTCACTCAAAAGCACCCAATTCCAATGAAATATTTACTTCTAAGTTCAAGGAGAATGAAGTGCAAGAGATTGTTTTATTCCTAAAACAGCTAAAGCGTTATGCTTTGTAATGGAGCCTTAAAGCAGAGACAGATTTGAACGTGTGTGTGTGTGTGTGTGTGTGTGTGTTAGTATTTTTTTACAAATATATATATTTACATGACAACATAGGGGACAGGATTTCTTGTGTGCAGGTTGGGATTTATCCAGAATAATACACAGGCCCCAATGGGAAAGAAATAAACCCAGAGGTTCAGTATTAATGCCCTTAAATCTAGATTTGTAGAGGATTCATCAGCCTGTATAGATTTACACCAGTGATTATCATATCCCAAGTGGCACGTGAAGACATTTGCCTAAAAACTGATGTCTTTATTGTGATTGTTTATGATTTAATTGAGCAGTTTAACAATTAACATTATCTACAGAATTGCAATAATATAACTTACTAAAATATTCAAATTAAACTTTTTTTTGTGGGGGGGTGTTATTTGGAGGAGGGGAATTTCACTTGTAACAATTTGAAGACTGGCGAAGGGAATAAATGTAAATTAACTTTTTTAAAAAATATTCCAACGTTATATTTTTTTTTAAAAAGTACTTAAGAGCTCTCGAATCCAAGCAGTAAAGCTCTCTGAATATATCCTGTACGTTCCAATATCCTCTCTCTGTGTGACTCTCTCTCCTGTCCATTGAATGCTATGTGCTTTATGCATTCAGGCCCTCGAGCATTTGTGTGGCTACATACTTGGTCGATTGCCAGACGTTGACTGCAGGAGCCTGCCTTGGTACCTGAGAGTTTATCAGTTCTCTGGTCTGTAAAAATGTGCTGAAAATGTTGGTAAACTGCCACGAAGGTTTAGGGAACGGTGGACAAAAAGGTCCATGTAATCAGATTCCAACTCCAGCCCAGAGACTGTGCACTGAGCTGCCTTTGAGCCAGTCGTACACAGTGGTGGGCAGAGAGACAGCATCCTTGCTGACCGGTGCATTAGTAAATCAGCTATTTGTTGCAGTAACCAGAGGGCTCCCCGCTTAAGTAACGATGCACTATTTACAAGGGAAAGTAAGGCTGGCTTTAGGTAATGCGGAAAGACAGGTAACCCAGTCATTAGAAGTGAAATGCTCAATCCAGTCATATTTTTGGTCCTTATTCCCCGCAGTTTATTTCGGTCAACTCTTCAGTGGTCAACAAAGTGTTAATTCATTTGGTGCAAGAAATCAAAGCAGTTCGTTCTTCTTACCAATGTAAATTAGTTGCACTGCTAAGATTCTCTGCGTTCCTTAAGCCCCGACAGACAATGATCCACAGATAAAGTTCAAAGCGTGTTCAAATTCAGCACCCTGTATTTTGCGGCTGAAGTGATGGTACTTCAAGGTTACATTGTTATTGCGTGATCATTTTTTTTTCCCTTTTCCAGTATTCTTTCTTCTCCTCTGTATCAGAATGTGTAGAGAGTCCCACTCGCTGTCCAACCATTTCTACAGAGATATTTGTCACTCCAGCATTTCATTACAGAAAAAAAAATGGTTCTCTTTTAAAATTCATTGTTTTGCTGTCTGTGACAATAATGGGTGTTTAATTACTCAATAAGAGATTCCATTTTTACTGCAGGCCAGACAAATGCTATTGATTTTTTTTTACTTTGCTGCAATATGAAACAGAAAAACACAATTAGAATTCTTTGCCTTGTGAAGTGCATTAGTTCAGGTGAACAGCCGACCCTCAAGTTACAGGAAGTGACCAGATGATGCTGTGAAAACACTTTATCTTTGATTTTTGGGGTTTTGTTTTGCATGTGCTTTTACAATTTGGGGGGAGTACAGCCACACTGTGATTATGCATTAAAATACACGACTGCTTTTCCACCAGGAATGATTGGGGGCTTATGCAAATCTTTAATTTAAATATGTTTTTGCTTAAATGGTTCATTTCAATAACAAGTATAGTAATAATCATAATCCTGGCATTTGATACAGCGCCTTATCACGTCTTCAAGACGTCTCAAAGCGCTTCGCAGGATACACTGTAAAGTGAATTGACTGCATATTTTGTGGGTGAAAAGTAGTTGAATGATTGGTATTTTAAAGTTTGTTAGTGTGTGGAGTGACAGAATAAGTAATTGAATAAGAATTAAGTTAAGGTGGAACAGAAATGTGTAAAAGTTTGATTCAAACTGTGCTTTACAATATAAGACGTGAAAGGCAATTTGAGGCATGTGTTTATGTGTGGTATGTGTTGCAAATGGATTTAATTTTGCTTCAATAGATTAGTAGTGTAAAGTGGATTGTTATGTTCCACGGAATCTAATGAAAGTGCTCAACACTGTCAGCTCCTATTTATTCACTTGCAAAATTAAATATTTCAATGGCGTTTTTTTAATACGAGTTTATTAAGAAGTAACTGGGGGAAACACTCTATTAGGTGACTAATGTACTGTACATTTTTGAAAAGACTCGGGGAATTTTAGGTGAGACTATTGGACAGTATTGATAAAAATAATAATAATCCTGGCATTTGATATAGCGCCTTATCACGTCTTCGAGACGTCTCAAAACGTTTCACAGGATATACTGTAAAGTGAATTGACTGCATGTGTGTGCCTGTATATATATATATATATTATGATATTGTTTGCTCTCCTCCGTTAAAGTGCTACTGGATATTTTTGTAACTTTATTACCGATTGCCTCCGAATTGTCTATTTTCTTCCTGGTCACAGCATTCATTAGTTCCCTAGTTCACCTTTGTTCACAGCAGACTTGTGTCAAATGACCTCATATTTGAGTGAGTGTCGATAGCAAATTGCGGCATCTTTCGCCCGTTCAGACCGAGGGAACTGTGGCTGCTAAAGACTTCTCCAGCGCGATAAATGCCTGTAACATCCACTTAATTTTTTAATTAAACTTTAAAGCTCGGAAACTTAATTACTATTTAATACTAGGCAATTAAAGTGTGTGGTCAGGGCTGTCTATATAAAACGCATCAATTTGAACCTGCCATTTGATTAATGGCCTCGCCGATGTAGAAAGTGCACCACAAAAGAGAGCTGCAATAGGGTCATATCTTTAATAGCTGTACAAAGTGCATTTTTAGCTGGTATTCTCTGCAACAATTGAGTCAAAAGTAATATATTGTGTGGTGCCATTATCTGCTTCAGAAGCCCATGCAGTTTGGGTTTTGAATTGAGATTAATTTTAACGCAGATTTTTTGTGTGTGTGGTAAATATGCAGGGCGGTGTTTTGTAAATTTTGATGTATCTGTACCCTTCAAGATGCTCAAAGCAGACCCTAAGATAAATGCTGATCGCTTATTTGTAAGTTGCTGCTTAAGTATATTTAGATTTAAATGAAGCTTGCAATTATCTCATTCCTCCATGTATTAGCTTGCAAGCTTTTCATTGTGACACTTTGCGTAAAAGGTCCTTGAAATTGATATGCATATCATTATTTAAAAAAAAGAATATTTCTAGTAATTCGGAACGAAAACTCAGAAATACAGTTTAAAATTGACACAAGGCCAGAACTCTGTAAACAGACTTGACATCATGCATCAAAGTTTGGAAGGATTATGTCCCAATGAATATGGTTGTTTCATTTTTCTATGAATTTTGTGTTTCTGTAATTATTTTTAATGATCGGTGGCATTCTATAAATTTCTGTTGTGCTTTTACTTATAGGCCACCAAAGGGAAAACTAAGATTTTGTATATTTTGTCATTGGCGCTAACTATATTTTCATTTCTGTGCTGATATTCATTAGCATTCTGCAGGTCTGTGTTTGAATACTGTCATTAGTAAATTGCTGTATATCTTTCCCCTGGAAAACATTACAAAGACATCAGTAGTTAGTCAGAGAAGATGAAATCTGGTAAGAATAGTTCACTGTTGCAGTGGAAGTGCAATGGGGCTGTTTGACACTATTCCTGCTGTGTATGGGGTCCATATTCACAAAGAGAACTGCTTGCATTTCCTTTGCTTAACAGCCTCAAAGTGGCAGTGGGAATCTTGACCTACGCATGCTTTCATGAATGAGGGAATCCAGTTCTAAACTACTGTAATGAAGCATTGGGGCTAAACTGCGTGGAATTTTCAAGCCAATTTTTATTTGCTAAACGCCAGGAATAATTGGTTGTTTGGGTTTGCTGTGACTTGTCCTTTATTGAAGTGTAAATGTTGAGTTGTGACCCATCTGCTTTCCTCTTTACCGTGGTGAGTTTAGGATTAGGGAATGACCCTCTTCTGTGTTGTTGTAAGCAATGCTATTAATCACATCCAGTTTCTATACAGAAGATGCAGTCAATTGCTTTTACTGCTCTGCCTCACCAGCACAATGCTTTATTTAGGATTCAACACTAAACGTATCCTGGATTGTATTAACCTGTATTTTGGATTTGAACTGGGGGATGTCGTGATATTATATATTTTTGGGTCACTACAATAATCGCTTAAAACCACTGCAATGTATACACATTGTGGTGTTTCATTAATCCTACCGTTTACCAGGAAATGGAATTGTTTATGCGCAGGTAAAAAGGTCTCGTCTCAGTTGTCTTAACCACTTTTCTCATCGATTTATCCTGATTAGCAAATTTCTTAGAGTTTAATATTTTCCAAATAAGAATAATAAATTACCCATGTCTGCTGTGAGTTTAAATAATAGAGGCTTTGTGTGTGCAATACGGATTTTGTGATTGAGTCACCAGCTTGAAATATCTTTGTTTTCCTCAGTCAACGAAAGGTCAAATCTGCATAAAATCCCCTTCAGGTTATTCACCAATTAATTGCGAATATTGGGCAAAAATTGTAAAATAGTTATCGGTAATTAAAGGACATAAGTATCAATCAAAGACAAGTCAACGGTAATTGGAGCTTAGTGCTGCATTGCAAGCTTCCACATAAACACAAGGAGCTGTTGAAAGGGTTAACAGTCCTTAATGTAAAACATGTGGCTCAGCAGGGCACAAAGTACTTTTTTTTTTAAAAATTGTCGACAGAACGTTTTTGTCGGCCAGATCTGATAAACAGTGGGTAACATTGGTAAAAACTGTATTAAACAACAATTTGTAAATCACAGTGGGCATTTGGAGCTACAGAGATGGAATGGCATTTGTATAATAATGTCTTGAGAGTTTGCACAGCAGCGATGTTGGGGTGGATGGGTGTTCAGATGCCATAGGGAAGTGAGGGGGGGGGGGGGGGGGGAAATGCTGGATCACATCTGCAGTTCCTTGCTGGACAAGTTCCTGATCTTTGTCAGATCATTAGTGAGACGGACAGAGGCAGTAGGATGGGGGGGGGAGGGGAGGTGGAGGGGGGAGAGATTTTCCTGGTTGGGAGGTATGGCTATTGACAAAGAAATTGAGCAGTAAATCCACCCGATTTACTGAACCTGGATAAGATTCAATTTTCCACTGAGCAGCCCCCCTGCTGCCCCGGGTTTGGTCAATTTAAAGCACCAATCACATCAAGACAGTCCTACAGCACTAAATGGCCTCATAATGAGCAAGCAGGAAGGTCAGTGGAGTGTACACAAGGGGATGTAAGGGGGATATGGGGGATGGGGGGGGGGTTGGAAGCGTGGTTATTATTGCTTTGAACACCAGCCTCAGTGCCATTGGGGAAAGCTACAGAACCTGCAGTAACAGTTGATAAAGAGAGAATTTGTGCAGTCAATATGGTAAAGGGATACTTAAGACATGCTTTTGTGGAGAAAGTCTGGAGTTTGCAGTGTGATGGTTTGGGCAGATCAGAGCTCCTGGTGGGACAATGCTGTTATTGGCTTGGCTTGGCTGCCAAACACTGTTCACTTACTGTTGCGTTGTCCATCCTCTGGGGCTCCCAACTGGTTCAATGGGGCCTGTCATCTGGCTATTTTTAGTGCAATTTATACTGAAGTTTACTCATTGAAATTGAGTTGGACTTGAGTTGTGTGAGTATCAGTGCTAAGTGATCAAAGGAGGAATACTTCTTTCTCTCAGACTTTTTCTGGCTACTCAAATAGCACAGAGATGTACTTACATTAACCAACCCTTGACTGATGATCCTTGCATGTGGAGTTCTGTAGCTCAGGGGTTAGAGCACTCGCCTCGCAAGCGAGAGGACCTGGGTTCGATTCCCAGGCGGGACGAAGCGTTGGGCAAGTTTCTTTACTCCACACGCCTCTGTTTACCAGCAGGAAGTAGGAACCCGGTTGTTAGTCGATTAGCAGATCACTTTTCTGGATGTAATAATTCCGTCACCGTTGTATCTTGCGACTTAGACAATAGTATATGTTCATAATAGAGCTGCCAAACCATTAATCTTAGTATCAAATCAAATAATAATAATTTGGTCACTCAATCCACGACTGTTTGTGGGACGCTGCTGTGCGCAATTGGCTGCTGAGTTTCACCCACAAAATATTCAGTCAATTCACTTTACAGTGTATCCTGTGAAGCGCCTTGAGACGTCTCAAAGACTTCATAAGGCGCTGTATCAAATTCAAGGATTATTATTATTATATGTAATTACCATCAGATGCTCCTCCATTTCTGATGGGGGCAGTTCTTACCATCAGAAATAAGTTATACTTCAATTATTTTAGCTACATATTCCATGGCATTTTTCTAAATGCTTATTTTCATCCGCATAATTCACAGATGGGGATATTGCACATGTTAAACCACGCAAAGACAAATGGAGTGAATTCTTTGTAATGGCATGTCAGGAGGCTGATTTTGTTTGTGTTTGTGTAATTGTTATTGCTGTTTTAGATCATTCCATTGCGCAACCCATAAACAACAACAACGCATTACTTTGTATAACACCTTTCATGTCGGGACGACGTCCCAAGGCGCTGGTGCATTAAAGTGCGTTAATGAATTGCTTTTGCTTTTATGCTTTGTGTTCTCAGCTATTGTACGTCCAGTTGAAGGTCCTATAATATCAATAGCAAATCGCTGTTCTGCTCAGTTGCGAACTGGAATGATTAACTGCAGCTATGTCACTGAATTCTCCTCGCACTCTGCCCAAGCCAAAGCCACGGCATTCTATGAACAGATCTGAAGACTTTACACCTACTCAGACCATGGCTAAATATCCCTTGCGTCCAGAAAGCCTTAGAGACTGGAGAAAATTATCCTCGTCCCAACTTAATTGGTTACAGTAGCAATTAACACCTTAATTGCTGTTTTGAACAGTGTTCATGGTTACTGTTCTCCACCACGTGCATCTCTAGAGGGAAATCACATGCTCTCTTCCTAATGAATGGCATGTCTAAACTGCTCCAAACCCAATCTTGGCCATCAGTAATGGAGTGGCAGTTTTTCTAAATGTTTCTACAGGGAGTCACTGACATTGGGGAGTTGTTCCCCTAGACCACACTCGCTAGCAGCTCAGCTACAGAATGTTGTTTAATAGTAAATAAAATATTCCTTGCATTGATATGGCTCCTTATCACGTTTTCGAGGCGTCTCAAAGCGCTTCACAGGATATAATGTAAAGTGTAGTAACTGCGTATTCTGCGGGTGAAACGCGGCAGCCAATTGCAGTGTCTGTCCCACAAACATTCGTGGATTGAGTGACCAAATTATTATTTTTTATAAAAATGTCCAGAAAGTGATCCTCCAATCAACGAACAAATGGATTCCGACTTACTGCTCGGTGAACAGTGGAGTAAGGGAACTTGCCCAAGGTTTTGCCCTGCCCGGGAATCGTACCCAGGTCCTCTCGCTTGCGAGGCGAGTGCTCTAACCACTGAGCTGCAGGACAGGAGTTGTAGAGGGTGTCTAAGATGGGATTTATTTTGTACATGGGGATTATGAAAAGCTGACAGAAAATGCAACATGTCACAGTGTACGTGTTGTGTTCTATCACATTGGTAGGTGCCCAGCAATGGTTTATTTCTGTGCACACACTCACTGCTTTGTAATATCTTCATGATACCAAGGGCCACAATTGGGGCCTCACTTTTTTGATCAAACGTTCACAATATGAAGAGAGGTGACAAGTCCCTCTCATTGTTCTCTCTTTGACGTAACTTTATATCAGATTTTTCAGCTGTTACTTTGTTGGATTCGCTGCTCTTTTCCTCGGCCTGTCAACCTCACTCAACCTTCTGCTGCATCTCCCGGCTTCGCCTCTTCCTGCTCTTTCTTCATACAATTCACCCCCAACATGTTGATACTTCAGGGCTCCATGTTACAGCATCTGATGCAGACAGCACTGCCAGTGTGTGTTAGGACACAGCCAGCTGACCTGACTGGCCAAAATTCTAAGCACGCTTGCAAAGTACCATATTTTATTCGAATTGCATAACCTATTCCGTTTTAATCATGTCAGATTTCAAGTACACATGTTTATTTATATATAAAAAAACACACAAAACAACTTATCCCAATGTAAACCACTGAAAGTTACAGGTACATATCTCATTGCCATTCTGCCTCGAAAATTATGTGGTTGAGTGCAGTTTATTTTTCAGTAATCCTATTGTATATCCAATATCTAATCATGACTTCAATCCCACGGATTCTGAGTGAACCCACCAAATAGCTATAAAGCCATTCCATATTTTTCTTTGGCCAAATCTTTGTGGGGAGAAAGAATCTGAACAAACATACGTTGCCTTTTTTTTCACAATTGTTGAATATTCTCTTTGCAGTGTTTGTCTATTTTAGTTTTTAATTTGACTTTAATCTTCATTCAGTAGCTATTTTTACCACGGTCATTTAAGTAGAATAAAGTAATTGTCCCATATTCCTGAAAAACACACTGTTCTGTTAATAGAGTGAGCAAGGGTACATACAGGGCTTCGAGTAATACAAAAATAATATAATAATAATCTTTGCATTTGATCTAGTGCCTTATCAGGTCTTCGAGACAGAATATACTGTAAAATGAATTGATTGTGTATTTTGTGGGCGAAACGCGGCAGCCAATTGCGCACAGCAGCGTCCCACAAACAGCCGTGGACTGAGTGAACTTATTATTATAATAATACACAAAACTAGAAATTTCTTGCTTACCCTTTTGCCACCTCATGCTGTATGTAATTTCCGTTGAGGTGTTAAGTTTTGAGAAAGCACCTTAGAGAGGCAGGGTAAAAGAACAAGATAGAACGAAACATGAGAAGTCATGGGGGGAAAATAAAAAAAAATACACTCCCTTTTGTTATCAAATGTACCGCATCGAATTAAATAGCGAATGCCAATGTGTACATAGGCAAGACGTTTTCTCTCTGTGGGAAAATTCGAGAGATCTGTAATTTTTTGTGAGGTGTGACTGGAATTTTGGAAAAGGGGAACTTAAGTTTTTAGATCCCTTTAAGTCCCTGAGGTTGGATTCTAATCAGTGCTGAGCTGTCTTAAATTGGTGTATCTCATTCAGTTTCAAAGGGATATGCCAACTGAAGACAGCTGAACACTGATTAGCCCCAAACCCCTGGGACTTCAACTTTTTTTTTTGAAAATCCTAACAGGAACCCTATCCTCGCTAGAGCCTGTCCACCTTAAAGCAATGTAAGGATGAACTGTGTGCCTCAAACTCAGGCCAGAGCCCATTGGGCTCCCCTTAAGCTTTCTAATGTTATTAAAGAGCCCAGTCATGGGTCACGGCTTGGCTCTTTAATAACATTAAAAAAAAAGGCATTCAGCGCTGGTTTACAGACCTCTGTGCTTGCTCTCTGTTACACATGCACAGAGCTCGCTGGATCCCATTGAGAGTGATTTTTGGAATAGGGAATATAAATCCTGTTTCCTGCTCTGAACCGCTCTATTGCTGGAAAACGATGACAAACTGTTCCAGCAGTATAAATGAGGTATTATTACTGTATTTCTCTTTCCCCACTCTATAATAAAAAATAATCCTTGCATTTGATGCAGCGCCTTATCACATCTTTGAGACGTCTCGAAACCCTTCACAGAATACATTGTAAAGGGAATTGACTGTATATTTTGTTGGTGAAACGCGGCAGCCAATTACACACAGTAGTGTCCCACAAACAGTCATGGATTAAAGTGACCAAATTATTATTTTTTTTAATTTTGAAGGGATTATTACCCCTGGAAAAGCGATCTGCCAATCAACTAACAACCGGGTTCCTACTGACTGCTGCTAAACAGAGGTGTGTGGAGAAAGGAAACTTGCCCAACATTTAGCCCTGTCCGGGAATGAAACCCGGGTCCTCTGGCTTGTGAGGCGAGTGCTCTAACCACTGAGCTACAGGACTCTAACCAGCTACAGCAATTTATCACTAATTCCTTTGGTTGTAAAAACTTTCTTTAAAAGTCTTACGTGTATCAAATGCCTTCTGAAAACCCACATAAAATGACATTGACGGGGTACCCCTGGTCCATTTAGTTTAGCTCCTTCTTCAAACAATTCCAATGGATTTATGAGGAATGAATGGCCAGTGGCATCTCAACTATGTTGGCTACTCCTTGTTGCATCTGTGCTCTTAGATGAGCATAGAAAGCATCCTGTATAATGCTTTCAAGTATTTTTCTCTTCCACAGATGTAAAACTAGCTAGCCTATAACTTCTGCCTAATGTCCTAGTCTGGTTTTGAATAACAGGATAACATTTGTTTGGGAATGCTGAAAAACACTTTTTATTCTCACATTTCCTTGAAGATTCTGGCTTGCATTGGTCTGACCCAACTGCCTTGTAGATGTTTAATTGACATTTGCAGTAATGTGGTTTCCTTTAACCGCAGTCCTGATTTGTTAAACTGGTGCGTGAAAAAACATTGTTTAGCATATTTGCCACCTCCTGATCTATTGCTATTTTATCCCTTCAAGAAATGATCTGATCTCTGATATGCCAGCTCCTGCTTATGTGGCTAAAGGCACATTCTTTCCGACCTGGTTGATGATGTCTGCAGTCTGATTTTCAATTGCCCTTTTATTTCCTGTTAGTCTCATTTTACGTTAACTTCATACTGCCTTTTATATGGCTCCAGGTTCTTACTGTTTTAATAATAATAATCATCTTTGCATTTTATATAGCGCCTTATCATGTCGTTGAGACGTCTAAAAGTGCTTCAAAGCGTATACTATTTGAATCCTCAAAGAATGTTTGGATTAATATAATAATAGTTCTTGCATTTGATATAGCACCTTATTATGCCTTCGAGACATCTCAAAGCGCTTCACAGGATACACTGTAAAGTGTAGTGACTGTATTTTATGGGTGAAATGCGGCAGCTAATTGTGCACAGCAGTGTCCCACAATCATGGATTGAGTGACCCAACTACTATTTTTTTTGAAGGGATTATTACCCTCGGAAAAGTGATCGACTAACAACCGGGTTCCTCCTTACTGCTAGGAGTATTCATAAAATCTTGGGATCGATCATGATTCCTTACAGTTGCTTAATTTTAACAGGAGGTAGAGATGACAAGGTTCCCTCTATAGAACGGAAAGATTGCTGAGTTTTAAGTGATTGCCTTTATTTCTATGCAGGGCACTGTTTAACCTGTCAAACAAGGCATCACTTCAGTAAACACTCGGGGGATCAGAACCCTATTCATTGTCTATTTTAAACCCAAGTAGAGACCGTACGTTTTAGATGTTGACTGAGTTATGTGCAGGAGCATCAACTTCTTCCTCACCACCCCCCCAGCCCCTCCCCAATTTAAATGTTCTCTCTCTTTCTACCTCTCCCCCTGACCCTCTGCCTCAAACCCTTCCCTGGCTAATAAAAATAATGCAGATGAACTGCTTTCATTGTGTTGTCAGTTGCCAACTTATAGAATTAGCAAATTATAGCACAGAGCAAGGCCATTCAGCTCAAGGAATCTTTGCTGGTTTCATCTAACTAATGCCTGTAACCTTCCCAAAGGCATCTCTTCAAATCGTGTATACAATTCTCGCTTTTAATGTCATAGTTTTAGCTTAAATAGTTACTTGAGACAGGCAAACCGTTCCATTTTCTCTGCAGACACAAGTTCCTCCTAACCTCCTTAACTCTGATCTTCTGCTCCCTGAGTTGCCAGCCAGCAAGGATATTCTTTCACTATTTATCTTCTCAAAACCTGCTAGAATTTCAAAAGAAACTCTTGTCAGATCCCCTCTTAATCATCTGTGTTGCAGTGAAAACAGCCAATCGTGTTTCCAAGCACTAATCTTATAACTATAACCTCCTGGTGTTTGGTATATTCCACGTGGACCATCGCTGTACACACTCTCGTGTTCCTCTCTGTATTAGGGCACCCAGAACTCCGCATCCCCTTCAGTCCTCTCCGTGTTGAAGGCAAGTTGCCACCCCATCAACAACAGCAGGAAGATCTCCAAGTACAATTTAGAGGTGGAGAAGGAAGGGGCAAGGCATTAGCTAAAGAGGAGAAGCTTCCATTCCAAAAGAAACTGGGAGTTAAAATCAAGAGAAATCTAATGTTTTGCATAATGTATCAACACTTGTTCAGCTAACAGAATCTTTGTTCAGTGTTTATTAGCGAGCATGTTGAAGTTAAGTTGTAGGGTGTGAAGTTTAAATTAAAAACATGTTTATGTTTGGTGGTGACCTTTCCTAGTTCTTAGTTCAGCAAGACAAGTCTTTGCATTTCCAAATACCAGTGTATTTACTGACTCCGCGGCTTGACAAATGTTGTTTGAAATGGAAATGCAAAATGTACTTGTTAGCAATGCACCATGAATCCCCAATCCTGAACGAGAATGAAATATCAGTTTAAAATCAAAATTCAAAACGCTAGCCCACAAAATACACAGTTACTACAAATTACAGTATACCCTGTGAAGCGCTTTGAAACATCTTGAAGACACGATGAGGCGCTATATCAAATGCAAGGATTATTATTATTATTCATCAGTAGAAAAACAAGGAATAATCTTATTGTTTTTAGCAGTTTATAATGCAATATCTTATAAGGTTTGGAATTAGTTGAAGACTGTCCACACATACGTAGATGTTAATCGTGTCACCATGTTGATGTTGGCAGATTGTTAATGCACAGTGGACTAAAATATCCTGTTTCAATTAAATGAAGAAGTGGCTGTCTATCTGTTAAGTGTATTGGTGTGAAAGCTCAGCTCTGATGAGTTTATAGCAGAGATTATTAAAATGTGTTAGCAGCAGTGGATTTTTTTCACTGAAGTGCTTTCTGTGAATTTACAGCTAATTTGCTATTTACCTGTGTCCTTGTGTGTATGTATGTGTGGGGGCGGGGTTCGGGTGTGGTGTGTGTGTGCGTGCGTGTGGTGGGTGTGTCTGTGGGGTGTGTGTGAGTGGGGGGTGTGTGTTTGGGGTGTGTGTGCGTGTGGTGTGTGTGTCTGGTGTGTGTGCGTGTGTGTGTGTGGTGGGTGTTTGTGCATGTGTTGGTATGTTATATGTTCCCGGGCAGAGACAGCTTGAGTAGCATTTCCCTGAGGTCTTAATTTAAAATCCTCTTTCACTGTCTTCCTCATCTGGTTAACAGCAGTATATGAATAAAGGCGATCTTCTATTGCAATATCAATTATTATTCATAAATGTACATCTTAAGCTGTCCTTGGAAAGTAATGACGGTGTTTTTTTCACACACAAAAATGCCCACATTCCTGCTGAGGAACAGGATAGGAAACGTTTGGTTGCAGTGAAGGATTGCAGTAGAGATTTTATTAATTCAGTCTCTGTGTCAAACACCGAATAGATGTGTCTTGAGAATGACAAGGAACAGGAACAAGACACCATTCATATAGGGGGGAATGCTCCTTGTTTTCTCGAATAAGGGCTGCATTCATCTTGACTCTCTTAATTAAGTCTGAGTAATTGCTGAGCATGTGCAGTCAACAGATCTGTTTGTCAGACGTGAAACATATACATCTTTGTGTGGATTCGCGACCGAACAATAGTTCAATTTTGAGTGTGTCACGCTGGATGTGGAAGTGAATTATTTACAAATATACTCCAGCGGCACACTCTGCCACATCTAGACAGACCCGTTGGGTTTGCACTGTGTTGGATGGAGGCCGAGATGGTTAATGACCGCCTTGAAGACTGCTTGATCTCCAGTTTAATGAATTGATTTCGAACCTAAATGCTTCTGAAACATTTGGATCAAAAGGAAATGAAACGCGGACTGGTTTGGCTTGCGTTCTGACTGGAGTGCCCGGGGATATGGCTCGGGAGTGGTGATATGTGGCAAACACACCAGTTGTTAGGGATGTAGGAACAGGAGGAGGCCATTCAGCACCTCGAGCCTGTTCCGGCATTCTAATAGATCACGGTTGATCTGTACCCCAACTCCAAATTCTCCTTCTTTGTACTATATTCCTTGATGCCCTTACCGAATTTAAAAAAAAGTCATCCTTGAATTTGGTACAGCGCCTTATCACGTCTTCGAGACGTCTCAAAGCGCTTCACAGGATACACTGTAAAGTGTAGTGACTGTATATTTTGTGGGTGAAAAGCAGCAGCCAGCAGCGTCCCACAAGTAGTCGTGGATTGAGTGGATTTTTTTTTAAGCGATTATTACCCCCAAAAAAAAGCGATCCGCCAATCGACTAATTCTCACTATTCGAGGAGTTTTGTGTAGTTTCTCATCCAGTTCCATGAGTGTATCAAGTTTTTGCAGTTATTATTTAAATCAAAAATTTGCTGGAGATCTTTTGTAGAAAAGATTTCTCGTTGGGCTTTGCGGCCTTTAGATTAGTGATGTCCTTGAAAATAATGCTATTTTCTGTTTTTAAAAAATGTGATGCTGATCTTCCATTTGGTCACATTTGAGGGGCAAATACCTCTAAACTTAAGCAGGTTACACTACAGAAAGCACATTTTGAAATTGTTTTTTTTCTGTACATCACATTGGAACTGCTTTGAATATCACATTTTGGTGGTAATAACCATACTTATGGGCTGCACCTGAAGACCTTCCTTTTCGACCGTACCTACAGTCACCTCCCCCCTCCCTCCGCCCCCTCTAACCGGCTTGGTGTCATTCTGCGCCACAGTTGAGCGCTCTGGGATGCTATCCTGCGCGAGGGGCGCTGTGTAAATGCAAGTTTTTGTTTAAAAAAAGGAATTTTATTTAAATTTTATTTTAGAATGAAGTTAATCTTTTTCATCTGTGGCGTTGATCAAACCCCTACATGTGGGTGATGTTTATGTGACATCAATTTGCAAGTCTCTTTCAAACATTTATTTTATATATAAAATGTTATTATTACCTGGTAACGGTTATGTTCTTGATTATTCCAGTTTGGTGATTGACTGCTTTTTTTTCCTACTGCTACATAAAGTTTCATTATGTGTTCTCACACACTTGCCATTTGCCATTACCTTTAAGAACTGTATTGCAGCGTTTATCAGTTCAAACCATCTGCATTTGACGTGCAAATTGCAGAAAGTTACGAAAGGTGAAATCTTATCTTTGCGTGCAATCTCTGGAGATCTGGAACATTGACCAGATGACTTACGCGCCTGCCTGCTATTTCCACATCATTTCTATTTACAGCAGTCGGTTCTTGTGCATTGCAGCCCCGCATTAAAAGAGAGTTGGGATCGCTTGTAGATGTTTGAGGAAATTCCTTTTTGGCGCTGCGTTAGTTTAGGGAATTCCACACAGATCCTATCGACTGAGAACCGTTATTTGGGACACCACAGCACACAGCCACACACACACCCACACACCCATAAACCATCCACACATACCCACAAACACACCACACACACACACACCGATTAACCATCCACACACTCACACACACCACCCACACACCCATAAACCATCCACATACACACACCACCCACACACCTATAAACCATCCACACAGCCACACACTCACACACACCACCCATATACCATCCACACACACACACCACACACATACACACACACCACCCACACACCCATAAACCATACACACAGCCACACTCACAAACACACCACCCACACACCCATAAACTATCGACACACACACACACACACCACCCACATACCCATAAACCATCCACACTCACACACACACCCATAAACCATCCACGCAGCCACACACACACCACCCACACACACACGCACAAAAAAAAAGCTTTTCAGCTGCGATTGAAACAAGCGTGTTATAATCAATCACCACCAGAGCATTATTATTGAAAAATATGACGTTCCTTTTTTTGCCGGCTTGCTTTGGCTATAGGTCAAAACTATAAAAAAATCAAATCTAAACACTGGCTTCTGTGTTTCTTTTATGGGCGCCTGTGAAATTGTGTGATCTATGTCTAATATTAATAAATCAGAATACCACCATACTTTTACCATTTAATTTTTATGAAACTGTGTAGTTTTTTTACCAGATATTTGAACTCATATCAAATATTTGCTAATAATAATCCTTGCACTTGAAATAGCGTCTTATCAGATCTTCGAGACGTCTCAAAGAGGTTTCACTGTATATTTTGTTGGTGAAACGCGGCAGCCAATTGCACACAGCAGTGTCCCACAAACAGTCGTGGATTGAGTAACCAAATTATTATTATGTATTTTTTGAAATGATTATTACCCTCCGGAAAACTGATCCGCCAATCGACTAACAACCAGGTTCCTACTTAGTGCTGGTAAACAGAGGCGTATGGAGTAAGGAAACTTGCCCAATGTTTCGCCCTGACCCGGGAATCAAACCCAGATCTCTTGCTTGCGAGGAGAGTGCTGTAACCACTGAGCTACAGGACTGATTGCTTAAAGAAGTAGTTTCTAAAAACACAGATTTCAAATGCATCCTCTGAAATGTTTGATATTAGGTGAGCACAAAACAGGTGAAATTGTGCATTCTATAATAATAAGAATTCATATCAAATGTTTGCTATTAACAATCCTTGCATTTGAAATCGCGTCTCAACATGTCTCAAAGCGCTTCGCAGAATATACTGTAAAGTGGATTGGCTGTGAATTTCGTGGGCGACACAAGTTCTGTGAATTCTATAGCTTTAGTTAGTCACTGAAAGTTTAATTTGATGATTTAATATTTGCAGAGATAGTGTCAGACCAGTTGGCTGCTATCAGCCAAGTACATATTCTAGCAGATGTATGGTATTAGTGCTGAAGGATTGGGTGGGAGGTGTTCACGTTACCGAGCTGAGTGTTACACAGTGAATGGTCTGCTGATAAATGTGAATATGTGTAATTTGTACCAGCTTCCATTTATCAGTTGTTAACTGACTGAAATGTGAAACAGATTAAGAACCTCATTCAAATATCAGATGTCATTGATAAAATCACTTTGTACTATGGGGACTTTGGCTGGTAATATTGCACGTTTTTATATGCCTGGTTGCTCTCTGCTTAATATTTACATTGGAATATTTTATAAATATGATCATGTTCATTCTAAAATAAATAACAAACAATCCTCGCATTTGATCCAGCTCCTTATCCCATCTTTGAGACGTCTCGAAGCGCTTCACAGAATATACTGTCAAGTGCTCCTACCCCACATGAAGGGAACTATATAAACCCAAGTTGCTGCTGTTGTAAAGTGGATTGACTGTATATTTTGTGGGTGAAAAATCATAATGTAATAGCAAGGCGACATCAAACCAGCCCCTGTCATGTTGTATCATGTGACTTTACGACACAGTATGACATTGACTGTAACCCTGTTTCCGCTTCATCTGAGGATCTGCATTAAGTCATGGATGTGGTCTGAGTCCTAACTATGTTCAATAAGCGCAGAGTCCTTCCTCTCCTTGATCGAATTGCAAGCTTTCGGTCTCTCCTTTTGTATCAAACTCAATGCAGAATGGAGCGTGCATTGTTTAACGTGGAGGGGAGGGAGAGGGGAGAAGGAGGGAGTGCAGGTTCCTGCAGGCTTTGTATTTGGAACCATACGTGGGAAGTACGTTCATCCATTAAAAGCTTTTATCCTTCATCCATTAAACATCGTCTCTTTGGAACAACTACAAATACAGTTTTGACATATATAAATGTAACATAAAAATAAATGCCACCTAACTTTACGCTTTTCTTAAACGTAATTGTAGAGAACTACGGATGGTGAAGTGTTCAACGATTCTGTCGCATTGTATTTATGATGTTCATCATCAGGCATTTTAACACCAAGTCCTTGTTTTTTCAAATGTTTAAAGGGCGGGGGGGTGGGGGAACCTTGGTATTCAGGAATGAAAGGATTCCTGCTTGCTTGACTGCAAAACCCTGAGATTGCACAAAGTGCTTGCACAATGCTTTAGTAACATTTCAGGGTAAAGCTGCAATAGAACAAGGCTCCCTCCAGTCTGGGATTTAAATAAAACCAGCGTTTTACCAGTAAAGTCCTGTAACTCTTAGCAAAAGGTACTTAGCTTCCACAGAGCATGTTTTGTGCAGTGGTGTAGAGCACATTTTACAAGGCATTAACTTGTGCACAGATCCTGCTGCAATCATGGTGAGTGACACTGTGATCTTTTGCAGTTTGAAATCTGTAATCACCAACATAGCCGAGAATGTCTTTAGCGAGGGAATTCTTTTATCCTCCTTATATTTTTTTTTAAAAAAAAAGCTTCGGGTGACCATGACTGCATAAACGCTTGCTCGGCATGCAGGCGGCTTTTTAAAGTGACAAAATGTGTGGGAAATTGATGGGCATTAAATAAAAACTGTAAGTGAATCAAAAACTACTGACGTTCACAGATTTACTGGTTCACAGAGACACCAGCAACGGAATGCAGTAGGTGTATGGCAAGCTGGAACACACTGAGGAGGGTTTGAATAGGAAATACTATTGGGCCTGGCATTTCTATTCAGCTACGTGCACTGTGACACAAGTACAGTATGTTTATATAATTAGCAGATTATGCCTTGTCACACTGTAATTCTGAATGATTGACAACAGGACGGTAACCAACCACAATAGCCCACCATTCTATCTCACACACAAGCACTTTCCCTTTGTTACTGACGTAGTCAGCTTCTTCACACAGTTTTTTTTTGATTGACAAATCTTTTCTGTAGTAAAATGAGGCAGATCAGCGAGTGCAATCTAATCACAATGCAAGGGGTGAATTACCGCAAATTTGAGCCCTTTTCAAAAGCTGCTCAACACTGAGCAGATTCCTCGTGGTGGCGGATACTGTTTGGCTATTTTGTCACTTTACGTGACGAAAACAACTGTTTTGACGTAAAATAAAAAATAAATCCTGATGTGCTAAAATCATTCTGACTTATAGTTTTAGTTCACATTCCGGGGTGTGACCATATCAACATGTCCACTTGCTCTGCTCAGCAGGCTCCAGCCAACTCCACATCCCCAGCCCGGCTAAACCCACCATCGCTAGTCGGGTCTCCAGCCTCTGCCCCTCTGAAAGGATGTTCCCCGAAATATGTCTATATATCGTCATCAGCGGCCGTGCCTTCAGCCACGGCCAGCCCCAAAGCTTTGGAACTCTCTCCCCCAATCCCTCCACCTTGCCCCCTCCTTCCCCTCGACTGAAGACCTTCCTCTTCGACTGCACAGTCACCTCCTCTCTTCCTCTCCCCGGCTCAGCGACAAGCTCCGCCACTGTTGAGCACTCTGAGACGCTGCCCGCGTGAAGGCCGCTATATAAAAGCAAGTCATTGTTGTCCCTGTAATATGTTCAGCTATTTTACATTTTCCCACCATCTTTCCCACTTTTCTGCTGGGGATTGGGGATGAGGGAACATTTCTTTGCTGTGGCTGGAGCTCACAAACCTAGTGGATGTTTTATATAAGAAAAAACTAAGGCAAATGTCGATTGGCATTGAAAGTGCAAGTTTCTGCTCATTTGAGGACTCTCACACAGTAGTTAGGTCAGGGGAATGCATCCAATTGTAAAACTGTTACTGGTAGAGTGCATGTCGTTTCAATGTGATTAAAAGCTCCGTAAAATCCCTAAAAGATATTCTTCATTACATCCCTGGCTCCAGCTGCACATTTTGTGTGCCTTAGAGACGGACTGGGCGCTGGGCGGAATCTGGCTTCTCTCTTGAGATTGCAGAATACAGGTTAGTCTTCAATATCAATTCTAGGAACGTAAGTACAGGAGGAGACCATTCAGCCCCTCGAGCCTATTCTGCCATTCTATTAGATCATGGCAGATCTGTACCTCAACTCCAATTACCCGCCTCTGCACTGTATCTCGCGATATCCTGACCTTAACAAACATCTAGAGTCCTGTAGCTCAATGGTTAGAGCACTCGCTTTGTAAGTGAGAAACCTGAGTTCAATTCCAGGCAGGTCAGGGCGAAACCTTGGGCAAGTTTCCTTACTTCCTCACGCCTAATAATAATCCCTCCAAAACCCAAAACAATAATAAATTGGTCATTTTCAATCTACGACTGTCTGTGGGACATTGCTGTGCGCAATTGGCTGCCGCGTTCGCCCACAAATATACAGTCAATTCACTTTACAGTGTGTTCTGTGAAACGCTTTGGGACGTCCTCCCGACGTGAAAAGCGCTATATCAAATGCAAGGATTATTATTTATTATTATTATTATCTATCCACCTCAGTCTTGAATTTTCTTCCCAAATACTTTATATTCTTGAATTCCCACTATCCCCTCTCCCGCCTGTGTACACACACACGCACACTCTGTCTCAGTCTCTCTCTCACACACACATGCAATAACATAGCGCAACAGGATGAATGTAGGCTGAAAGCACCAGTGAAGTAAATGGTTTGAAATCATTGGCATCTCCCATTACCTAAAACTGCGCGGTGGGCAATTTCAGGCTATGCCTCGCACAGCCAGCCACAGCCAGCCAGCTCTCTCTGATTCATGATTCACTTCTAAATCAAACTGCATCCAGGGGAGATGAGTTTTATTGAATCCTTAGTTACGGCTCCGGTAGAATTTACACAGGACTATTTACTCTGAAGCTAAATCCAGTCTGTAGCAAATGCCCTCTGGGAGTACACCATTTAATAAAACAGAACAGTGCTTTAAGAATAACCTATGTGCCAGCCATGACAGGTAGATTTCAGATTGAGGCTGGTGATGTTCTCATTATACCTGTCCAAACACACGGACCATTTTCATTTAGAAAATTGCCTTCTGTTAGTTAACATAGGGATACATGTTTCGAGCTACACCCTAATACTCACCTGTCCAAACAGATATTTTAAAAACATTTGAAACAAATATTTCAAACAGATATTCTAAATGACTCTTTGTGGGGCAATTGACTGCTGCATTTTGCGCACGAAATACACAGTCACTCCACTTTACAGAGTATCCTGTGAAGCGCTTTGAGAGGACTCAAAGGCATGATAAGGCGCTATACCAAATGCAAGGATTATTATTATTGTTATTATATTAATCCAAACATTCTTTGAGGATTCAATAAAACTCATTTCCCCTGGTTGCAGTTTGGCAAAGTCATATAACTGTTATAGAAGTTTTCATTTTATCTTTCATCGTATGTCCTAAGTTACGTTTATGAGTGTTGGAGTGTGGAAGAGACAGAATGCTACAATTCTGTTCATTTCATGTCAGGAATGCCATATCGTTTATTACTCTATTTTATTTATTCACCTGCTGTTCTGAACACAGCAGTGAACAATGTGCAGAGAAGGGAATTTTTGACAAACCTGGACATAGTTTGTATTCAGCAATTGATGGAGTAATATATATTCACGTTGACTCCTTGTTGCAATAGCAAAATAATAGTAGTGTGACATTCAAGGTAAGCTGGCAAACAGATCCGACAGGAGTCTGAATACTGGATACTCGCTGGGCATAATGTGTACACTCTTGGTAAAAGGACTTGTAATGTATATGCACATATTATTCATTATTTTAACAAGAATTGGTTAAACTGAGCATTTTCTTTAATAATAATGATAATAATTTGGTCACTGAATCCACAACTATTTGTGGGACGCTGCTGTGCGCAATTGGCTGCCGCATTTCGCCCACAAATATACAGTCACTACATTTTACAGTATATTCTGTGAAGCGCTTTGAGACATCTTGAAGACGTGACAAGGCGCTGTATCACATACGAGGATTATTATTATATATAGAAATCTCAATACGTTTCTTTTATTTGAGGGTTTTTATCTCTTCATTCTTGCATCTTTAGTTAGCGTGAACTGATTTTATTCTGTTTTGATAATGATTTAATCCTGAAAATGTAAAAAAAATTCTGCTGCCAAATTTGATAAAATCTTGTGAAATGTAATTTAAAAAGGTCAGTGCCCCTAGTACAGTCTGAACTTTATTTCTACTTCCTCATTTATTATATTCATTGGTTCAGCTGTCTTATGTTAGCTGTGTAACAGACCAGTTCCGACATGACACATTCATATCCAACCTAGTCCTTTTGTTGCGGGAAAGTTTATATAAGACTGTGTCTTACAATAATAATAATAATCCTTGCATTTGATAGGGTGCCTTATCACGTTATTGAGATGTCCCAAAGCACTTCATAGAATACACTGTAAATTGGATTGACTGTATTTTGTGAGCAAAATACTTGAAAAATCATTGAAATAATGAATGCTTGTGTTTTTCACATGTTGTTCCCCCCCCATCTCCATCCCCTCCAAATAAAATACCAGTCAGGGTGAAAGGAAGATTAAGGTAAAACATGTGAATGTTTAACTTTTCACTGGAAACCTCAAAGGACCGAGGTTTTCACCAAATTCCCAAACAACAGTTGGTGTTTCATTCCCATTTCTATAAAGCGCATGTGTGTATTCCTAAAGCCTAATTAATCAGTGTTTGTTGATATAAGGTTCTTGCGTTCAACAGGCAGCACTTTGTCTCAGTCTCAGTCATAGTCACAGAAACATGAAGCCTTCATGGTAGCAATTGGGTGTTGTGTTGTCCACTTACACACCACCAAAAGCTTTAAAGGAATAAAATGGAGGATTCTGTTGCCTTCTCCACAGGCTGTGATCTGGCAAGTAAATGGTTTTATACAGGGCCGGTATGCGGTGTTTCCCCTCTATATAAAGGTTGTATGTGTTCAACATTGTTTGTTATTGGTGACAGTAAAACATTTGTAGATAAGCCAGAGTTAAGCCTTTGTGTAAAGCAATGATCATAAATTGTAACAGGCTGAGATGGGACGTGGGGCAGGCTGATTATTGTTAAACTTTAAACGCAGTTAGGGAGAGCAAAATATTATAACAGTAATAATAATAATAATCCTTCCATTTGGTATAAGGCCTTATCACGTTGTTGAGACGTCTCAAAGTGCTTCACAGGATATACTGTAAAGTAAATTGACTGCGTATTTTGTGGGCGAGACGTGTTATATCTTTATATATTTTGATAATATGGCACCTACTTATAATATCGTTTGGAGAGAATTCTTTTAGTTCTGAGATATTGAACTCTTCAACTGACGGCTGGTGCTCAGATCCAGCAGATTTCTCTCCAGCTGATACTTTAAACTTGTGTTCATTGATTGATGACATTTTTACATCTCAATGGTATTTGAGGAGGATGGAGAGTCCTGAAGCATATTTTGCTGTTAGAGGATTGGAGATTGGCAGCTGTCTCCTCACTAAGTTTTCCAGGAACTCGGACACCCACAGCATTAGTAGGTCATTGAAAATATATATCTTTTTGTTTAAAAAAATATAGCTCCAGCTTTAGATGGTATTCACTGGGGACCTGATTATAATTGTACCTTGTACAATTATTTCTCCCGTATTCGGTTTCCTTTCTTCATTGACTCATCTCAAAGTCAGACCAGTTTGAAATAGCAATAAGGTAAGAACACAAAACACCCATTAACCCAGCTCAGGTCATCCTACTAACACGTTCACCTCAATCCCACTGCCTCCCCCAATCCCAAAATCTCAACCCCATGTCTCCTCAGACCTGACATCAATTCCCACATATCTCTCCACTTGCTGTGTAACCCACAATCTGTCTCTTTATAATAAATAATAATTCTTGCACGTGATATAGCGCCTTATCACGTCTTCGAGGCGTCTCAGTGCGCTTCACAGAATATACTGTAAAGTGAATTGACTGTATTTTGAGGACGAACATTTGTCTGGAACAGCACCAAACTAGTCTGTATTAGAAAGAATTCTATTTCATTTTAAGACTAAGGTAAATGTTGAGTTTCCCGAAACGGAAACACTGCCCCAGTGCAATGCATAACGTTAACCACAGACCGTGACCTGGGGACTACTCTTGGATTCGGTATTGGCTCGGCTAGGAAATGGGAACGAAAGGTTCGAGCTCCTCATTTGCTATCTCGTGATTGCTGCTGGAAAGTGCTCACATGAAAAAAATAATAAAAGTTTAGTCACTCAATCCACAACCATTTGGGGGACGCTGCTGTGTGCAATTGGCTGCCGCGTTTCTCCCACAAAATTTACAGTCTCTACACTTTACAGTACATTTTGTGAAGCGCTTTGAAACGTCTAAAAGATGTGATAATGCGCCGTAATCAAAATGCAAGGATTATTATTCTATTTATTAGGATGATGCCATTGCATGTGAATAGCCTGTTGATGCTGCCCGGACTTGTGTTTGGATGAGGCAGTGAAGAGCTATTGGCGTCTCTAGAACTGTCTCACACAGAGTCACTGATCAGGGAGGGATTATAGCAACAAATGTTTGCACTTAAACTTAACTCTTGGTTTTTAGCTCTCGGATTAAAATCACCTTCCAGTTCTCTTTTTCTGATTGCTCCCAAAGTTTGTTGTTAGGAACATAGAAACATAGGAACAGGAGTAGACCATTCAGCCCCTCGAGCCTGTCCCGCCATTCTGTAAGATCATGGCTGTTTGGTACCTCAACTCCAATTACCCGCCTCTGCCCCGTATCCTTTGTCACCCTGACCTAATAAAACTCTACCCTCCTCAGTCTTGAAATTTTGCACAGATCCAGTCATAATCCAAAAGAATAGTTTGTTTTTCCATGAACATCGTCTATTCCCTTCATTGTTTGAGTAACTAAATTCCACGCTGCGGTGAAACTTGTCGTGTCAATGAATTGCACCGGAATCTGTCTTTCATCTGTGTTGCATGTCTCAAGGCAGCATGGGATGCCAGTGTGGTAACATTAAGGTCATCACACTGCTGTCGTGCTATATACCTGCGATGGTGGATTTATTAGCAGAACCTGGAGTGAGCGATATCTGCCACAGCCTCTCTGGGACTCTGTGTGCAAAAACGATTAGGATTCTCTGCCATCAATACGCCGACCATGTGCTGTTGTTCTGTGATATTGGGGCTGCTTTGAGCAATGGCTCCAATCTGATTACTTTATTTCTTTAGGTTTGTGAATCTCCAGCTCTGCAACCACACTCTGGGGTATATGCTGAGCCCGGCTGTGTTGGTGTGTGTGCTGTGTGCGTGTGTGTGCGTGTGTCTATGTGTGCGTGTGTGTAAGCAGTCACATGTTTTAGGAATCCAGAACACAGGAGTCTAATCTTAAAATTAGAGTCAGGCTGTTTAGGAGTGAAATCAGGAGGCAGTTTTCTACCCAAAGGCCGGTGGGAATCTGGAACTCTCCCTCTCTCCCCCGAAAGGCTGTGCATTACCGCTGAATCCATTCACATTTTCAAGACTGAGGTGGGTAGATGTCTGTTAGGGTCAGGGGGTCAAGGGATAGGGGGCAAGGACAGGTAATTGGAGTTGAGGTACAGAGAGGCCATCTTATAGAATGGTGGAACAGGCTTCAGGGGCTGAATGGCCTCTTCCTGTTCCTATGTATCTATGGGTACCACAGCTTCACCAAATCACACACACACACACACACACACGCGCTGAAACGGTTGTGAATACAGAACCTTGATCTCCATTTGGAGGGTTTAACATCCTGACACAAAATATCATTAACTAAATTGAATATAAATCTTGCTTTTTGGCCAAGGGTGGTTTTTTTTGTCATCAAACAAAGCAAACGCGGTGGGGGAGTTGATATAGAAATTGTTTATATAAAAAAAAGTAGATTTCTGTGACTCCCTTGTCAGTGCTGACGATTACATTTTTTCTGCACACTTCTCTGCGTATATTAATGCCGTTACACGAGGAGCAAGTAACCTGTCTCTAAATAAATGAAGTGGATGATGAATGTTAAATAAAATGCGATGATGTATGCTTCAGGTATTAATGGCGCTCGATTGACTGGTAACTTCAGTTTAATTGGTTCATCAGAGACGTGGTGACTCGTCTCCCAACTCCCAGGAGAAGCCTATTTGCAGGTCCCACACTCTGAAACACAACCTTCCTAACTCCTGACGAAGAATGGTTGGTATGTGTCTGATATTTACACCAGTTGGCACAGACCAGTTGTGTCGTTTGTTTTTTACGTGTGTATCACCTATAACCGTCAGGTAAACAGCCAACGATTATCCTTGTTCCGCGCTTTGCAATTCCTTCAAAAAAAATAATAATAATTTGGTCTCTCAATCCACGGCTGTTTGTGGGACAGACGCTGCTGTGCGTAATTGGCCGCCGTGTTTCGCCCACAAAATATACAGTCGATTCACTTTACAGTGTATCCTGTGAAGCGCTTTGAGACATCTCGAAGACGTGATAAGGCGCTGTATCAAATGCAAAAATTATTATTATATCTCTAAGACAGCAGTCAATTGAAGCTTATTTATATAATAATATTGTTACTTGCATTTGATATGCGCCTTATCACATTGTTGAGACGTTTCTCAAAGAGCTTCACAGTATATACTGTATAATTGATTGCTTGACTGTATTTTGTGGGTGAATATCTTGTCACGGACAGAACGTATTCTCCTGTACATGGGTAGCGTTTACTGATCTGCGGTTTTCAATTCCCATCTTTTAACTGTTGCGTTATAATATTTTTAATTTCCCTCCCCATTATCTGTACCGTTATGAACTGTGGTTGTTCCCGTATTAAATGCCTGGATACAACATTCAACATCTCTAACCCAGACAATGAAACCACAGTTTAATGAAAGCACTGTTTTGCAATCTGTTGGTTACATGGCAGCTTAACATTCATAATCATGGTGAAAATTGGCTGTTAAGAATGCGTTACAGATTTTCGTTTTTTAAAAGAAAAACACACGGTGGTTTATTGAACACAGTTACTTAATAAGCATCTTAGTGTTCTCAATCGATGGGAACAGTAATGAGCCTGATGAGAATGAATTTCAATTACATTGCTCCCCTAGCATAAAATTCTTTTTCGATGCGGTGGAATCTGCTACAAGGCGTCACACAAACACCATTCAGCTGTTCCATAATGAATAGAGAATTGTGCAAACGGTAGTCCAATTTACGTGGTGGGAAATTGGATGGACATACTGGAGAACAGTCATGTTTGCTTAAAAACAGCAAAGAATACAGAGATTAATAGTGCTAAATAAGGTCAGCTTTGTGTTGTTTGCTCGCTTAAACCAGGGAGGTGGAAATATCGCTTAGAGTTAGAGAGAGGCAGGAAAAAACACTGTTAACCATATAAAACCACCCTAGGAATTGCTTATTCAAATGCAGCCACTGCCTACTTTATTTAGCCTTTCCCTTTGAAGGAGGGGAGGGGAAAAGGAGAAACTAACTTTCTGAGAGTAATTTTGACACGCTTTGCTGGAGATTGACATTTACAAAGCGAAAAAAATGCGCTGTAAAATGTTGTAGGTTTTTTATCATTGTGGCAATAAGCTCGACCACCAAGCACTGTTAAATTATACAAAAGTGCATTCTTTGGGAGCCTTTTGAGGTGCTAATCAGTGGAATGTGAGCGAGCGCAAGCCAGCCAGCCAGCCAGGCCCTGAAACCAGGCAAACTATTGCATTATTTGGGGGTGGGGGGGGGGGGAATGTTGTTTTAATCAAACTCTTGTCAAGTCACAAACGCTGGTACAGATTAGATTATGGATCGAAGGAGTTTCCCTTCCAGAAAGACAAACCAAATGTGTGTGTGTGTGTATTTTCTCCGTGTGTATATCGTGCGAATGTTTGATATCCCTGACAATACAGGCTGACCAAAAAGTCGTGATACCATTACAATGTCTAATAAGTCTTAAATAAATTATATATATATAATAATAGGGTAGATATCACAAATTTTTGGTCACCCTGTATATACTGCTGAATTTATTGGCTTTATAAGGGAAAGGGGAAAATAGCTGACTTGCTTTTGAGCGGTGCACAGGGAGATGACAGTTTCTTGAATGCAGGATCGACTGTTTCGTAGGAACCCCCCCCACTTCCCCACCACCACCTATAACTAGTGATCCCCCCCCCCCCCCCCCCCTCTCTCTCTCTCTCTCGCTCTCTCTCTGATGACAAGCCTCAGCATTTCCTGCAGCAGAATGAACTTTGCTCCCGGTGTGCAGAAGGCACCATAACAGCAGTAGTTCGTTGCTGGATTCTGGATTTTTTTACAAAGAGCAGAGAGAGAGAGAGAGAGAGGCTGCTCAAATGCTGCCAGAAGCTAAATAAATCAATGCAAACAGTTGGCTGTCTTGGGATACTTTCGTAATATGCACCCAACAGGAATAGAGCCCAACACTAAATTAATAATCCACCCGTGCCTCCAGCCCAGGCCACTTGACTACCCTCTTTCCTTGTTTAAATGTTAATAGTAGCACTTATGTGGAGCGGGGAATTTAGCACATGGGTAATACTTGTGTCCATAACTTGAAATGTTTGCAGTGAAACTGGACTTGCAAACAGTTAAGCTTTGTCCATATCCACAGAGAGCCTGGGCAGAAACCCGTCAAGCCACAGTTCAAGCTATGACTGAGTGATTTCGAGGCAAGTCATTTTGTATGTGGTTCGTTTTAATTTAATTTTCAGTTTCCATTTCATTTAGCAAATTGATGTTTGTTGTTGCAGTTGGACCTACACATGAAAAACAAAGAGATGGAGAAAAAAAGCACTTTGTTCTTTTATATAATAATAATCCTTGCATTTGATATAGCGCCTTGGGACGCTGTGCGTAACTGGCTGCTGCGTTTCACCCACAAATATACAGTCAATTCACTTTACAGTGTATCCCGTGAAGCGCTTTGAGACGTCTCGAAGACATGAAAAGCGCAGATGCAGGGATTATGATTATCACATCTTCGAGACAGCAGTGTCCCACAAACAGTCGTGGTTTGAACGACCAAATTATTATTATTATTTTTTGAAGAGATGATTACCCCCAGAAAGTGATCCGCTAACCGACTAACAAGAGGTTCCTACTTACTGCTACGTACAAAGAAGCGTGTGGAGTAAAGAAACTTGCCAATCATTTCATCCTTCTGAAATTAGAATCGATTAACCCGACACTGTTAGTTACGTTCATTATTATTTGTTCAAACTTTGCCTTTGAGGCAGTTAATCCAATGCTTGAAGTCCATGTTATATCTCAGGCCTATAAATATAGCCAAGTTCCTACGACTGCACAGAGAAAATGGGCTTTTATTATTCTACTCAATATTCATAATTAAACTTAAAAAGAAGCTTATCAGTCCAATAGATAAAACACGAGACAAGCAATCTACTTGAAAACATATGCCACAGGCATCATACCGTAAATTTTGTTAGGCAACATGAGAATTAGTGAACTGTGGCTGCTTATAATGACTTCATTACCGACGCTAATTGCAGCGTAAAGCATCAGAAATATCGATGAGATTTAAACTGTTTGGCGAGTTTAACGTTTCGTTTCCCCTGCAAAATATACAGTCAGTTCGCTTTACAGTATATCCTGTGAAGCGCTTTGAGACGTCTCGAAGATGTGATGAGGCGCTGTATCAAATACGAGGATTATTACTGTTGTTATTAAAATAAAAAGCTCTAGCATTGACCGTTTATTACTTTGTGTCTGCGGTGGTTGACTGTGATCATCTTCTGACATTTCTCCACCAACAATGCAATCTTTTACCCTCACACACGCACACACGCATGCACACACACGTGCACTCACTCTCTCACACACACACACACACACAAGATCCTTTCATTGCCTTTTCAACCAGAAATGGTGGTCATGCCGGCCTCTCATTCCCCTCACATTTCTCCGGTGCTAAGCTGGAAACCTGACAGAAATGCCAACTATATTGTGATTTCCTTTGAATTAAACCTTGTAAATTAACACAATTAGCAGCACATCATCCTGTTAATTAGCTCCCAGTGTCTGGTGCAGTGGTTTGTTAGTGCTGGAGAGTGATGTCAGGTGGGAATCAGCATGCTGTTCTCTTCTCTCCCCAAGCAAACAGTATGTTGCATTTGTTTTAATAGAGCCAGTCTCTGGCAGCGGGATCTGATGCCTCATGCGAGCGGCTAAAGAGGGGGAGGAGACGGGGAGGGGGTGGGAGCTGGAAAGACAGTAATAATTCAGAGTAGAGCAATGGCACAGATGTTTTGTTGCAGCAAGCGCTCCCCCTTATCACAGCATCAGTGCCAGAGGGCACACTGGGACTTGTTTGTGAGAAATCACTTTTGGTAATATGATCAAGATTAAGAGAGCCTGTTGATACAGCTGTCCCCAAATCAGTAATGTTTGTCATACTCAGGTAAGACTTTTACACACACAGTTAGATGAAGCTTTCTTGGGGGGTGGTGAGTGGAGGCGTGGGTGTGTGGTGGGGGGGTGGAATTTGCTCTGTGTATTTTAGGATTTGAGGGAATAAAATAGAACGATATTACACAATGTGGGTATCGATAGAAAGTAAACTTAATATCTTTGCTCAGCGATGTACGCAGCAGTGTTTCGTGTCTCTGGTGTTGTGTGTGTGTGTGCGAGAGAGAGAACCGGAGGATTAAACTGCCCCCGGTTGCCTTTTGTACCCTGAAGGCTGTTAAAAGAAAGAGGACTGGCAGACAAGTGACGTTGTTTTTTTTTCAGAGCTTCGACAACAGGACTGAGGAGCGAAAGGGCCAGTTGTAATTCATGCGGAGTTGTAGGCTTTGTGTGATGAGAGCGATGGAGCGCTGCCTGGGAGATTGCTTTACTGCTCTCTGGGAAGCAGATTTGAAACTGTCTCGGACTGCTCAGATGAGAGTTGGATTATAGAATGACCCGAAATGTCTGTGTCATATTGTTCTGCACGGGGGTGCATTACACTGTGCTAACTAGGTCTTCAGGATAAATTCAGAAAGATATCCTCCAAGTGATATGTCAGCTGTGTCTCCTATTTTAGATCAGGAGAGGAAAGTCAAACAATTGTTAGGGAGGTAGACAGCAAATGTAGTCATGTTGATTACTTTTCTATTTCAGGCTTTAGCGTGAGCTGTAGTAATTAATGTTGGTTTTAGTCTTTTTTTATATATATATAAATAATACCAAATTTACCCCTACCTGTCGTGTTTCGTTAACACGCACATTCTCGGGCATTCTCTGAAAAGGTTTTGAAAAATATTTAATATTCACGATAATTAGTGTAACAGGATCAACGGTGAAGAAAATCAGTGCAGGTTTTTTTTTTTCTCTTATTATTCCCACCCCACCCCCCCGCTTCAAAATGTCTTCCCTCCTACAGAAGCTAGAGGTAAAGTTTTATGGGCAGTCAAGTCCTCTGGTACCTCATCAAAGTAGTCTTCTTTTCTGTGTGAATTTCGACAAGGAATTCATGGAGGACATTCGCAGCTCAGCCCAATGGTGACGTCTACACACTCACACAGTCCAACGCGGTCAGGGTAGCAGCAACAGGAGCTCCGGCTGATTGCTCCCAGTGCTAGTCCAACAACACCAAGGCCAATCGTAGCATCTTCAACTGCTACCACAGCTAAGATCAATTAACTTAGCTTCAAATCAGGATTCAAACCTGTGTTCTCCCAGTTCAGGTCCAAAAAAGCCCTGACTGTCCAATCTCCTGGGCTGTATTTCCGACATGAAGGACGCTATCCAAGTGTAATTTGTTGTTGTTGTCTGTATGGCTTTAATGTTATACAGTACATTGCACTGACCGGGACTCCCATCAAGGGAACCTTATCAGATATTTTTCTAATTAATTCAGCATTGCCTATGATTGATGTCTTTATGGAGTCCTGTAGCTCAGTGGTTAGAGCGCTCGCCTCGCAAATGAGAGGACCTGGGTTTGATTCCCGGGCAGGGCGAAACATTGGGCAAGTTTCCTACATCTCTGTATACCAGCAGTAAGTAGGAATCTGGTTGTTAGTCGATTGATGGATCGCTTTATGGGAGTAATAATCCCTTGGAAAAAAAATAATAATAATTGGTCATTCAAACCACGACTGTTTGTGGGACGCTGCTGTGCGAAATTGGCTCCCGCGTTTCGCCCACAAATATACACAGTCCAACCACTTTATATAATATAATATATACAATATATTCTGTGAAGCGCTTTGAGACGGGATAAAGCGCAATATGAAATGCGAGGATTATTATTATTAATGTTGATTCATTAAAAAATATTGAGCAGTTGGGCAAAGATTTAAAAAAATGTGAAGCATATTTATGGTCTACTTTGCCCTTTGCCTCTCGTGTAGGTAAGCGGAAGCTGACAAAGCTCAGAAATATTGCCCCAAATCCCTTGTGAATGGGTGTAACTTTGGCCAACAGGGAAGTGGTATCAGTGGCACACATTCTAAGATCTCCTGCTGTTGACCTCCGCACTTTGCCCCTTGAGTACCTGCCAGGAGCCTGGGGCGAAGCAGAGAAGCTGGTGGGATGACCAAAGCCCCTGGTTTCAGTCTGTGGGGCGGAAAGTTAAATCCCTTCCTGACGGATTGTGCTGGGAAGCAACATTTTTCACACAAGTGGCTTGGCTTGTTTTCCGCTGCCTCCTAGCCGAGCAGAAATGTAATGATGGTGGAATTGAAGGGAACTTCACCTGCGAGAGGGGACCTTTTAGAATGAGGGAAAAGTTTTAATACATAAGGTGACATGAGGTGACAACATTATCATTGATACTGAATCGTTCACTTTCACTGAGACGGAGGCTCTATTAGTCGCTGACGGCCAGCATTTTGAAACAAGCGGGTGTTTAGTGGAGCCCTGTAGCTCAGTGGTTAGAGCACTTGCCTCACAAGCCAGAGGTACCTGGGTGTTTGATTTCTGGGCAGGGTGAAAAAATATACAGAATATACAGTCAATTCACTTTGCAGTGTATCCTGTGAAGCGCTTTGAGACGTCTCGAAGACGTGATGAGGCCCTGTATCAAATGCAAGGATTATTATTATTATTATAACTGGGTATCAGCATTGGGGTACCATTGGTCTGACACATCTTTGACCCCTGAGTCAAAGGCAAGGATTATTATTATTATTATTATGATTTAACAGAGGATCGAACATCTTCTCTTGCAGGCTTGAAGATGCAGTGGACGCCAGAACACGCACAGCCTCTCAGCCAGTGGCCCGAACAGCACTTTGACATCTCGTCCACCACTCGCTCCCCGGCCCACAAAGTCGACGTGTTCCGAGGTCACCTGCAGCGAACCTACCAGTACGCCTGGGCCAATGACGACATCTCCGCCCTCACCGCCTCCAACCTGCTCAAGAAATACGCGGAGAAGTACTCGGGGATTCTCGAGGCCCCCGGCGAGCGAGGCTTGTTGAACAGCTACTCCGAGCTGGTGCCCGGTCTGGTGAACGGACGCAAAAATGAGAGCGAGCTGTGGCAGTCGGCTGTCACCTCCGACAGCGTGTACTCCATGAGCTGTGTGCCCGACGTGATTACGGTCAGCAAGTCGGGGCTGACCGCGGTCCTCCCAACACCTGCGGATGCTTCCGGTGGCACGATGGGCAGCCCCCCCGGGGTGGAGTCGGGCTACTCCAGCTCCACCTGTAACAGTCACGCTGTCCCAGGCCTTCACTCCGGCCTCCAGCCCGTGGGAACGTCTCAGGATTACGTCACCGGTTACAACGGCTCTTACCTCCACTCGAGTTACAGCAGCCAGTCGGCCTCGGGCCATCCCTCACCTCACCCCTCACCTTTACACAGCTCCGGCCTGCTCCAGCCCCCGCCCCCCCCGCCTCCCCCCAGCCTAGTCCCAGGCTACAACGGAGGCTCCCCCAACCTCTCAGCGGTGTACAACTACCCCCCCGCTAGCTACCCACCGCAGACCCCTGGATACAGTCCTGGGGGTGGTGCCCCCCCACCCTCCACTTATCTGCCCTCGGGTATCCCTGCTCCCACCCCCCTCCCCCCCACCACTGTCCCCGGTTACAGCTATCAGAGTCACGGGCTGTCACCTCTCGCCCCGTCCCCGCTCAGCAACAGCTCGGCCCATTCCCTGAAGAGGAAAGCTTTCTACATGGCGGGGCAGGGGGAGCTGGACTCCAGCTACGGCAGTTACAGCTACGTACAGCAGCGGACTGCACAGAGCCCCATGTACCGGATGCCAGACAATAGCGTCTCGAACGCGAGCCGGGGAAACGGCTTTGACAGGAGCGTGGAGTCGGTATCGTTAGCATTTAAACCCACCAAGCAGCTGATGGTCGTCGACCAGCAAAGGAAGTTCAGCAGCCAGTCAGGCCGGGCGCTGACCCCGCCCTCGTACAGCGCTAGCAAGAATTCTTTGGGCCCAGCCTCGAGATCGAGCGAACCTTTCGGGAAATTCCCTTCGCCGGTGATGAGCGACCACAGCGAGGAGCATAGACAGCTCCTGCCTCATCCCTTACAGGCCACGGGAATCCGTGCGGCTACCTCATCCAACAGGCTCCCAGACGAGCAGTTGAAGAACGCAGACCCACACCTCATCGAACTGGTCACCAATGAAATCATCAACCAGGGCCCTCCAGTCGACTGGAGCGACATCGCGGGACTGGAAATGGCCAAGGCCGCAATCAAAGAGGAGGTTTTATGGCCCATACTGAGGCCAGATGTGTTTACGGGACTCAGCGCGTTGCCCAAAAGCCTCCTGTTCTTTGGGCCTCGAGGGACAGGCAAGACTCTGTTGGGCAGGTGCATAGCCAGTCAGCTGGGGGCCACCTTCTGCAGGATCAGCGGCTCCGCACTTATCTCCAAGTGGCTGGGGGAAGGCGACAAGATCCTCCACGCCTCGTTCCTGGTGGCTCGCTGTCGCCAGCCGTCGGTCATCTTCATCAGCGAAGTGGATCTGCTCCTCTTCTCGGAGGTCAGCGAGGAGCCCAGCCCAGTCAGCCGCATCAAGACCGAGCTCCTCATGCAGCTGGACACATCAGTCACCTCGGCAGAGGACCAGCTGGTGATCATCTGCACCACCAGCAAACCAGAAGAGATGGACGAGGCCGGACGCAGATACTTCATGAAGAGACTCTTGATCCCGTTGCCTGATGGCAGTGCCCGGCACCAGATGGTAATACACTTGCTCTCACAGCACAACTACTGCCTCAGTGACAAGGAGATCGCACTGACCGTACAGCGTACAGAGGGCTTCTCTGGCTTGGATATGACTCACTTGTGTCAGGAAGCCGTGTTGGGCCCACTCCACGCCATGCAGTCCACAGACCTTTCCGCCATCATGCCTAACCAGTTGAGGCCGGTCACTTACCAAGACTTCGACAGCGCGTTGTGCAAGATTCAGCCCAGCGTCTCGCAGAAAGAGCTGGACGTGTACGTTGAATGGAACAAAATGTTTGGCTGCAGCCAATGACAAAGCCTATGAATACCACAGTGATCAATTATTGGTCACAAGAATGTGCTGCATAGGGACCACTATCCCAACCCCAATACCCCATCCCCCAATCTGCCCCAACCCCCCCACCCCCAACCTTTTTCGGTAGTTATTTACAGTTGAAAAAGGTACCGAGTGAGGGAGACAGACAACAGTGACCTTAGCGTATGTGTGACTGAGTCAGGGTAAAACTTGGAAGGAAGAGCATAAAACAAGCCGTGGGGAGCTGCTGGTGTAAGCTGTGTACGGAGACGCTTATATCGACGCCTAGTTGTCGCTCAAACCAGGCCGAGGCTCATCGAGGTGCAAGAGGAAAATGGGTTGTTTTGAGAAAGGACCCTGTGTGTTGATTCCATTCTGCTGTTCTTGAGATTCAGTTGCTGTCAAGTGCCTGAAGTGGTGCTTTATCTTTTTTTTTTTGCCTCACAGATCAGTTAGGGTGGCACGTGCTAATACAAGAGCTTTAACGAAATGATTCCCAAACAAAACTAAAATGTTTTATCGAGTGAGAAACATGAGCGGTTGTAATAGGAGGTGGCTAGCCAGCTTTTGCCATTCTTAGAACAACAGTATTCCTCAGTCCTGTCTGTTAAAACAGGGTATTGATGATCTGGACCTTAATGTTAGCAGTTCAGTTCTTTTAATGTTCTGTCCGCAAATACTCAGGAAAGTGATTGTGATTTGTACCTCAAAGGAATGTGTTGAAAGCACTATGTACTGCTGAGAGTCATAGCTGGGTTTCTCATTACTAATTTTAATTACTGTATGTTTACCTCAAAAAAAATGGCGAGGAGATGACTTTGAATGTATCTAGGTTTATTCTGAAGTGATCTGTACAGAACTTTGTACTCTGTTGACCTGTTCCTAGGCATTAACAGAACGACGGATCCTTATTCCGAAAGTGGTTGCTTTCAAACTCTCGGGGGGTAAGATCCACCTCTTCATCTTAGTGAAGTTTAGCAACTGACAATAATGTGTTGTGATCTTACAGTAGCGCAGTTCGACCCAGTCAAAGGAGGTGCACATGTCAATTGAAAGCCACTTTAATAATTAAGTATTTGGGGAAAATAGTTTAACATAGATTTTATTTGATGGCTCACTACTCTATCTATCTATTTTATATCTATCTCAGAGGCACATTTGGCTGTGACCTCTGTGACTATTGACCTTCAAGCCATTGGCCCAAACGTTAGAGTTGATAGGCGTTTGGCTATTGGGTTGGGGGTGGGGAAGGATTCATTACATGTCAAAGTTGGAAGCCAAAGGCCACAGAACTAGCTACATGTGGTAGCCAGGCCAGGCAGTTGGTTGACTATCTGCTGGACAAACAGTAGCTGAACATCCAAATGTGTACAAGCTTTTTCAGTGTACTAAAAACAGACAAAAAAACCTAAAATGTTGTGTTCGGTTGTTAGATTACATCGACACACACACACACAGCCACACACACAGACAGACACACACACAGACAGACACACAGACAGACAGACACAGACACACAGACAGACACACACACAGACAGACACAGACAGACACACAGACAGACAGACACACACCATTCCTCAAAGATGTACTGAAGCCCAATGGAAGGGAATGTGACCTGCTTTCTGTTCTACCTCAGTTTTGTTATATTCTCTCTGAAAGCAGATTATTAAGGTTTTTTTTTCTTGTTTGGTTGTTGTTTTTTTTTGGAAGTCAGATTACACTTTGGTATGCTAACCTGCGGAACGAGTTTCTGCGAGCTGCTAATTTTTTTTTCCCCCTCGAGTCAAAAGCTTCACGTCGTCACTCCCTTTCCTACAGTACAGCCACGCACTCTGTGCGTGCGTGTGTGCGTGTGTGTGTGTGTGTGTCTGTGTGTGTGGAGTGAGTGTTATTTCTGGAATGACTATTAGCTGGCATGTGTGGTATTTTTATCGTCTCTCTCTCGTGTTGTCTTCTTGTTATCCTTTTATGCTTTTACGTGCAACTTTTTTTTTTGGACAGCTGATTGATGTCGGGGGTAATGTCTCTGGGGAAAAAAAAAGGAGTAGTTTACGTTGCAGCTGTCTCGAAGCTTGCGAACTGACTGCATGAACAGAATAGGCTCGCTCGCTCGTTGAATGTATTTTTTTTCCCTCCCCATTTATTTTATACAGTTAACGAACTGTTTGCAAAGCACTGGTACTTTTTTTTTTTTACCCGTTCCCCTTAAAATAATGTAAGTTTAACAAGCATTTTTTTTTAAACTGCACTGAGAAAGTCAAACTAGGAATGAAATACAGCTCCTGTTTACCCCCCCCCCGCCCCCCCTCTCACATCCCCTCACCTCCCACCCATCAGCCTTCAGCCTGTGTATTATTTTTGTGGGGGAAAAAAAGCTCATTTTAATTAAATTTTCACTCTGCGTCTCTTAAACATTTCAACTAGGTATGGTCTAAAATCAATATCGCTGCTGAAGTTTACGAATGCACTGTGTGTTTGCTGACCCCTTTTGTGTGTGTGTGTGTGTGTTTTTAAGGTTACCCATTAATTTCTGGAGCCTGCTTTCAAACCCAGATTTTTTATTTGAATTGTTATACACTTACCACAAATAATCAAGTGAATCTTAATTCAATAATTCCAGCTAACCTACCAACTGAAAGGACACTAACGTAGTGTGATATTGTCCTTGACGTCGAATACTTCTACAGCAAAATTAAAAGTATAATGATAAGCTTCAGTGCTGTGAGCCTTTCCACATAAATGTGACTGTCTTCCACATTAAAGATTGCCATCAGTCTTCAGTTAATAATATTAATAATAATAATCCTTGCATTTGATACAGCGCCTCATCACATCAACAAGACATCTCAAAGCTCTTCACGGAATATACTGCAAAGTGAATTGACTGTATATTTTGTGGACGAAACACAGCAGCCAATTGCGCACAGCAGCGTCACACAAACAGTTGTTGATTGAGTGACCAAATTATTGTTGTTATTATTTTAAGGGATTATTATCCCCTGGAAAAGTGATCTGTCAATCAACTAACAATCGGGTTCCTACTTACTGCTAGGAAATCAGAGGCGTGTGGAGTGAGGAAACTTACCCAATGTTTCACCCAATTATTAAAAAAAGGTAAAATTACCATGGGCTTTTCCATATCTATATACTTAATCCATTTGTAATCTGTTGTGAATGTTACGTGGAAACCAAAGTTTGCGGCTTACTGGTGGAAAATATAATTTATTTTTTGCCCAGGCAAAAAAAAAAAATCAAATTTCATATTTTATCTTTTTTACATAACTTTATTTTTTATTCATTTTTGCCCGTGTAAGATACCCCCGAATATGTGGATGGATTTTTTTTTTGTTCCTCGAATACCCTTAACAGATCAGTGTTTCTGACGCTAATTTAAATTCGCACCATCTCAACTAATTAGTGGAATGTGAAATGAGTTTGATTTGTAAAAGCTCTTTAGCCAGCATCAGCACTCGCACGCTCTTGGAAGTGTAAATAGGTTTAATGTTGTACTGGTGGTCATTCAGCCCAGAGAGGCTGGACGCAGTGTATCAGGGCCACTGAAGTCTATATTATGTTTTTTTTTGGGGGGGTTGGGGTGGTGGGGGGGCGATTCATCGTTAAATGTTACACAAAATTACACCTCACGGCGAAGAGGTAGGCAGGTTTATAATTAATTACAATTAATTCTACCTCCTCTCTCCCCCCCCTTCGCCCTAATCAGCTGTTCCAGTCGCAGTCAGTAAGTCGGTCCAGTCAATCAGTTCCTGCCATTCGGCATTCTCCCCCCAAACCCCCTCCCCAATCCCGGTTCTTAAAACATAACACTCGAAGTGTAGCACAATGCAATACAATACAATACAACACACAGCAGCGTCGTGGAAGGCAGTTCGACTTAAAATGGAAGGATGTGGATGTGAATCCTTATGATAGCTACAACGCAGGCAGTTTGGGTCAGCTCTGCTGAGGGGACTGAGAGGGAGAATAATAGAATGTTCAGTACTGTATTTTTAGATGCTCCTCTTTTGCATCGTTAAGCTACTTAAAGCTATTATATAAAAAGCTTATTTTTTATTTGCATTTTTTTTTTTTAGCCACTCGCTCAGATTTTTGTTCCTTTTATCCTTTTATCCTACACAGTTCTGTTGTGAATTCAGAAACTCGTTGCATCCTTTGTGACCATTTCTACCTCATTGCTACATATTGTACATGTAGTATTTATTATTTTATGTCCTTTTTGAATGTCATGCGTTTGTAAGAGAGAGAGAAAAAAAAATGAGACTTGTCCTTGAACTTGGAACAGTCTACCTCAGAAAGACTGTCATTTACACTGAACAGTATTATCAACCGATACGATAGATGCATTAGGTAACATGTTAGATAATGCACAGCTACTGCGAATATTGTCGGACTGGAAATTATTACTTGTGGCCAGAGTATTTCTGTTAGCTATTTGTTTACTGTATGGGCCTTTCTGTGCGCACTTACCTAACGTGCTACCAGGAACGTTTCACATAATCTACAATTCTATCTCAGTAAATTAATAATAATAATATAATAGTCTTAAAGATTTTCAATTCCCTGAAACAAAATTTGGAGTAATAAACGACCTCCCATATACATGAAGTCCTATACAGTATCACAAATTACCCTGTATAAGTATGTTCAGCAGGTTTTAAAGATATATTATTAGATATATTATTTTGTATCTGCTGGAACCAAATATGTCTTTACTCATGCCGTGTAAAGACCCCACAATCTTTTAGCTCTGCACAATATCTTCATCGATTAATTAATGGATTAATTAATTAAGAGGAGAGGAGAAAAAAAAGGCATTTGACGAAACAAATTCATGTTATTTGTGAGCCATTTCTTTGTGTAAATGAGACATTTCTGGTTTAACGGTTTTCTTTTTCAGTTGCTGCTGTGATGGGATCATTATATGGTTGAACGTATGAGCATAGGAAACTGCTTTATGATTAAATTGGGAGAACTTGACTGAGTTCCTGAAATTGTTGCAATGCATTTTGTCATCATGGGTGCAGTGTCATTGTAAACCTCTGCATCTCAGTTCTAGCAAGTGTAGTAAATACGAAGGCACTGTGGTCTGGAAATTCAGTGCCCAATCCTATTATATTATCTAGCCACATTAGAATCTTTCTTTTCATAATTACTTGCTACCACAGGGAAGTAAATGATCGGAGTAAAAATTTTCATATAGAATTACTAGTTTAAGTAGTGACCATTAAAGGAACAAAAAATTTGTGGTTCAAGGCAGATATTTTTATGAAAAGTTTTCTCTATTGTACAATTTGTTGTATATGGCTATGCTACTAAATATGGAAACGGAAGAGAACAAGCATACCTCAAATAAAATTCTGAATATCAAAAAGGCTGTGGATTTCTATTTCCTTCACATACGGTTTAAGGTTGAGAAGACTTGAGGGGAAAAGCTGGCTCTTTGAAAGATGGAGAGAGTTTTTTTTTCTCTCTCTTTCTCTCACCATCTCCAGAAAGAACAAAACATTATAATTTCCCATTTCCCCAAATCCCACAGCGATTACCACATGACGTCTGTCTTCTAACATATTCTTTATGCTTCATAAATATCAGTAAACTTTCAATCAAACCTGGTAGTTTTTAAATCATGCCAATAAAGTGCCTTAGCACATCGTCGAGACTTCTCAAAGCGCTTCACAGAATATATTGTAAATTGTATTTTGTGGGCGAAACTCACAGCAGTCTCCCACAACAGTCCTGGATCGAGTGACCAAATTATTACTTAATTTATTAACTGTAGGGTGGAAGTGTCTCAATTGCTTTTGTTGGCTACAACAGCTTTAGACTATTATTGGGAAGCAACACAATGGCTTTTGAGGTGCCCGTTGTGATTCTCTGTTGCCTGTAATTAGAAATATGAGAAGATTGTGGTGAATAAAAGATGTGATCTGAATGTGGCCCCTTCAGGGATGGATGGAAGCCAAACCCAAATCAAACCCCCTCAAAGCAAAAAGGTTGGGAGCTTTATTTTGAATGTGGATTGACCTTTGCCTTCAATAACTGGCATGGTTTACAAACAAGAGAAATGAGTAATTTCCCCCGCATGTCCTACGATTAGATTTTCCTCATTTTAGGTGGGTGTCAGATGATCCTTGCATTTTTTTTTTAATCCTTGCACTTGCTACAGCACCTTATCACGTCATCGAAATGTCTCAAAGCGCTTCACAGCATATATTGTAATCGATTGTGTGTTTTGTGGGAGAAACCCGGCAGCTAATTGCGCACAAACAGAAGCTGGTTTGTATCTAGAGTGGCAACACCAAAGGTAGGTGGGTAGTCAAGTTTTCATTGATAAATCTCTTTCTGTTTGGTCAAGTATGTTGTTACTTAGATGGTGGGGCAGATGAGGGGAGGGGGAGAGGGGAGGGAGGGGTGTAGGAGGTTCAATCGCTACAGATCAAGTGGTGAATCTCAAAATACAGGTTCATAAGCAGGAGGGAGGGGGTGAGGAGGGAAAATCTAGTGGAGAATACATCAGCGAGCTTTATAATAATCTATGTGTGGGGCGGGGGGAGGGGGGGTGTGGAGAGGGCTGTTTCAGTCGCAGAAAATCCAATGACAATCCATTTTCCCTGGTGATGGTGGAATGTTGATCAGTCTCGGGGGAGGGGGGAGGAACATATCTGCACCTGATCCCTGGCAATGCCGCGGTGAGTGTGTGTCTATATTCCCTGGTGATTGAGGGAGACTGACAGACCTACCGGCCAATGGAATTATACACAGTCAATTCACTTTACAGTATATCCTGTGAAGCGCTTTGAGACGTCTTGAAGACGTGATGAGGCGCTGTATCAAATGCAAGGATTATTATTATTAATTAGCATTTGATCTGCAGATTTACCTGAAATATCCGGATTATATCCAATCTATCGATTTATAACAACTAAATGTTTATCACTGGGTTTCTTATCATTAGACAGTGATTGGGGGGGAGCAGAGAAATAAATACAACTGAGTGAGCGTTTATTCTGTGAAATTTGATTTCAGATTCAATTGATGGTGAAACAGATGTATGTTGTTATGCACAAAGCTGGGCTTGTTGACAATATTTATTTTGGTGAGAGAGAGAGATGGCACAATTGAAGCCTTTTCATTTGTACTGAGATACAATATTTACACACAGTTGGCTGTGCCTCACTGTTTGATAAACGTCTAAAGCTTCCTTCAGTAGCTGCTACAGGTTCATTACTATCTAATTAATGATTTGATGCCAAAAGCTTTCTTTCTCCAAACTAAACTCAACAGCTTGACTAAATCTCCACCAATCACTTATTCCATTCACTTTATTGGTGTTTTTTTCTAATCAGCAGGCACTCCCGAGTTAGTTCTAAGTTAATTATATTTGGGAAGGTGATATTTCTGACTTCACAACACAGACTGTTATATGATCATCAAAATCAGAGACATGTGTATGGCTTTTCCTGTCGTGCTGATGAGAATCCATAGATGTTTTTTTCTCCTGTCTCTCTCTCTCTCTCTCTCTCTACTCCCTTTCCAGAACCTCAGTGTTTCCTGCTCATGTAAGTCAGAGCTGCTAACGGCCTCGGGCTTGGAATTCCTGGCCTCCAGCAATGTACACAAGTCAGTATCCTCAGCTGTAAGGAATTCTCGTAAAATGCGCACTCACACACACACACACACACACACAGTCACACACTCACAAATACACTCACACACATACTGTCACACACACTCACAAATGCACACACACTCACACATACACACATTCACAAATGCACACATACACTCACACGCATACACACAAACACACACATACTCACACACACACACTCACACAAACACACACATACTTACAGACTCTCAAACACAAACACTCACATTCACACAGAGTATTATTTTCAATGACTTTGTAAAGGTGCAACACAAACACCTTCTGAGTGTCCACAGCAATGGGAATAGCCAGATCAGTGGTTGGTGTCAGGCAACTTACATTCCGGTTATTAGTGGCTAGTTTGTAAATATCAAAGATCCACTTGTTACCCTGGTTCAGACACTATGTGCCTGGCCATGTGGCTATGTACATGGCTATGTGGCCATGGCCATGTGGCTATGTGGCTATGGCAATGTACATGGCTATGTGGCTATGTGTCTATGTGGCTATGTGGCTATGGCTATGTACATGGCTATGTGGTTATGGCTATGTGGCTATGTACATGGCTATGTGGCTATGGCTATGTGGCTATGTACATGGCTATGTGGCTATGGCTATGTGGCTATGTACATGGCTATGTGGCTATGTACATGGCTGTGGCTATGTACATGGCTATGTGGCTATGGCTATGTACATGGCTATGTGGCTATGACTATAGCTATGTGGCTATGTACATGGCTATGTGGCTATGGCTATGTGGCTATGGCTATATGGCTATGTACATGGTTATGTGCATTGCTGATGAAGTGTGTGTCTGTCTGTGAACTGCAGGGTTATCTGTGGAGGAGCAGGACTGAGCTCGGAAATCATCTGACCGACTGCAAAGTCCCAGCTGTGGACCTTTCTATTCACTTTCTTCTCGACAATTAAAATATGCAAAGTGATAATTTTACTTAAGTAGCCTTAAATGTGCGATCTATTTAAATGTGAGGGAAATTGCCTGGAGCTAGCCGCTGTAAAAAAAGAATAAATTATGCAAATGCCAAAAAGGACTCTACCACTTGAAAGCCTAATTTTTCTGTAATAAGCATACTGTTTCATTTAATTTTTTGCCTCTTATTAAAAGTGACAGTTCTTTTGCACTGTCTGATGGCTATATCTGACACTGGCTAGAAAAGACTTGCAAGACTAAATGCTAAAGCATTTTGGTAGCTTTTTAGATGATGGTTACATTCACAAAGTAATTATGCACTGGAGAGTAGAGAAATAAGGTTTAATTACACAGTAATCGCTTATGATGGACACAACAGAAGTGTGAACAGCGCCAGACTGCAATCCATCAATGACAGATCCCTGGCCACTTTTAATTCTACCTCATTTGCATCATAACCTCCACACAGAGTTGCACAAATGCTGTTAAATGTTAATAGGAGCTGTCTCTCCACTCAAAATGAATGCTTAAGCTGTTTCATTTTCTCAGACCTTCATAACTACCTCTTCTGTGAAAGCAGGCATTAAGCACAGCCACTGTACGTGGCCAGTGTACTGCTAATTGGGAGCACACTTAAAGTTTTATCTCTAAAGCACTAATAATGCACACTGCTGACAAACCTCTGCATAAGTAATGTGGCTGCAGAAAACATGCCTGGAATGAAAAATGCAGTCTTTGCCTGTTGTATGGTGACTAGCTATTTGATTAAGCCCTGTAGTCATATTTAATTCAGATCCTCTGGGAGCTAGGACAAAATTACATCTTCATCTCTTCAAACATTCAGCCATCTTTAACCATTCAACTGATCATTTTTATTGTCATTTTCACATCTGTGTGTGGTACACAGTGACAATCAAATCGCTGCTGCCCCACTCACTCCATAACCCTATTGAGGCCAACAATGTGGAGTCCTATAGCTCAGTGGTTAGAGCACTCGCCTCGCAAGCGAGAGGACCTGGGTTCGATTCCTGGGCAGAGCGAATCCTTAAGCTCGTTTCCTTACTCCACACACACGCCTCTGCTTACCAGCAATAAGTAGGAACCTGGTTGTTAGTCGACTGGCGGATCGTTTTCCGAGGGTAACAACCCTCAGGTAAAAATTTGGTGGCTCAATCCACGACTGTTTGAAGGCCACAGCTGCATTTCGCCCACAAAATATACAGTCAATTCACTTAACAGTGTATTCTGTGAAGCGCTTTGAAACGTCTCAATGACGTGATAAGGCGCTGTAACAAATCCAAGGATTAATGTTATTATATAGCATCTTTCATATCAAATACTATGTCAAATCTGTCCACAAACAGTGGTGGATACCAAGCAGAGAAATACTTAGTGATTAAAAATAATGTGGAGTAAAAGGCACAGTTGAATGAAGAGAGAGATTCTGACTCGAGACTTCCTTCCCGAAGCCTTTGCACTTTTTCTTCCTCTGCAGGAGAAGCAGGTTCTTTCATATGTGCAAGTACTTCACATACCAACATGTGGGTCTGTTTCACGTGGCCATTATCAGCCACGAGACTCGAGAAGAAGTGTTCCTTTCTGTCCCGTCAATTCTTCGTTTTTTTTCCATTTTTCAGGACAAAAGTCATGACGCTGCAAGAGGTCCTTATACTATTAGGCGCCAGACAATAATTCTTGCCCTGACAAGAAAGAACTACTTGCACGTATCGCCTGTAGCTGTCCACTTTGTGGTAGCGGAGACTGGCACGGTGATGGTCATTATGAGCGGTCTAGCTTAGTTAACAGGGTAATTCTGAACAAGGACACAAAGTCCTCATATCGAGATTGAGAATTATCAACACCTTTCAGCACATAATGCTGAGGCCTTCATCACTTGAGGAGCGGCTGATAAGGTTAAGAACACAAGATCAAGCTACTCATTAGTGCAAAGGTTCCTCTCCTACATTGAAGATGACTGGAAACCGGAGGATTTCTCTCAAGCTTGAACTAGACAGAAGAATCTCGGGATCTGAAGCAGCAGATATTTGACTGACTGACCCCTGGTGCAAATTGGAGAATTTGAGACCTTCATATTTCTTGCTGGAGAAGATATTCTGCAGAACATAAATCATTGTACAATATTGTTGTTTACCAGAAAACATATGCCTGCCTATATGGTCAAGATAACCTGAAATTTAAATTGCTCTCGAAATATGATTTGCTAATAAACATAACCTCAATTAACACGTTAATTATGATAATTTATCTTACCTCTCGTTAAACAATGTGGTAGGTGGAACTATAATATAATATATGTTTTTTTTATTTCAGTTTTAGTCAAAAAAACCTGTGTCTGTCAGTTGCCTCTGTTAGGTTCAGCTGACAGAAATCAGTACAAAATATAGAAAGAGCAGTAACCTAAATAGATGCCCTTGATTAAAAGCATACATTTTGTTGCTTACAGTTTCTTAATGGGATGTATTCAACAGAAAGCTCTCGTAACAGCATTTGTGCTGTAATTTTGTTGATTAATCATGCACTATTGGAACAAGTGACAGAACCACTACACTAATCTTTCAGTGGGCATTTTATTCCATTAATTAGAGGGAAACTTTTAACGGATGGTTTTATAACACCATTATGTAGCACAGCATTAGCAAATGCTGCCATGACTTCATATTAAGGGAATTTATTTTTGCACTCGGGTGAGCCACAGGCAAAAAAAATGCACCTGTTAGAAGCTATATAAGCCATGAAAAACAATAATTATTTGGATGCTTAGGGGGAAATAAAACAGGTACATTCTGTTCTGACGAAGGGTCGTGGACCCGAAACGTTGACTCACTTTCTCTTCTCCATAGATGCTGCCTGACCTGCTGAGGGTTCCCAACGACTTCTGCTTTTGTTACATTCTGTGGTGTTTTTATTTGAGGTTTTAGCACATTTCAGGATCCCTATGCTGCTTGCAGCTGTCTGAATAGGAGCCAAGGTAACATGCAGCGCAAAAGAGACCTTGAACTGTAGATAGCGCCGTTGGATTTAAATAAAACAGCCCTATCACTGCTGCAAAATAAAATCAAAACATTAATAGGAAGTGTGCAGCAGCACACAGGAAATCAAATACAATTCAATTACATTTGGAGACTTCTAAAAAATGACAAATGCAGTGCTGGTTTGGAGCCATAACAAAGTTGAAGTAGATAATAATAATAATAATAATAATAATAATAATAATAATCCTTGCATTTGATACAACGTCTTATCACTTCTGCGAGATGTCTCAAAGCGATTCACAGAATATATTGTAAAGTTAATTGACTGTATTTTGTTTGAAGGGGTCCTTACCCCTGGAAAAGTGATCTGCCCATCGACTAACAACCAGGTCCCTACTTACTGCTATGGTAAAACAGAGGTGTGTGGTGTAAGAAAACTTGCCCAAGATTTCACCCCGCCCAGGGAATCGAACCCAGGTCCTCTCGCCTACACTGAGCTACAGGACTTCACAAAGATACTGTGAATCAAATGGGCTCGAGATCTACTTTTAATCAGATCATATCTCACCAACTATGAATCATTTCCAATTTAGAGATATGTTCACATGGCTTGCTCTGTGTGAGAAATTCCCAGTTAAGAGCAACAATCGAGACCATAATTTGAGTCCATGGCCAATTAAGATCAAATTATAGTATTTGCCATCTTCTCACTCTATAGTCACTTGGGGGGGTGGGGGTGGGGGGGGGGGGTGGTGAGTGGAGAATATTCCCCTCCTTATTTATTATTAAGGAATAAATTGTCCTTATCGGTGAACATGGAATAAGTTACAAGTTTCCTCTGAGCACTCCAAAATTTAAGTAACCAATCAAAAAAAAGGCATTTGTGAAGTACTTCAATGAATCCTAATGAGCAGCTAATGAGGTCGTTAGTATATCCAGTACAATACATGAATTGTGCCAAGAAAGAAAGAAAAATATGTGAAGATTTTTTTTAGAACGTGTTTTTGATCCATGTCATTTTTTAAAAAATTCATTCATTTAATTTGGCTCTAAGTATCCATCATGTCAACTCGACCAACTATTAGGGATCATTGAACTGTAAGAATAATATTATTGGTAGTATTATTATTATAATATTATTATTATCGTTGAACTATCGGTGGGATCTCATCTGCGCTATTCCCAAACTGGATTTCACACCAAACTTTGCACTCAGCAAAGTGTGAAAAAATACCTGGGAGTGAAACGTTGCATCACTTCCCACCTGCACTTTATTCCCTGGCCTTTTTCAGGGAGAGAAATCACGTTGTACTGTCTGCGAACTTCACAAACCAGCAGTTTGCAATTAACACAACAGAATATCACAAGTTAGCAAATAAGGACAAATCGCATGCCAATTTCACCGAACAACTTGGCCAAAAGCACTCCGAAGGTAGAAAGCCTAAAACAGTGTTAAACAGGAGGTTCTTTGCTCACATTTTTTCACATAGTGAGTTCCCGAGCTGTCAGAGAGAGAGAGAGAGAGAGAGACTGTGTGAAAGCTTCTCTGCACCACAGGGTACAAGACACAATCAGCGGTTCTCATTCATCTCCCCAGAGCTGATTAAATAATGGCTTTGGCCCAGAGTTGAGAGCAGTGATGACCGGCTCCCACACCTGCCTGTTGTTCACAGAATCTTACCGAGGAAGAGCTTGAAGTATGTCAAGAAAAATAAAATATTTTTATGTTGAGTTCCTTTCCCATGCTCGCTTTTGTTATTCTCATTTTTATGTGTTATTATTACCCAAAACAAGAAATAAATGTGTACAAAGTGAAAGCATTAAGTAGATGTAGTAAAGGTTTGGCTGTTTTTAAATACTGTAAAGTGAATTGACTGTATATTCTGTGGGCGAAACACGGCAGCCAATTGTGCACAGCAGCGTCCGTCCCCACAAACAGTCGTGGGTTGAGTGACCAAATTATTATTTATTTATTTTGAAGGGATTATTACCCCCGGAAAAGTGATCCGACAATCGACTAACAACCGGGTTCCTACTTACTGCTGGTAAACAGAAGTGTGTGGAGTAAGGAAACTTGCCTAAGGTTTCGCGCCCGGCTGGGAATTGAACCCGGGTCCTCTCGTTTGCGAGACGAGTGCTCCAACATCTGTACTGAAACACAAAAAAAAATGAAAAACAAAACCCCAAAGAGCTGTTGGACATTTTGCATAATTTGTAACTTTATTGTTATTATTCATTGAGATTAGTTATTGGCAAAGGCTGTTTCTTAAATAACATTTCTACATTTTATACAATTCAACTTGAGGTTTCTTCCACGTTGTTATATTGATGTGCGAAGGTGTACGCTTTCACTGAGCTCTATATATTCTTACGTAAACAATGAAGAACAATAAACCAGTTCAGGACTGACAAACATAACAATTCAAAGAAGAACTTCAGTAGCGAGCTGAGAAACAGAAGCCTTCAGCCTCCTGTTTAATACTGTTTTAGGCTTTTCATTCAATTCAATGATGTGATTTATTTTTTCTCGGGTTGGTGTTGTCAACCATGATCTGATAACAAGTGTATTCTGCACACTTTGAAAAATAATCTGTAGTCATAGCATCACACATATATAGTTACAGTAACTTGCTCCTCCACTATACTTTAATCTCAATTCCCATCTTTTCACCCTCAAAATACACAGTCCATTGACTTGATGGTATATCCTGTGAAGCGCTTTGAGATGTTTGGACGATGTGATAAGGCGCTGTATCAAATGCCAGGATTATTATTATTATTATCTTTTTCCTACACTCACAGTATTGTCTTTACTTATTTATTTTAATATTTTTCATAATTTTCACTGACTTTTACCTTCGATATAATCTTCATCACAAAGCATTATTAAACATTTTGAGATATCTTCTGATGTGAATGGTATTGTAGATATCAACACTATGTTCGTGACAGCGCCAAAGAGTGATATTAGAAGGCTGTTTTTCTGGTTTAACAGCAAATATTCCGGGTAAAAATAGAAGTTTCCCTGACTTTTGGAGCAAACAACGTGAAACTAAAGATAAAGAGTGATCTTCCCAAAATGCCTAAAATATTGTTCCCTCCATTTATTTTCCATTCACGTTCAGCATTGTTGTATTAAATAATAATAATAATCCTTGCATGTGATACAGCGCCTTATCACGTCTTCAAAACGCCTCAAAGCGCTTCACAGAATATACTGCAAAGTGAATTAACCGTATATTTGTGGGCGAAACGCAGCAGCCAATTGCGCACAGCAATTATCTGTAACATGATGTAATGATGTTACAGATAATTTTATAGACGATAGCTTTTGGAAACATAAAGTAATCCATGTATGCTTCAGATTACCTTGTTTAGTTTTCAGACAAAAAAATAAATTTTTTAGTAGCTCCTACAAAATCATCAGGATCACATTTCAAAAAGCTTCACTTTTTCTCGTATCTTTTTTTTTAGATATCTTTGTGCTTTCAAGTATTGCTGATGTTAAACCCCTTCCGTATCAACTGCACTCCTTTTACCTGCCCCATCATGGGAGGATTAATGCCTAACAGTTGTATCCTGTTTGCTGGGAAACTCAACATGTGTAAATTATTAATCTTTTCTGTTGCCGACTCCCAATCCTTCAGGCATTGCTGTTGCTGTTACCCAACCTCTCACTAATGACATTCCAGTGCTGAGCACATTCATTTTTTAACTGCCTACAAACTTGTGCTTTTGAACAGTTTGAGATAACTTTTCAGATTCCACCCCCACCCTCTCTCCTCTCTCCTCTCTCTCTCTCTCTCTCTCTGCTCCTGCAATGATTTGGGAATGGTTGCTTCCTGTGGTTAAGAAATGTTAAACATACGTCTAATGATCCAGATTAAATGAAAAATTAAACAAAATGAAGTGAGAAATGGTTACTGCCACCAATATTCTGCATATTTACACATTCCATATTGTCTCGTGTTTTTTCCCGGCACTTTTAGACTTTCAAATTAAAGCTTCTGTAGCGCTCAGAGTGACAACCATTTTCCATTTGATTTTACTGGTAAAGTGATTCTAAAGTCCACAGCTCCACTTAAACCCAACTGATAACACATTTGGATATCATTAAAGAGCGGTAGGACTACCATTATCATCTGTTTCACTTGGTTCAAGTAATAAGGAGCCTTTTGGGGGGATTTGGCCATTATGCTAAAAGGATTGTGTTAAATTGTCTTTATTTGAAATGAAGAAATATATTGTATTTAATGGCTGACTGCTGGATTCCTTCAGCACTCGGCAGCGGGAATCTATTACGTGTGTTCAGAAAAATGACGTTTCTGGGAACAACTGAAACCCACACAAAAAAAAGTTAAGAATTTGGACCCTTCGAAGAGGTTCTTCAAATGTTAATCAACATCATCAATAGTTGTTTAGTAGTTTTTCCCAAGAGTAATAATAATAATCCTTGCATTTGATATAATGCGTGATCATGTCGTTGAGACGTCTCAAAGCCCTTTCACAGAATATACTGTACTATTATACTAAATACTAAATACGGAATATACTAAACTAAAATCACACTAATTCTTACATTTCATATCACACATTATTATGTTGAAATAACTCAAAGTGTTTCACAGCGGTTTTCTGTGAAGTCAGTGACTATTTGTAGGTGAACTCAAGAGCTAATCTGAACACAGTGATGTCTCACAGAAAGCTATGCAGTGAATTATTTGATTGTTGGCCAGGACACAAGGAGAAACTCCCATCTCTTTTTGATAAATGCTTTGGGATCTTTAACATCCACCTGAACAGCAGATGGGACCTTGGGTTTAAACATCTCATCCGAAGGGCAGCACCTCTGACAATGCAATGCTCCCCCATCACTGCACGGGAGCATCTGCTTAGACTAAGAACTCAAAAGCCATGGAATGGGACTCAAACTCACAATCTTTGGACTTATTGCCAGGAAGTCTAGCCACTGAACCAGGCTGACATTCGATTCTTTTAAAGTCTTTCACTCTCTGGAAAAAAACATAGGAATCAACAGCTTGTACAGTAGAATTTCTTAGGCAGCAATGAGAGGTTGGTAAGAACATTTTGATGTCTGTTATTCTGAAATGGTGGAAAAGGTATCAGCGTGGACATCAAAGGGTTACTTCCTGCAGCTCTCTCTCGGCAAAGCGAATGAGAGTAAGTCAATGACATCAGTGCACTCCGAGCTCCAGGTCAATTAGAATCCGCGAACACCTTTTCAACCAATTACAATTCAGTCAGTGGTTCAAGTATTATTGAATTCAGGACGGTACAAAGGAAGTGTTCGGAAAAAGAACATAAAGAATATTTCTATAAAAGCCATTCTCTAAATAAACTGCAAATGTCACACTTGACATATTTAGCTCCTGGACACTGAAATTCTACTCTGTGACTCACTCAAACCCCCTATCACAGGATTCAAGGTTTGTTTGTGGCACAACAGTGAGCGAGTCCTTGTGCGTGACATTTATTTATAATAATAATAATCCTTGCATTTGATATAGCACTTTGCCACATCTTCTAGACGTCTCAAAGCACTTCACAGAATATACTGTATATTTTGTGGGTGAAACGCAGCAGCCAATTTTTTATTAAGAATCAACATAAAAAATATTCTGGACTTTTACAGACATTAGCTAAATGGGCAATCTTTGTATATAAGCAGTAAGTGCTACATAAACAATTCTTTTTCCATAAGTTTGTACTTCACAAAAAATTGAATTTTTAGAAATTCACCCTTTGTACACCCTTTGCTTCATGTAATATTTGTTAGTTAAAAAATAATATATATTAAACCATTATGTGATTTCGCTTTGTGTAACGTTAATTCAACTAGGTATGGACTGTCATAACCTTGAAAGAACTGAGCACTAACCAGTACAAAAATGCAAAATATAAATATATGACATATTTGTGTCTTTCACTGTGTGTGAATAGCATTAATGGAAAGAACACATTGAGTTAGAGAGATACGGACATCTGTGACATTGAAGTGTCTGTTTGTATGTTCATACAGTAAGTGTGTTTGATTGGTGCAAATTACATTAGTTGGGGTTCCAATGTTGTAGCCAACGCCTGACAGTACACTCGGCTAAAAGCTGTAGTTTAAGAAAAAATAGCGAAGCAGATGGTTGAAGACCAAGGTCAAATCACAGGGAGAAGTTTGTCAAAATGGGACGGCAAAGGCAATCTGTAAACTGTTATTGCAGCTACCTTGAGGTGGTGAAAACATTTTGAAATTACAAAAACACTGGAATGGGCCGTACGCTTAGGGAAAGAGTAGCCTGGAGTGCTGTGTCGTGTGTGGATGGATGCCAGATGTGGAGCCCGACATATCTGGAATTAATGATATTAAACATGCTTTGCTATATGCTCAATAATAACTCTATTATGATTGATACAAACCACAGACACTTTATCTAGCGTAAATGTAATCATCTGTCACCCGATATATTAAATCATCAATTTCTGCATTATGAGAATCGTTTAAGGTAACTAATCATCTGTCTAGTTCCGTCCCATGTCTTTGAGGCTGATCAGATAACGCTTTGAATACTGGTACCAAAACCCGTGACAATCTATCCCTGCCGTGAAACGTACTGAGAAAGAGCCATTTCTACTCGAAACCCTGTGGCAATACACCAGAGTTCTTTTTCTACATAATCCAGTGCTGTAAATAAACCACCCTCTGACGCTAAGCTTATTGATCACACACAGTTCCACGCTGGTGTCAAGCAAATTCTCAGCAGAATAAAACACTGCTTTATGTTTTGTCTTGTCAAAATATTAAATTGTTCTGTCATGTAGAGTCAGGCTTTCACAGACTGCATTGACAGTGTAATCTTGCATTAGTTCTCTCTATTGCCAGGTTCACCTTGTTGGAGCATTCCAGTGGTGTCCAATTATACTCTTTAAAGTTCAGACCGGCTTCCTATTATACAGCACGGAAATCTTTCCTACAGTAATCGTCTACAGCTCTATCTGCTTGCTTGATGTTACATATTTATTTACAATAATAATCTTGCATTTGATACAACGCCTTATCACGTCTTCGAGACGTCTCAAAGCGCTTCACAGGATACACTGTAAAGTGAATTGACTGTATATTTTGTATTTACACAGCGCCCTTCACATGGGGTAGTGTCCCTGGAGCGCTTGACAGTGGCAGTGTCTGACACCAGCCAGGGGGGAGAAGTGGGGGGGGTGGGGTGGGCAAGGTGACCATAAGCACGATCACAAAGGAAGGTCTTTAGGCGGGATTTGAAAGTGGGGAGGGAGGGGGCGAGGTGGAGGGTTTTGGGGGGAAGGGAGTTCCAGAGTTTCGGGGCGTAGCGGCTGAAGGAACGGCCACCGATGGAGGAGGAGAGGCCGTAACATTCTGACTGAGAGATGAGAGTGCCAGCGACTGAGCCAAGTGGAGCAGCTGTAAAGTGAATTGACTGTGTGTTTTGTATGTGGGATTATTATTATTATTATTATAATAAGTGATCTAATCAGTCAGGAAGTTGGTGAAGGAGAGCTTTACTGCATGTTAAAGTGCTACCTTCTTAGAGAAGGCTTGATGCTGCCTGAGTTCCTAATGCAGTGGATTAGGAATGCCCACACACACCACTGGGTTTGGATGGTCTCCACTAATACCTGAAATGAATGTTCCACTGTGTTTAATGCTGGTTTCACAATCCTTCAGCTAATTACGTTTTTAATCAGTTATCTATTTTCCATTCAAGGTGGAAGATACGAGGCCACAAATAACAGCTGGAATAATGTAACATTGCTATGACATGGAATCCGTTTTTTTTTACACAGGAACATTTATTTTAATATTTTAAGACACAATAATATGTTTTAAAATGTAACATCGGGTCATCTTTTATAGGGCTTCACTTTCAAACATATTTTCTTTTGCTGCTGGTGGTTAAATGGTCAAATAGCAGGAAATATTTTAATTAGTTAAGGATATTTTATAGCATGGGCTTATATATATATCATATATATTTTTGGTTTTGTTGAACAAAAATGAAATCGTCAATATATTTAAGAGCGTTTAAATGCTACACATTTCTTCCCTCCAGATAAAATTAGCCCGACTTGCAATGATCCACAGCAGAATAAAGCAAAATAAAATATAAACCCTCCACACTATCATTGTGTTGGGAATGGAAGATCCATAAAATTCTTCTATGCAGAAATAAAACAATATTGATGCAATTCAAACTGTTTACTAAACTTGATTAGTGGCAAGGGGTCAGAGATTGCTGCAGGTTAAGTATATTTCTTCCAACAATAACCATATTCCTAACATTCCTATGAAAGTGCAGAAAAGCAGCCTCTTTTTTATTCAAATAAAGCCACGGTCCCGGGAATAATCGCTTCCCAATAAAAAATGTTAAAAATAAATTGCCCCCTCCCCAGATAAAAAGAAATATTGTGTGTCTGACAAATTTGTGCTAATAAAGATTCCTCTCTCTCTCTCTCTCTCTCTCCCCTCTCTCTCTGCCTCAATACATTCTGAGCACATTCAAAGGCAGAGGGGACTTTAGTGCTACCTCCACAGCTTCATTATCATACACTCAGATTATTCTGTGGGCCAAATGAATCAGGAACACAAATGAATTAGTGAGAATTAAGGAGCCTTCTGTGGCCTGAACCCTTTGCGCATCTCAACCGAGATGAAAAGGTACAGAGTGATGGCTTTGTGTCCCATGGTGCGAGGAAATGGAGCCCTGGTTGCCAACCCAGCTTCTCAAGAGTGCTGGGGAAATGCACAGAGAGTTAATGTTGCCTAACGTCTCATGACCACAGGTTCAGTCATGTGGGAGAAGTTTTACAAGGGCTACAGAACCAAATCCCCCCCCTCACTCGCCATTAATTACAAGTGAATCGCTTTTGCGCCTAGCTGTCAATGATCCTAGTCTAAGCACACTCTCTCTCATCTGGACCACTTGCAAACAATCAAAGGCTCTCTCTCTCTATATATATCTATATAATATACGCACATATTTTAAACATAAACAAAACTGCAAAAAAAAGGCGGAATTTTGCAAAGCGTTTAATAAAATAATGGCCTTTAATGCTCAAAATGGAGCATGTTAAATATTACGCTCATCAGAATCTATTGCTGTCTTATTACACACATGAGATGGGACTTAAAGAAAGCCAGGATTATTCTGCACTGTTGTGCAGTAACTCATGCAGTTGTACAGATCTCACTTTTTCTCCCTTGTGCTGGACAGAACTGACCAATAAAATCCCTGAGGTCCTCTCGGGTTTCTGAATCCGCATTTCATCAGCTGCAAAATATCTGTCACTCAAGTCCTGCACTGAACAAAGTGACATCTGTCAGTTTTGAACCAAGGATAAGCCAATGCTGTGGCATATTCCACAACTTTAAACCATTCCTAAACACACAGTGACCACATGAGATCCCATTAAATTGAGGTTATCATTAGCTTTTGAATTTGAAAACTGGTTTTGATTTAGATGGTGAGCATCGCTGTTTATGCAAATAACATTTTAATTTATTTGTAAAATAGGAAACTACAAACATAATAATAATAATCCTTGCATTTGATACAGTGCCTCATCATGTCGCGGAGATGTTTCAAAGCACTTCACAGAACATACTATAAAGTGGATTGACTCTGTATATTTTGTGGGTGAAACGCAGCAGCCAATTGTGCACAGCAGCGTCCCACAAACAGTCATGGATTCAGTGACTAAACCATTATTTTTTTGGTGGGGGATTATTACCCCCGGAAACGTGATCCGCCAATCGACTAACAACCGGGTTCCTACTTACTGCTGGTAAACAGACGTGCGTGTGGTATAAGGAAACTTGCCTCAGGTTTCGCCTTGACCCGGGAATCAAACCCAGTTCCTCTCGCTTGCAAGGCGCATGCTTTAACCACTGAGCTACAGGACTCCCTCTCCACAGAAACGATTGCAGTTGCACAGCAAGAAATCCTGTTTCTATATTATTGGAGCAATTAAATATATATATATAACTTTAGTTTCTTCAGATCAGATCTTTAGAAGATTGACTGAGATGGTCATTACACAGACTGTTTTTCAATCAGATGTTGTCACGTTCTTCTGTTCTCTCAGATGACTTCTATAGCTGTAGGTGAGAATTCAACAGACCCTATATTCATCTTTGTTGTGCTCACTGGACTATGACATGAGCATAGCCCTCTCCAGTCGCTGCAGTGACTCCAAGGCTGTCCACAACAATGCAAATAAATACGGGGATCTCTTGAACAATTGGAGTTCGAGCCCTTTGGACACTAAAGTCTATCTATCTCAAGTCTAAATCTGGTTTTATATCAAATAATATTTACTGTTGAGATGTACAATAATAATCCTTAAATTTGACTTGTTCATTAGTTAATATAAAGACCAAATACTTGCACGCTTCCTTCACTTTTTAAATAGTGCCAATGGATCTTTAACATCCGCATGAAGGGGGTACACAGCACCTTGATTTATCATCATATTACCTACTGTATTAAGAGATAAAAAGCCAGGCAATGTTGAAGAAGTGCAACTGGCTTTTGGAACACAGACTGACTATTGAGGGAAAACATTCCCTCACTTTAAGTAAAAAAAATCATCTCGAAATCCTTATGCCTGGGAAATGAGTTACTCAGTTCACTTTAGCAGAATGTTACTCCTGAGAATAGTCACATTGAGTTCATTAAGAGTCCATCAGGGGGGTTTGAAAAGCCCATTGAGTGATATCTGACTGAGAAAAGGGTAGATTCTTACAGAACTCGACTCAACAGCAGCTAATGAGATGAGCCATTTGACAGATGACTGAAGGACAAGGAACCACTATTGCACCAGAAGAAAAAAACAACCGCGATTATACTTTTGACGGCTTAGCACAAAGTTCTTTTGTATATTGAGTTTCCAAAGAAAATGAGCTTGAGCGGGACTCAGAATGTGAAAGGCATTAACCCCACAGGGAGACATTTAACATTTGGTTTCCTGATCAGAGATTCAAATACAACAGAGTGGGCATCATCAAGGAGTAAAGAGAGATATCAAAGTAATGCAAAAGACTGGATTGTCTAGTCCAGATCACAAACCACATCATTACTTTGATTATTTTTTAAACTATATCGTAAGTATACTACGTATAATTTAAATTGAAGCAGTAAAGGGGGGTGGAGAACTTCAGGATATAAGTAGTTTAAGTAATGGGCAAATTCAATGTTTACTTTCCACTAGTCTTAGAATTCTATAATAATAATAATCCCAACATTTGATACAGTGTCTTATTATGTCATCGAGACGTCTCAAAGCGCTCCACAGAATATACTGTAAAGTGAATTGACTGTGTATTTTATGGGCGAAACGCGGCAGCCAATTGTGCACAGCAGCGTCCCACAAACAGCCGTGGATTGAGTGACCAAATTATTAGTATTCTTTAAAATGTATTTATTGTTTTGAAGGGATTATTACCTCCAGAAAAGCGATCCACCAATTGACTAACATCCGGGTTCCTACTTACTGCTGGTAAACAGAGGTGTGCGGAGTAAGGAAACTTGCCCAATGTTTCGCCCTGACCCGGGAATCAAACCCGGGTCCTCTCGGCTTGCGAGGCGAGTGCTCTAAGCACTAAACTACTGGACTCCACTTCTGCCAACTTACATGTCTCTGATTTGAACACCATGCATGCAGCCCTCTGCTCAGGTCAACTCTCAGCTCAATCAGTCAATCCCTGGACATGGGAGCAGACGTTTCCAGCTTATATCCCAGTGTGTGCACTTAGTCCTTCAGTCTTTTGAGGATAGTAAATTATTTAGTACTACCGTACGCCTCAAAATTTCCTCTGTTGTCCCTTGGGTTAAACTGCCTCTGCGAAGACATGCAAATTCCAAAGCATTGTTGTTAGTTGACCTGACTGTCTGGTAAATACATAGACATGTCCTCAACTCCATCGGTCTTTCTAAGTTGGGCTGATGCTAGCTGGATCAAAGTAAAATATTTTGAGATGTTCTCCCTACATGAAAAGTGCAAACTGTCATTGTGTAACCAAGGAAAAACAGTAGATTAATCAAAGAAATGGTAGATATCCATAACTGTGTTCTTGGTCCAGGACGTATTTAAATTTATTTTTAATCATTTCTGGAAATAGAAGCATTTTATATTCTAAGGACTTTTTATTTTCAGTTTTTAATCAGGTCCTCAACATTTTTAAGGCCCGATTTTATTCATTATATAAACGACTAAGAGTTAATATGATTTCAAACGACATAGCTTGCCTTTGAGAGCACTATCTGAGAAGCTTCCTACTACTTGTTCAGCTAGGACCACCCGACCCTACCTTACTCCTTAAGAGCTTTGACTTGCAGGCTTGACAGGAGCTGAGTGGGAACAATCCCTGCTCCCAGTGACCAGCCTACCCCTCCAAGTTCTGCTGATGAACCAGGCTGCCTAGTCTGTCATTAATCACGCCCTGGAATACTGCCTGGCTCAGGACCAGGACTACCCAGTCCGCCACAGAGGGTTGACTCGATTCGGAAATTCCATTACTAGGCACATCATCTTGGAACCAACTCAGGTCGGTATAACAGTGGAATACATTTTAAACGGATTTATTTTGTTTCTTTTTTTAAAAAATAAAATACAACACACCTTTACAAAATAAGAATCGACTGTAGATTTTCATTCGGATAATAAGACATGAACACTTGTCATATTTCACAGCTGCAAAGACTTTAATGTGTCATTTTGTTAGAGCACGGGACTGCCGTAGAAACTGCTTCTCTCTTTTGCAAATTAAAAACATAGGCAATTGGAATAAATTACATCAGTGCTGAAGAAATACATATTTGGTGCATATTTTTCTGAGCAGAAGTAAGAGTGGGTTTTTAAACAGAATCGTTCCAATCGATATGCTTTAAAACAATTGATTGAAAGACATTTAGACTGAAATATACTCGTTGTCTGGAGCCCATAGAAATGCAAAAAATAATTAGGAAAATTGTGGTTCCATAAGGTGCCATCAGGCCTGGGCTGGAGGTGAAGGAGAAAGTATCACACTATCCTTGTCAGCTGCAAGGGTAATTACTGCTGGCTGAAATTACTCAACATTTGTTTATAAGTTCCCTAGAGCATGCTGTAAATAGATTGTCTGTTATAGTCCAATCACATTAAAACGCTGCACCTTGGAAACCGCTACCTCCTGTTTGCTGAGAGCGAGATGGACTGAGCTGCCTGGATGCTCAGTTATCGAGCAGTGAAAACGGTGTGCTTGTGTTAAAAATGCAAGGGTTTTCTCTCTGTACACACTATTTCACGTGCTTTACCGCAATTATTGAAAACTGCCACGTTTTATCATCTTTGTGATGAAGCACTTGCTTGTTCTTCAATGAGAATGAAAAGAAAACACTCCCCCCACCCCCCCCTTAGCTAAAGACATTTAGTGAGTGAGCGCAGTGAGCTACAGTGACAGGTAGAGCTGGACTTGTTTCTCTGCCTCCCTGGAAACCAGTCAAAGCGAATCACGTCTCACAGCAGCACTGTCTGATCTCCTGCCTTCGATGTCTTCCTAATAATGGCATCTGCAGAGGTGACTCTCTGAAAATAAGGACTTGAAGCAACTGGACATCCATCATTACTCTCTGGAGCAATATTACACCCAACTAATAGGCACTCACTTCTTCATTATGGTATTAATTCTCTAAATCTTCAAGGTGATTTCCAGTTATGGAACGACAAAGCCCAACTAACACCAGAGGAAAAGGGGGGGAAAAAAAAGCAACACCCTTCTCATCCTCTTACATGCTTCTAGACATTGTTTCTAAAGTCTTTCAGGATGCAGAAATGCGATAGTGTCAGATCTCCTGTGAGATACGATGCTGTCTCACAATGACACCACCTGCCAACACTGTATGTCTCCCAGTCATGCTCACACTTTGTAAAACACTCCTTTATGAGTAAAACATGGATGTGGCTTTGCCAAAGTTATGCGAAAGAAAACAGGGATGTTTAAAAGCCTGGACGTGTGGTGTGACAGGTTGGGAGAAGCAACATAACCGATTCTGACTTCAATGGAAACACAAAAAGGTGAAAAGGAAGACTGAAATTATAATCAAACACAGTAAGAAGAATATATATTATGACAATGTTAAAAAAATGAAACAAACAGGAAAGATGGTCGCAGATTTCTCTTTGAGCTGTGAGTATAATACTAAAAATATAATGATAATAATAATAATCATGTAAGAATAATACCTCAATTCATCCCTAATAGGATGAATTACATTTTTACATGATTATTATTATCATTATGTTTTTATTATTGATGAATTCCACCCACAAAATACACAGTCAATCCACTTGATAATATATTCTATGAAGCGCTTTGAGACGTCTCAACGACTTGATAAGGTGTTATATTAAGTGCAAGGATTATTATTATTATCTAATAGGATTCTCTGTTAGAAATTTTACTGACCTGTGGAATTAAAAGTGGATTGCGGAATTAAAAGTAGATCTACATTAAAGGTAGATTGTGTTGGAGAGTCGTACCATGAGGTGGGGGGGGGGAAATATAGGGTGAAGGTACATTTCTATTAAATTTATTGCACCCTGAATTCACAAAGTAACACACATTAACAAAGATGATATATTGTGGAGCAGCTTTGTGAAAACCGTGCCTTCTGATGGATACAGGAATTTAAAATAATCAGGGCAGCAAATCTAACGTTTAGTTAGTTACGAGTACAGGGATATGGATTATGAATGAAATTAAATCCCTTGCGTTTGCTATCACACTTTTCATGTTGGAGGGACATCTCAAAGCGCTTCACAGGATATGCTGTAAAGTGTAGTGACTGTTTATTTAGACAACGAAAGGAATATTTGGAAGCGAGGGGAATAAAGAAAAACAATAGAGTCAAAGTGATCTATTGACTGAATGATCTATTGGCTCCTTTCATGCCAAACACATACAACAGCACATCCACGAATAAAGTTTGCACAGGTCCAAAGAATGTCATGATTAAAAGCCGAAAATGTGAAAAAGAAAGTAAGAGTTTCACGGTAAACCTCACTGGGAGTCATTTAAGTGACTCACACATCAGTCTTGTTCTCTATTAACGTTTAAGTCTAACTGTAACGATTTACATTTTCTTATCATTTATCTAATGCACGTTATAAACAGAATGCACAGTGCGGAGCGGTGGGACTTGATACCTGAACATAATTCACATGTGGCTTTGTCATTCATGAGTTATCAGGTCAGCCCCCTTGTGGGATATAAATCATATCTCATGACTTCTCGTCATTTATCCTCTTTTACTGCACAATTACATTTTGGTGGGGCTACTAAGCTACGTGTACCACTGACAGTAATAAGCCGAGCAAGTCCACTGCAATTTTTGGTATCCGCTTCAAAAAGTCTTGGTTTCTCCTGACGGTGTAGAAATTGTCCAAGTAAACCTAAACGCAGTGGGAAACATAGTTGGGGTTCAGAAAGGTTCTTTTTTAAAACAAAACAGAGATAAGAGACTTTAACAAGTCTCACAGTGCTTCACAGGATATGATTCGCCTCATCTGAAGGACGGCACCTCCGACAATATAGCACACAACCCAGGATTGTGTTGCGGAGTGTCGGCCTGGAACATATATGAGAGAGTGGCCTGAACATTGGGGCTAAGGTACAGACGTGAAGGCAGTCCCCAACAGAAACAGCAATCGAGGGATGATAATAGTAATAAAACTGCTCAAAAGTTCATCATAATAATCATCATCCCAAAATAGCTGTAATTAACCTTCTACAATAACAGCACCCAGGCTGGTTATAAACAGATCATTGATGAGGGCGTGTTTGGAACATAGGAACATTGTGTGCAGTTCTTGGGTTCTCGGTGTTCAAAAAGAACAGAAAAGAACACGGTCCAAAAATATGCAGAAATACTCAGGACTGAACTGGTTTTCATTGGAGAAAAGTCGACTGAGAGAGGAGATATGCTCTAGGAATGCAAATGCTGAGGTGTGGATAATATGTGTACAGTCAGGTAATTTCAGTTGGGCCCAGAGTGCAGAATTTGAAGACGTTAACATAAAATTAAATAAGACATGAAGTTAGAATTGCCCTTGCCCCCCTCTCCTCTCTCTCTCTCTCACACATACATACGCACAGTAGCTGATATGTAGAATTGATCCCCTGATAGAGCGACTAATAATGTGCTAATTAGCATCTTTTATAAATGACTCCCTGAATAAGTAGGATAACAAAACAATGGGAGATAAGGATAAGGTACAGATAGAGATGATTGAATACTGTGTGCAAATTGATTGTTCTGCAATACCTAGGGCCATGGAGATAGATGTCATACTAAGTAAGGTAAGTAGTCAAGTAGAGATAATGTGGAATATAAGGTTAGATAGATGTCTTGGCGTTTTAAATTGATTGAATAGCGTGAATTTTACATGCTGGCAGCGAGGAATGGGACTTGATGAACCAAATGCCCTATTCTCAATTGCTACTTTTAAAGTTTTTATGACCCTCCGATGTGGAAGAACACTGTGAGGTAGAGGGTAATGGATAGAGACTCATGAATACAAAGGAGGTATGCTTGATGGGCCCAGAAGGTCCAAAGGGAGAAGTTTGCTTGTCACTTACTGAATCAAAAATCTTCTCCTCCCAAAGCTCCTGGGACCGGTTGTCATCCTACCCCTCTGACTCAAGGACGACTTTATCTAGTTGAAGCTTCTGTGGCAGGGCATTGTTCTGAAGTGAAATGGTAAAGGCTTGGAGAGCGAGTAGCTTTGTGGGAATCCACCACCAGTTAGTAGCTCTTCAGATTTTCCTGCTGTAGCTTTAATTAAAAACTTTTAACCAAAATTGAGGATCACAACGATTGGGACTCAGCAGTGAGAGGGAACACGAGGGGACGCACCAATGTCAAGAAGAAAAAGACTAGAAAGAAACATCAAATTCACCTATTTGACTCCCCGTGCTTGGTTCCCTAATTGGTAAGTTCACCTCTGGTGCCCTGATATAAGCATGCTCGCATTTACAATTCATATTATATTTAATGATCAACTTAGTATGGTATTATAAGAGAAAGTATGATTTTGCCTGACAGGGTAATAATAGCAACACAGTACATGCTTTTTTTTCCCGAATTGACAAATATATGTCTGTTTTTGCATACTGGCTGATATAATAATAATAATAATAATAACAACAACAATAATAATTGGGGAGGACAATTTTGCAGGGCTATGGGGAGAGTGCGGGGGAGTGGGATTGATTTGGAAGCTCTTTCCAAAGAGCCAGGAAAGACATGATGGGCTGAATGGTCTCCTTCTGTTTTGTATAATTCTATGATTCTATGAATAATAATAATCCTTGCATTTGATACAGTGCCTTATTACATCTTCAAGACGTCTCAAAGCGCTTCACAGGATACATTGTAAAGTGAATTGAATTTTTGTGGGCGAGAATATAAGCACAATTTCAGACAGTATAAGTTGCTGTTATGAACCCAGCGGATATAAGTTTACAATCTGAATTCTGGTTGGTATCTGATTAGTCAGACCAGATAATATAACTACTGACAATGTCATTTTCAAACCACTTTTGTCTCAATGGTATAATTGAGCTATACCAAATGCAAACATTATTATTATTATTATAACTGCAAGCAGACCCCTGAAAAATATCTACTCCGTTCAAGGAGTCAATGAAACATTAGGGATGAAGTAAAATATCCCAACTTCCAGCCTGTCACTGGCTCTCATTATTTGGACGTTTACTTACTTTCCCTATAGATTTCAAACTCGTCCTTCAAGTTCCATAGTTTAGTGACAAACAAAACTTTTGAGCAATATGCTACCCAGACAGGAAAGTTTTCTCTTCTACTCCTTGTCTCTAGGGGAGAACATCAACAGAGCTTCATATGCAAGAGAGTCAGAGAGCACAAAAGAGTTCAACATACAAGGCTCGGTAATAGAACCAACAGCAGATTTACACATATCCCTGAGGTATTTTGTTAGATTCTTCTGGGTCTGAAAGTGGTGACAATGACTAGGTCTTCACTGCCTGCCACGTGCTGAGCTAAACGGAGTTACTACCACTGATATTTGTTTGACTCGATAAAGCCCACATGTTCAGTTAGCAAATTTTGATGTTAAAATGTTCAAAGCTTTCCCTTCCTGGGTCCAGGAAAGTTACACATTTAATAATAATAATAATAATAATCCTTGTATTCGATATAGCGCTTTATCACGTCTTCAAGACATCAAAGCGCTTCCAGAATTCACTGTAGAGTGAATTGACTGAATACTTTATGAGAGAAATGTGGTTTAAAAGCACACGCACAAAAAATATTGAAGGGAGAAAGCGTAAGGCATAGAGTTTTTAATTTAATATATTCCACCCCCCGCCATCTAAGGTTAAATACGAAATCACTTCTGGTGGTAAAATAAAATAAAATAAGAATAAAAGACACTAAGACAGTGTCTCCTGTTTTGAAGGATATTTTTAAGTTGATGAAATTTTTGTTAGCTTCATGTTGAATTGCTGTTTCAGATCTCTGCATTCGCCAGGGACTGTTTGGCTGACTTCAGCTGAACAGGGTTTGCTGAAGATTGGCATACTTTCTGGTGCTGAATGCTGATCTAGAGTCACCGGAAAACGTCAGTGTCAGCCAAGTGCTGCTGCGTAAACCAAATGTTACTAAAGTTGTTAAAATTTGCTGTCTCGCCATCAGCATAAAACACAAGCTGACCTATATTATTACATTATTATATTATTATTACTTCCTATAAAGCTGTTTGTTTGTGTGGACCATAGCTTATATCAGCTATAATAATGTTAATAATAGTAATAATAATCCTTGCATTTGATACAGTGCCTTATCACGTCTTCGAGGCGTCTTTTCACGTCTTCGAGACGTCTCAAAGCGCTTCACAGAATATACCGTAAAGCGTAGTGACTGCGTATTTTGCGGGAGAAACGTGGCAGCCAATTGCGCTCAGCAGCGTCCCACAAACAGTCGTGGATTGAGTGACCAAATTATTATTTGCTTTTAAACATTTTTTTAAAAAGAATCCATAAAAAGCTGAAGTTACATTCAAGTTAAGTTACAACTTATAAACAGAAGACTTTTATGAACGGTTTAGTGTGCGCGTAAATAGATGGGGGGGATTTCACTCTTCACCTTGAATCATTCCTGTCCTTTATTTACCCTCTCCAAAAATACTTTCAGATTGCGGAACTGTGTGGTGCAATAAATTGTTACCTGATCCCCTCTGGTATCAATTTTGAATAGAGTGTAGATAGATAGGATGAAAGTTTGTTCTCTGATGCTTGCAAGGATTCGAATTTAAAAGAAATTTGAACTGCAATGCAGAACATATACAAGTATAGTAAACCCCGGTGCCAAGTGTGCAGAGACAAAAGCACAAAGCATCTATTATGTGAAGCGCTTTGAGACGTCGCGAAGATGTGATTAAATGCTACATCAAATGCAAGGATTATTATTATTACATAGAAAAATAGTCATGGCAGTGACTCAGAATATACATTCAAAGGGATGCACACATTAATCACATGTGCATATACTGTATGTAAAAAGTAACAGCTCATATACTTGGATGTAATTTCGCGCAGCAGATTCCCACAAACAGTCGTGGATTGAGTCACCAAATTATTACTATTTGTTTCTGTTTTGGAGGAAGAAATAAGTTTAAAAAAGAAATTAAACCGAGCAGAAGAAAGGAAGCAGACATGAAACAAAACATAAAAAGGACAAAATTAAATGGAGAGGGAGGTTATAACTGTGAGAAGAGCAACAGATAGAGAGGTCGTGCCCAGAAGAAATCCTGAATGGGAAAGTTTCTGTTTTGTGTGAAAGCAAAACTATTCACAGTGAGGCCAGGAGGCCAGACTAAATAATCCTCAGATTTAACGTCCAATTCTGAATCACATATTAGCTGCTGAGATTTTAATGTAAATATGCCATTACACTGTCATTACAGTGATCAGCCTGTATGCCTCACAGGTCACATCTCAGCCACTGTTAATTTTGCAGGCAAAAGCTTTTTTTTCCCTTGAAATGTTAATAACTTTCTATTAGTTAATGTAGCGTGACTAAAATTCAGATTAGATATAATTCATTTTAATATCTGTGAACTGGCTACCTTGCTGCATCCGATCATTTAGCAATGCTTTCCGGCTGAATACAGGATTTGTGGATGGATCCACTGACGCGGGTAAGTTTAAGATCGGTCGGTGATCAAACACGTTCGTTTTCAATAACTTTGGGAACTTGAACCCTAGTTGTGTCTTGGAGAATCACATTGAGCTGGTTCGACTGTTTAGTGCTATGACTGTTGCAATTTTAAGTATAATTTTTGCCCATATTCAGGTCCATCATCTTCTCTGTTCGTGCAGCTCATCTTAATACACCCATCAAACTGGGAGAATGAGACAAACTGAGCCAATGGGTTTCTCCATGGTACAGTCAATACCTCTGCATGACCAACCCAACGGGAGGTGCAATCTGTGCAACACAAGTCCAGTCTCTCACTGTATGATATTCCATCTCGTGGCACAGCTGACAACTGACTAATAATAATAATAATAATCCTTGCATTTGATACAGCTCCTTATCACCTCTTCGAGACGTCTCAAAGCGCTTGACAGAATATACCGTAAAGTGAATTGACTGTGTACTTTGTAGGCGAAATGCGGCAGCCGATTGCACACAGCTGCGTCCCCACAAACAGCTGTGGATTGAGTGACTAAATTGTTCATTTTTTGGAGGGAAGGGATTATTACCCCCGGAAAAGAGATCCGCTTATTGACCAGCAACTGGGCTCCTACTTTACTGCTAGTTAAACAGAAGCTTGTGGAGTAAGGGAACCTGTCTAACGTTTTGCAAGAAAGATACTATAGCAAGTGCAAGGATGATGATTATTATTTGGCAAATCTGAGCCGCTCAAAATAAAGCCATTTTACATATTACTTTGCACAATTGCAATGAAAGAAATTAAGCAAAAATTCATCCCAACTGTCGAATCAGATTTTGTTAAAAGAAGGCCCTTTGCTGGTAGTTTACCTTAATAAAATATTCATGTCGGAGCCAATGTAATAGAAGACCTCAGGAGTTACTCCACCACTGCGATGGTGTATTTTTTTTACAAACCACCTTTTATAGAGACGTATTCCTTTGCGCATTGATCTGAAACAGATTTATTCACAATATTTCAGGATCAATTTGGATAATTTTGACGGGTCACAAACCCAGGATTTCACACAGCAAACGTGATTACCTGGTTCCTTTTGAATCTGCAACATGTTGGTTCATCCTAGCGTCACCGACCTGAAACATTAACTCACTTTCTTCTCTCCATAGATGCTGCCTGACCTGCTGAGTGAGTGTTCCCGGTCACTTCTGTTTACATTTCAGATTTCCGGCATTTGCAGTACTTTGCCTTTTGCTTATACCAATGCCATTTGTTGTGGTTGTTGTTTTAAATACATCAAAAGGAGATTCTGGTCTTCAGAGGTTTCTTGATTGAGCGACGCATTTCCATTCTGCCCATATAATCATTACACACTGCTTAATTGTGGGTGGCTGTTAATGTTCAAACATTTTTTTTCCCCGAAGAAACTCAATTTAGCCTCAAATAATTAAAAGTATGCAACATTTGAATTCTTCTAATGGGGCGTCTGACACAGCACTAATGAGTCAATGTTCTTGTTTTTGCTCTATCGCTAATGTAAATATTGCACCGACTTTTGGCATTTCCTGAAGAAATTTTAAAACACAACTTGAGTTCATATAGCGCCCAATTATTATAATTATTATTATTACTACTCCTCACAGGCCAGTTAGTGGAGCTCTAAAAATGGTTTATTCAGCTTGTTCAAGTGACAAACACTATAGCATCACTCAGTTTAGTGTGGCGTATACACTTTTATTACCAAAGCATCAAAAATGATCAAATAGAATTATTCAGGTCAGCCACAATCTCAGCATGGCTGGCATTTGTTTAATTACACGGAGGCACCCAAAACTATGAAACACCCTTATTATCAGAATATCATTATCATCACTTTTTTTCCAATACGTAATAAATCAGACGTAAAAGCCAATTTATATAATTAAATGTGAGATGAAATAAACAGCATTGCATATCACTTTCATGTGATAATTATGCCATCAAAAATGTCATGAAACATTGCTAATTTACCTCTTATATTCTTTTGTTTATGATCTATAGTATTAATTATTCTTACCAAAATGCTTAATTATCTTCCAAGTGTTATTTGTCACCAATAATGAGGAAAGTGAATCTTCTGAGATGAATTTGCAGATGAGTGACATTTAATAGAAAAACAAAAGACTGATTCAAAAGTTACCATCAGCTCTTCAAATGGTGTTAAGGATTTCAGATTTCAGTGTGTTTATTTAGAAAGATAACATCAAAAGCCTTTGCCTCATGTGGAATAGTAATAATAATATCATAATAATAATAATCCTTGCATTTGATACAGCGCCTTAACACGTCTTTGAGGCATCTCAAAGCGCTTCACAGAATGCACTGTAAAGTGTGGTGACTGTATATTTTGTGGGCGAAAGTAATGTAAAGTATGAAAATATATGTTTCGAGAAAGTGCACAGAAGATCAAATCTTTGTATATTAAATATAAGTTTGCTACCCTGGAAACTTTCCAATTGCTTTCTGTGTTCTATCTGTCTCTCCCTCTCAATCCCCCCCACCCCACCTTGTACTGTACTGTCCCTCCCAGTGGAAACTGCTGTTCACAATACAGTTTTTNGGTGGGGAGGAAGTAAGCGAATGTTCTAAGTCACTGATATGTTCGAAACCATCATTGATACTGTTTCACAACCTCCTGACGGAGTGTCTCACTGAGTGCAGGCTGGTGGAGTGAGTTTTTCCGTCTCTCTGTGAATTCCACAGCTAAAATTTGGTGCACCATCTTGTGGCTCAAATGAGAACAGATGAAAGATCTTACAAGGACTGAATTGTTGCGAGGAAGATTCCAGGGTTGCTTAATACTGCATTGGATTCTCCCTTATTGCGTAATTACTGCTGTAATTACTATTTAACTAACAGGTTAAGGGGCCAAAAGCACAATGTTACGACAGCAAGCTCCGTGTGTGGCAGAAAGGGAGAGGACACACTCAAAATCACCCACTGCCCTCATCTTTCTCTTTTCAAACTCTACAGTTTTTATTTCACTTTGCTGAACAGATGCTGTGAATGAGCTGATGTGTGTATGGGGCTCACTGCAGTTGAACTCTCTAGTTATGTTTCTTCCTCTAACCATTATGGACAGAAACCATGAAGGCCTTAAGAAGCAACGAATCATCACTGTTTGGTGTATTTGGCCTTTTCCACTACCTTTTCCAAACCAGGGGAATGTCCTACAAACATTATAGGATGTGGCCCCTCACTTAGATTTCTCAATTTAAAATACGACCAACTTTTTTCTACCATACAGCTGTCTGCAATCTATATGGTCTTACCCTAAATGCCAAAGTCTTACTTTATTCTTAATTAAGATTGTTGTCTTGTTGTTGCAGAATTTTGACTTAAATCTTAGTTTCGGAGCTGATTTGCCCCAGTTCAATTGGGCAATGTTCTTAAAGCTAAGACAGATCATGTTAGATTTCAAACCTATGCTTTTCATCGGCACACAGTAAACATGAAGGTAACCATAAAAGTTCCTCATGTGGTGAATGTCAGGCACTACAATGTCAGGGAAGCACTTTGCTGAAAAATAATAGGATTTGCTTAAAGACAAGATGAAGCTCGCTCTAATAATGGTCATGACTGATAACAATGTCTAGCGTCTCAGATGAACAAGCAGATAGAAATGTTTGTCCTTGAGGTCTATGGGGCAGACAATCTCCATTAGATAATTTTGCATTTGGAGTTGTTCTTTGACAATGTATCTGTTCATCTTTCAGCCCGGCTTGAATTTCATTACTCTGGTGCGAATGATGCAGAAGCTGTTTAGCAGTACACTAAAGTATTGACGTGCTTTAATCCACCTTCAGCAATGACACAGGGGGGTTTGGTTTGTCGTGCTACCGTGGAAGGAGGGGAGCAAGGAAATCTCCCTTAATTCTGCGTTGGGACTAGCCATCACAATTTACAATCGCTTTAGCGACACAAAGGCTTTAGCTCTGCAGTTGATGGTAATGCTACCTCTGAGGTAGCGCAGAACGCCACCACACTGTCACTCACACTGTGCTTAAAGCCTCTCTCTTACAATGACTGACCGTGATCTCTTGACACAGGAATTCTGAACAACCTTTTGTGTCATTTTAATCTACGAGGGGCATCAAATGCCCCTTAAATGTCTTGTGCCCAGAGGCGATTCCAACTCAGCATACCGCTATAATCCAGGTAGCAATGTCACACTAGCAAATCATAAATACAGTAAACTCATAATAAATATTTATTCACTAACAAAAATTCTGCTTCATGCCACTGAATAAAATATATGCTTAATGTTACAGCACTCAGGACTGCTCTCGAAGCTTATTCAACATTTTTTCTACCTATGTAGCAATTTGTAAAGGGTTTTCTATGGAGCCTAACGTTCTTTTTTTTCATTCTTGATCTTACGCCCTCCACCATCAACCGTAGTCACCCCACAACCATCAATAGTCTGGAGCTGCTGTAACATCTAGCAACAATATCCTGACCTGTAACAATAATCATTATTTCTTAATTAATTTAATTAAAATCTTGATTTCCTTGTTTTTTTTTCTGGTTGTTTAACAGAGACATTGGAGACATTGAAGTTTATGTCTCTCTCTCTCTTATTATAAGACTCCATCTACCTGATCTCCCCAACCCGAAGCTATAATTAGTTATAAAATTATATTTTATCCCAACACAAGGGCAGGTGATGTATTTGGAGATGCAGAAGTGAATAGAAGTTTATAGCCTTTTGGGGAAGAATTGCACCCGGGTCTAATCCTCTATATAAAACATTTTTGAACCTCCTGAATTTGACACATTCTTAAATAAAGCCTCGGTTTTGAAACATGGCCTTAATTTTAATTACTTTTTTTTATATGTTTCTTTAAGAACTACAGAAAACAGCATTCGGATTTAAGACTGAATTCAACAACTTGCCAGATTCTGGATACAAATTCTTAAATGCCACACAAAGAGAGTAACTTGGAAGGATTTCTCCCCATAAAACATGGGTCTTGAGCCACGGACTTTATGATTCAAAATCTTGAGTGCTATCAAATGAGCCAACCTGTTTGCTAGATGGTCCGAGCTCGATAAATGGTTCTTCTTACTTCACAATCCGCACTGATTTTAGTTGGTCAGATTCAAGGAGAATCGCAACATGTATTTCGAGATCTTCAGTACATATTTGGGGCCCCTAATGGCTTGTGCTTGTGATCTCAGGGTAAAAGCCGAACACAATGTTGTCCATAAGGAAGGATGATCGCACACACACCAGAACACTAACCCATCTCTGTTTCTCTCAGTGGCTAGTGGGAAAAGTGCAGTACAAAATGCATTTCAGGATCTCGATTCACCCTCCAAAATTGTGAAACGAATAAAATCAGGATTAAAAACAAAAAACAGAAGTCGCTGGGAACCCTCAGCAGGTCAGGCAGCATCTGTGGAGAAAGGAAAGTGAGTCAACCTTTCGGGTCCACGACCCTTTGTCAGAACTGGGTCACGTTGGGAGGGAGAGGCTTTTAAGGGCTAACAGAGAGGGGGGGAGGCAGGGCAAGGAAGATAAAGGAGAAAATGGGGTAGAGGACAGGGGATGATGGTTTTAAGAGGCGCTAATGGTCCAAAACAAAGAGGGGGTAAAATTGCAACAAAATAGGCCGACCAGAGATAGAAAAGGTGTGTCTGGGGCCCAGATGACGTGGTAATGGTCACAGAAGAAGGGGAAGGGGGGAGGTGAGCTGTCATGGTCTGAAATTATTGAAATAGTTTCAGTAATAATTTATTATTTCATTTCAATAATTTCAGACCATAACAGCTTTTTTTTTGTAATTAAATATAAATCTTTTATAAACATCTTCAATAAGCAACTTTTTTCCAACATAAACTTAGTTGTTTGAATGAATTGGACACTTCGATCGCTTGTATCTATACATATATAGTTGTGGGATTTGAACTTAAATCAAAGCTAAAATCACCTTTAAATCACTCATCTAATCTATTTCATTATAAATTACCTCCTTGTCATTCTGTCCTCTAAGATGTGAGTGAATGTGATCACCCTTTAATCGCATAGACTTATAAGCTCTGGACATTACCGTAGAGAAATCTACGTTTCTCTGTGCATTGTTTTTGGTTTTTGTATTTGAATGTCACTACTTAAAGAATGTAAAAGTTGACAGGGAGAGAAAATTATGTTGTGTGTCAAGGTCTGATTATAGAAACACTCAAAGATTAAGTGAATTGATGCTTTGATAGCAGCTTTGTGTTGTATGTGCTGTAATCCAGTTATCTGACAATCTGTGGACAGGACAATGGAAGGTCATAAAAAGATTAGGGTTATCATTCAGAACTGTGGACTACAGAGAGACTTGCAATCAGATACACTACACACATCACTACTTAGTAAAACACCAGAAATTATACAATAATAATAATAACCCTTGCATTTGACATAGCACCTTATCATGTCTTCGAGATGTCTCAAAGCACTTCATGGGATACACTGTAAAGTGAATTGACTGTGTTTTGTGGGCGAAACAAACAGTCAAAAACAAACTACATAGAGACTTGCAATCAGGTACACTCCAAACATCACTACTTGGTAAAACACTAGAAATTATATTGATTAAGAACCAATCGGTGGATGGAAACAAATGGAGTTTGTTATTGCTAGTCTGTGGCTCGAGTAGAGTTGTCAAAAACAAACTGGAACTGTGAAATAGGGTTTTATATTTTATTTACAAGCTGCAGTAAGAAAAAAATCTGATTCAGCTTGCTTCTCGTGTGGAACTATGTGCCGTCCGTTCTGTTGGAGAGGATGAGGCAGGGAACACCGTGTACTAAATATTGCTTACTTAACACAGCATCAGATATTTACCTAAAGTTTGGCACGTAGAGTTGTATTGCAGACTTTTGCCAAGAGAGGCCACAAAAAGTCACTCTGACACTGTAATCTATTAACTATAAATATTTAAATTCCATCTTCCAAGGGCATAGGGACTATCTGTGTCACGACCTATTGGTTCAATCTGTAATGCTACAAGATATAATCTAACTAACCTTTAGAGTTCAATGGTATACCTCTGCACTTGGCCACCAAATATGACAGCTAACACAAAATTAATGCATGTTCTGAATGTAAATATGTTTCATGAGGATTGAAAGTCCAGTGGACAGCTATGCTCTACAACAATATTTATTGGGAACTTTACTTCCCAGTTGTACGGTGCTGATAAACAATCCAGTATACTTTTTTCCAAGTTGCCACTTGTCTTTAAGGAATCAAGATGAGAAATGCATGTCATTAAATTCCACATTGTGACTCGCAATAGTCTCTTTCTGAACACGGGTCCAATAATACTATATGAGGGACATGAGCGAATTTCTCATTAGTAATAACTAGTGTATCAAGGGGTGACTGTGGCAGTATGGTATTTATCCAAATAGGACCACCCTACCCCATTAGGGCTTTGGCTTGCAGGATTTAGCACATGTCTGCCATGGATTACTACAGACCTGCCTGCATCTGAGGCTGTTCAGCTCCAGGGAGACACCACTTACCTGCCCCGAAGGAGGCTATTTTTAGACATGCTTCTCATTTCTAATCGACCTTGAAAGAGTGAAGAGCTGAATGGACCCAGTGGGATTCAAACCTAGAAACTCTTGGTCCTATATCCAGTGCTTAACCAACTAAGCTCCCTGGGATGTGTGTTTTATTATCCGTTCACTCAAATTTCTCCATCGTTGCACTGAATCTACTTTTTTTTTAATTTTAATGTACACATTATCATTTCCTTAAACAAGTTAATAAGTATTATCTATTGCTCAATGCAGAGATCAACCATTTATGAGAAATTAAGAGGAGCTGCCAGCGAGAACTGTGAGGGGTTCCTTTGCCATGTTTCTGTTTTGCGATTGAGATTTAACATAGTTAAAGCTGCCCTTCAACAAAACGGGTTTGTTGTGGGTAAGGATTATTTTAAACCTCAAAGATTTATATTGTGTGCCGAGAAATCATGGGTTTTGATGCCGCAAAAATAAGTAGCGATAGTGTTGCTTAAGAATTGCTTAATCAGACTGTGGCAGGGGTTGAGGTTGGAAAACCATCAACATCTTCAACAACAACTTGCATTTACACAGCGCCTCCTCACCTCACGCAGGGTAGCTCGACAGTGGCGGAGCAGGATGCCAAGGAGGTGGGAGTTGAGAGGATACATAGAGAGGAGAAGTTCACCTATTCAGATAGATTCAAATCCAAACCCTAGTGATGAAAGACCAATGTTTTAACCCAAATGACACCTATTCCTCCGAAAAACCTCTTAATGTAATGCCTAGCTTTGTGAATACACAGGCTAATTTGTGGTCAAGTATGGGTTACGTGCAAGTGTGCTTTATATTTAAAAATAAATATTTGAGAATGCCTCCCTCTGCTCTGCATGTGAAGTCCACTCACTCATTCACTCACTATAGATTGCAAAAGCTAAACTCTCGACAAGGTTAACAGGAGACAATTTCAACAATGGAGAACAAGAAAAGGGTTGACTTGGGTTTTGTATCTAATACTTATTGGTCACTGGTATTTATTAATGATTGGGACAGAATGCAAAATGGAGGGAAGATCTGAAAAATAAAACAAACACCCAATTCCAGAATTGGCACCTTGAAATGTTTAAGAAATGCATTCACAGTAACATTTCTCAGAGGTTATCTAATAAAAATAATAATAATAATCCTTGCATTTGATATAGGGCCTTATCACATTGTTGAGATGTCTCAAAGCGCTTGATAAACTATACTGTAAGGTGGAATGGCTGTGTATTTTGTAGGCAAAACGTGGCAGCCAATTGCAGGTTTCTGATTCAAGGTGTTTGACAAGTTAGCAGTAATGTAAAGGTTGCAAACATACTTGATCTCTAAAGTTCAACACAATAGGTGGTGCATCTTTCCATATCTCTCTGCTCCCAATTCTGTCGTCAGTTGATCCACTTTTCTGGAAGTTTGGATGTTGATGATATAGTTTGAGCTATAGTTGTGCATCATTGGTTTATATCCCAGCTATGTGCAATTAATTTCCTGTATAATTAGAAACAAGATTTTTGGATAATTGCTAATAATTAGGAACAGTACTGTGCACATTGCACCATTATATTGCACAGAATTATAATACTGTAGATGCTATACTGTATAATTTCTTGTGTCCCACTTTTACAGTGTTGAGACTTGCTACAGTAAGGTGTTATTAAAATATAGTTTGGCCACAATATGCCATTGGAATGCATGAACTGTATTTTATTCTAGGAAACATAGGAAGATAGGAACAGGAGGAGGCCATTCAGCCCCTTGAGTATGTTCCGCATTCTATTAGATCATGGCTGATTTGTAGCTCAACTCCAAATACCTGCCTTTGCCCCATATCCCTTGATACCCTGACCCAACAAACATCTATCCACCTCAGTCTTGAATGGATCCAGCAGCCACAGCCTTTTGGGGGAGAGAGTTCTTGATTTCCACTACCCTACATCTATATGGTGTAACATGGGAGTGGGATTTGGGAATACCAGTGACTAGATTACTGAGGTACAATCATTAGTACAATGTGCAGAGACAGTAATGAAAGCGTGCAGAATCTGGAGGTGTACAATTAAATGAGACCATAACTGCAGCGATCCTGACTTGCACAAGATACTGAACTAACTACATCTGAAGGGCTGTGTGCAATTATAGAGATTGTATTAGGTTACGGGCAATTTGGTATTGGAAGGGGTACATTGAAGGGCAATTAGATTGATAGCTGGAATTAGACTCCTGAGTTATAAGCGGAGACACAGGAAGCTGGAAATGTTCACACCGCAGAAGAGAGGGTTCTGGGGAGATCTTATGTCAGATATTTTTAAGTTTAGTTTGTTTCAGTCACCCTGGAATAACATGACTTCACACTCAAGATCAGTACTTAACAGATCACCACTCTATAACCACTAGGGTGCAAAGGAGAGTCAGATCCATACAAATCTGTGACACCAAACCCAAAGGTTTTCAAGAAATAATAATAATCCTTCAATTTGATATAGTGCCTTATCATGTCTTTGAGACGTCTCAAAGCACTTTAACGTGTTTGTTGCAAATACAATCAGAAGATTTAATTGGAAAATAATTGAGAATTGAATTAAAGAACAATTAATCGATGTTCTGTGTCATGGTGAAGTTTCCAGGTTTAATTTTTCTACTCAAATCTCCCTTAACAATTTTAGCTGTGGCAAAATATCGCATCCAAAAAATGCCAGAGTCCACAGCATTGCCACAATCTCTGGTGATATACAATATGAGCAGAAAATCGATAATAAAAATCTAAATGAAAGAAATATTTTCTCCGATAAATTTTCTCCAAAAGTGTAACTGGTAACGAAGGTGCCTTTGTTACCAGTTACATTTTTGTCGACTGTATTCAAAAGTTATTTCTGGAAATAAAAGACCTCGTTAAGAAGTCCCCTGTACTTCAAACTAAAAATTGCATCTGTACATTTTTAAATTGAATAAGCAGGTTTTACATATCAAGCACATATATTACACGTCGAAGGCCACAGAGACAGGATTTTTACACCTCCTTTGGGACCATTTTTTATTTTAAGTTGCAATTCTATCCACGGTCAATTAGATGTACACTTCTTTGCTTCTGGCAAGTAATCTAATTGTGCATTCCATTATATTATATATGCTGAAAACAGATTTATTATGAAATGTGTTTTTTTTTTTATCCGTGTAGCACTTCAGGGCAGTTCTGTAAAAAATTTTTACAACTGATGTATTTGAGTGCGCAGTAATTGTTGAAGTAGAATTATAGACCATATCCATTTTGAAATGAAGTACTAGTCAATGCATGTGTTTTTCATTAATGCATGGAAATGTACACTTGAATTCCTTCAATGGTTTTGATGAGGCATTTTTTTTGGGGGGGGGGAGTGGGGGGGAGGGGGGTGGGGTGGGGAGGTAGGGGGGAAAGAATAGGAATGAAAATAAACCAGAGGCCACATTCTCAACATGAACAATGTGTGCTGCGACGCACTGGAAATGGAAATTCTGGCACATTTCATCTAATTTAGAGCACATTAATCCGAGTACCATATTGAAGGGAATAGAAGTCAGAGTTGTGGGATAGACACAGAAGCAGTGACACTTATATTCAGATAAAAATTTACACATGGATTTAATATAATGGTAGAAAATTTACTTCCTGACTAAACACAGGTGATGTACAAGTACTTTTCTGCAAACTACCAGATGCCTTTAATCAGCACACGACTGTGTCCTCATTGTAATTCACTTCACCTACTATGTCCACATATTCGTGTATAGATTTTCTCCCTGATTGATTCCCTATAGATTTAAAGCCACTTGTTACTTTATGCCAGGCTTAGTTATCTTTTGGCAGGAGCCACACTTGTAATTCCGTTGGGAAAATTTGAATTATATTAAGCTTTTATGCATTACAATCACAGACATGCTTTAAACACTTTCTGCTCAAGCAATTGATTGTATCATATAAGTTTGACTAATATTTTAGAAGTATGCATAGCCTTAATTAAACTACTGCTAAAATGCTAAACGCATCTGAACCGCTAATAAGAATTGAATGTGAAAATGATTTAAAAAGTTTTGTAGATATTATTTTCAACACCACTATTACTGATTTAATCTGTAGAGCATTTTGTGTTATACCAATTTTTAATAAACTGTAGATCTTAAAGGACCTGCAAAGTATCAGCAAAATAAATACCTACAAGAAGAAATACTAGTTAAATTGTAACTGTGGTGGCCCTTGTAAAATGAATTATATTTCTCAAGATGCAATAGAATTTCTGCTATATTTTTTCAACAGAATGGAATGGTTACTGTAGGCATTCATTGTTTTGCCTTACAGGCAAATGGCGGTTACCACACTTAAGTACCGATATGAGTACATGCTTGTTTCTAAAACTGTGGAAGTCTGAGGAATGAACCAAACGGAATAATCACATGGCAGTACTTAACCTTAGAAGAGTGTGCTTGCCATCAGCTGCACTCAATCACACTAAAATTGATAGTGCACTTCAAACATTGATAGTGCATTTCAAACATCAACTACTTTGAACAGCTACCATTTTCTGACTGCGAAACACAAATATATTATAGTATATAATTATCAGAATTTACATATTTTATATTAGATATACTGCTATTTAAATAGGATAAATACTACACTGCGGCACTAGGTCTCAGAAGTTTACGATTTATGCAGTAACGTATAGAATAACCAGAAATAAGCAGATATAGGCAGACTGTAAAAGCTGCTCTGGGACACGATGTGAGGGGCGCTATATAAATGCAAGTTGTTTCTGTTGTAAAATGAATTATTGCTGTCAATTTTTGTTAACTGTTTATATCGGTTAAAAAAAATCTTGTATTACATTGATAATGACATATGGAATATATATTTTGGTCTGAAATAAATTGCTGTGCTTGCTTTGGTAGATTGTTGCAATTATATCAGCAGGTTTTCTGCAGAACAAGATGGTAAAAGAGATCAAGGGGAAATTGAATGCTTGGAAATGAGCATTTGGAAAAACCCAGACTTCATATTCAGAGGATTAACACTTTAATTCCTCCAATTCATATCTGTGGTTCAGGTTCTTTTTAAAAAATGCTGCCACATGAAAAAACCCTTCTTTAAAACTCCATAGTGGAGTCCTGTAGCTCAGTGGTTAGAGCGCTCGCCTCGCAAGCGAGAGGACCCGGGTTTGATTCCCGGGCGGGACGAAACTTTAGGAAAGTTTCCTTACTCCACAGACACACACACACACACACCCACACACACACGTGTGTATCTAGCAGTAAGTAGGAACCTGTAGAAGGGGTAGAATATATGGGTTTAACAATATGTGCTCTAGAGAAAAGAAATTGCTTGCTTGGAGAGACAGCTGTGGAATGTAAGATTGTTACCAGATGTGTGTGTGTGTGTGTGTGTATGTGTTCGCCATATTATGCTTTGTGAGTTGTGGTAACGCAAGGGGCACTGTGTTGCATTTATCTGCTGCTTTGTGGGATAGAGTCATTTTCTCTCACTCCACCATACTCAACCCAAGGAAAATAATCTATGATGACTGCCCCAAACGGAAACATTGCAAAACAACATTGGCCTGCCTCACTGGTCTGTTTCACAAAGGTTAATTCCCCCGAAGAACTGTTTATATTCCTATGTTAGTCTTATCGAAGATCAAGTATGCAGAGGAGGATATTTGTGGTGATGTAAGAATCACCCATTGCACCAAATGTGCGTGTGCGTCTGTTTGGTCGGTTCCCGTATCTTGGCTGTGTTTGTCTGCGTCGCTAACAAAGGCTGCTGCTGTCCTGCCTCTGATTAATGTTGTCACCCATTGAGCCACAAATAGCCATATGGAAATGTCTGGGCATTAACCCTAATTTCGACACAATTACCACAAACTCCAACATTTTCCACAATTAATTATATAAAGTGCTGACACATTATTGCAGGAGGACTAAAACATCAATTAAAACAATTATTGAGGAGTGGACTTGACTCAAATAAGCCAGTCTCCAATTTCACACAACACTCTGGCTCGCGAAATGTAATGCATATTTGAAATGGGAAATTTTGCTTCCCTTCTTTAACAGTTGAATCGCAAACCTGCCAGACATTTCCTTGTACATTTGAGACTGTTGTCATCGACTCAGGTGTAAAAACACATGAGTTTGAGGATTTTAAAGCAATATATGTGTGTTTTTACTTTAACCAGTTGCAATGGGTATATTGAACACATAGCGTCATCAAAAACAATAAACAAATGTGACATAAGTGGATGAATTATTTGATACAAAGTCAGTTATTTAATTTAATCCCTTCTAGCTCACGTTTCCATTGTATGTTACTGAAGAATTCTACAACATTTTGTGTGGCATACATACATTACACTGAACGCAATAATAATAATAATAATCCTTGCATTTGATACAGCGCCTTATCACGTCTTCGAGACGTCTCAAAGCGCTTCACAGGATATACTGTCAAGTGAATTGACTATAGTATATATATTTTGTGGGCAAAATAGGCATTTATTAGCATTGAAGTTTACCAACATCGGTCTACTTGGGAGACAGCGACTGTTCTGTTATCAGCTTGAACAACTTGGGCATCTTTGCCCCGAGAGTATAGACAAATTAATTCATATGGCATGAAGATAGTGCTGTGGCTGCATCTTTGAGTAACCCGATCAATCAATACAATACAATCCACATTCAACTTTTGAAAAAAGACACACAGCTTTGCTGAGCTGCGCTTGATTCTGTTCCCCATCCCAGATTGATAGGGGCTCTCTGTTTTCTTGTAAGGAATTATTTTGGGGGAAAAAAAACAATAATAATTTGGTCACTTCAATCCACGGCTGTTTGTGGGGACGCTGCTGTGCACAATTGGTTGCTGCATTTCGCCCACAAAATATACAGTCAATTCACTTTACAGTATATCCTATGAAGCGTTTTGAGATGTCTCAACAATGTGATAAGGAGCTATATCAATTGCAAGGATTATCATTATTATAGCTTTCTACATCTTTGGTGTATGTACATATCAATTCAGAAACATAATAATAATTATAATAATAATGTGCAATGCAACTTAAGTATGTACCAAACTGTTGTTGCCACTGGAATTATTTTTAACATTTCTTATTTCCCTTACAGTGATCAATCAGATATGTATGTTTTATATTTTTCATCATATCCAGGTTTATCTTACGAGTTGGGAATTGTTTCACTAGAATGTGATTTAGATAACTAGGAAATTACATTGATACAATTAGACATTCTGATTTACAGAGAATGGATCAATGAGTTCCTTTTCAGACCATGAGGTTAACCATCTTCCTCTAAAGAAGGAACTCGAATAGGGACTCAGCAAAGGTTTAGTTTTATAGAAGCAATAAAAAAAATCATTTGATTTCTGACCAAAGGATTTTTAAATGCCTTTTTTCCATTTGCAGTTTTTAACCTTTACTCATTTCATATGGAATCTAACCTTTCATAGTGTTCATTTAAACAAGTGTACAGGAACAGGCACGATGGGCCGAATGGCCTCCTTCTGTGCTGTAAGATTCTACGATTCTCTCTTTCTTTAATAAACAAAATATGATCTTTCTTCTTTACTGTTTGTCTTCCTTCTTTTTTTTTCTTGGTTACTTTTATCTCATATGAATGTATAACACACGAATGACTGCCTCTTCCCTTAAATAATTACTTTCTGTTTCCATGTTTATATTGATGATGTCATGCTTTATCATAATGGAAATCAATCAAAAATAATTTGCAAAAAAAAGGTTATTACGGGTTGAAATTCAATCAATATCTTTTGGATGCAGTGAAATTGCTAATTAAACCAGCAATGCATCACAAAGAAACATATGCTAATAGAAACAGAAGTGTCTGGGAACACTCAGCAGGTCAGGCAGCATCTATGGAGAGAGGAAGGTGAGTTAACGTTTCAGGTCCATGACCTTTCATCAAGAATTGTCCTTATAACTGACCTTCTAACGCACATCACTTTGTACTTATTTGGTATGGTCACAACAACAACAACAACAAATGACATTTACACAGCACCTTTCCGTTGGGAAGACATCTCAAAGCGCTGGACAGTCAGGGATTTGGACCCGAGCTGGGGGCTGGGATCAGGAGGGGTGGAGGGCGGGGAGAGTAGGGGGGGGAGGAGGGTGTCAGAAGGCGCAATCGAAGTGGAGGGTCTTGCGTCGTGCCTTGAAGCAGGCGAGGGAGGGAGCGAGGAGAAGGGACTGTGGGATAGCGTTCCAAAGGGTGGGGGCAGAGAGGCTGAAGGCCTGACCACCGATGTTGGGGCAGGCCGGGCGGGGGACGTGGGGCAGGCAGGAGCCCACTGAGTGGAGGGAGCGAACAGCATTTAATCACCAATTAAATATTGATATAGCATGCAGTGTTATAGTCTATTTTCAGAGGATGAGGAGGATTTCTCATTAGACCGTGGGATCTAATTTATGGACTGAATTAGCCATACGCAAATGTTTGCGAAAGAGGGAATTACAGTTGTTCTCATTGACGCAATTGATTAATAAATACCCAATGTAAAGTATTTTTAAATTGTATGTTGTCTGTGTTACACAGCGTAGCTCAAATAAAATACAGCTAGAGCTTGGTAAGGATGCTTTGAGTTGACTTTGTATCACAAGGAATAGAGGACAAAGAAAGTTCCCAAACCATGGAGAGACAAACACACTACAGTGATCAGCAACAACAATAATAACAATGATGATAATAATATAATAATCTTTGCATTTGATATATTATTATAATATTATATTATTATCATCACTGTTATTGTTGTTGTTATAATAATAATCCTTGAGAAACCTATCATTTGGAAATAAAGGAAAGGAACAACAGCAACAACATCCAGTGTTTACATAACACCTTCACGCTGGGCAGTGTTTTGGAGTGCTGAAGCATTTGCAAAGTGCAATAAAAAGAAACCAATGTTTAGCACATTTATTCATTTATACTCCAGAGAGGCCTTTGGATCTGCACTGTATCTGAGCTGTAATCCGTATTGTGTTTGCATGTGCGCAGTCAGTGCTTCAAAGGTATCAAATTCGATGTGAAGCATTACAGTGACACTATCTCAATCATGTCTTTTCACACAGAATGCACCTAAGGTTTCAGACACAAATATTCCCTGTGATCAGCAAGATACAGTAGTAGGAAAGCATTAAGGTGCAAACCAAACTAAGCTTATTCAATCACTGTAATGTTCAACAGGACGTTAATAATCTTTCTTAAAAAAGCGGAATTGTTAACTTAGAAACGGCATCAGAATCAATACAATGAAATCTACATGGTGTTCCATCTGATATCCTGTAATCTTTCTGCTACACATCATATATTATTAATCATTGATTGAATCACTCCATTGAATTCTTGGAAGAAATGTTGCACAGCAGAATTTATTCCTTTTTTTCCCCCAAAAAATAACAAATACTTATGTTGCACGAATTGTTTATTTTTCAGCTGCAATGTTTGCAGTTTATTTTAGAAAAAAATAACATAGAACAGCAGGAGGCCATTCAGCCCCTCGAGTCTGTTCCGCCATTCTATAAGATCATGGCTGATCTGTACCTCAACTCCAATTAAAGAGGAATATTCCAGATTATTTATGGAACGTTCTCGCGGGCATATTGTTGACCTTTTTTCTCTCTAATTTTCTTTCTCCTTTCTTGAATATGTTGACTCACACTGAGGTCCTGATCAACAAGTCTCCAGCCCTCTGCAGTCTTACTCAAGTCACCAGTCTTCATGTGCATATCAATCTCGACAGTCAAGGTCAACTAGCTAACCAACTATTGACCATTACAGTGACATGTAGAGATGTTTAGGAGTTGCAATTGAAAAGGTTTTATTAAATGGAAATCTTGGTAATAAGTTTGTGTAAACCCTAAAACAACTTGAACGTACAATATTTATTATTATTATAATAATTATTAAACAATGATTTCTGATACTCCTTTTCTCCCTTTTATCATTTAAATCTCGCCTTTGTATTATTCTTTTGATCCCAGTCCTATAGTTTCTCTATTTCTTTAAAAGTTCACTTGAACGGCTTCTCTTCAATTTGGTTTCCTTCAGCCTATTTGCATAATTTGAATTGTATTTCTCTTTGCTTCGCCCTTTCCTGTCCCACGAGAGATGTTTCTCAAGTCCTCTTTATTCCCAAGGTCTAGCTGCGCCCCCAGGGAATCTTCTCTGCTCAATCTCTCCTGTGGCTCCTTTTGTTTTCCAGTTCAGGCCTTTCTGAGCTCCGAGGCTCACGTCCTTTGTTCCCAATCAGTGGCTTTTAGTGAACCCAAGATTTTGGCCTCTGACCCCTGGATGGCCTACCTGCTGTCTCCCTGGATCAATAGGTTTGATTGACAGATCTGTGCTGCCCAATTCAGAGTCACATCGTGTTTCAGGTGGAGATTGCAAGGTCCATGTATCCCCATCATATTCTGGAGCTTACAATCCTGTGTCATTTCCAATACACACGTTCCTGTACCTTGTCCTTGTCCTGATTGACTGAGTGAAGAACTTGTACATCACTGATAAAGTATAACGTTCAATTTTTGGTGACAGTAAAATGTGGCTGACATTACGTCCCTAGTTTATTTACTAATGGTACCGATAAAGTAGAATTATTCCCATGAAACAAAATATATAAAGACCGTTGCTTTATGAAGACATGTTATGATGGATGCTGTTTTGTCATTTCTTATCTGCCACGATATGTTGGTGGCTCACTTGTATTTGTTTTAATTTATATTTACTCATATTAGTCACAACCACAAGATGATGATTTCAAATTGACTTTCAGCCACTTGAAATTGTCCAAAAGCACTACTTGTAAGAACTGTTGGAGGCCACTAGTCCTAGACTGCGGTGATTTGAAACCTATTTCATGGAATAGAATCATAGAATCATAGAATCATAGAATTATACAGCACAGAAGGAGGCCATTCGGCCCATCGTGTCTGTGTCGGCTCTTTGAAAAGAGCTTCCAAATCAACCCCACTCCCCCCCTCTCTCCCCATAGCCCCGATCAACCCCACTCCCCCGCCCTCTCCCCATAACCCCGATCAACCCCACTCCCCCGCTCTCTCCCCATAGGCCTGCAAACTTGTCCTCCCCAAATAATTACCTACCTCCTCCACCCTTTCAGGCAATGCATGCCAGATCCCAACAACTCGCTGTGTAAAAAAATTTCTACTCACCTCCCGTCGGTTTCTTTTAACAACTATTTTAAATCAGTCTCCTCGGGTTACCGACCCTCCCACCAGTGGGAATAGTTTCTCCTGTTCATCCTATCGAATCCCCTCATAATTTTGAAAACTTCTATTAAGTTTCCTCTTAACCTTCTCAGCTCCAAGGAGAATAATCCCAGTTTCTCTAACCTCTCCTGATAACTGACCCCTCATTCCTGGTACCATTCTGGTCAATCTCCTTTGCTCCCTCTCCAATGCCTTGACATCCTTCCTAAAGTGTGGGGCCCAGAACTGAACCCAGTCTCTCGCTGAGGCCTCACCAGTGTTTTATATAAAGGTTCATCATAACTTCCTGACTTGTGCATTCTATGCCCTATTTATAAAGCCTAGTATCCCATGTGCTTTTTTAACAGCTCTATCTGCCTGTCCGGCCACCTTCAGAGATTTACTATATGACCCCCAGGTCTCTCTGTCCCTTCACCCCCTTTAAGATTATACCATCAGCTTATATTGCCTCTCCTCATTCTTCCTCCCAAAATGGATCACTTCGCATTTCTCCACATTAAACTTCATCTGCCCCGTGTCTGCCCATGTTACCAGTCTGTCTATGGCCATTTGCAGTCTGCTACTGTCCTCCTACTGTTTACTACTTTTCCAGCTTAGTATCATCTACAAACTTGGGAATTGTACTCCCTATACCCAAGTTCAGGTCAATTATATAGATCACAAACAGCAGTGGTCCCAATACCGACCCCGGGGGACACCACTGCCCACTTCTCTCCAGTCAGAAGAACAACCGTTCACCACCACTCTCTGCTCTCTGTCTCCCAGACAGTTCTGTATCTGCTGCCACTGTCCCTTTAATACCGGGGGCTTCTGTTTTGCTACAAGTCTCTTATGTGGCACTTTATCAAATGCCTTTTGAAAATCCATATAAACTACATCAACTGCACTACCTTCATCCACCCTCTCCGTTACTTCATCAAAAACCTCTATCAGGTTTGTTAGACAAGATTTGCTTTTAACAAACCCGTGTTGGCTGTCCTTTATCAATCCATATTTTTCTAAGTGAAAATTTATTTTGTCCCGGATTTTTCGTCTCCAGAAGATCCCCCACTCTGATGTTAGGCGGACTGGCCTGTAGTTCTTGGGTTTATCCTTCTGTCCCTTTTTGTACGCTTATATTGACCTTCTCATAAATATCCCTTTGTTCTCCACAAACCCATCAAGCTGTTTATATCAGTTTGACTGTGTCCAGCATTGCCTCATCTTTTTATCTGTGGTTCATATTTTCGACTAAATACACAGAACATCATTTAACCACATTCGTTCCTGAAATCTTGAAAAAAAGCAACTTAATTGGAATACAGGAAAGATAGCGAGAAAGGGATGGTGTGAATAAGCAATTAGACATGTTCCTTTTCTAGACATGCTAGATGAAAGTGTTCACGGGCTGTTTTCTAAGGAAACTAATTATTGTCTTACTAATTAAATGCAGTATATAAACATATGGAATTAGTTACACTTTTAAATACATTTTAACATTGCGCAATTAACATTTGAGCGCCATGTTCACAATAAAACACAACAAAGTTGTCTGTTTTTGTTTAAAATGCTAATCTCAAATAGGCATCATCGAGCAACAGTGACTATATTCCTAATGAGTTGCTGGAATATTTCACAAGCTGTAATGGTGATTAAACCCAAAGTGCGAAGCATGTTTTGATGGCGTTTTTATAATTCATTTCTAGCTCGGAGAAAAAATACTCATTAAGAATAATATTCATATAAAAAGAATCGCTTCTTATTATTCAACTACTTGTTAACAGCAGTGGGAACAGAATACTGGCTGGATTTTTTTTAAACTGAACAAAATCAGTCAGGCAGTCTTAGTGCTGGTGATAACAAAAACATGAGGGCAACCTTAATACTTATAATGTTCAAGTGAGCTTGGCATCTTACCCCTTTTCTCCCCCCTCCCCCTAATATTTAAAGTACAGACTGACTTTTGCAGGGCTACAGTTCCAATGGGCTCTAACAACCCCTGATTACTTTGCCCAAGTGACCAATTTTCATGTGTCAGGACGTACAGTAAGTGTCAGCGAACTAATTAATTGTGGAAAGCAACACAGCTGAGATAACTAACATTTTGGTTCATATGTTCTCATTCAGACACATACATTTCGGGTGCAATCGTCATAGTGATCATCCGGAGTGGGAATCCAGCCTGATTTTTGACCTCTCTGCTCCTCTCTATCTTCATCGTAAATAAGTCAACATATAATTTTAAGAGGATTCAGAAAAAAAAATTCCAGCGTTAAGATGTTGAACATAGGAGGAATATGAAATTGCCAGATGAAAGAAAATCAAGGTCCATCCAAAAGGCAAAATACTGCAGATGCTGGCAATCTGAAATAAAAACACTCAGCAGGTCAGGCAGCATCTATGGAGAGAGGAAAGAGGGTTAACAGTTCAGGTCGATAAGCTTTCGTCAGCTGGTTCCATCCAGTTCGCCTTCCACCATCCTGCCAGTCGCATACTCACATCATGTCCCAAACTATATAGTATAACACCACAATATTATTTCTTATATGATTGATTGATTGATTAGATTTAATGTTATAAATTTAACTGGGATACTTTGTTAAGATGTGACATTTATAACTTCAGAGCATTCTAAAGTGCAACCCCCCAAATATGCTGAGTGGAAGCGATGAAAAGTGTAGCCATGAAAATTACTCACCAAAGCCAAACCCCCGAAAAATGCACAGAGAGAAAGAATAAACCAATACAAATCCTCCCAGAGTGACCTGACTCGAAAGGAAAATCATTTATTCCGTAATAGCGAACCGGAAAAAAAAAAAAAATTGAGTGGAATGGAATGAACGCAAGTTATACGCCAGAGAAGATTGAGAGATACTCATTCTTTTTAGAGCCTTGTTTCGATAACTGTTGCTCTTGACGGGGAATCTAACCTTAACATTACTTGATTATATATTATCAAAGGCTGATGCACATACATTTTGACGTCACTCGGCTGAAGATTTATACGTGGTGTGTGATGTCAAAGCACAGTAACTTCGCAACTGTATTGCATATTATATAATGAGTGGAGCATATGTACGGATATGTACGTTTTATTTATCATTAACAAAAGAGCTAGTCATAAAATGTTCTGTATGATCTATTGTCTTGTTTTTTCTAGAATCCATTGGTGGGGATTAAAACGGCAAATACAATAAGCTATCCAATCAGTTATATTAGTGGGTGTAACTGGCATTTTCATTTACAAAACCTATATAGTGCCTTTTATATGGAGGACATGCCTTAATATTTCATAATACTAATATTACCTGAAATAAAAAAGCACGACTTCATTCCAAAACAATTTCAATTAAAATATTTTTTAAATTTCTGAACATGCAATATAATATAATAATAATCCTTGGACTTGACATAGCGTCTTATCATGTCTTTGAGATTCTTCAAGCGCTTCACAGGATATAATGTAAAGTGAATTGACTGCATATGTTGTGGGCGAAAGGCGGCAGCCAATTGCGCACAGCAACGTCCCACAAACAGTCGTGGTTTGAAGTGATTATTATTTTGTTGAAGGGATTATTACCCCCGAAAAAGTGATCCGCCAATCGACTAACAACCGGGTTCCTACTTACTGCTAGTAAACAGAGGCGTGTGGAGTAAGGAAACTTTCGTCCTGCCCGGGAATCAAACCCATGTCTCTGGCATGTGAGGCGAGTCCTCTAACCACTGAGCTACAGGACTCCATAATGTCCGTGGCACGATGATTCAGTTAGAGAAAGTAAGATATCTCTGGCCAACATTTTACACTTAAGAAAAATAACATTCTGTCATTAAATCAACGTTGGTGATAAATAGCTATGCAGTTCCATGGATTTACTGTGTAAGACGGGTAACTCGAAGAGCTATTCAGCTCTGTGCAATCGCAAAGTTTAGCAGCTTCAACCAGATGGGAATGGATCTGGAAAACATTTTCAAATCAAAAATGCAACAGTCTCGGGAAAAGATGTACTTGGTACAGATTGCAAATCTACGTCAATCAAATAGTGAACAGTTCCTAACGTAGAAGCTGAGATTCAAATTAATTTCAAAGTTAAAGAACAGGAATGGCATGAAGCGGAATAAGAACATTCTAGCAATTTGCTGATGATTTTTGAGGAAGAATCGCAGCAGAAAAGTAACAGTATTTTTGCAAAGAAGCATCACTGTTTGCGACATGCTTGCGACAGATACAGCTTTAAGTTTACATAGTTTTACCTGATCATAAGGCGTGTTAGAAGCAGCATCTATTTTTAAGATATACTGCTCATTCCTCTTAACAAATAATTTGTATTTTCTGACTTAAATCACTGTTATCAGGAACCGAAATTATTATTCCAATTTATCTTCCAATCATTTCCAAATGATCTCAAACTGTTTATACTGCCTTTTGGGCTTCATACACTATGGTAAATATATAAAATATCGGGTATGAATGGAGGAAAATGGAGGAGAATATACAATATAGGAAACGTTCAGATTGGAAACCTGCACCGTGCAGTATGAATACAAACATGTAGGAACTGAACAGTGCATCATAAATTGTTAATATCTATCTGTACAAATAGCAAGTAGACATTTCTTGTGGAAGAGTATTAAGGAACAAATTTCTAGAACCAAGAGATCATCTAATGTTTCCCACCCCCTCCCCCCCACCTCAATGAAAACTCTTAAATGTAGAGCTTGGGTTAAATTAGATTTGAACTCAGATCGTAAATACACTCTTTATTGTGTTATTTAAACATTATCACACATTATTTCTCCCACAAAACCCGCAGTCAATTCACTTTACAATACATTCTGTGAAGCGCTTTGAGACGTTTCGAAGACGTGATGAGGCGCAGTATCAAATGCAAAGGATTATTATTAATTATTATTAATCCATTCATGGTTCTTATAGTGACGCCAGGTCATTACCAACAGAGTGTGCGGCAATTAAAGTTAAAATAATGGTTGAGATGTCTTATTTTAATGCCAATGTCTTATTGTGTTATCCCCCACGTTATCGTTCCCGTTTCTTTTGGTTCTGCCGCATCAAGTCGGCTTTCCCTAGATGAGTGGGTAGGAAAGTGATTTGCTTCTGGGTCTGTGCTGTGCAGAGCAGCCAGAGAGCATCCGGGTGACTCATCTGATTATTTCCACTGCTCCCCTGCGGAGTTAGCACTTGCTGCCTCCCCCCCCCACCCCTCCACCCCCAACGACCAACTAAAGCCGGACCTGGGTGTGTGGGGAAACACATGGTGCCACAGAGCAATGGTACGGTAACCTGCCCGGTCACCCTGCAAACCAGCCAAGTGTGTGCTCTTTTTTTAATCTTCCGTACAAAAGGCCGTCCTCAGCGGGGAGCTGGCATGAAGATTGTGAAGTGGGAATTCCCTCTGAGTGCATTCCACGTTTACCGCATGTAAACACAATGATAATGATCTGGTTATTTCCGTTAAAAAGTGAAACGATCAGGTTATCGGTTTGAGACAGGACCCAGCTTATAATCACAAACAGTCCTTCCAGCCAGCAGGGTGATTTTTTTCACAGCAATGTTGAAAGTATTCCCAGCTCCACACACAGGAGGCTAGACACTGATTCCCTGGATATAAACTGCCCTCTACTGTTTGTCGCCTTGATACACATGCCTCACTGCAGCCACAAAATGAAATAGAAAGTAAAATGTAAACCTTTCTCGTTTCAAAAATGAACTGCTGGGTTGGGTTAGGGGGGGGCACATAAGTGAATCTCGTCTACATTGAATTAAACACGATGCATCTTCAGAAACACAAGTCGCTTTGTTTGGTGCCGTGTTAAAAAAGTTATACGTCAGCTATCTAGTGTTTCAGTTTCCCAAGTTGTGAAGGCAATAATAATAATAATAACACTTGTATTTGATACATACAGCGCCTTATCACGTCTTCAAGACATCTCAAAGCGCTTCACAGGATACACTGCGAAGTGAATTGACTGTGTATTTTGCAGTCAATCCATTCCAAACAAGAATCCTACTAGTTCAAGCTGCCTGTCTGTCACTTGAATTCATTTGCTCTGGGTTTTTCATTAGGTTTTGGCAGGACTCCATCACGCTGCTAAGATGGAGCACTTGATGAAAATGAAGAGTTGCGTCTCAAGAGGAATAGACTGGCATTGTCTAGCGAAGCCCAATTATCCTGTACTCGCTTATGACTGTTCATGGAGTGGCACTGAGGCAAGCCATACCCCTCAGACCATTCGATTGCTGAGGGAAGTTACACAGCAGAACATACGGTGTTACAAATTGGGCTGAAAATACTGTGAAAGTGTGTATCTCTCACTAATGTACACATTAATGAACAGAGAAATATCGGTGCATTGCTCATACTTCGATCTTGCTATGAAATATTAATTATACTCCGTGTGACAAATGTATAGATAGAACTGCGAAAGGATCGCTGTAGTACCAAGAGATTGAAAGAATAATAAACACATTATTTTTAAAATCTCAAGAGAATGGTGCTTTAGTGACAAAAGACAACAAGGACAGAGTAAACATTAATATATTTAGCTGTTGCTACGAAGTTCATTACTGCCGTGAACATGGTACGAAATGAACTGCGCTCCTCACATTTATTTTCTACACGAAGACAAATTGAGAGCATTTTTTTTCCCCACTCCCCAGTCGAGTATTTTCCGAAATCAGATGGTGTAAAAGGTTCATTACCTCTTTCTTAGTTAAATGCTGCTGACCAACAAAGCTATTAGTTAAATAGATAATTACTTTTTTGCTTTATAATTTAATTGCATCAGTAAAGAGGATTTATAATGCATTTTAATTATTTGTACCAGGTGACCCTTGTAAAAGGTTTTACAGTGGTGCTGCCAATAATTAGCTTGTCATAGACCGGTATGACTATTGTCTTGTTGTTCTTTTCATGGATAGTCATTACATGACCAGCATTCTAAAAACCTTAGATAACGGTCCCCGCAACAGTTTAAAAAGGCATTAAATCCTGCGCAATAACTGGCAAATAAAGCCATCCTCATTTGTGATGGTTATGGCTGGTGTGACGCCAGGAAATCCCACGGGTATTGGCAAGTCTTCCTACTCTAGGATATCAAATGGGACTCAGGCTCTAAATAGTTGAGGAGAGAGCTGGTTCCCTAGGGTAGATAATTAGCTTACACTCCACACACACACACACACGTACACACCACCTGATCTAAAACCCTTCTCCTCATTTTCTCCTGGCTCCCTACAATACACACAAAGATTTAGACTAAAACATTTCGATAATGCCAAAATAAACGCATCAATCCTGTAAGTTTAATGTATATATATATATATACAGTATATTCAAAGTAAATCGCAGTCTCACATTACAGGACTGTTGACAAACCATTAAGGATCTGAACCATTGTATATTACTAAGTGACAAACTATTAAAAAATTGGTTAAGGCAGATAGAGCAAATTATATTACTGTAGGACTTTAATGTCTATATGCTTCATGTGTTTTCACTGCATATTACTTTTATCTCTGTGGTTTTTAATGGAAAGCAATTTAGTAAAGAAGCAATTTTCATTTACTTATATTATGCAATTATGAAACAAATTAACCTTACCGGTCTTAATTATGTTTAGTTCCATATGGCTGATCAAGCAATTTATATGCTATTACACTTTGGAAATTAACAACCTTGTTATAATTTTCAAAGGAACATGTATTGTCTTTTAATAGGTGGAGAGCTGGATAAAAGATAAGCCGCAATACAAAACATGTGTTAATAGTTTATTAACAGAAAGCATAAATACCCGGGATTTTACTTAGAAAAAAACAGGTTAGTATTCACGAAAGAAAACTACCATTTTTGAAAATCCAAATTATATGTTACCCTAAACTGTACCTGTAGAATATTATTTCACCCACAAAATACACAGTCAATCACTTTACTGTATATGCTGTGAAGCGCTTTGAGACGTCTCGAAGGTGGGATAAGGCGCTATATCAAATGCAAGGACTATTATTATTTTATGGCAGAAATATGGATTGGCCTTTTTTTTCTGCAGCTGGCAAATAATTTAAGAATGCACTGTTTGTGTGGCATGATCTGTTGTGCTTGATACTGTATGTAACACACAAATTCAGTTCTCCTGGCCAATGCCGTGTAATAAAAAAATAATTTGTAATGAATTAATTAATCAGTACACTCTGCCCTTTACTGCTTCCTCTTCCTGGCTATCTAAGTCTGTTTAAACTTAAATTTTCAGCTTGAGGGAACAAAACTAAATAAGTTTTATTTTTATTCAATCCCAAATAAATATGTTTTCTTTTTATTCAGTCAATTGACGTGGCAGGACATTCTGTGAAACGCTTTGAGACATCTCGAAGATGTGATAAGGCGCTACATCAAATGCAAGGATGATTATTATTATTATTCTCTTATTCCATCTTCTGTTTTTCTCCTTCATAGCCCCCACCCCCCCCCCCCTCCTGTGTTAGGAATCTGGCATGAACATGGATAATCGAATCCTGAAAAAGAAGCGTTACTTCTTATCTAGAGACATGATTTGAACAGCCTGATCATGTGCCTTTAATTCTGTAGCAGAGGGAATGTACCGTGAAGATCACTTGAGAGAAGGTTTGTGGTCTCAGCAGTACTTGTGGATTTATATCACAGACAGTCAAGAGCAGTGAAGGAAGATGTCAGGAGAGAGAGAGAGAGAGAGAAGAGAAAGCGCAAGAGAGAGAGAGAGATCATATCAACTAGGTAGGTGTAGGAAAAGAGGTAATGGGATTAGCAAAGAAGGGAATTTGACAATTATTCTTTCGTTTATAATTATCCATCTCTACACGTCAACTTGCTTCACTGATTTTCCTGCTAAGGTTTTCATGATTGTGCCACGATTTTCATGATTGTACTGTGCCAATTGGCTGCCGTGTTTCGCCCACAAAATACACAGTCACGCCACTTCACAGTATATTCTGTGAAGCGCTTTGAGACGTCTCAGCAACGTGATAAGTGCCGATATCAAATGGAAGGATTATTATTATTATTACACAAAATAGAGACTTAGATAAGCCTTTGCTGAGTACTTTTCTGCTGTGTGGTTAACATTTACCAGATGTTAGTGAATGTATGAAATGTTTTCAAGATATCAATTCTGTCATTATTGATAAATGATCCATCAACAGCTCGAAGCTAGAAAACCATAAATATCTGAACAACAGAGGAGGAGGAGGAGGCCACTGAAATGAATTTCATGTTCTCAAAATACAAGAGAAAAATTATCTCTCAGATTCTAGGTAGAACTATGTTTGCGCAGAATTAACAATAACAACAAATGACATTTACACAGAGCCTGACTTCCACGTCAGGAGGATGTCCCAAGGCGCTGGACAGTCAGGGATTTGGACCCAAGTTGGGGTTGGGATCAGGTGGGGTGGAGGGCAGGGAGGGTAGGAGGTAGGAGGGTGACCGAAGAAGCAGTCGAACTGAAGGCTCTTGAGACGGGCCTTGAAGGAGGCCAGGGAGGGAGCGAGGAGAAGGGACTGTGGATGTTGTGAATTTACTCGGGGAAGACGCCAATGTATTGTTTTTAGTGTATTTCACAGCACAATTGGGACTGTCACGGAGCTTTGAAAATAATGTATTCAAACGATATGATGATGGTAATAATCAACTGCAAAAATGTTGAATAGATGTTCACTCTGGTCAGTTAGCCTCCAAACTGATACACTTCCCCATGCCTTCCTTACTGTACGTATTCAATCATGCACAGGTTTCTGTGTGTTCAGAACCATAAGCAGTCAATAATGTTCTCAAACAGAAATACCCACAGTAAACACAGTCCACAAACCATTTTTGAGTAAAAGATTACAACCAAATATTACCAGAATAGGCGTTTTTTTATTAATTAAATGCTCTATTTCATCAAAAATAACAAAATGGTGTTATGGGGTGGAGGGCAGGAAGGGAAGGGGTAGGAGAGTGACTGAAGGCGCGGTCGAAGGGAAGGTTCTTGAGACGGGCCTTGAAGAAGACAAGAGAGGGAGCGAGGCAAAGGGACTGTGGGATGGAGTTCCAAAGGGTGGGGGCAGAGAGGCTGAAGGCCTGACCACCGATGGTGGGACAGGCCGGGCGGGGGATGTGGAGCAGGTCGGAGCCCGCTGAGCGGAGGGAGGGAGCAGGCAGGTCGATATGGCATTATATATTTTAAAAAAAACTAGTATTAGTTTAAAATAATTATTTCCACAAACATATTGCATGTGTACTTTGGTTTCTTGATGCGGTCCCTTTAATTCCACACTATAAGGTGTGTGTGTGTGTGTGCGCCAGAGAAACCGTATGACAGAAAGCAACTAATCATAGAAAATTTCCCAGGAGACACTGGCAAACTTATATAAAAGCACTTATTGAATGACCCGCAGAGTCTTGCTGCCTTCTCCAATGTGTCAATATATTTTTCTTCAGGCTCGGAGTCTACAATTTCATGCCTAGCCTGGGCTTTGCTACTGTTCTGTCTGTGGGCCCACAGTCTGGCTCTGTTCTCAATGCTCTGACTTTGCTGCTTTAGAAGACTGTTTGCTTTCTTTCTCCCTCCCCTCCACAAATCACACACACAGTCTCTCTCTCACACACACCCCCCGTCACACACAAGCACACAGTCACACACAAGTACACATGCACACACGTGCACACAGTCATACACGCGCGCACAGTCACACGCACACACACAAGGATGTTTTGTCTACAGATAGTTTTTTTACTCTTCAGTGATTTATCCTGCTTAGAAAATGTCCCCTTACCATTAACACTAAATAGAGGTCAGATAATAATGTATTCAAATTATATGATGATGGAAATTCATGTATCTCTTTGGAAGGGAAAGTTTAAGAAAAGATGTAGAAAAAGCCAATCCCTTCACATTACGGGGGAAGGACACAGTTTCCAGTAGTAAAACCTCCCCTGAAATCAGGGGTCATGTCAGCTCAACTAATGATTTGCTGCTTAGAGTGTGTGCTGTGTGACAGCCAGATTACAAAGGACAACTTTCTATCAAATTATTCACAAGTTGGGATAGCCTTTCCTTGTTCCCACTTTACATTCAACTGAAATCTATCATTATTTGGTTTAAGGGTTATAGATCACAATGGTAGAATGACGAAGAACTAGAATGGGTGGCACAGTGGGTTAGAACATACTTATTTTACCTTTTGGACAAGTCTGATGTGATGACAGCCTCCTTTCTCTACAAACTTTAAGGGTCTGAAAAAAAAAAGACTTTGTGTGTTCACAGCTCAATTCCTTGTGGGTGTGAGGACGTTGCACAAAGCAACTCATAATTTAAACCAAATTTGTACTAAATTGACCATCTTGTTCTGAAAGGTCCAGAGATGATTGTTGTACAAAATGGTAACGTGAATCTAGTTTAGTAAGAAGATAAGAATGTTTGCTGGTTAAAGAAGACCAAGGTCCATCTAGTTCGCCTTCCACCATCCTGGCAGTCGCTTGACATGTCGTGTCCCAAACTATACACTGATAAGAATTGAAGTAATTTCTTTCATGAGTTTAACGCTAAGGTATTTATTGAGGTGGAGGAGAGGTAGCTGTTGGCTACTGTTATTGCTGAGCTGGGAGTGTTGGACGGATGTGAACACTGGATGCCAAAAGAGAAAGATCCCAAACTGAACCACTGACATCTCTCACTTTCGCAATCACAGAGGAAAAGATAACTTCTGAGAAGTGACATACATACATACAGTGACATTGAACTGTATCCTTCTGTAAAGTAAGACCCAAATTATCGCAGTTCAGATTGCGTGGGATAATTGCACTTCATGTGACTCAACCACTAAAATGGCTGCAAAACAAATTGCCAAACATAAAACAATTATATTTTTCAATACATTTACATTTAGAGTAAAATCTTTTTCACCCTCAACACACATACACACAGACTCTTTGCACCATACACTAACTGTTGACTAGAGCTATGCTGACCTGTCTTTGTCTAGGTTGTCACCAATGCTGCTGTGCTGATGGTTGCTCGAAGGTGGACACATGTGGCCTAATACCTTAGTCTTCTGATTTTTAAAATACTTGAACAATTTTAAGGTTAGCTCTCTGGTTGTCGGCTTTCCCAAACTCTTCCCTCCACAAGCTCTTTTGCAGACTATTCAGAACTCTGCAGCTTGTGTCCTCTCCCGCACCAAGCTCCGTGACCCCATCACCCCCATCCTCGCCTGGCTCCACTGGCTCCAACAGGAGAGACGGCAAGGATTGTTGCTTTTCACTGAGATGAAAATGTACCCCATAGAATACAGTGATTTCTCTGCTATTATCTTGCGAGAGAACCTTGACCACGTCTGGGTTGAACAGTAATAATGTGGCAAACAATGATTGTTTTTTACTTTTTTCTTGCATTTGATTATTGGCTGCCTCTCTTCTCTATGTGTACATTGGTACGGGGAAATTTGTTGTGAGAGGTTAAATCTACTCTGGATGATGACATAAGGGGGAGAGAGTAAGATGGAATGACAGATCAGTTCTCTCTTGTCACAGATTAGAAGAGTTTACATTTGGGAGATTTAATAATGATTTATGACTGAAACGCAAGAGTGTGAAAGTGATGATGTGCAACAGCAGGAGCATTAATCATCTAATTAAGAGGTCTAGGGTTTGGGGAAATTTGCCAGACTAAAGTGTAGGGCTTCTGTTATTTAGGAAATATACTTGATCTTTTCTCAAGCACTTGAGACATCTTAAGACTTTCTCCAGTCAATTCATATACTTCTACTGGAGTCTCCTACAAAAAAAATACAGTCGCTACACTCTACCTGTGAAGCACTTTGAGATCATTCCCCCACATGAAAGGTGTCAAATCAATTGCAAAGATTAGTATGTATTATGATTTTCAAAAAGTAGAAGCCTTCTAAGGCTGTCTGATAGATAATCTCCTTCAGGTATCATTTCTTCATCACTCCATCACAAAGACAGAATTATTGCAAAATGGCACCTCAACAAAATTCTGTGGAGGTCTATAAACAGACTGAGGAGGAAATGTACTGTCTAACTCCCAATGAATCAGAGCTGTAAATTTAAACCAGTTCAGTAATTATTGAAAGAAAATATTTTCCAGAATTTAGGAACTTGGTAGAGACTTGGGATTAACTCGTAGGGAAGTAATTTTAACTTTCCCAATTGAATATATTATGCAAATTAGAGACAACTGAATTATAAAATTGACTACTTTTTCTATTGTACTTATAAAGTGCGGAGTCCCGTAACTCAGTGGTTAGAGCACTCGCCTCACAAGCGAGAGGACCTGGGTTCGATTCCCGGGAAGCGTGAAATGTTGGGCAAGTTTCCTTACTCCATACACTTCTGTTTACCAAGCGGTAAGTAGGAACCCGGTTGTTAGTCAATTTCCTGAATCGCTTTTTCGGGGGTAATAATCCCTTCAAAAAAATAAAATAATAATAATAATTTGGCCACTCAATCCATGACTGTTTGTGGGACGCTACTGTGCGCAATTGGCTGCTGTGTTTCGCCCACAAATATACAGTCAATTCACATCAGAATTCATATTCTGTGAAGCGTTTTGAAACGTCTCGAAGACGTGAAAAGGCGCTATGTCAAATGCAAGGATTATTATTATTGCAAAATAGGCTGTGTGACAAAAAACAGTTCAATCATGGGAAACTAAAAAAATGCAGAATCACAACGCATGATATGGAATATATTGTGGTTGGAGACAGCTGGCTGTCAGGTACCTGAAGTCAAAAGAAATTCCATTGAAAACATCAGCTCATGAAACACTAATGATCATAATTGGTACTCGAGGAACCATCTTAGCCTCTATATTTTTTCAGAAATACGTTTATTCCTATTTAAGTAAACCATGCATAGGAATATTGTCATACACCCCCTAAAAAAAAATCAATTTGCTCTTTTCCGGAAAAAAACAAATACAAATAGTAATTAAAAATAACTTTACCCTGTGTCCGTGGCCTTCTCTGGAGATAACGAGGGGAGTGACAGGACAGAATTGTTTCAGATGTTTTTCACTATTAATGAGGTAACTAGTAACAATGCCTCATCTACCTGCGATTTTACCATATCCTATTGTTATAGTGAGGGATTACTGTAACTATCTAGTTTAAGAGGACTAAGGTTGGTGGGTCAGTAGCCAGAGGACACCGATTTAAGATAATTGGCAAAAGAACCAGAGGGGATACGAGGAGAGTTTTTTACCCAGAGAGTTGTCACGGTCTGGAATGCACTGCCTGAAAGGGTGGGGGGTGGAAGCAGATTTGATAATAGCTTCCAAAACAGAATTGGATAGGTACTCAAAAAGGAACATTTGTGCAGGGCTACGGGGTAAGAGTGGGGGAGTGGGACTAGTTGGGGTAAGAGCGGGGGAGTGGGACTAGTTGGTGGCTCTTTCAAAGAGCCGGCACAGGCACTATGGGCCGAATGGCCTCCTTCTGTGCTGTAAGATTCAATGATTCTATGATTCTCAGGAGGTAAGATCAGGATCTTGAAAGCTGTGTATGAGCTGAGGATACAATGTGATAGCTGGTGCAAAAGTAATAAAACCACAATCAAATCCTCATGGAATTAGAATTTATATATAGACAGAGCTCCAAGTCAATGCCCTTTGAGTATTACGAGCAATAGAGATAAGAAATATCTAAGTTTACAATATCGTTATTATTAAAATCCCTTTTCATGCCTCTGACATGATTCCAACTTCAAAAATATGGTATTTTTTGTGGTGTTTTTACTAACAGAGAATCCAATTATAGACAGCAATTTTATAATTGGGATATATTCCAATGATAGTTTCATAAGCCATCTCCATTGGCAGCCCTCAAATGGATTCTCTTCACAAGACTTTAGATAGGGGAACAAGAGTTAACTGCAAGCCATTCTTGGATTACTCCTCATCACATCATTTATTGTTTTAATGAGGGGAAGACACTCTCCCTCAAATCATATAAAGTAACCGTCCATATTTTCTGATGGAGGAGAGCATAAAGCTTATTCTTATTTGTTACAGTCCGGATTCTTTCATTCAGCATCATTATGCTGCAGAGACTGTACAGGGCATTATTGATTTACATGTTGAAGTAGGCAATTTGTGAAGCCAATTGCTGCTGTGCCACTTAATGCAGATAAGGCCTTTAACTCTAATCTCCATTAGCTGTTTCCTGGCTTTTTCCATTCAGGTCATCCCGAGAAATAGGCTGCAGATATATATTCTGCCCAGCCGTCTACAATGTTCTTAGTCTGAAGAAATTACAATCCAGTCCTCAAGGTAAATTCTCAAAGGTGTATTCAATGCAATCTCCACATATTCAAATGTAAACCTAATTTATTATTAAAGTAAAAGTAATAATTACGATAATAATAATCCTTGCATTTGATATAGCATTTTATCACGTCTTCTAGACGTCTCAAAGCGCTTCACAGAATATACCCAAGAGTGAATTGACTGTTTAATATTGGGGTGAAACGTGGCAGCCAGCTGCGCACAGCAGTGTCCCACAAACAGTCTTGGACTTAGTGACTATATTATTATTATTAATTACAAGAAAGTGCTTTGATTGTTCTGCCTGATGGAACTAACGTGGGATTGTTTCTCAACATAAAGCTACCCTGGCTTCAAAGCTCATTGTCCATACCATCAAAGGAACTTCACACTGAGACTATGACAAGTTTCATCAAATGAATGTAAACTGCACCAACTCCACACACTCTGGGAAAAGTAAGGTTCAGCTGGGAAAGTATGAGCCATTCTCAACATGCGCTATACGAATACTTTTATACACAAGAGATTTTTTTCAATTTATAGAAGATTATACTTGAATACATAGCCATGGGAGGTCACGTTTATCTCATGTAATAACTGTTGAGTCACTACTGATGTGCATCAAAATTGGGTTTGCAGCTGGGATGCAAGCTTACCCTCATTTTCTATTGAAAATGTCTCTCCAAATGGACAGGAGCTTGGAAACTCATGTGTGAGGAATCCGTGGCTTTTCTTATTCTGACTTTTGGTGATAAATATAAATAGACAGACAGATAGATGCAAGAACGTCCTCCACCAACAAAAAAATTGTCTAATCTCAGCCTTAGCTTGTCATCTTGTTGCTCATTAGCTCATTCCTCTATCACCCCTCGCTGCTCTCCTCAGCACTGCCCCTAGGGCCTGGGTAGATACCCTTATATCATGGTGACTAAAGTGTAGGTGCTCTACATAACTGTCTAGGGATACAACTGTATGATGTCTAAGGGATCTAAAATCAACTGATTCAGTAATATAGCCCAGAATCCTGTTTGCCTTATGTATTGCTGCCTCAGACTGTTTTGACATAGCAAGTGATGCAAAGCTGAGCAACAGAAGCAATGAAAGAGTCAACCGTTTCCCTGTAGTTCACCAGCTTAAACAAAAGATAACAGATAGTATGGTTTTGACAACCCCGATAGAATTAACAAAACAAGCATCATGCAATAAAATGGTCAGGGAAAGAAATGATAATCACAGCCTGGTGCGAAGATACTAGAGATTCCAGAACGAAACTTGAAGCAAAAGTGGAAATGTGGAAATTTACACCAAAATCAGGACAACTGTGTGAAACAGAAAGATAGATTAACAACTTGACCGTAAAGTCACGTAAAGTCCATCATATTTATGGTGGGCTTCAAAGAGCCATATTTAGGAAGGTAGGAGAGAAAAGACAAGACGTAACTCAACATAGGAAAGAATAACACATAGTAATATTAATAGTAATAATACATGTAAAATGGTCACATCAAGAAAAAAGCATAATGCTGTGCCATTAACAACTCAAAGAATGTGGTTAATGGAAGGATAATGAAAATAATAACAGAAAATAATAGAGCAGAGGAGATAGGAAGTATCAGTAAGGAACAAAGAAAAATATGACGATCGTGAAAGTATCAGGTCGCCCAAACTATTGGAAACTAGTTAGACTCTTCCAGGGATTTACAGACACACAAAAAGGTGGTTAATGAACTGGAAACATCAGAGGTGGTCTGAGAATAGGCTGATATTTAGGCCTTCGACTCATCAACATGTTCATTCTAATTCCTTAATCAAAATGGACGACAGATAATAAAAAGGAAACTCTTCTGCTGATTTGAAATTAACTTGTCGCTCAAATAAATGTGGCTTGAAATGATAGGGTGAAATGTTTGTCATTGCAAAGTCACTCACTCACTGACTTTGCAATGACAAACATGTCACCATATCATAAGGTTAAAAGCTGCTTAATACTGAAACATACACGATACCTAGCAAAAGAAGGACTTTTTCACTTAAGTTCAAAGTAATATTTTACTAAAGCAAAACATATTGGTTTAAAGATTCAGTGCTAACGGTGCACATGAAAGACCAAACAACTGGTGAAATGTATGAAATTAAATTAAATGTATGATTTCAAATTGGCTGCTGTGTTTCACCCAACAATACAGTCAATTCACTTTACACTATATCTTGTGAAGCGTTTTGAGACGTTTCAACAACGGGATAAGGCACTATATCAAACGCAAGGATTATTATTATCATGATACAATAGCGGATTGTTTTGTATTAGTCGTTTTCCTACGAGTCACTGAATTCAAGTAAGATTGAATGGTTCATTTCATTTATGAGTCATATAATTACACTGTCACAGTTACTTTTAGTTTCCAACTCCATGACTTATTGTACCAATGAATAATTTTATAAGAGTGACCTAAAGCAAATATGATTTCACCAGCACTGCTTCTCAGCAGCTCAATAAAAGTGATTCTCTGTGAGTGTGCAAGTCCTTACGCTCACACATACACACACTTAATATCACATTCTCACACAAACACACACGCACACAGACTCATATACTCTCACACACCCAGACTCTCTCTCTCACACACACACACGCGCGCACCAGTCTTTGCACGTCTGTTGGGCCATGGAGACGGCCTGTTTTTAATTCCAGTTGTATACCACTCTCGCTGCTTCAACTAAGTGGCGAACGATTCCAGAGAAGATTGTGTTTCTACGATCTTTAACTCGAGTTACCATTTTTAAAAAAATGTTTAGAGGAGCAAAAAGTCATGGAGCTTGAAGTTTTAACTAGCTGTAATACAAAAAAAGCAAAACATTGCACTGCATTTACATATTACATTTACATTTCTGTTCTTGCCCCTAATTATTTTTAGCTGAACTGCCCACCAAGGGAATTTTTAAGACGGTGGACAGTGCTCTCCAGAGAACAGCAAGAGGCAGCTCACTTGGAATAAGGGGAAGTATTACAGTCCCTCTGTCCTCATAATTCACAATTAGAATGAATTATTTATTCTAAAAAAAACTTAATTCAAAAGTAATACACTGTGGAAATAAGCCGTAGAAAATAGCATCCATGGGCAGCCTTGAAACCTTCTCTCTACTACACAATGAAACTGAAGAGTTCACATGCAAGAACAGATGTGGGTATATTCATTCAATTCAATTAAAAGTGGATTAAAAATTTTTGCCATTCGATTCGATTGATATAATACACACATATTGCACACGGCACATGCACAGCGATGCACATCCACATTGAAATCGACAACAAATTGAAGGGGTAACATTGACAGTTTTATCATTGCTCTGGTGACTGGGCATGATCTGTGATAGAGCAGAATCAGCATTGTCATTGCATATCCTGACAAGGTCTCGCAAGGAAATGCTCTTTCGACAAGTTTTTGAAAGAATAACAATATATCATCATAATACTAATCCTAGCATTTGATACAGTGCCTTATCACGTCTTTGAGACGGCTCAAAGCGCTTCACAAGTTACACTGTGAAGTGAATTAACTGTATATTTTGTGGGCGAAACACGGCAGCCAATTGCGCACAGCAGCGTCACACAAACAGTCGGGGATTGAGCGGCCGAATTATTATTTTTTTTGAAGGGATTATTACCCCCAGAAAAGCGATCCGCCAATAGACTAACAACCGGGTTCCTACTCACTGCTGGTAAACAGAGGCGTGTGGAGTAAGGAAACTTGCCTAACGTTTTTCCCTGACATGGGAATCGCATCGAAGTTCATGGCACCATTAGCATTACTGGGCAAAAGTAAGTGGAGGTTTCCTTGCATTGAGGATATCTATTCTCGCCCTGGAAATTCTGAACAGTGCCATTAAGTGCCAAAAATGAGAAAAGTACACAACTTCCCAGTGTTGAGAAACCTCTTACAAGAAAGAAAGATCTTGAATTTTTATAGTGCTTTTGCCACTCAGAAACCTCTCAAACCACTTCACAGGTAATTACCGAGAAGTGAAGTGACTATTTGGTGGCAAATCCATCCCCTCCAAAAAAAGAAATCAACACGCTGCTTTTTGTATTTTTAAAATTTAATTTGATGAAATCTAGCAATCTCGAGTTATCAAAATCAGCCGATATATTCATGCGAATTAAATTTTAATCATTTGTCATACGAGGTTCATTTCTTGAAGCCTCAGCTTGAGAGCAAACCTTGCAACTGATGGAACTAATTGGTACAAAGCTGTGAATAATTTATATAAGTGAGAAGAGTACTGGTGGCTGTGAAGGTACTATATAAGGACATAGATTTAAATCTGCATTATTTTGAGATCTCAAGGAAAGCAACACTGGCTCCGAGCTTATGCCACTTAATATTCTGCACGACACACTACTGCTACCTAGAGTCCAACAATTAATAGTGAAACAATATTAACTGTAGAGTTACACATTACTCCATACTTTTATTTTAGTCATATTTAAACAAGTCAAATTTTCGTGAAAACAAAAGATGTACAAACAAGAGTGAAATATTCCACAAATGAGGAAAACTATAACCATAATAATAATCCTTGCATTTGATACAGCGCCTTATCACGTTGTTGAGACGTCTCAAAGCGCTTCACAGAATATACTGTAAAGTGAATTGAACTGTTAATTTTTTGGGCGAAACGCGTCAGCCAATTGTGCACAGCAGCGTCCCACAAACAGTCGTGGATTGAGTGACCAAATTATTATTATTTTCTTTTGAAGGGCTTATTACCCCCAGAAAAACGATCCACCAATTTGTCGAGTAAGGAAACTTGCCTAACGTTATTATTATACATGTTAACAGCATTGAAAAGGGCTGATAAGATGTATTGGATTGCATTGTGCATTGTAGATAAGAAGATAAGAAGCTAACAATTATGACTAATGTTCTTGAGTAATAAATGTTACAACTCTGGAAATAAATACAGTATCTATACAAAGAGGAATAAATACCACAAACCTTTCAATAAAACAACATTGCAATATGTTGCTCCAACCCACTAGGTGGTGCAAGAACACAGGACAAGTTTCCAATGTACAGCAACTATAAGCCTCATGGACAGGATATAATAATAATAATTCTTGCATTTGATATAACGTCTTATCACGTCTTCGAGACGTCTCGAAGCGCTTCACAGAATATATTGTAAAGTGAATTCATTGTGTATTTTGTGGGCAAAATGTGTTCAGAGGACATGATCAGTCACACTAAACAGACATCAACTCATTCAACACAGAGGTCAAATTGCTGTATATTACTTGTCAAGTAATCTAATCCCAAGGAGAAGTTTAAATAGCTACACTTAACAGCCCTGCCAGATTAATCATATTCAATGGGGGAAAATGTAAACATACTCAATGCGGTGGCCAATTGCGCACAGCAGTGTTGTATAAACAGTGGTGGATTGAGTGACTAAGTTATTATTCTTTTTTAAAATGTTGTAAAGGATTATTACCCCCGGAAAAAAGATCTGCAAATCGACTAACAACCGGGTTCATGTAGAAAAGTAATGAGCATGAGCTGAGATTCCTGCTGGACAAGTTTCTGATAAGGGAAAAAACTGAAAAAGTTAAACTTAGCTATTTCAGACGCTGACAAATCCGATGCAAATCTCAGCATTTTGTTTTTCTAAATGTTAGAACTGGAGCACAAGGTCTTTGGGGGATAGGCAAAGGCTAATTAGACTCAACAAGTTTGTCTGTTTTTGATGATTCTTTCTGATAAGATGCACTTATCCATCTTATGTCCTTTCTTCCTGATTATTTGTGTTTTTGACATGAAACACTAGGCTATCAACTTCATCAATATGTGCACAATAGCAAATCAATTCCTTAACCGTGGAGTACAACTGTTTGACTATTCACGTACTCTTTGTCTTTCTTTGCTCCTTCATTATTTTATCTTTATCCACAATGAATCGCTCCACATTGGAGAGATGACAGAAAGAGACCGTTTAGAGGCGCTGTACATACAATCCTACAGAGAAAATAAACCCAAACAACAATCTCAGACATGCCAAAGCAGTAGGACAAGGGGCAATGGGTAGTTTGTGAAGAACAAGTTTATGAGAGAGAGAGAGAGAGAGAGGAGGAAGTGTCTCTTTACATAGAGGATAATCAACAGCTGGATCTAGTTACCAGAGAGGACAGAAGTGACCGGGATAATTCAACTCGTTCAAAAACAACTTAATACTGTGGCAGAAAGGGGAGGTGTTTTGGAAAGATGACAACACACAGGCCAAATGGCTTTCTTCATCCAGAACTGTCTTGTGCTCTAACTTATAACTCCACAGTAATGTTTGTCATGTGTCACCATTCAAATTAGCAGGAACAATAGAAAAAAGCAAGAAATTATAACAGTGTAAAATTACTACTTTTATGACTTAATTCATTTGGGACTTTGCCACTTACAACAAGAATAAGAATAAAAATAATAATCCTTGCATTTGATATAGCGCCTTATCACGTCATCTTCAAGATGTCTCAAAACACTTCACAGAATATACTGTAAATATACAGAGTGAAGGGTGCTGTATAAATGCAAGTTATTGTTGTTCTGGTGAAGCGCAAGTTTGTATAAACATAATAAACATGAAAGTGAATGAAACACAAAATGTTTTAATACATGAAAATATTTGGGTTTACAGCAAATCTTTTCAATACTCATTGTGAAAGCTGAATATACCGACTGCTTCACTTTCAAAACATGTTGTTATCTTAATTTCAAAAGCCAGTGAAGCCAATTCTCAATCCAACATTACTGATGGCAAGGATTTAAAGATTACATTGAAAAAAAAGTCTGTATTGTTCGGTCACTGTTTTTTTAATATAACAAAATGTATTACAACAACCAACCATAAAGCATAGAATGCAAGTTTGATAAGTGGAAAATATTGTAATGATTTGGTAGCAGTGAAAAATGCCAGTGTCACTATTACAGTGCAATTCATATTTTGATATATTCTTTACTAAGAACAACAATATTGGACCATCAACTTATTTTAAGTGATAATTAATGTTATTTTCGAGCGTACTTAAAATAAATCTTAGAAACTATTCGATCCAAAACATTTGGAAAATTCCGACATTTAAAATTCATTGTGCAAAATTAAGTCGAATCTTTTTACAAATTGCAGTCGTGTGTCTTCAGACATACAGTCCATCTCCACTTACAATACAATAGTCACAATTCTGCAGGTTTTATCCTCTATTTGAGAGAGCGATGGTGAATGCAGTTTGTGAATCTGCACAATTCCTCTCTTTTTTTTCATTTCAAATATTTCCAAAGCAGATTTTCCATTGCAACTGGCGTCAGTGTTAAGTTCAACTTTTTGAAAAATAAAATCTCTGGCCAATTGATGTGTTTCAGTTAGTCCTAGCATGTGATTACATTGCGATGAATGGCCAATTGTTGGCCTAAAAATAATTCTGTTGATCTGTTGATCAAAATTTTTTCCTTGAGCATTGTAGTTGTTTTCTTTTTACAAATTCCACATTTATTTTGTCCTTGTAATGCTGGCATTGAGAGGAGCAATAATTCAACACTGATTCATTCCACACATTTGAATTGGAATAGACAACATCAGCAAAACAAGTTCTGACTTCGATCAATTCGACCGTCCCAACTTCAGTGACAACAATGTTCGCTCGGTCACCACAAATACTCTTTCACAGTCACGGTGTGTTTGTGTGGAAGCCCCACTTTGCTTTCATTATTCACAAACTCCAGATGGACTGATGGTGTCCGAGATTAAAGTGTAATTCGAGCACAGTGGTGTTTCAGCTTGCAGGGGAGCACTCCTTTGTTGAGTTGGTGAAACTCCACAAGTTGGATAAGATTAGTAAATCTGGTCTGACCCTCATCCAGGGAATAATACAAGTCTCCATCTTCTTCCAGCTGCATTAGTTACATAGCAGATATGAGACAGTTCTGAAGAGGATAATGTTACGACCAACATATAGCTTTTGTACAGCACTCAATTTGATCATTCACTTGACCTTATTCTGCATTGTCAACAGAAATGCGAACAGAACACAATTACGAGTGATATGAGACAATAAATACCCCCATTTATTTACATATTGCAATTCAAACAATGGTGCGTTTTGCACAGTTTGGTAAAGCTCCTGAATCAGTACATCAATCGCAAACAATTACTTTGAATTTTTAATTGCTTACCGGAACAATCTGAAAATGCCTTATTCTCTGACTGTGGCCCAGTGACAAGACAAATGTTTTAGGATTACTTTGACTGTCCCTCAGTAAGAATATCCTACATGGGGAGAAAGAAAAAGTCTACATGAATTTTTGGATAATTTTGTTATTTCCAATCCAACTTTTACTTGCCTTCTCATTCAAATGACATCTTAAGTGAAACAATAACACTTCAATGCAAGTATCGTATTTTTGTATATTTTGTGGGCGAAACGCGGCAGCCATTTGCGCACAGGGGTATCGTGGATTGAGTGATCAAATTATTATTTAGGGAAGGATGTACTTGCCATGGAGGGGGTGCAGCGTAGATTTACTAGGTTAGTACCAGGGATGAAGGGGATGAGTTACGAGGATAGGCTGACCAATTTGGGCCTATATTCTCTAGAATATAGAAGAATTAGAGGAGATCTTATAGAAACCTACAAGATCATCAAAGGGTATGATAGAGTAGATAGTGGGAGATTGTTTCCCCCGGTTGGAGAAACTAAAACCAGGGGTCACAGCCTTAAAATCAGAGGCCAACCCTTTCGCACTGAGTTGAGGAAGAACTTCTTCACTCAAAGGGCAGTGAATGTATGGAACTCACTACCCCAAAGGGCTGTTGACGCTCAGTCCTTGAACATATTCAATACTGAGATAGATAGATTCCTTATTGCTAAAGGAAGTCCTTTTAAAGATAAATCTCACCCATCAACGAGGCCTTGTTGCTCTATTAACTTTTGTGCTTCGTCTCGGGAGATTCGGTGATGAAACCAAGACTGGATCCTGTGAATAGCTAAATTGAAAAGTTAAAGCAAAAAATTTCTACAAGCATGGCAATTCTTAACATTTTATTATAATAATAACAAGGAATGACATTTACACACACAGTGTGTTTCACGTCGGGAGGACATCCCAAGGCGCTGAACAGTCAGGGATTTGGATCCGATTCCATTGTACAGTCTATACTAACCTCCCCCTCCGCTCCCATCCTTATGTGATGAGGATAGATATCAACATTTAGTATATTGTGCCTCATCATAGCCGTATTTGTAGTATTTGTTGTTTACAATCAACAATCTTTAGTTTTAGACTATTTACCAATTTCTACTCATAAATAGACGAGTGACTGCATTCTATAAAGGAACAGTTATCACATATTTGGTTCAACAAGTAGATGAAGGTTTCGACCTAAGTTATGCATTTTCACATCTAAATTCTAACAAAAACATGAAAGACAACCTGGAAATGGAGTAGGATTCTGCAGCAGGTTGGGACTTCCATAGGCATTCATACGATGACAGCTTTTCCTCTGTTTATAGAGAACAACGGTTGGGCAATAACATTAGTTAGGTAAATTCCAGATTTGTCGTAGTGCAGTATTGGTATTGTAGTAGTCAGTAAATGATAGTATTAGGCGTATGTCGGCAAGAACCAAGGCTTGGGGACCCCAGAGTGTGGGTTGGGGTAACTGCTGGAGTCTAACCAGCTAAACCCACACAGCTTGCCATTGAAGGCGCTGTCTACCATTGATATTTGTCATACTTATTATTATTGGTGATTAATTACAAGAATGGAATTTAACAGATAACCACACATACGTTTGATTACTTTAATTGCATTGCTTTCCATAAAACAGACAAGTTAGAGAAGGTTTATTGGACTCAATGTAAACCAATGATTTACCCTCCATGTCATTCCTTCCTCAACAGCCACCGTAAGTGCTTCTGCAGGGTTTTCAATGACCCTGCCCTTGTGCCCAGAGAAATCCATAGCCACCAGGGAATTCTCTGAGTTGCTCCTCTGTGAAGGGGAAACAAATTATTTTAACATTAATAATAATCCTTGCATTTGATATAGCGCCTTATCACATCTTCGAGATGTCTCAAAGCGCTTCTCACAAAACACTGTCAAGTGAATTGCCCTTATATTTTGTGAGTGAAACTCAGCAGCCAATTGTGCACAGCAGCGTCCCACAAACAGTCGTGAAATTTTTTTAAGGGGATTATTAACAACAACAACAACAAAATTATATTTATAGAGCGTCGGGAGGATGTCCCAAAGCGCTGGGACCCCATTAACCCAAGAAAAGCGATCTGCAAATCAACTAACAACTGGGTTCCTACTTGTTGCTAGTAGGAACAGAAGCGTAAGGAAAGGAAAGGAAACTTGCCTAACGTTTAATCTATAATGTACAACTGACACATTTTTGCAGGATGTTTACACAATAAAGGGCTGAAAGCAGAAACATCTTACATTAATGGGGAGTTCAAACAAATGAGTTTGCACAAGGATTATAACCTCTAACTCTTCACCTCAAACACCTCAATCTTTACCAAGCGGAGATAAAAGGATTGCATTGCATTGAATGCATTCCCGCGCAAGATTAAGAGGGAATTTTGAACAGGTTTAGAAATATTCATCTAATGAATTTACAGAAATATTTCCAGCAGGTAACTAAATATCTCTAGTTCTCCGTTACGTCAGTTTTACTTAGTGAAATCTTCTATACCATTGGCGATGTGTTGAGTGGTGTGTTCAGCGATGTTAGGCTATTTCTCCGTTGCTGTGGTGGTTTGGAGTTTTCATACAGTTGTATCCCAGACTGTGAAATAGACATATATTTTCAAAAACAAAATGATGAAGGAAATAATACAACGGATCACAAACTTTCAGTGATACAGCGCCATTCACAGAAAGTAACAACAACAACTTGTATTTACACAGCACCCTTCACATGGGATAGTTTCCCGGAGCGCTTAAATAGTGGCGGAGTCTGACCCTGATCCAGGGGGGAGAGGGAGGGGGGGAGGGAGGTGACCGTAAGCACGATCAGAAAGGAAGTTGGTATTTGAAAGTGGGGAGCGATTGAGGGAGAGAGTTACAGAGATACAACACCATTCACAGAAAACAATTCTTGCACTGAATAACCTGATGATATGTAAAGCACTATACTTGTAAAACACGTTATAAAAATAACCTTTGTTTTAGATAAATTGTAACATGATGAATAATCTGGAGATATACCGGAGATTTTTTTTCAAAAAACTATCATCTTTATTAATTTTTAAATAAATCAATAAATGCTTCACAAGATTTCAAACAGGATTTTTAAAAAAAAATATGCAGAAATGATTACCTTAAAAATACGAATCACTGTCATCCAGCAGATTCTACTCTGTTCATCATCTGCACAAAGCAACTTCAAGTCTCTGGTACCTTCCAGTTTGTGAGGCTGGAAAGATATGCATTATGATTAATGCATACCTTGCTGATAATACCTGTTGGAATAAAGGCCACTAAAGTTCTCCTACATTCAAGCGTGGTATTATGTTTAGAAGATTTTGCCAATAATAATTTGGTCACTCAATCCACAACTGTGGGACATTGCTGTGTGCAATTGGCTGCTGCATTTCGCCTACAAATATACAGTTAATTCACTTTACAATGCATTCTGTGAAGCGCTTTAGACGTCTCGAAGACGTGATAAGGCTCTGTATCAAATGCAAGGATTATTATTATTATTATATTATTATTATTACTATTACTACACAACCCCCAGTGTATTTCTATAAACATTCTGATTCTCCATTAAAAAGTATTTTCTGGAACCTGGTAAAATACAATCAACCATCAAATTGCATTCCATCCCTCAACACAAATTTCACGTGCAAAGTAAACGCTACAACCCTTTACAATTGATTAAATACGAAAAAATATTACAATCCATGGTTGTATTAAAAAAAACATAATTTAACAAAACAAACCACTATAATAGAGATATATCTAAAATCGAGCCTGTACCTTGATACAGAATCCATAAATAGTCGGTGCTCCATACATCTTCTTGCTGGATACCAGTGTGTAAACATTGCTTTCACTGAATTCAGCCACAAACTGTAAATGTCTTGGTTCCTGAAATGGTGACATAAAAATAGTCAGGTATTATGAATTCCACAGAGCAGACAGTACACAGACAAGACTCGTGTAATTGCTGGCAAATCAATGTTGTGACTATCTCACAAGTATTCCCTTTAGGGCAACGATTAGGTTTTAGTTTGCGATGTGGCTGGACTAGTGATTGAAGCTTAATGATGAACTTTATTTTCCAATTCAACAAATGTTTTCTATTTATAGAATGATGAGTCGTTGTAAATAGGGACATAGAAACAGGAGGAGGCCATTCAGTCCCTCGAGCCTGTTCCGCCATTCTATCAGATCATGGCTGATCTGTACCTCGACTCCAATTACCCATCCTTGCCCCGTTTCCCTCAATACCCTAACAAAACTCTATCCACCTCAGTCTTGAAAATGCATGTTGTTTATCTGGTAATCACACAAGTAAACACTACATTGATACACCATTTCTAACACATTAGGTGTATGTATCGCATTAGCCTAAAGACAATAATGCTTTATAAAGTCAAAAACATTTCATTGCTATTTTTGAAGTAAGGGTTTCCTGCCAGAAGCAAGTTAGGTTCCAGGATTTAAACAAATTAGTAACAATAAGTTTTGAATGTTCTTTGGAACGCAAACACACAAAAATTAAACCTCGAGTTATTGAAAATAAGCCGCTTCCATTTTGTTTCCGGCTTTTTTGAGAAACCTACAATAGTCGGTGCAGCTTTTAACTTAGAATTATGTGGTGAATACTTTCTATGTTTTCTTTTCAGCTGAACATTTCAAGAAACACTGACATTGAACGGGTGTCTGTCAGTGAAAGGCAGTGATCCATATTAAGGTACACTTAGTCGCTTAACTAGTCTCTCAAATGCTAAAAATAAACAAAGGGGTGAAACGTACATTGTGTGATGTGATGTGATGTGCTAATTGACACTATTTTTTGTTGACTTAAACTAGTTTCCCCCACTAATGAGCAGTGAAACGCTACAAGACAGAATTCTAAACAAATCAACCACAGCTTGTGCAAGCTTTCTAGTGCAGCTATTGAGAACGGTGTCAGATTGTGGTGGGGGGGGAGAGGGGGGGGAAATATTAATGACAAGTGCTTTACTGATGAATGCAAACACAGCAGAAGTGACTGTAAATAAGGAAACTTCAATGTGTAGTTTATAGCAGTTAATGATAAATACAAAACCTTCATGGAAAAATTTGACCAACAGTAAACAAACACATTTGTAACTTTTGAAAACACATCTCACCCTTGTTTTATGTAACTCGCTGATCAGATAAGCTTTGAAGGTTAAGATTATAGTGTTGTCAGTTTTTGTACCTCATGATTACCATTGAAGGTTATGTGTATTAATACAGGTATAAACCATTCTTTGTTTTCTCAGAACACAAAAACCTTCCTCTGCACAAATTCTTTTAATTCATATGTTCATGTCCTAATGTTGTGTAAGAATATACTGGACAGTTGAAATAAACTAGTCAAGGTCACCACACTGTTAATAATTAATGTCTTTAAAATGTACACGTACAGAGTAATGTAATTCCGAAATATGTTCTAAACAACTTTGGTAAGTTAATCAATGCAACGCTAAGCAGTCGTCTCTCCAAATGTCACCAATTTTCTCCTGAAGTCACTATCTCTCATTGGATGGACTACAGTTTCACAGCCGTGGGTTGAGTGACCACATTTAGTATTTTTTTTTGGAAGGGTTTATTAACCCCGGAAAGGGATCTGCCAATCGACTAACAACAGGGTTCCTACTTACTGCTGGTAACCAGACGGGTGTGGAGTAAGGAAACTTGCCTAAGGTTTCACCCCGCCCGGGATACAACCCAGATGTATATTTGAGGGATTGGAGCTTGTAATTTACAATGACAATGGTAGAAAACTGGGAAGATGATAGCGTTAGATTGCACTATTGCTGTTCAATGGATTAATAATTGATCAGAAAATAATTCTGGTGTCCACTGCTGGTGGTCAGCCTACATTAATATTTGAATCTGCTTGAATATATTCAAATATTTTCTAATTTTTAAACTAGAATTAACACAGCTACAAAGAATTCTGCTCACTCTCTAGGTAGGTGCGAATACATTAGATTGTAAATTAGCTTTAAAGGCAAAAAGAAGTGAGCTGCTTGATCCAATATCATGCCTCTTTTTGCATTTGCCTCAATTTACTTGTAAAAATTACCCAAATAATTTATGCTTATTTAAAATAGGGGTTTATTTCTTGAATAAATTGGACGAAAGGGGAACAACAAAGTTGTTGAATTGTGAATTCAGGGGCTTAATACTGCAGTGCAGCTTCACACAAGTCTCATTTTCAATGTAATTCAGTTTATACATCAAAATACTCTTCCCAAACGCAGTGCTCAACTTGATAAATTAGTTTAACTGCGTGAAATCACTGTGCAGTACTTCTCGTTTGCTAATGAGATGTAAAGCAGGAAGCATTATGCAAACAGGTTGTAGGCTTGGTATGGATTGGATGAACTAAAAATGAGTAACAAGTTTTCTATTATTAGCCAGTAATTTCCTGGCACAAGTAATCAATAATCGATACGAAAAGGATTCTGCACGTTGGTGTGAAATGGACATTGACAGAATTCACACTTTTACATGTCTGCTCTTGACACTGACTAATGATTCAGTTACAATACAAGTACAGTACTGTCAAAGTACCACCTGCAGTACACTAACTCAAAGTTACGCTCCCAACTGTGCATTGCACCAGCTTCCACAGTGCCTAACTAACCAAAGTCAGAACGCCAATTAAATGTGAATGTTACTGAAAAGACAGCAGGACAGTTGGAAGCTATCTATACAAGCTCTGAATTTTTAAAATTATATTTCAGTAATTTCTGCTCAAAAATAAACATCGCAAATCCTATTTATTTCCTGTCATTATTGTCCCCGCTCACATTTTTTTAAAAAGCACTCTTTCACTGTCTGTCATTGTCATTGGGTATAATTAATAGTAATAATCCTTGCATTAGATACAGCGCCTTATCACGTCTTTGATACGTCTCAAAGTGCTTCACGGAATACACTGTAAAGTGAATTGACTGTATATTTTGTGGGCGAAATGTGGCAGCCAATTGCACACAGCAGCGTCCCCACAAACTGCCGTGGATAGAGTGCCCAATTTTTTTGAAGGGACTATTATCCCCGGAAACCAATTGACAAGCAACAGGGTTCCTACTTACTGCTAGGTAACCAAAGGTGTGTGGAGTAAAGAAAGGTTTCACCCTGTCTGGGGATTGAGCCCGGTTCCTCTTGCGTTTGAGGCAAGTCCGCAAGGCACATCAGAGATGATACAAGATCACCCTATATCACATGCATGCACTTGTCAGCAGAATTCACTGGACAGCAACAAAAGGCAGAACCATGTCTCGTTGTCGATATAATAAATAAATAATTCAGAATTCATACGAGCTTCTTGCTGCTTGTCTCTGAGATGCAGCACAGCTAAAGCGTTTTTCAGATAACAATTTAATTTTTGAAAAATAAGTTTGTGTCAAATGCTATAAATTCATCGATGTTCCATTCCACAGCCTTTACTACTACGTTAGCACTTGATTGAAATGTCACCAATTATGCTAAGATTTCAGGCTGGTGCTTTGACCTTACAAAGTTATAGGGCCATTTTCGTGCAAGCTTAATTGCGTGCTTTATTCGTCGCTAGGGATCAAAATAGAATATCAAACACTTCCAGGGTTTCCAGTTGGTTCACATTCCTTCGCAGCTAATGCTCTTGAGCACCTCGGATAAAATCTACAGTGCCACAAACTGCTGCTTTGACATCAGCGTTGTAATGGAAGAACAGTCAATCAACAATCGCCTCTTTGTGTTAAAGCCCCAATGTGCTGGCAAACCGCCTCGCATTGTGACAATCACTTAATTCACCATCTGTGTGTGTGTGCCGGGAAGGGCAGCCCAAAACACAGCGAAAGGTTACATCTAACAGTTCTCCAAAATTCAACACAGGAACAGTAAACGAGATTTTCTTTTTAAAAAAGCAATACTGCACAGTACTGCAAAATATTTTATTTTAATGTTTAAAAAATGTGCAAAGGCAGTTTTACTCCCCCAAAAATGAACTGATGAAGTTTTAACCCTTGCCCTCTTGTTGGATTTTGCACGTTTCAGAAATGGACACGACCTTTAATGTAATTGCGGGCAGTAGAAATGTTAATAATTAAATAAAATAAAAAAAAAACAATAATTTGGTCACTTCAATCCGCGACTGTTTGTGGGGCGCTGCCATGCGCAATTGGCTGCCGCGTTTTGCCCACAAAATGCACAGTCACTACACTTCACAATATATTCTGTGAAGTGCTTTGAGACGTCTCAAATGAGTGCAATATTAAGACGCTATACTAAAGGATTATTTATTTATTAATAACATTGGTATTAACTTTAGGACGATCTGTCCAGAATTGCCTGAATCAAGATGAAAACGTAAATACCAAACAAAATAAAAGCTTCACTAGAAGTAATCTGTAGTGTAGCCTTAGTGCACGAAACACACTGTTTGGGCATCAACAACACAAGCCTGTGACCAACCTATTTGTCAAGTCAGGCAAAGAATTTATGGACATTGAGGTCTCCTCTAAGCAGTCAAACGTTACTCCCGAATCATGTGGTTTATGGGACAATCTGGAAACAATCACAGCAGACCAGCAATTATAACAGTTTAGCCGTTTAACAAGCGGGAAATGAACCTCTTGACACCTATGAAAACAAACTCTCAGCCAACCACGATCATGGTGATCGGCAACGTTAGAGCATAGAGTCTCTCTCGCTCTCTCCCCCCCACAATCTATACAAAAGAAAACAAGGTCCAGTGAAGCTCCCCAGCTGCTCGGTGTCACAACCAGGAGCCGAGTCAGGAGCAGCGAATAGATCTCATGATTTAAAGCAAATAAAGCGAAAGGGAGCCTTTCAATCGTCAGGGATACACAAGACCATGGGTGGCGGTGAGCCACGGGAGATGACAATGTTGATACTACCAACACCAACACCAAGATTCCATTTATAGAGCGCCTTTCACGTCGGGAGGACGTCCCAAGTCGCTGGACAGTTGGGCCAGGAGTCCCCGAGCAGTGGGGACATGGTCAGAGTGAGGGGAGGGAAGAGAGGGAGCGAGGAGGGGGTAGAGAGTCGAGAGGGGAGCTGAAGGCTCGGTCAAAGAGAATACCATTGAAAGAGCGAGCGACAGGGGAATTCCTTAACCAAATGTTCTGATAGCAGCCAATTATAGAAGCATCTGCCTGTGACTTACCTCTCTGTGATGCAATCCTGTACACCAAGGCGAGAACTCTAACCACTGTCATATAAATATAAATTAATATAAATTACAAGGAGAAAAACTATGTTATCTTTAGCCATTAAATCAGAGAGGCTAGAGTCTCACCTTAGATGTTCCTTTAGTAGAGAAATACAACCCAGACCTTCTCAAGATAAAGTAATATCTCTTCCACGTCTTCTTTCCCTGCTCCCTAATGTGGAGGTAGCTGTGGATCTCAGGGCACGTGCTTGAATTAAGAAAATTCTAGGAATAAAAAAGAATCACATTTTTAGGTTCAATAAAAACATAGAGTGAAGGAAGATAACGGAATCATGTTGTGTCTTTTATTTTTAAATTTTACAAGAATCCAAGACGGTTAATCACATGTCACTTCCATGGCAATAATTTTACTTTGTTTGACACTTAGAATCCATTAAATTCTCCCCCCCTCCCTCCCCACCAGAAATTATTTGAGCAAAATATATCCTAAAAGTGATTTTATTTTACAATGATGTTGAAGGTGTATTGGAAAGGGAATTCCTTTACCTGAATGAGTTGGGAATGACTTAGACTTCCATTTGCTTCACTGGAACTGGAAACCATATGTTCTGGAAAAAACTGCTGAAGATGAAAACAAATATTAAAATACCTATTTACATGAAAGAGTACAGTATTATTATAACAGACATTTGGGAATTCTTGTTTAGGCATTACTTTTTGACATATAATTATTATTAATAATAATAATTATTTTAGTATTTACAAGAGAAGGTTTGAAAAAACCTTTACACAGATTTGGGTGTTGCAAACTTTGGGTAGAAATATTTGAGTTAGATCACAGTTGGAATCATAACTTTCTGTGACCTTTGAAACAGAAAGCTGGACATTGTCCTGCTCTGCTGAAGAATAATGACCCGGTTAGAATTTTTTCCTCTTTTTGTGGATAAATGACTGGCTTCTAGTTGGCATTTGCCATCGAGACAGATATTCCAGCGTCAGCCAACATTATGAAACTGGAGAAAGTATGCAATGCTCTTGACAAACCAATCCGGTTGGCTTTTCTGTCAAGAAAGCTCATCCAACTTACTGATGGGTTTTTAAAGAATTCATATTTGGCGTAGTTTTTCCTAAAGTATATTCTGCTGTCCGTGTCCATTCCCCAAGTCGACTGCACCTGAATTACTGATTCGTGATCTTCTACGATCCTTTCTATGCGACAAATCACAAAAGGATAATGGTTACACACTTAGCTTCAGGATTGTTATTTGTCTGTTTCTCTCAGTTAATTCGATTCAAAAAGGTGTAGGTGGTTTTGGGGGCAGAAGGGACATTGTAAAGTGAATTGACCGTGTATTTCGTGGGCGAAACAGGGCAGCCAATTGTGCACAGTATCTTGAAAAGGAGAACAATATTTAATCAGCATCAAGGGGTCTCTGGTATTTCACCATTGAATAATTGACAGGGTAGGGGCTGACATCGGACAGGGGCTATCCACACCTGACATTAACACTCAGAGGATTCCACTGATCAATGTCCCAAGAGCATTTGTGCTTGAAAGTAACAATGATACAGACAAACTCCTTAATTAGCAAATATTCAAGAGGAGAGTAATGTTGAAAACAAAACACGGCAATGCACACAAGAGGTTCAGTTCATCACATTGACAGTGCATTAGGTTGGTTCCCATTATATTGTATATTAGATAATCAAATGGAACTATATTTATATGTATAAATAAGAAATGGCATAGTTCCCTCAGTGAACCCCCCCCACACCCCCACACCCCCACTTAACATTAGCAAACGCACTCTGATCAGCCTTATTCCACTCCACACACACTCACATCTTAAAAACTTAACTAGAATGATTATATTAGCTATTATCAATAACTATGGGAGCAAGATATATTGTTTAACTACTAATTGTAAAATGAATAATAAATGATAAAGGAAAACATTAAACACAGCAAGTTTGCCTTTTAACATTGAAATAAAAAAATCTTTTGTGCAGTCAAATTTAGAGCTTCAAAGATAATTCCACAATAAATAGCAGGACACCTCTATTCAATCTGGGTTTTAGAGGAAAACTAACATTCAGTAATATGGAATATTATTATTATTATTATTATAAATGGCATGTGGGATTTTGAGGAAGGTAATGAATAACAACTTGCATTTACACAGCTTTCCCTCATGCAGGAGAGCGTTCCAGAGCACGTGACAGTGGTGGAGCACGACACCAGGCCAGGGGAGGTGACCGTAGGCATGGTCAACGAGGAAGGTCTTGATCTGAAGATGGGGAAGGAAGCCAGGCAAGGCGGAGGGATGGAGGGAGAGTGTTCCGGAGTTTCAGGGTGTAGTGGCTGAAAGTGCGGCCACCAATGGGGAAACAGAGAGCACGAGGGACAAGCAGGAGGCTGGAGCCAGTCCAGCAGAGGTAGAGGGTAGTGGGTTGGGGAGTAAGTAGGTCAGAGAGGTAGAGAGGTGCTAGAAAATGGATCATTTTGCTTAAATATGGCACCAGTTGTATGAAAATTGAACCCTGAGTAGCTATCTATTCATGGGGAAGCTGCGGAAAATACTATACTGTTTGACGCTTGAAAAGGAATGCTTGGTAATGTGTAGAAACCACTTCTGTGCAGTTTAGCTGCAGTTAGCCCTGGAAATTAACATTTTAAAATGTGCATTTTGCTCCTGATGAAAGGCTAACCAACAGTGGGTACTTCTGAGGTATATAACACATCACATGTGAAAAGCAGTGTAAAATGCAAAACATTACAACACATTCAGGGCTCGCTGGCTCTCTTATAGGAAACCAGAATTATGATTTACATAATTCAGAACAAGTTTAGAGTTAAGTGTCTCCTTTGCATTAAAAGCCACATGTTACAAACTGCAGATACATGACAGCGATTTTGCTGCCTCCATTGGAACAGCGAGGTGGTTTGACAAAAATACTGCTGCAGAATAGCTTCACTTACACAAGCATCTTGCATGGTAAGCCTGTGATTTGTAGTCTTACCTAAGCCGATGTGAGGGAGATGCTCAATGAGAGTCCAGCTATTGTCATTAACGCAATGATTTTTCAGTATGAACAACTGGCAAACGTCCCAGGCCGTGATGTCACTCGGAACCTCCAAAGCTCTGCTGCTGTCATCCTCATTAAACACTTTAATTACCTAGAGATAAAGGCAAGAGAAAAGACTGTACTTACAAACAGAACTCATCAGCTTCATATATCACAGTCGGATATATGTCAAGCTTGTTGAAAAAAATAGGCATTTGTGGTTCTGAAAGGAAACGAGCGCATGATAAAAAGTTATATAATAATAATCCTTGTATTGATCAGAGCCTTATCATGTCTCTGAGACATCTCAAAGCGCTTCATGGAATATACTGTAACTTGAATTAAGTGTATATTTTCTGGGCGAAACAAAGCAGCCAATTGCGCTTGAAAGGCTGCACATTTTTACATCCTAGAAGCATTGTTTTTTTTCACATACAATTACATATTCTTGCAAAAGTACAGGGTTAATATTGTCTTGGTAAACTCATAAAATAAAAATCTAGCTTCCCCCTCCCCCCACCCTGCCAAAAATAAACAATCTGAACACACTCAGTCCACCAACAAAAAGCAAACCCTTGATTTTTAAAAACAACACACTTTAAATCTTTTAAAAGCCTCAGCAAGCTTCTGATTTCACTACTCCTCAAGGTGATTTACAGTGGATTTCTATACTTACCAGCAGATATGGTGTCAAACAATGGAGTAAAATAGGGTGTCATATTCTGACTAACTCTGCAATTAATGTAGGAATGAGTACATAGCAAAGACAGAAAATGATCTGTGCAGGTAACCTGGATTTATACATCAGAATGTACTCCATCCACTTCAGCGCTGTTCCCTATTGCAGTGAGCTCAGATGAGGTGATGGTTCGGCAGTTTCCCAACTCTCTCCTGCTACTTGTCATCAGAGATTTTACCCAATCGCCTCCTACCTTCCCCACACTCAGCACAAACTGAACCGCTCTCGATGCATATTTATACCTATCTGAGAGAAAGAAAGCACTGAGTGTGATCCACCTCCCCATCGTATTGCCTTTCAGGGATGCTTACCACACAGTGGACCGCATGAGTTCGTCAAACAATCGCGAAACCAGGACCTGATTGTAATGTTAGATGGGGTCAACTTTCCTTAAGGCTGACGAGGAGGTAGAGGAGGTGGAGTTAGAGAGAACATTAAATAGGCACTTGCTGTTCGAGGCTTTGTGCTTTCTCCAGTTTCATCACCAGATCAGGAAGGGTAAGGCAAGGCAAAGCAGTCCATACAGATGAAATGATGTCACGATATTTTTGCTAGTGTGGGTTTAGCACCTGTTACGACACCATCTTCAACAGAGTTAAATGATCTTCTATTTAAGTCACTTGATGAGGAGATGTACAACACAAAACCTGAAGGAGCTGCTACAATCATAGTTGTTTTCAAACCAAACACAAGTACTGAAGCCCCTTTTTCACAAGCTCTTCTCTTGCGGTGTCGAACGTGCATTTTAAAATATGCAAAAAAGATAATTTGATCTCGAAGCTACCACTAATGTGATTTTTTTTGGATTTTCTGCGATAAATGCCGCATCAGCAACGACTTTCATCCAATAAACGGGTTTCCGCACAACAAATATCCCCAACACGACAGTCCATTATTACACTTAAAATGTACTCCACTTGTGGCAAGAAGATCCAGGAAATACAGTCAGGCTCAATTCCAAATGTGTCCCAATCTGCATTTCAATTTCAGCGGTTCTGCCAAACCGAAGCTCAGAGCTATCATATTTCATGAGGAACAGTGCTCATTTTGTCATCAGGTGCAAAATACGCAATGCTTCAATACCCATATCTTTGCCTGAAAAGTTTTTAATTAGCGTAACTGGAGTAACCTTGCCACGGGATGATTAAATAAGTCCTTCATTCTGTCTAAAAATGTCAGCATGAAAAAAATCCCTCAGTCAGTGAAACTGATGTATGTGGCAAGTCAACACTTTATAAATTTGGGCTACATTTAATTTAGTCAGAGAACTTCAATTATGAAAACGCCACCGTACAAAAGTATATCAACTTCAAATCATTATATTCGCGGTTCAAATACAAACCCAAAAAGAGAAGGCTTTAGCAATCTAAGTTTCAAGCGTTTCAGTGGAATTAAAATATGTAAAGAAGGAACTTGTTATATCTGATTATAGCTGAAATATTTAGTTTAGTGCAACTGATGCCGCAGTAATTAGGAAATTCTCATTCCTATTCTTCAAGAGGGAGCGAGAGATACAAGGTAATGCTCACGGGAAGAAGGCAAATAGGCGGTGGAAGCGCTGAGTGTGCACTTTGGTCTTTATGTTCTTTGAGAAGTGCATAACTCTGTCAATCATGTTAGCTTGTCACCGCTACCTTAATCTCTGAAGGGTGTAAAACTGCAGAGAACAACAGTGAGAAGAACCCAGGAGATTCAGCCGTCTTCCTCAATCCCTTTCCCTAACTGTCATTCAAATCCCTAGTCTCCTTCCTGGAGATTTACCACACCTGTCATTAGAAGATCTTAACGACTTAACACTTCGACTACACAATATGTACAGTCAATTCACTTTACAGTGTATTCTGTGAAGCACTTTGAGACATCTCAAAGATGTAACGACGCTATATCAAATGCAAGGATTATTCGTATTATTATATCAAATACAAGGAGTATTATCATTATTATTATTACAGCCAACTGCCAATAAAGCAGGTGACATCTATCCGTGCATTGTGTCAAGACATCATGATCCCAAAAAGATGGAATAAGATTAAATATACATTTTCTTTAAAGACTTATTCTTTTATTCTACGCACCACTTTTATAATAAATACAAACTACAAATTATGAGGATAGTTTCTGAAACTTCTGACCTGGAACAGAGAACATTCTTATGTCAGAAAGTGTCCAGTACCTGCATTTCCAATTGACTCAGGTGTCCACACGTCAATTTGGATCGTTTAGAAGCACTTTTGCGAATGTGGTCGCAATCCCATGTTGGGGTGTCGAGGTCACATTCTAAGACGGAACTCTAACGCAGAACTTGTACACTGTCAGAGGTGCTTGTTCTTGGGTGAAACATTAAACTGAGGTCCAATTTGCCTGTCCTCTGGTTAATGATAAATATCCTCAAAATGTCAAGCCAGTTTCTCCCCACACCTTGGGAAATTCTCCTTACTAATAAGTTATTCATCCCTTGACTATTTGAATAACTTTGCTGATGCAAATGGCTATGTGGTGTTTGCCAACAAAAAACTATCCTCACCTTTGCTCAATGATTACTTGTTAAGTAACTTTGAAACAGTTCAGGTTAATAAAGAAATCTAAAAATACAAGTGCATTCTATATTCTGGAGACTCGAGGAACAGACACATTTAAGAAAAGACATTATAAAAAATTGCAAGAAGATGATGGTTCTTTGGCCCATCTATAATAATATAAAATAATAATAATAATCCTTACATTTGATACAATGCCTTATCAATCTTCGAGATGTCTCAAAGCACATCACAGAATATACTGTAAAGTGAAATGACTGTATATTTTGTAGGGTGAAACGCGGCAGCCAATTGTGCACAGTAGCGTCCCACAAACAGCCGTGGATTGAGTGACCAAGTTATTATTATTATTTTTTTGAAGAGATTATTACCCCCAGAAAAGCGATCCAACAATCAACTAACAACCGGGTTCCTACTTACTGCTGGTAAACAGAGGTGTGTGGAGTAAGGAAACTTGCCCAACGTTTCGCCCTGACCTGGGAATCAAACCCGGGTCCTCTGGCTTGCGAGGCGAGTGCTCTAACCACTGAGCTACAGGGCTCCACAATCCTTTGAAACCAGCTACTAGAAGGAACCTGAGAGCCACTTTACGATGATTTCACTTCCACCCTGTGGGAGAAATGTCTAGTCTCTAGTCACAAAAACGGCATCACTGAAATGAGTGACTAAGCATTGGGGCATAAATCTACCTGCTATCACCATATACAATGTACAATATATCACTACCCCCAATGCCAACCATTTTATATTTAAAATTCTGGCATTTTTGTTGCAGTTATGTTATGAAAAGTTATAAAAGCCCTACAGATACTTCGGGGAGCATTTTTTTTTGCGACATTGCGTGGCTCCTTTGATTCTCAATCAACCGCTCGCACTAATGATGTCTTTGGCTGCTTGCGAGCTCCACTGCTCACATTACTCATTCATCATCCAGAGGAAAAGTTCACATGAGAAGAGGAGAGGCAACACATTTGGCAATAAACCGAGGTGTAGTTTAGAATTACACACGACAGAACCAACCACCAGATCTCCATTTTCTTTTATATCAAATGCCAGGATTATTAAGACTCCAATAAGGATTCGGTAGAGCGAATAGGAATTTTAAGAAGAATACTGTTGGATCAAAGATTTTTATATTAAAAAAATCCATGTTCCTTTAACAACTCGGACAGTATTCAAAACATAGAATTTTTAATGAAATCAGATTGCGCTGTACTATTTGCAATCAATATCCTCTACTAGGGCACTCAATATTATTTGTGAAACCCTCTTTGAGTGTCTCGAGCAAGGATTAATAGGTTTTTTCATACATTTACTTTTTTCTTTTTGCGTCCTTTCCCCCTACCAGGTTCGCCCCGCACTTCCCACCCCACCATTGGCAGTCAGGTATTCAGCATCTCTGCCCCTGCACTCTGGAACTCTGTCCCACAATCCCCTCACCTCAGCCCCTCTCTCGCCTCCTTCGAGTCCCATCTAAAGACCTTCCTCTTTGATCGTACCTTCGGCCACCCTCCTAGCCCCACTCCCTGCCCTCCATCCCTCCTGACCCCACTATTGTCCAGCGCCCTGGGATATCTTTCCAACGTGAAGGCCGCTATACAAATGTAATTTGTTGTTGCTGATCTTATACCCCTGCCCCCAAATCTAGACGCTGCATCCAAACTCTGGGAAAGCAAATGCAAACACTGACGCTGCACAGGGCACCTCCCTCAACCACAAGGGAAACAAACTCCTTGGATCCATAGCCTCGGACAACCAGGGAAATAAATAGCTCAGATACAAAACCACTAAACTTGTGCGGAAATCATACAGACCAGACGCACACACTACAGTCATAAAAAAACACTTACCCACACCAGCTGCCAACACCACAATGATGAGGAGTCAAAAATGGTTCAGGTGTTTAATAATAATAAAAATAATATAATCATCCTTGTATGTGATATAGCACTTTTTCATGTCTTTGAGACATCTCAAAGCGCTTCACAGGATATCTGTAAAGTGAATCAACTGTGTATTTTGTGGGCGAAACGCAGCAGCCAACTATGCATTTCATATGACATTGTGTCTGAACAGAATAAATAAAATAACGTATGTCAACTTTGAGAGCATGAAGGTACAGAGGAAGAGGGGGGAAAAGGCCAAGAATGTCCAGGTAAAACACAGAACAAGTGTGAGGCAAACTAAAATGGGGGCAATGTGCATGGGAGCCAGAGTGATTGGTGAGGAATAATAAGCAAACATGAGTGTGGGTGGGTCAGAGCAGACACAGATGCGGGATTGATACCACAGCAACTGGCAAAGGGAGGTACGATGACGGGAATCTGCCAAAGCAAGCAAACAAAGCAGGGGTTTGCATGTGTGACTTAGAGTGCAGTAATAGCCAAATGGAGAACAGCAAACAGGGGACGCTATGAGTAACAGGTCAGAGTGTGGTAACTAGACAACGCTGAGAAAGGTCATTCATCTCCTGAAAGAGCAATCCCTTCAGTCCAGTTTACTTGCCTTTTCCCCAAAACCCTTCACGTGTCTCCTGTTGTACACAGATCCACTGTCCTCTTAAGCGCCAATATGGCTGCTGCCTTGACCATCAGGATTAATGTCAATCAGTGTACAGGATTGGAATGATCCAATAGTGAGAAGGTCTTTCCTCAAAATACTTTTTTTTAAACATAAAGAAACATTATTTTTGGGTGTGAAAATACTTACAACTTTGTTGAATGAGAACTTACTACTGAATTGTTGGCCTTGCAGTTTGTAACGTCTTGCTAATTTGAAAGCTAGGTTCAAAAACATGTTGTTCTGTCCCTGAGTGTCCACTCCCTCCCAATATCGTTACTCCCACCCGACTGAGCCCAGTGTGAAATCTTCCTAAAGAGCAACTGAACCATAACCATCTCAGCTGGCATTAGTTTTAACAGGAGGAAAGCTCGCTCTCACAAATAATATCTAGAACAATATGCAATGCTCCCAGACACACTCCCACAAAGATTTTATTGCCAATATAAAAGATCCGTTACTACTGCGAACCTTACAAAAAGAAAAGACACACTGATAATAAAATGTTACTGTGCTCCAAGAGCGAAAGACTTTGTTTGCACAAAGTGACTATGTAGGATTGATATTTATGAGCGTAATATTATTTACTGTACATTTGTAGGCATACTGTACATACAGCATTAATATGTTAAAACATACAATATTTCACCACCAATAGAATTTTGTAGCACGTGAGTGAAACATCAGCAATATATGTGTATAATGGAGGCCTCAAGGGGTTCTAAACATCATCAGTAATTTGGATTAAAAATCATTTCCTTCCAGTAGTTAGCTTTTTGGGGGATGTTTTTTAGGATTCTTCGTAAAGATAATTGAAGTTTTTTTAAAAAACATTTTGATATGGATTACATCAAAAACAATTCTAGAAAATATGAAACTAAAATGACATCTGCAACATATCTGTGTCTATGACACGTGGAAGATACAGGTCCAGTTTCATTTCCTGTCCAATGATGTTGACCTGAAAGTGCATATGATAAATGTTGATGTTCACTAAAAACGTCAAAGTTGTGAAGAGGGTCTGTAGATTTATACAACCTTTTTGTTTACAAGCATTTTATCTCAGCAAATGTTAAGTGTCAAGAATGCCAACCACAGCCAGCAGATAATTGTGTCTTTAGCCATTTCCCCTTTACTTAACATTAATATTCATTGCAATTAAATAATACATCTGGTTTGAACAAGTCAGCTTCCATCTCTTGGCTAACAAAAAACTTTACAACAAAAATAAAAAGGGCAGAAACTATGTGAAGACTCGATAATCATACTCATATCTAACATTTGCGTCTAAAACTTTGGCACTCCCTTATAAGAGAGACCTAATATTTCAGTCTACCATTCGTAAGTGCACAGCTTAGTATGCACCATCCTATTACATATAGTCTGGTTTCCAACGTCAAATTGTTAGTTCTCAAGAATACGTTTCATACAAATAATTATAAAAATCATTTCCAGGATAGCATTCATGTTAGACATTATATTTTTATTTCAAGAAATTGATTGCAAGACATGAGAAGCAAAAACTTCAAAATGAACTTTGGTGCTTGTTTTAAAGTTATTTTTCTGCGTTAAGACAAAGACATTTAATTATCCAGACATTTATCACCAATGTGTTTTGGCAGTAAGAGGAAACTCAAAAGTCTCTTGTGACACTTGAACTCCTCCCTTTTTAAGAGTTATTTACTTTGCTCTGAATGTCAAACCTTCTCTCCCCTAAGCTGCGCACTGATGATGAACTAAACTGTCTGATGGCTCAGATTGCAAGAAGCAAAAAGCTCTATTAAACAACAGAAAACCTAATTTTCTTCACATTTTCGAAGCTGGAACCTCAGCTCGTGCAGGAATTATAATTTTTACGAGTAGAGGATTGGTAGAGAGAAAACTGGTAGATTGGCTCCTTAAAATAAATTGGAAATTGAATCCATTTCAATTTCAAATGGTTTGCGTACTTTAAGAACTGGGTCCTTAGAAACATTAAGCAGCTTGGAAAAACAAAATCCCACTCAACCATGAAATAAATTTCCTCCGTAAAACTCAAAGCCAACAACCAAAATCTGCCTAATATAACTCCACCATTGGCTTCCTTTTCTCTACCGACACATTTCCCTCTCTCCATATTCAGCGACACCAAATTATTGTGTCACTTGGAGATTGCGTTCATTTCATTTCCACCTATACCGGCATCCACCCAGCAACAATCCTGTTGGCTTATAGAATCATAGAACCTTACAGCACAGAAGGAGGCCATTCAGCCCACTGTACTGGCGCCAGCTCTTTGGAAGACCTTCCAATTAGTCCCACTCCCCCGCTCTCTCTCCATTTCCTTGCAAAAGGATTGCTTGTGTTGCAGGGTCAAATCCCTGACTGTCCAGCACCTTGGGACGTCCTCCCAACTTGAATGGCGCTGCGTAAACGTCATTTGTTGTTTGATAAGCATCTTCATGTCCTTACACTAACCTTTTAATTGTTATTGTGGTGGTGGTCGATGACGATAATGGTAATTGTGGTTAGCGTTGGGGTAAGGAAGGGAGCAAATCCAATTTAAACAACCGATCATTCCAAATTACAAGGTGATCATTTATTTAAAATGTACAACAACAAATTATATTTATAAACGCCAAAACGCAAAATCCTGCAGATGCTGGAATTCTGAAATAAAAACAGAAGTGGCTGGGAGCACTCAGCAGGTCAGGCAGCATCTATGGAGAGAGGAAAGTGAGTCAACGTTTCGGGTCCACGACCCTTCGTCAGAACGCTATATTTATATAGTGCCGTTCACGTCGGGAGGACTTCTCTACTTTGCCAACCTTTAGAAGTGGAGCTCCTAATCTCAATCATGTACTGTACTATCATTCTTGGTTTACATCAATGATCTGTTTTTAAAGAGAATGCATCATTTTCTGGTGACAATTAAGAACTATAAACATTTGAATTTATAACATTTGACTATAAACAGTTTATGCCACAAAACAGTATTTAATAATAATAATCATAATAATAATCCTTGCATTTGAAATAGTGTTTTTCATGTCTTCAAGACATCTCAAAGCGCTTCACAAGATATACTGTAACGTGAATTGACTGTATATTTGTGGGCGAAACGCGGCAGCCAATTGCGCACAGCAGCGTCACACAAACAGTCGTGGATTGAAAATGACCAATTTATTATTGTTTTTTGTTTTGGAGGGATTACTATTAGGCGCTGTGTGGAGTAAGGAAACTTCCCCAAGGTTTCACCTGCTGGGAATCGAACCCAGGTCTCTCGCTTGTGAGGCGAGCTCTCTAACCACTGAGCTTCAGGATTCTATTTGCTGCTATTTTCTCATTAGGTAGCACTTCTAGTACATATTTAAAAAAAAACACAGGATGTAATATTTAGCACAAGAAGAACACTCTATTGGGTTTACACCATCTGAAAACATCCTCATCTTTTAAATACTTAAAAAAAAGTTCCAAAATAGTTAAAAGATATTTCTATCTCTACGTATAAGTTTTTTTTNGAACGAATTATAAATAAACTAAAAGGCTACCTTACCCGTTTCTGCAGTTCAAGAGGAGTTATGGCAGGCAATGTCACTCGACGTGCGTACAGGCTCATGTCTGTACTTCACAATGTAGCGTAACCATCAACCAGGCATGAAAGACTAATCTATGTTGTGTGGTTGATGGTAACTCTTGACAAAATTCCTCGCAGACTGAATAACACACAATTCTTTTGTCATCGCACGGAGGCTCTTGTGAAGCCACAAGACTACAGCTTGAGGAAGAAAAAAACGATCAGACAACCTATGTGAATCTTAGCTACCCAAAGTAATTAAAAAAAAGATGTGATCATAGGACAGGATAAATCAGCAGCCAATGACATTCTCTATAAAGCTCCTCCTTTGCCCTTGAAAAGAAATTCTGACGCTTTTTGTTTATAGTTCGAAGACAACAAGAACAAAATAAGATTTCCTGCTGGCTAAAAAAACAGGAGCACAATTTTAAACCTCTGCCTCTACTCAGGAAGTCCTAGTTTTAGTCTCCTACACTAATCCAGTATTAAAACTGGTTACACATAGTCTAACTAACGCTGAACAATTCCCTTTTGATATCACAAATAGAGTGTGTGTATTTAGGTTTTCCTAAGCACACAGTGCAAAGAATATTCCCCTTACATGCAGTGTCTCATACAACCTTGTGGAAATTCTTTCTGGAAAAAAACTAGATTCATTATGAAGTCCAGCCTGATCCTAATATATATTTTAACACAATCAAAACTGTAGCCTTCAATACTGGTTCATATTTCTTTTTGTTAAAGCCGTGTGGGGGTGGGGGTATGAGTGTGTTGGGGGTGGGGGCGTGTGTGAGTGTGTAGGTGTGGGTGTGTGTATGGGGGGGGGTGGGGACTTTTAAACAGGGAGAGATAAAAGACGTCTGTATAAATGCAACAACAGTTTGATCATTGGATGTAATTTTCAGGATGATCACTGGATTGTCAACAGCTGGGGTTGGGAGGCGGAGAGTTAACTGGTTCCAATGAGCACCTTATCTATCAGATTGCCAAAACATGTCTGTGCACTCTGGGAGAAGGAACATAGAGCTTTTAATCTCCACAAGGGAAATGGTACTTATAGATCGTAAATTAGTACTCAGTAGGCATTCACATTATTTAGTCCTGTAGAAAGTGCTGTAGCTCAGTGGTTAGAGCACTCGCCTCACAAGCGAGAGGAGCCGGGTTCGATTCCCGGGCAGGGCTAAACCTTGGGCAAGTTTCTTTCCATACACCGCTGATACCTAGAAGTGAGCGGGAACCTGGTAGTTAGTCGATTGGTGGTTCGCTTTTCTGGTGATAAAAATCCCTTAAAAAAAATAATAATGATTTGGTCACTCAATCCATGACTGTTTGTGGGACACTGCTGAGTGCAAGTTGTCAGCTGCATTTCGCCCACAAAATTTACAGTCGGTTCACTTTACAGAATATTTTATGAAGTGCTTTAAGACATCTTGAAGACATGATAAGGCGCTATGTAAAATGCAAGGATTATTATTTATTATTAGTGTAGATGTGGGGATGGGTGAATATTCTGGATATTTGACTTGATTATCTTTGGGGACCTGGGAAGATCTATTACAAATATTTCTCAGAGTAAATCGAGTCAATTCAGACTGAACACGGTTGATATTTCTCTTGAGGATAGTAATATGTATTATTAAAATATCAACACAAACCGTCTTGCTTTCAATGTTTGATTACAAGAGATTTGGAATTGGAATTTCTTAAACTGACTCATGAATATTAACACAGTCAGCTATTCTCTGCTTTGGGCAAGTAATTGCAAAGACAAATAGTATAATTACTAAGATAATAGAAATGATAGAAGTGGGGAAGCACTCAAATGTCAGTGGTGATGTTCCTCAGATGAGATATTAAACCGAGGTCCTGTGTGCTTGTCCAAATGGAGGTTAAAGATCCAATGGCGCGACTGTATTTGAAAAGACAAGGGAATTTTTCCGGGGGTCTTCTCTGGATAAAATTGGCCATTCACTTCATGGCTGTTTGTGGGACATTGCCACACACAAAATGCAAAAGTCAGTACAGTTATCAGAAACTTCCAGAATCATGTAGAGACGTTCGATACTGGTGTTGGCACTGTTACACCTTTCAGTCTGAAGCAAATAATTATAAAAGACTTATTGTATCTGCAAATCAATCCACTTCATGAACCAGAATACAGAGTGGACACGAGGTGGGATTCAATAACACACAAATTTGTACGTTTCATAGACTCTATGAACCTAAATGTCACATACAATTGAATTACCAGCACTAAATATTATTGCAACTGTTTACTTATTCAATATTGAAACCCTGGGGACAGACTAAATTAATGATGATAATGCACCAGTATGTTCATACATATTTTATCACATTTGAGGAAAGCAATTGACAAATGGCGGGATTGACAATAGAAGAAATGAGCCTCCTTGTTTTGATTATACCATTTATACACATAATGCTAAAAGGTTTTGGCCTCTCAAATCATACTGAGTATGCAAACAGTAGTCACCTGCTCAGGAGGAGTCCAGACAGATTTAGTAGGGAACAATAACATGTCAGTGCAGACAGCTAGTGATGTGGTAGGGTCTACGCTCAATTAAGAGTCCTGTAGCTTAGTGGTGAGAGCACTGGCCTCGAAAGCGAGAGGATCTGGATTCGATTCTCGGGCAGGGCAAAACCTGAGGCAAATGTTCTTGCTCCACACACCTGTTCACCGAGCAGTAAGTCGGAATCTGGCTGTTAGTCAATCTTTTTTCTTGGTGGTGATAATGCCTCCAGAAAAAATAATAATAATAATAATTTGGTCACTTCAATCCATGACTATTTGTGGGGACGCTGCTGTGCACAATTGGCTGCCGTGTTTTGCCACAAAATACACAGTCAATTCACTTTGCAGTATATCCTGTGAAGCGCTTTGAGACGTCTCAGTGACGTGATAAGGCACTGCATCAAATGCAAGGACTATTATTATTAATAATAATTAGAAAGCCTCTTGTGTTGACATGGACTCACACAGCCCCCCTCTGCAGATTCATTAGTTTGATTGCCTTTGGGAATTTTCCAGAGTAACTTCTTTTCCCAGGATTGGCTATTCTTTTTTTGGTTCTGTTTGTTTTTGCCGCGGGGTAGAGGGTGGGGCAGGAACTGTTGTGTTGTGTGAGAGATGGAATTGGGGGAATTATCCTGGGAGTGCATGTCTCTTTCCTGTTTTGTTTGCCGTAGGAAGACATAAAGCTTATCACGTCTGCGAGATGTCTCAAAGCGCTTCACAGAATACACTGTAAAGTGAATTGACTATATTTTGTGGGCGAAACGCAGCAGCCAATTGCGCACAGCAGCGTCCCCACAAACAGTCGTGGGCTGAGTGAGTAGATTATTATATTTTTATTGTTTTGAAGGGATTATTACCCCCAGAAAAGCAATCCGCCAATCGACTAACAACCCAATCCTATTTACTGTAAACAGAGTCATGTGGATTAAGGAAACTTGCCTAACGTTTCGCCCGGCCCGGGAATCGAACCCGGGTCCTTCCGCTTGCAAGACGAGTGCTCTAACCACTAAGCTACAGGACTCCTCGTTGCAATTAAGCAGCCAGAAAATGATGGCAGAAAAGTCTGTACTTTATGGCGGATCAGTGAAACAATAAAAGATCTTAGAGACTGAGTACTTAGCTGTGGTACAGCTTGCTAAACGAAAGCAATGTGGATTTCTGCCAATGAAACTGGAGACCAAGAAATAGAAGTTATGTGCCACTGTTAATCAAACGTAGACATTTCATAATAAGGCAATTCAGAGATGTACCCCGAGGTAAAATATCATATAACATATTTTAAAAAAGGCTGACATTGAAAGAACCGGTCCAGCACCACACCCATCCGAATACAATACCTGGAAAATCAATTATTCTTGCCGTATAAAATAATCCCTATTTTTACCATGATGCGGAGAATGCAGACAATGAGCCGCTTTGTACCACAGAACATGTGATTTCAACCCAAGAAGCCACCGACTTACTGCAGATAAAAGTCTCTTCAAAAAAATTTTTTTTTTAAACTTTGTCCTTGAAATACAAAGTCATGAAATGTGAAATATAAACACACAGTGGCCTGAATTAACCAGGATAACATCAATGTCCAACCCACAAGTCAATTTTGTGTGAGTGTCAACAATACATTTGTCATATTTAATAGTGCAACTGGAGAGATGCACATTTTCAAGCACTTGTTTATTTTAGAATCATCCTCATAGTGAAGGACATGGGCACTCAAACACGCCATTTTAGTAGCTGAAGGGGGAGAGGGGAATGACGCAATGATGCAGATGAAATAAAATATACTTAATAAGACTTTGGTGTAGAAGTAAATTCTCATTATAAAAAAGTAGGCTATTTCAACAACAACAAAATTATATTTTATAGCGCCTTTCACGTCGGGAAGACATCCCAAGGCACTGGACGATTTCACTCACATATATATATATACACACATAAATGGCAAATCAGTACTGTAAAAACTGAGGATCGCAATCTGTTGAAAAGACATTCAAAACATCAGCTAGAGTTGCATATGAAATTCCTCGCTCCTTCCAACTGAACGAGTTATCAGAACTCTCCAGGGAGCTCTGATGAGCATCCTTGAGCTGCGCAGGGGAGAGTGAATGTACGGACTCAGTTATATAACTGACACAGAAAGTACTTCAATCCATCTGGATTGGATTAGATTCAAATTCAAATCCTCCCCCTCCTCCTCCCATCGATAACAAACAATACTTAGTACTTAATAGTTCATCAAATAAAATAATACTAGCATTCAATACTTCACATTAGAACATCTTAAAGCGATTAACGAAAACAAGTTGCTTTGAAGTGCAGTGAATTCAATTATGTAGGCAAATACGGTAGCACATCTCCACAAGTAACATAATAATAATATATTATTACATTTTATTACAGTAATGATGACTACATAATTATACCTTTATATGGATTATGTTCAATCGCACAAAAATGAAGCAGAGTTTTTTTAATAAAAGTACTCAAACTTCAAATACTTTCAATCAAGATTATTATTCTTTATATAAAACTATTTATGTAATATTCTCAAGTAGCTGAAAGTGAAAGTGTTGAAGTTTTAAGTCTTGCCAACTATCCACGTTTTGCTTCTAAACTTTTATTTCTTCAGAAGTCTGAATATTGCCACATAAAAGTTACCTTTCAAGGACATTCTAGTTAATTAGTGAGCAGTTTGGCTTAATTTTGGAGACAAATTTGGTCTAGCGGCTAAAAATAGTAAACCCAAGGTTGAAAAAGAACAAGTGGATAAAGAGGCAAAGATAGCATTTCATCCAGGAATAACATGTTCTTTTTACTTGAGATTCCTGCCCTCACCCCCTCCTGATCCCAACCCCCAGCTCAGGTCCAAATCCCTGACTGTCCAGAGCCTTGAGTTTTCAAGATCCTCACCCTCGTGTTCAAATCCCTTCACTCCCTAAAACCTCCCTCCCTCTCCGACCTCCTCACTCCCCAATCCCCCACCCGGCGCCTCCGCTCGACTGGCCCCGACTCCTGCTCGTCCCTCACACCCTCCGCCCCACCATCGGAGGTCGCGCTTTCAGCCACTTCGCCCCAAACTCCGGAACCCTCTCCCTCAATCTCCCCGCCTTGCCCCCTCTCTCTCCTTTTTCAAGTCCTGCCTGAAAACTTTCCTCTTCGACCGTGTTTACGGCCCCCTTCCCCCCCTCGGAGCCAGGTTCCGCCACTGTTAAGAGTTCTGAGACACTACCCTGCGTGGAGGGTGTGATATAAGTGCAAGTGGTTGTTGTTGTTGTTGGGACGTCCTCCCCACGTGAAAAGGCGCTGTGTAAATGTAATGTGTTGTTGCTGTTGTTATATTCAAATCCAAGTATTAAAGTCCAAAGGAGAAGGGTTTTATTTTGACAGAGTGAAAGGGATTTAAAGAGAAGGGATTTAAGGAAATGTTAAACTAAGAGTGATATCTCTCAACGACACTTATATATTAACAGTAAGTTACACAAACATGAAAATATCGATAGATTCTAGTTATTTCTAAATTCCTTTCCTTAACATGTGCAGCTGCTTAAATATGTACCACTTCAATAGGGAGCCTTTGGGCAGATTATTTGAAAAGATTATTAGATTGACCGGATCACAGATTATGAGAGGATCTAATGAAAAAAGTCTTTTATAAGTGTAATAATCCTTGCGTTTGATATACAATCACAACTTGCACTTATGTAGCGCCCTCCACACAGGGTAGCATCTCGAGCCGTCTCAAAGCGCTTCACGGAATATACTGAAAAGTGGATTGACTGTGTATTTTGTGGGTGAACATCTGTCTCATCCTTCCAAAACAGTTTTTCCATAACAGCATCAAGTCATTTTACTTTTAATAATTCAGGTATCCTGGCCTCAAACAACTTTGCAGATAACCAACCCCAGCTGCTGATTTTCCTACATTTAAATGAATACTTTGTGGTATTTGTTCTTAAACGTGTCCTTCACAGATGTGTTCTGCTGTGTTCTCATCTAAAAGTATTTTGTTTTCTCCCCTGTTATCCAGAAACTACTGGAAGTAGAATGCTTATCCCAAATGTCAACCATAGGAACATAGGAACAGGAGGAGGCCATTCAACCCCTCGAGACTGTTCCGCCATTCCATAAGATCACGGCTGATCTGTACCTCAACTCCATTTACCCGCCTTTGCCCCATATCCCTTGATACCCTGACCCAACATCTATCCACCTCAGTCTTGAAAATCTGAATAGATCCAGCCATAATCCACAGGCTTTTGTGAGGGGGAGAGAGAGAGAGAGCGTTCCAGATTTCCACTGCTCATTTCCATGATTGATTGTACATCACAGAAGGGAATGAAAATCCATGAGCTATTTTTGTGAATTAAATAACAGAGATGAAATTATCCAAGCCCTGCCTTTAGGGGCAGCGGGACACACATTTAATTAAAGATTAGAAGTCAGTGCTTGACTGAACTGTTGCGTTGGGGAGAGCAGGACTTTGTGTTCAGCAGTCCTAGGTCATTGCACATCATTTCAGGGTCTCAAATATGCCTGGGAACCAGATAATGGCTTAGTACAAGTGTTTCTGGCTCCTGCCCGTCCCACCATTGCCCACCCCATCATCTGCCTCTACCCCCACACTTTGGAACTCCATCCAACAGTCCCTTCGCCTCGCCCCCTCCATTGCATCCTTCAGGAAGGAGCAAGACCCTGCCTGAGCGACCAAACTGTCATTATTTTGTTTATTTATTTATAATTTTTTTTGAAGGTTTTGTTACCCCCATACAAGTGATCCACCAATTGACTAAAAACCAGGTTCCTAACTTACTGCTCGGTAAACAGAGGTGTGTGTGTGCGTGTGTGGATTAAGGAAACTTGCCCAACATTTCTCCCTGCCCCGGAATCGAACCCAAGTCCTCTTGCGTGCGAGGCAAGTACTCTAATCACTGAGCTAGAAGGACTACACAAGAAGAATTTATGTAATATTCTGTGTAATTATCAGTACCAAACCAAGTTTAGAAATCTCCAGGCACTGTGATGGAGTTATTAGCGTAGCGTGCTGCACCAAACTTTTTTTTCCCTTTGTTATGTATTCAAAATGTTTTCCTCTAATTCGACGGCAGATACTTCTGAAATTGTAATGTATCCAGATATCATCATTGTTTTTCTGGCTCAAGGCAATTCTCCCTCTTCAATCATGCAATGAGGAAACAAGGACCTAGAAACATAAAGCTATGACATATAATCCATGAAGAACTTTCTATAAAGCAAGATTGCAGGGCAGAGAGTAGTCCGTTCTAGCTCTGCAATAATAATAATCCTTGCATTTGATACAACGCCTTATCCCGTCTTCGAGATGTCTCAAAGTGCTTCAGAAAATATACTGTAAAGTGAATTGACTGTATATTTGTGGGCAAAACGCGGCAGCCAATTGGGCACAGCAGCGTCCCACAAACAGTCGTGGATTGAGTGTCCCAGTTATTGCTATGCATGTGGAGTTGCTCCTCTGTATATGTGGGATCACAGTTAACTCGGGGGATCGAGTAAATGTAGTTATCAACACGTTCCTCCAGTAGCCTCCAGAGAGTTTCCTAGATAGCTGTGAGATGTGACACACACATAGCCATCAGAACTCAGTGGGTCTTTGAGGGTAGTTTAGAATTTTAGAGCAGTCATCAACACATCAAACAAACATAGAGGGCAGCTGGCGAGTTCTGTTCATATTTAAATAGTCTTTGTGGAAAACATGGCTGCAGTAAGTCTCACCATAATTTTTTTTGATATGAGCAAGAAACCCAGTTCTGAATAATAGATACACAGGGTGAAGCCTTAGGCAAGTTTCCTTACACTGCACACACGCCGCTGTTTACCGAGCAGTAAGTAGGAATCCAGTTGTTAGTCGATTGGCGAATCGCTTTTCCGGGGGTAATAAATAATTAAAAATAACAATAATTTGGTCACTTAATCCACGGCTGTTTATGGGACGCTGCTATATACAATTGGCTGCCGCGTTTTGCCCTCAAATTTAGGGTCAATTCACTTTACAGTGTATTCTGTGAAGTGCTTTGAGACGTCTTGAAGACGTGATGAGGCGCTGTATCAAGTGCCAGGATTATTATCATTATGCATGCCACATACACACGGAAGTCCCAAAACTCAACCGGGCAGAGTACAATCTCACCAGGAAAGGTTGTCACTCTGTGCTTACATAGTTTTACATCAGCAAAAGATTCATATCAGCAAAGCTGTGTTAGTGTTTGAAGTATATTGACAGCACAAAGTGCTGAATGTCAAGGCCATTTCTGAAGTGGAACAGCACACACAACTCCCTTCTGATATTTCTTGCTTTAAATAGCAACAATCAATCTGTTTCTTTCATAAGAACTTGCATTTTTTTAAGAGTACTTTATAGAATAATGCCAAAACATTGGGGGTGGGGGTGAGTGGGGGGGAAAGCTCTTCTTAAAACAGTTGATGAATTATTATTTCAGCCTGTTTCGAAATTGTTGCTTGGCAATACATAAATCCATGTAAGGTTTCTTAAATCAGTATCACCCTTTTTTAATTCAGATTTTATTTTGTTACAGAAAAAAGCGACTCTGGAACGTAAGAAGTTAAGGACAAACTTTGTATTATTTGGCAGCATAGAAATAGTTTTACGCAAATATATCATTTCTGAATACTTGACCACTAATAGACTGTTGATATCTCAAGGCTACATTATGTTTTCCCACACACAGTAAGACCACACTGTCATTTGTCTGACTTTATGGCTAGCCATTTCAACACGCTTATCAATCTCAGTTTGATTAGCTTTTTACAGATTTAAAAGTAATTCCTAACCAATGACAGTATTTTTGATTGCGTTTATACTAATTTGTTTACCAAGAGCTGTTTATTAAACGTTATGTTTAAAAACTATCATTTAGTCTCAAGGGAAAGAGCTGTAATTTGGCAACGCTGAATGCAGTATCTTCCTCCATATCTTGTGTGCCTAAATAAATATACTGTACACACGCACGCACACACACACAGCTTTATAGATATATATACACACACACAAACTCCAGAGGACTACTCTCAGACAGGGAGAATGGAAACCAATAGTGAGGTCAACAGATATACAACAGGAGTACGAACGGAGACAATGTGATAAATAATAATAATAATCCTTGCATTTGATACAGCGCCTTATCATGTCTTTGAGACGTCTCAAAGCGCTTCACAGAATATACTGTAAAGTGAATTGACTGTGTATTTTGTGGGCGAAACGCGGCAGCCGTTTGCGCACAGCAGCGTCTCACAAACAGCCGTGGATTGAGTAAGCACATTTTTTGGGCGAGGATTATTACGCTCGGAAAGCAATTCGCCAATCGACTAACAACTGGGTTCCTACTTACTGCTGAGTAAACAAAGGCGTGTGTGGAGTAAGGAAACTTGCCTAAGGTTTTCACAATGGACATTGGATTCAAGCCAAACAATGTAAGGTTCCAGCATTTGTTTAGTAGCTTCCTTTTCACTCCTCCTCCAGCTGGTAGGGAGTTGTCATTGTCAACTCCTTAAACGTGGCAGTGATTGCTCGTGTAACAAGACAGTCTATCGATCTCAATACACGTTGAAACCCACCACCTAGTGGCCCAGTTTAGAATGGAAAGGTTTTTCATACATTATTAGTTGTTGGTTGGGATTCACAGTTAAGAATGTAAAGTTTGCTAATTTAACACCTACAAAATATTAATTCATGCAGAAAAAAAAAGAGAAATTCTTTGTACTTACGTGAAAGCCGTGTTGACTGATCCTGGGCAAAAAACTGTGACCAGTACGGAGGTAATGGGGGAACTGCATAATTCAGGAAAAGGATTTGGAATAGCTGGCACTGGCAATGTGTCTCTCTCCACCTTAACATTCCTACATTGATCAAAAATAATGTTTTTATTTTCTTTCAACTAAAAAATCATTTTAGTCAGATGCTGTGATCCTATGAGAACTTGAAACAAACAACATTTTCTGCTTCCGCCATTTCCTAAGGGACAAATGAGATAGATTTCTGCAAGAAAATAATATCTGGGGAGACAGTATACAGTTTGGGACTCAACATGTCAAACAATTGCCAGGACGGTAGAAGGCGAACTCGATGGCAAATTATTATGTTCTTATAATAATCTTTGCATTTGATACAGCGCCTTATCATGTCTTCGAGACATCTCAAAGCACTTCACAAGATACACTGTAAAGTGAATTGACTGTGTGTTTTGTGGGCGAAATGCGGCAGCCAATTGCGCACAGCTAATGAACTGTTATTGCCTCAAAATACCTAACCATTAAAACTATCAGGCAGGATTTTTAAAAAATTTGTCAATGAAAAAACGTTCATATTTTATTTAAAATGATGGTTTCAAATGTCGTTGTCATGTAAATAAATATGAAACCCAGCGCACACATACCTATTCTCCTGGAGTTGAGTCGTCTGTGGCTGGTGAAGATTCGCTAGTGATGAGGTTGAAGAAATCAAACCTGGATTGGACAAGCAGTTGACATTATCCTTGCCATTTTTTTTNAAGAGAGCCGTGTTTTCCCCCAGCCTCTCACTGCTTTGAAAGTCATTGAGTGAAGTATTCATATCGTTCGTTCGTTCATTGGGTGTCTGAGCTGAATCCAGGGCATCATCTAACCAGAAAGAACACACAGACCCATTCACTCGCCTCGCCAACAGCTAATGCAACAGTTAACTGTTTCTTCAACTGTACCGTACCTTGTTGATAATGTACTATAGACTACATACACTCTGCAAATAGCCGAAAATCACAACTTCACCTGCTAGCGAGCACTGCATTCACGGAAGAAACAATTCACATTAATATCATCGACAGCAACAAGCTACTTTTAAATTCCGTCAGAAAGTAAACAGCCGGGCAAATCGTCACAGCAACCTAGTGAACGGTTTTCTCCCTGTACAGTCTGAAACCCGGTGCTCTCCTTCAAGCCTGAAACGCATCCTTTTCTAACAGCATCTGGAATCTTTATCAAACCAAACATGAATGCAAAAAGAGTTCCTAGATGTACGTGGTTCACAGCTTAACGCTGGCCTGAGATCTGGCCACCTTCCAGATTGTAACCAAACTGTGAACTCTCGGCTATGGACTTTGCTATCTCCGATCCCACCCCCATTGCACTGGAGAAATCGGTTTAATATTGACATGGGCTATTATACTTTCCTGTGTGCGCTGTAACTTGTGGTTAGAGCACTCGCCTCGCAAGCGAAAGGACCCAGGTAACTTGACCTGGAATTTCTTTAGAATAAAGGCTCTGAATGCTGAGGTCCTGCCAGTCCAAACACCATCAAACTCCAAGGCCAATCTTGCTGTGGTCAAATGAAGTATTTACTAGCCACCCTGCCTGCTATTTTTCTGTCTTTTCAAACGGAATCTATGTTCAATTCCGCTCTTTCCCATTATGCAGGATGTCAAGTGTGACTTTGACTAGGACTGTCTTGGTGCTGTGGGTGGGGCAGGAGCCACATTGGAATTTGTTGAAGGGAGTAAGAACATAGTGATGGTGGACACGGTCTTATTCTGGATAAATGTATTAATCTGTACAACTCGTATAATCCCCTAAATCGTACATCTTTCCGAGTCCCATTGAATCTCCCTTTATTTATAAGTTTGACATAACTCGTACCTTGCAAAAGTCATATTAAATGTAAGGTCCCAACTGATACAACTTATGTGAAGTTCACTGTATTATAGATCATACTCCCTGTTCTGATCACCTATTTTTGTGGGGACATTTTTAGCAACAGAAAGTAATTGGGGAACCTTTAATGTTACAGAGAGCAAAATGAATCCTGCAATGGTGCATTTAAAATGTTGATGCTTGCAGGAAATATGCATTGCATAATATCACCTGGCAGCAAGATTCATTAACAGATCACACAAGGGCACAGAAGACACACAATGTAAAAACTTATGATGTACTGTATGTTAACACATAACTCAGAAATGTCAGTCTTATTATAGATATTATAGAACTGAAATAATGTGGATCTTTTTATTTATGCTTGACTATCACCTAACACACAGAAACAGAGATTGCAGTGAAGTCCTGGAGCTCAGTGGTTAGACCACTCACCTCACAAGCGAGAGGACCTGGGTTCGATTCCCAAGCAGGGCGAAACATTGGGAAGGTTTCCTTACTCCACACACCTATGTTCACCTAGCAGTAAGTAGGAACTCAGTTGTTAGTCACTTGTCTGAGGGAAATAATCCTTTCAAAAATTTAAATAAATAGTTTTTTAAAAATTGGTCACTCAATTCAAGAGTGTTTGTGGGGACGGACGCTGCTGTGTGCAATTGGCTGCCGCGTTTGCCCACAAAATAGACAGTCAACGCACTTTACAGTATATTCTGCGAAGCGCTTTGAGACGTCTCAAAAATGTGATGAGGCACTATATCAAATGCCAGGACTATTATTATTTATTAAAGTAGCTTTAAAGATAGATGTGTCGAAAAAGTAAAAAATGTGTACTTTCTAAAACAACTTCTTACCTCTTCGTCTTCAGGATTCTTTGATTTGCAATGTTTCCTCTTGACACACCTAAGGATAAGGCCATGAACCAACAGGATAAAAGGGACAAAACTTGCACACACACACACACACACAATGGGACACTGTTTAAACTCTCAAGCCCAAAAATCATATGATCTTTCCAAACTCCCAACGCTGCAATAAAAGCCTCGCCCACAGATTGTAATAGACTTAGTTTTTAAATGATTGAAAATAGAATTATAGTACATATTTTATTTACACAGGAAAATGTTCAGAATGAAATAGGATTCGAAGCCTCAATCAGATACAGATAGAGTGTGAGATGGGGTTACTGTAGGGTAGTTTCCCCAAGCGCTGGAGTTGGGTTGTGGATTAAAAAGCTGTTGTATTGTGTGAACAACATGTTTCTGTGTTGGTTTTTGTTTTCCTCTTCCCACTCACGTGGAATAAAATAGTTCAACAGCTGATGTAAACATTTCTCTTCAAACAATTCCTGAGGAAATAACTTTTATTTTTTTTAAAAAAAGGTGAAACTTTTAATGTGTAGAACAACATAGGGACAAACATCGCAGAGTGCTCCTGTGAAAATACAAAAAAAGGCTTGTGGTGTGAAGTCCTGCGGTTTGTCCTGATGTGCTCAGGTAAATATACCTTACAAACAATCTGTACAACTCAACGACTGACAAAATCTTCACAAAAAAGTTTAAATAAGGAGCTTAACGACAACAACAAATCACATTTACACAACGCCGTTCCTGTCGGGAGGACATCCCAAGGCGCTGGACAGTCAGGGATTTGGACACGAGCTGGGGGTTGGGATCAGGGTTGGGTGGAGGGCAGTGAGTAGGAGGGTGACCGATGGTGCGGTCGAAGAGGAGGCTCTTGAGACGAGTCTTGAAGGAGGCCAGGGAGGGAGCGAGGCAGAGGGACTGTGGGATGGAGTATCCAAAGGCTGGGGGCAGAGAGACTGAAGGCCCAACTACCGATGGTGGGGTGGGCCGGGTGTGGGAACGTGGGTAAGGAGTTTAAGGGATGCAGTATTGTGGTTATAGACTAACAATTCCTTGGTTGATACTGAAACAGTCTACGGTCAATTTGCTTGATTGGTGAGATGATTAATTTGGTTTCTTCCACAGCTAACATTTCAGATTGCTGAAAACAAATTTAAGCAAAGCTTTAGGATTGACAGATTCAGGATTGGGGATAGGGAACGGATTTTAAAATCAGATTTGGAAGGCTTTTTTTTAAATACAGACGATAGACGAACTTTAATAATTAAAACATTTAATATTGCAATGTTTTATACAGTTCATTCTTAAATGCATTGCTAGATCAGTAAATGTACATGTCAATCCAGGTACAAATTTTAGGCAGGAAGTGATATACAGGTGTATTTGACAGTGTTTTTACTTTAACATAAATATTCAACATTTTCTTCCATAAGTATTGTTCAGTATTACAGAACCAGCCGACACAAACCATTTTTATACATCATCTCTTCCCCCCTCCGCTCAAAAAAATAGCTTTCGATTTGCTATTCATACACATTGAATGCCTGGTTTCATACAGTAATCATTACATATATGGTTTACAATGATTTGGTTCCCCTTTCACAATAAGAATCGAAACAAAAAAAAGCATTTAGCTAAACGTTACAGATGTCTGTATAAAGCAAATCATCAAAACATGTATTTCATAATCAAAATAATCTCTGAAGTTTTCAAGGCAGACCACATGAATACATTTTAATCTGTTGCAGGTATTCCTGCTTATAACACTTGATAGGACAGATAACATTGCAACAGCGTAGAAACAAAATAAATTTTCTCTACCAAAAAATTGATACACCTTTCTGGTTCATTACACAACTAACTACCTATTGATTTGGCTTTAAGTTTGCTTGTAAAGTGCAAGCCAAGTGAGTCCCATAAGTGCTTCTACTCTGATGAAGAGAGGGAGCGATTTGGAATGGATTTTCCATTTATAGATACATTTTCGGACGCATCCTGGTTCTGAAATTAAACACGGAAAATACAACATTATTGACTCTCCACCGGGAAATCAAAACACAAACAAAATACTGAAGTGAGAGTGGAATAACTGATCCATCTCTAAATGACAATGGGATAAATTTCATAGTCGCTGTTAAATTTAGTTTTGTTAAATCAGTATTTCTATTCAACGACAACAATAAATGACATTTACACAGAGCCTTGTCAGGAGGACGTCCCAAGGCGCAGGACAGTCAGGTATTTGGACCCGAGCTGTGGGGTTGAGATCAGGAGGGGGGTGGACAGCAGGGACGGTAGGGGGTAGGAGGGTGACCGAAGGCACGATCGAAGAGGAGGGTCTTGAGTCTTGCCTTGAAGGAGACGAGGGAGGGAGCGAAGCAATGTACAATTTATACAGCAACGTTACAAGAGTGTATCGACCTTTTTAAGTTTGGCAGCTCCTTCCCCCGAACGAATAGCATCGAGCACAGCTTGGTGAATCGCTCCAGGGTCACTGATTTGCGTGATTAAGATGGGTTTCTTTGCCGTAGGGGGAGGAACCCGGGGTTTAACGGGCCAGGTTCGAGGCTGTGATCCTTTATTGTACCAATCATTCTTTGGTTTGATTTCAGACGACACAACCTGTGAAACAAAATGACCAAAGTTTCATCCCAATTCAGAGTACAATTCTATTTATTATGAAAACGTATATTCTCCAACTGCAACGTTTAGCTGACCCCAGGATTATTCAAATCCTGATTCTCAAAAAGGTTACTGAATAATCTTCCACTGCGACATAGTGTGTTGTATGTTTCGCCCACAAAATATAGTCACTCCACTTTACAATGTATGCTGTGAAGCGCTTCGAGACATTTCGAAGACGTGATGAGGGGCCATATCAAATGCAAGGATTATTATTAATATTATAATTAAGGATCCCTCTGAACACTGTGGATAAGACACTGCTGAACGTTTTGGTAACTGTACCAGAAAGGATAATTAAAAATGTAAGTGGTTGCCAGGAAAGATGGTTAAGGCCAGTGCACTGCTTATTTAAAAATAAACTGCTGAATGGTGTAATGGGAAGATTTGGGCATTTGGGAAGGATAAAATCAAATGGACCGAAGGGACCTGAGCTGGGGGTTGGGATCAGGAAGATCCAACCAATTCAAGCTCATAAATGATAAAACAGGAACCATGAAGAATGCAGGTTTACACCAGGTTTACAAGAAGTGCTCCACCTGCATTAAGAGCTAAATCACTGTTTAAACTGATCTCTCACTGGGGAGGGAGTCATCCGACTCAGCTCCTGTTATCCCTGCAGCCAAAGTCCTAACGGGTCAAGTGGTCTTAGCTGGACAAGCAGCGGGAAAGCTTGCAATATCAATGGCAAGCTGTGTGGTTTTAGCTGTTCAGACTCCAGCAGTTACCCGCACTCTGGCCTTGTAAAGTGCAAGCTTTCCACATTTTCCGCATGTGTTTCCGGATTTGTCAGACATCTGGATGACATCCACCCCCCCAAAAAAAATATAAGCCTTGATTGCCATTCCATTTACCTGTTTTACTGTGTTGCTGTGATAAGTGTCTTCTTTAGGGGTTGAAGGAGGGACATTGATTCCTTTGGGTGTGGCAGTTACAGAGGATGGGGGTAAGGGAACAGTTTTGGCACACTGGGCTTTAACGAGAGGTGTTTGTGTCTTCCTGACAGCCGATGAGACAGCAAGAGCAAAAGGTGATGGTGAGGTAGAATTGTACTTTTTTGCAACCATAGTAGTTCTGAGAGCCTGCGAGCTCTTTGATTTTAAACACATGGATTCCCGGCTTTGCTTCTCTGATGGTCTTACTTTCCCCGTGTGAGAAACATCAGCAGGTTTGTGGCAGTCTTTCTGGGCGGTGTCTTGAGAAGCGAATTCTGGTGGAGGAGGAATAATAATGTCCACATTGTCACCATCTGGTGAACTCACTTCTCTCAGTGGCATTCCATTGTCTTCCTTTATTAAATCCTGGGTTTCCTCCTCGAAGCTCGACTGGCAAGACAGAGAAGAGGTTCTAGCAATTGCAGACGTCACATACTGTCCAGACTTCCTCTTCTGTAGATGAAGGAACATAGACCCAGGATTCATTTTGTTACCCGGAGTAACTCTGTCGCTCTTGTTCACCATCACCGTAGACGGTACAGATGGATGGTCAACAACAGACTCAGGATTGCTGGGGTTTGGGGGATGGCATTGAGTTGTGGGAGAGATGGGAAGCTGTGTTACTGTGGCTTCTATGTTAGCTGTTTGCTGACTAACAACTGGTTCGTTTTGGGTGTTTGATTGGTCTTGTGGTTGGTGTAAACCAGCTGGTGAATGTAGCTGTTTCGCTGGCTCCTGTGCAATGTATTGAGAAGAGCTTGAGGTTTGCTCCAATGTTTCTGTTCCCTTTCCTAATGATTTTGAAGGCACAATTTTATAAGTGGTCATTCCGATCTTTGGTGTATATTCCCTTGTGATTTCATTAGAAGGCTTGGGCTTGGGCTCAGATTCACACTTGTACACCAACGGAGCCTTCGAGGAACTCGATGGACTTCTGACGGTATCACTGGGCAACGATGGTACATTGCAATCAATGCGGGATCCAGTTAATGATTCTGTCGCTGTGGTGTTGACATCAGTCGGTACCTGTTCTTTGCCAGTTAATCCCTGACTGATATGTTGGGTTGGCTTTGTGTCAGCAAGTTTACCATTCTGATCTTCAGAAGATATTATTGCCAGAGTTGATTTGTTGACTTCTACGTCGTGCCCGCTTGTACTTAAAGTATTTAAAGTGGATTTCTCAGTGCCCTGTGTCAAAGTCTCTTTATTATGCAAACTCCTGTCGGGTGATGCAATAATGCTTTCATTCAGCGTCTCAGTATGTTGAATACTCAATGTGTTATTAACATCTTCAGTCTGTATCCGACTCACATCATTCAGTTTTCTCGGTGGTTTTGGATGACCTTTATCTTTTACAGGAGATGGCTGGAGATTAACAGAATGCTCTGGCACCAGGTGTGTGTTTGTATCTGTAGACCTTTCTACTGCTCCAACAGCTTTTCCTTTATCCACTGAAGTTCCCAAGGTGTCGCTAGGAGACATTTCCTTAGACTTCTCCTGAATTGTCTGATGACTAGCATCCCCTGAAATTGGTGTGTTTTGAACTGAAATGTTATCCAAAAAGAAAAAAATTGTGTTAGTTTATTTAGAAGTCAAACGCTCGGAGGTAAAAGTACCAGTTTCAAACATCCACAAGGGTTTCTCCCTGTGTTCTGGCCAGCGTTCTATTTCATTCATTGCTCATATGCTACACTTTACAGTATATCCTGCAAAGTGCTCTGAGACGTAAATGAATAAAGGCAAGACAATGGATGTTAACTAAACTCAGAACAATATTTCCAGGTGTGACAAGAGGTCACACATCAGGAATTGCAAAGGCAATTTTTAGGACAGATTGCATCCTGTTTTGTGCCCATCTCCACATCTCAAATCAAGGTAAAGGACGTGAGTGATGAGAGACAATACTTTCTAATTTCAGGTTCACAGCGATAGCTCTAAACACATGCAATATGTGTATTACCAGCTGTAACTCCAATTTCCATCAGTCTTTAACAGCCCATAAGTCTATTTTATACTGCACTGGTGCAAATTTACCGCTTCACGTGTGAAACGGGCAATTTTGTGTGAATTCAGACCAAACAAGATGTACCCATACTCTCTAAGATTTCATGCGGCTTTCATTCAGTACTTACCAATATCTGGTTTTGCCTGATCTTTGACTTCCTTTGCAATCATTAAGTTCTCATCCCGTGCTCTGAAAATTGGGACATCTTCAGCTGGGCTGAAGCTCCTTACGCTGTTGAAATAAATAGAACCATACAATAGCCACAAGCGATATGTCTGGCCTATTAGTACAAGCGCGGTGTGCAACAGAATGCATTCAGAATTCCAAAGCAAAATATTAAGGTTGTCCCTGTCCTGTGAAGGTATCCCGACCGTAACACACAAGGTGCTGTGTGCCCAGTCGATTGCACGGTGCTATTATAATCTAATATGTTTTGCCCACAAAATACACAGTCAATTCACTTGACAGTAAATTCTGTGAAGCGCTTTGAGATGTCTCGAAGGCGTGATCAGACTCTATATCAAATGCAAGGATTATTGTTATTACAGTACAGTACTTACTTGCCCTCTGATTTCACATCAGTTTGTTCATCTGTTGCATTAAGGGGACTGGGCACGTCAGTCCTCTCAGTGTGTATATTGGTCTGTGCAATGGTTGAAATATCCACAGAGACATTGGGGCTCACAGTGTCTTGTTGAAGCTGAACATCATCAATATCTATTGCTCTGGTTTCTTCTTTCTCGGCAATCTCGTCAAGGCTATGTTCAGATCCAATGCCAACTGCATCCAAGAGAAAAGAGCTGAGTCTCCGTATTAATGAATAAGACACAATACGTCATCAATTTCTAAAACATTTTGAATAGTAAATGGTTGATCAATTAAACACGCACCTTACCCATATGTATTCTGATGGGCTGTTTTTTTTTGTTAATCGAAGAAAGCTTTACTTCTTAACCAGTTATAAAATATTTCATAACCGACCTTATTTTTTTTAAAACAGATTTTCAGCACAAGATTAATATGTTGTCGTCAATCTTATAACTTTGCTTTTTTGATGCTGAGAGAAACCTGTCACAATTGAAAGATAACTTTCAGGGAAGGCTCACACAAGCTAACAGTTCATGGGGATGTGAGGGGGTGGTGAAGAAGCAATAGGGGGAAATAATAATAGTAATAATCTTTGTATTTGATACAGCACCGTATCACATCGTCAAGAGTCTCAAAGCACTTCACAGAATATATTGTAAAGTGAATTGTCTGTGTATTTTGTGGGTGAAATGTGGCAGCCAATTGCACACAGCAGAATCCCACAAACAATTATTATTAAACCACATGTATATCATTCATCATAAGCAATCGACAAATTCATGTTTCAATATCTAACTTAATGCAATTTTAAGAAACATAATTCCACAACTATGCATCATTAAGAGGACAAAAGGTTGATGACACCAGAAAGCTTTACAACACGAAGTAAGTTTTAAATAAGGTAACTTAACAAGTAATCACTATTAGCAGTTAAGTTATTCATGCGTTCGCACATTTTATGCTCAGTTGTGGTGCTCACCCGTTTGCCAGGAGTTCCTAACAACAACAACAACCACAAATGACATGTGTACAGCGCCTTTCACGTCGGGAGGACATCCCTAGGTTTATTTGCTAATCCAGATGCTAGTTGTGAGCCTTGAGCACTTGGCCAGACAGGTATTTGTCAAGTACAAGAACATGTTGCTAATATCTGTTGATTGATTGTTCAATCACAGATCGATTTCTGCTAAAAAAATAAATAATATCTGGGGATACAGTATATAGTTTGGGACACAACATGTCAAGCGACTGCCAGGATGGCGGAAGGCGAACTAGATGGACCTTGGTCTTCTTACGCCAGCAAATTCTTATGTTCTCATCACGTTCCTGTGGTTAAAACAAGTGAACTAAGTGCTGGATTCAGCACATTTTATATTTCCATCAGAAGACATTGAATATTAATTAGAAACAAAGATCTGAATAATTTTCACAGACCCTAAAAATTATTTAAACGCTTCTTTAATTCAATGGCGGAGTGTAAAAGCACAAGTGGGAAAATGAGGATGAGATTCAAGATATCAACACAATGCATTTTGCAGTTCCTGACTTCAAAACAAACTATAGAAGTTGTTAACTCTGATAGATTACTTCGGAAACACATAAGAAAACAGCTATTTAAGACACAGAAAAAGACTCACACACAAAAATAAAATCACAGTAAGTAGACAAGTTTAGATAACACAAAAATGGATTTGGTGGCACATCAAACACAGGAGAGAAGTTGAAATTCATTAAAGTTGAAGAAAATACAGAGGAGACAGCAGAGGCTTGGAACAGGAGGGGAAGGTGGCACATTTCACATCTTTGGCAGTTATAGCTATATCCAGTCCCTTCGTTCTTGCAGTAGAACTAGACTGTCTGATCTGTAGGTTAGAATGAGAGTGATCAGTTGATTGGCACTGAGAAATAATCAGGTTGGAATACCTGAATTGGAGAGACACAAAACATTAAAGGTACTTTAACAAGACTGTGGTCAGTCATTGATACATTTCTCTTTCTACAAAGTTATATTTCAAACATTTACAGGCAGCTAGTTACACAACATAACCTTTTCCAACTCAAGTATTTCTACGCAAGCAACCCTCAGGTCATGGGTTTGAAACTGCTCATTGGTATCTCCCTTCAGATAAATCCTGGTGAATGTTTTTTAAAAGAACCAAAATAACAGCGAGGGATACACTTAAGATTCGTTGTTGTTTTTGTACTGGTGAGTAAATTGCTACTGCTGAAAGCTGCATGCGTTTGGAGAATAAGGTCAACATCAAGTTGGATGGAACCCACTGAAGCTTTCAAACTGTGGCTCAGCGCTAAACACATGCTAAAAAGGTGAGTTGAAAGAATAGCCAGTGAGGTTACGGTTCCTCTGTTTCGTCCCTCCCCCCTTCAACATAAAGCGACAATGTTAAACTAAAACAAAACGAATTATTAATTAGCGGAGGAGGAAGTGGGAGGATATTATCATCTCCTGACCTCATCTCCAACTGCACGCCATTTCATGGGTTACAATGGAGTCCTGTAGCTCAGTGGTTAGAGCACTCGCCTCGCAAGCGAGAGGACCTGGGTTCGATTCCTGAGCGTGGCTAAAGGTTGGGCAAGTTTCCTTACTCCACACCTCCCCTGTTTACCCAGCAGTAAGTAGGAACCTATTTGTTAGACAATTGGCGGATTGCTTTTCCAGAGGTAATAATCCCTTAAAACAAATTTGGTCACTCAATCCATGATTGTTTGTGGGAAAACTGCCGTGCGTAATTGGCTGCCGCATTTCGTCCATAAAATATCTAGTCACTACTGTATTCCGTGAAGCGCTTTGAGATGTCGCGAAGATGTGAAGGCAAAGAACAAACTGTGCCAGGACTTGTCCTCAGGAGATTAAGAGTTGGCTGCACTCGATGCAGATGTTGTTAACGGATGGAATTCCTGCTGATCACAATTACATCATCTGAAGAGAGAGAGAAGCTGCTACGGTTTGGTTCTTGGGACAATAGAGAGAAGCTTCCAGCATAGAAACCAATCTATTGGGGTTGCCTTTTGATACTATGATCGTGAATTATCCTTGAGCTAAACATTTTAATTTGTGATTACCTGTTGTTTATGCAGATATGTTAGGCATTCATCTCCGTACCTCAGAGCAAGAGCCTAATTGGCAATTTTAAATCAACAACAACTTGCATTTACACAGTGCCCTTCACGTGGGGTAGTGTCCTGGAGCGCTTGACAGTGGCGGAGTCTGACCCCAAGCCGGGGGGCGGTTGGGGTGGGGGTGTCAGGAAGCACGATCAAAAAGGAAGGTCTTCAGGCGGGATAAATCCTCTGCTAATCCAGCGAGTTACTTGGCCAACCAGCAACACGTTCAGAATCCAACACTGAGCGGATTAGGAGATAACATTTTTCTTATGTGAAGTAATATTGAACTGCAATGACTTGTAGTTTGTTGCAATAAAAACATGAAGCCAAATCACGATAGTAAATCAGAGTTGCAGCCCGTCGGATTGTTATAAACTGGAAACAGCCTCTTCTCTTCACATGATCAATTCTAAACGTTTCCTACAAACCCACCCGCCCAAATGGAAACAGCAGCAGCAAACAGCGCATTTTTGACTCGTTAGATTGTGTGTCATCAAGAACGGGAATTGATTGAATTGAAAACTTTCTAGGATGATGTTTAACTAACCCTCTTGGTATGAAACCGTCACCAATACACAACGACGACAACAACTTACACGAACAAAATGCCTTTCACGTCGGAAGGACGTCCCAAGGCACAGGACAGTCAGGGATTTGGACCCGAGCTGAACAAGGGGTTGGGATCAGGAGGGATGGAGGGCAAAGAAGCAGTGCAACAGAATGCAAGACGGATGTTAAAAAGCAGAGGATAATATATTAGTAACACTGGCGAAGACTACAATTAGTTTGAAGTACAAAAACATCATTGAGGGGGAAATGAGATGTAAATACAGTATAATTTACATTGCAAAATAAATGTACCTACTGTTCATAAACTGAATAGAAATTGATTTCTTCATGTTAAATATTAAGAAAATATACTTCACCTCCATCGAAACAAATTTCTGAATACAAATGTACATTTAACAGAAATGATCTAAAACGATTATTTAAACAATCATTCTTAATGGATAATAAAGACTAACTTCCAAATTTGGAATTTTTAGTTTGATCACTGTTTTGGGTAAGAACAGAAATGTTCTGAGCAATCTGACCATTACCTGACGGAGAGGACACTTGGCTGGAAGGACTTTCTGAAACATTGGGACTTGGGCAGGAAACAACAGCTCCTTGGACTGATTCTAATCAAATCAAATAAAAAACAATCCAACTTAAATAAGAACATGGTTAGAACATCACAGTCCATTTTCCTATTAGCTCCACTGAAATCTACATGTGACAGCGAAATTGTTCCGTATAAAAATAGTTTACAGGAAAATGATTCTTGCGCAGATTATAGCTGGAAATACAAAGCAAATACTTAATTGTATTTGTATTGAGGACATTTCCCACCTCTTCTCGCTCGCACTTGTTTCTATCAGCACACAATCTCAAGTAGAATGAACCGGATATACAAGTCTTTAAGAAAAATAGATACTTTGGCGAGGGTATCGAGATCAAACAGAAAAAAAATCAACATTTCATTACCTTCTGGATCTGGGCTTTTCTGGTCGGTCACTTTACAGGGAGGAAGAGGGGCCTTGCGCTTGGTCCTTTTGAGAGATGAGGAGCTCGATAGGGTTTCATCCCGCAAGGACTTTGCCCTTTGTCTGGTTAAACTAGTCGTGTCCTGACGCAACACAAAATGGTATGGATTAGAATGGATCAGATTTTACACATTAATCTGGAGAGGAAAGTTACAACACAGGTACCTTGAATCACTTTAAGGTTGGAGCATTTTGAAGCATTTACAAAATACACAGTCACTCCACGTTACAGTGTATCCTGTGAAGCGCTTTGAGACGTCTCAAAGACGCGATCAGGTGCTGCGTCCAATGCAAAGATTATTATTATTATTTCATAAACTTTTTTGAATTATAATTGTGTTATGGTTTTCGAGTCATGCTACATTCTCCATATATATCATAATAATAACAATGATCCTCGCATTTGATACAGCGCCTTATCACGTCTTCGAGACGTCTCAAAGCACTTCACAGGATATACTGTAAAGTGAATTGACTGTATATTTTGCGGATGAATATTATAAATGGAACACTATAGTGTCCAACACTTAGTTGCACCTCAGTTATACACTTACACTTACATCATCATTGCCAGGACTCTACTTTCTTAGAATTCATAAGAACTCATACATTTCTGACAGTTCAGGTTTAACCCGCAAGAAACAGATGAATACCTGTAGTCATGGAAACACTGAAAAAACATTCAGCTCATACACTATATAATTCCTCGTAAACCTTGACCCTGCACGATTTCAGGGTCAACTTTATAAGTTATCCGTTAACCCAGAAAACACAGGCAGTTTGAACACCAAACCAGTAGGTGACCTCAGTATCTAAATCTAAGATCTCTTTAACCAAACAAGATAAAACTTAAAGAGTTTCTGAATACATGATAATAAATGGTCACTCAACCCACGACTGTTTGTGGGACCCTGCTGTGCGCAATTGGCTGCCGCATTTTGCCCACAAAATACAGTCAATCCTTGCGTTTGCTGTCGCGCCTTATCATGTCGTTGAAACTTCTCAAAGCGCTTCACACAATAAACTGTAAAGTGAATTGACTGTATAGTTTGCGGGCGAAACGCGGCAGCCAATTGCACACAGCAGCGTCCCACAAACAGTCATGGATTCGGTGACCAAATTCTATTATTTTTTGCGGGGGGATTATTAATCGCCAATCGACTAACAACCGGGTTCCTACTGACTGCTGGTAAACAGAGGCGTGTGTGTGGAGAAGGAAACTTGCCTAATGTTTTGCACTGACCGGGAATCAAACCCAGGTCCTCTCGCTTGCGAGGCGAGTGCTCGAACCACTGAGCTACAGGACTCCACGAGTAATAGAACTACAGGAGTATATGGTGCACTGACAATTCTAGCTGTTTGGATTCAAAGCAGCAACAAGCAGCTGCCGCTGAGTTAGCAGGACAGCCTGGTACAACAGCTGCACCATGTACATTTGGAAAGTAGATCACAAATCAGCAGCATTTTATTTATGAATTGGCCAACAGCTGTGGGAAGTTCTCTGTTCGATAGCGTCCTCCTGTGGTGGAGACTTCCAATGCAGCTGAGAATTTTTACAACAACAACAAAATTTCACGCCTGGAGGACGTCCCGAGGCGCTGGACAGACAGAGTTACGGAGGGGTTTTAACTTCGCATTCTCAATTTTACAATAATGGTTATAGTGATCCGCGCATTCGACTCAGCGGCTTATCACGTGTCGTCGAGACGTCTCAAAGCGCTTCCCAGAATATACGGCAAAATGCAGTGTCTGTGTGTTCTGAGAACGAAACGCGGCGGCCGATTGCGCACAGCGTAATTCAGTCAGGATCACTGGAAAGTGTGGCTGTTTTACTGACCTGTTCCTCGCAGGTCTGCAGAACGTAGGATAATGGCCTGGTTAACGTTTGCTGACTCAGATCCTTTGGGACACTCTGTGACGTGGAGAGAGGTGGGGGAGGAGCCCGGCGTTTCTTGGGTATGGTCGATGGTAAAGTATTGGACTCGTATGTTGGGCAGTGAGCGCTGGGAGCTGCAGTGCCAAGCTGTCTCTGTTGGTTTATTGGTGGGGTGGCGGGAGCACTTGGTGCCTAGAATAAGAGAGAGAGTAAAAAAAGAAAGTTTGATTTCAGAATCCAATCGCTTGACAACAACAACAACAACAACTAGCATTTACACAGCGCCCCCTCACGCAGGGTTAGTGCCCCAGAGTGTTTGACAGTGGTGGAGCACCACACCGAGCTGGGGGAGGAGAGAGGTCACCGTAGTCACAGCCGAAGAGGAAGGTCTTCAGGCGTGACCTGAAGATGAGGAAGGAAGGGGCCGAGGCGGAGGGAGGGACAGAGGGAGAGCGTTCCAGCATTTCGAGGGCAAGCCAATCGTTCGCCACAAAAGCAGGTACACACATACACAATCAAACAACTTGCAAAGTAGATGTTTTGCTTAATTTAAAAATAATTAAAATGCTCGATGATCCATTCAGAAAAAAAATAGGAGGTTCCTTCCTAACTGCTGACACAAGGGAAACCCTGACTCAGCGACACTGAAAACAATCTACCAGAATCAGTTTTTTATTTGTTCGAATAATAACTTTGATACACTTTTTTTAATATACTTACAAACCAGACAGTAAAGAAAACTAAACAACCCCATAGTGATGGGATCACAGAGCTTTAGAGACTGCGAGAACAATCTTTTCTTTGATACAATCAACATTTATTTTTATAGGACAGCACCACTCCTACGCCTATTATTATTATTATTATTATTATTATTATTATTATTATTATACATAGTACAATATTAAATGCAAGGATTATTACTATTACTACTATTCACCCCAACGAATCATGGAATTTCTGTAACAATCTACTTTGAGAAACACAAATGTAACCGCAGTAAAGTCCTCCATAAAAAAAAGCTTACTTTTTCACGCTTCTTTTTACTAAGTCTGAAAAAGTTGAGAAAACCTTTGTTTTCCTTCTCCCTCTGAAGCGAATTCATACTGTCAGTGAGCTGGTGTTGTCCTGTAACACAGAATACATTTGTGGAAGGTGAGCAAACACGGTGACAAGAAATCACACATTTCTAAACAATGCTCAGTTTAGAAAAGATTATTAACAAACAACACAATGAATTGTTGCCGAGAGTAGTTAGTAATAATAATAATAATAATAATCCTTGCATTTGATATAGCGCTTTTCACGTTGGGAGGACGTCCCAAAGCGCTTCACAGAACACACTGTAAAGTGAATTGACTGTATATTTGTGGGCGAACGCGGCAGCCAATTGCGCACAGCAATGTCCCACAAACAGTCGTAGATTGTAAATGACCAATTTATTATTGTTTTTGGTTTTGGAGGGAATATTATTAGGCTCTGTGTGGAGTAAGGAAACTTTTTGCAAAATGTGATCGGCATGAGACTTGACAACGATAATAACTTGCATTTATATGGCGTCCTTCACACAGGATAATGTCCCAGAGCGGCTTAGAACAGTTGCCTTAAAAAAAAGTGAGCAACTCTGACACTTCTGTTGAGATCTTGCGATCGTTCATCCCAGTGACTCATGCTAAAACAGGCAAGCCACACCATACCTCTCTGGTATAATTATAGTGCACTGGTACAGGAAGCACAAGCATGGGAGTCACAATGCTAATGCCTTGGGGAGAAGGAAGGGGGAAATAAAGAGCAAACTAGGAGAAAGGGAATACATTTTTTGTGCAAGAACAAAGAATGTTGACAGTGTATGGAGCGAAACAGTTGACGCCTTTTTCTTTCTAGAGCTGGGTTCAGTCTCCTTTAGACACAAATATTTTGTCAAGGGCCATTTTTTGAACATAATAATAATAATAATCCTTGCATTTGATATAGCGCCTCATTACGTCTTTGAGACTTCGCAAAGCGCTTCACAGAACATACCGTGAAGTGTAATGACTGTGTATTTTGTGGGTGAAATGCAGCAGCCAATTCAGTCATGGATTGAGTGACCAAATTATTACTTATTGTTGAAGGAATTATTATCCCAGGAAGAGTGATCCACCAATTGACGAACAACCAGATTCCTACTGACTGCTGGGAAACCGAGGCGTGTGGAGTAGGGAAACTTGCCCAACGTTTCGCCCCCTGCCCGGGAATTGAACCCAGGCCCTCTCACTTGCGAGGCGAGTGCTCTAACCCCTGAGCTACAGGACTCCACGAGTAATAGAACTAAGCAATAGAACTCAAAAAGCTGAAGCATTAGCAATATGGTAACCTGTGAAATTCCAGAGATAATTGGCATTACCTTGCTGAACAGACACACCTTGAGAATACGCCTGGGAGGATCCTATAAAGTGAAAACCACAATTACAGCAACTTTAAGATTGCAAACACTCTGTAAACGATTATTATAAATTATCCATTCAATACATATATATATATATATTAATCAGAATTCAACAACATCCTGAATGCCAGCTTATTAAGTCATTCCACACACAACGCAGCACATAAAATTGGGAATACCATTAAAAGCCGTAAAATGTGAAATGATTATAATGGCTTCCTCACGGAGGGTGTCACCCACACCAGGAAATAGTTTACAAGTCATGGGAGATTTCCTGCCTGCTACTTAGTCTTATTAAATGGTCTGAATATCAAGGGAGAATGTAAGTTACAGTAATAGGGCCTGTCAGCGCGCTAAAGAAAAATAATAAAATAAAAATAATCCTTACATTTGATACAGTGCCTTATAATGTCACCAAGACATCGTAAAGTGCTTCACAGGATATACTGTAAAATGAATCAACTGTATTTTGTTTTGTGGGTGAAACCCGGCAGGCAGTTTGCTCACAGTAATGGGAGTGAATGACCAATTTTGGGAGGATTGCTGGCCAGGACACTCGGAGAAACTCAATCCACGGCTGTTTGTGGGACGCTGCTGTGTGCAACTGGCTGTCACGTTTCGCCCACAAAATACAGTCAATTCACTTGACAGTATATTCTGTGAAGCGCTTTGAGACATCTCAAAGACATGATAAATATATTAAATACAAGGATTATTATTATTATTAAGTCACAGTAGTTCTGCCCGCCTACAGAAAGCAGTCCTTTCTATGGGCACAAAATTTGTTCAAGATCACAAACGTTAACACAAAATGTCTTTCTTCTGGCAGTTTTACGGTTGCCTTGGGTTACTACGTGCTCTTAAATCTTAGCGACACGTGAACTGCTGCTAAATATTCTTGTGAGTTCAATTAAAAGACTTAACACTGGAGACCTTTCAAGCTAACCCATTGCTCCCACCCCCCACCCCGATCTCTCTGTGGAAAAGAAAGCACCTACTAATTCTCAAAGGTTAATCTCTAGCCTGTCTGCTTCATTCGAAGCTGAACAAGAAATATTCAACTCATGTCTAGCGGGAGTGACAATTCAGCTTCAATTTCTTACAGAGAATAGAAAGATGAAGAATATTCAAAATATTTCTCCACCACACGCACACACCTCCACACACAACCACACACACACACTTTTAAACCACTGTAGGTTTTAGATAGTTCTGCTAGATATAATAATAATCCTTGCATTTGATACAGCGCCTTATCACATCTTCGAGATGTCTCAACTGTAAAGCGAATTAACTGTGTATTTTGTGGGCAAAACCCGCTATGATAACACTGACGAGGTACATACCTATGCCGGTATCCATTGCATAAACTTCTCGTAAACCAAGTTCGTTCAGAGATTTTGTTAAGTCCAAAGGATCTTGACACTCAAAGCTTTTGACCAGAAGTGTGGTCTTTGTATCAAATTCACATTTGCTGCCAATCACTGGAACCAGTTCTTGAAGGGGAACATTGGGACTAACTCGTACTATGGTTTTCTGTGTTTTCTTGTAGTTTACCACCACACGTACAGTTTGCTGAAAAGTAAAAGGAAAGTTACATGAATGATGATGATAATAATAATCGTAGCATTTGATACAGCGCCTCATCACGTGTTTGAGACGTCTCAAAGCGCTTCACAGGATACACTGTAAAGTGAATTGACCTTGATTCTAGACAAGGGATAGAGCATTCAGACAGATGCTCAAACCTGCTTTGCAATGAACGGCAAATTGAACTATTAGTATGTATTAACTCAGTTAAGCATCTCAACTCACTCACACACGCACAGACACACACACACACAGTACACCCGTGCAGACACACGTACATACATAGACCCACTCACACATACACACCTCAGGCACGACTGCAATAGGCCTTTTCTTCTCTTCCAGTTGTTTCTGTTTCAGAATAACCGTCTCCACCTCCAGTGTCCCAACCAGTGTGTTGGGTTTGAACCGGATCAGTCGCTTTTCTCTTCCCAGCAGGTCCATGGTGTGGCTGGACGGATTCAGGTGATATTTGCCACACAGATAAACTAACAAATCCATCACGGGTTTGCTAGAAAAACAAAATAGGTTTCTTTGAGATACCAGACAAATCCACAAAGGGAGATGACAATTAACTCAATGACGTTGATGTTGCAATATCACCATATCAATTCCCACCATGTTTACAAAGGTCTCATGACTGATTTAGAGGAGCATTATAATAATAATAATAATCCTTGAGTTTGATACAGCACCTCATCGCGTCATTGAGACGTCTCAAAGCGCTTCACACAATATACCGTAGAGTGTAGTGACTGTATATTTTTGTGGGTGAAACACGGTAGCTGATTGTGCACAGCAGTGTCCCGTAAATAGTCATTCTGGGGTCATTGGGGGAAAGTAAACAAGAAAGCAACACCCAGCTTCCTCTAAGTTGTTCTTTATTTAAACAAACTATTAAACATAAGAGTGGCAGCTGCAAGGAGATGGCTCTTTGCTCAAATCATTTCCTCTTTTTACTCCAGCACCTGCCAAGCAGTGGGCACCACTCTGCTCAGAAACCCACCCACCCCCAGAGGAGAGAGACCCACAACTGAGTCACAGAGGAAACAAAACCCTTGTGCTGTGTGGCCTCGTTTGGTAACAGTTGGTTAATGTTAGTAGGTCGATGTGTACATACGCTCAGCATCCAGTTAAACACGATGCCTATCAGGAGCCTCAGGCAGACCAAACATTTCAGAAAGTAACCGTATTTTCATAAAACCAGACACCAGATTAACACTGGGATCCTGAGTTGAGGTGTTGGCATATTTTCTCTCCCTTCCCCAATCTCCCACAGCTGCGGGACGAAACCTAAGGCAAGTTTCCTTACTCCACACACCTCTGTTTATCAGCAGTAAATAGGAACCCGGTTGTTAGTCGACGGGCGGATCGCTTTTGTGGGGGTAATAACCCCTTCAAAATAAATAAATAGTAATAATTTGGTCACTCAATTCACGACTCTTTGTGGGACGCTGCTGTGCGCAATTGGCTGCCGCGTTTCGCCCACGAAATAAATACAGTCAGTTGACTTTAGAGTATGGTTCTGTGAATCGCTTTGAGACGTCTCGAAGCCGTGAAAAGACGGGGTATCAAAGGCATGGACCATGGTAACCAGGTCGCCATCACCATAACTTTAATGGGTGAGAAAGAAACGTCTGCATGTCAGAGCCAGCTACACAGCGATCGGAGAGAAATGTACCTTCCATTGATGCTGGTAATCTGCTCTCCTCCTCCCGGCAGTACCACAGTCAGGTTCACGTCCGTATCCAATACATTCTCTTTGTGCTCCATGGCGATCTTTTCAGACTCGGGATCCTTAGCTACTGGTAAGGCTTCAGCATGTTTGGAAGACGTGGGTGGCGCCGGAGCTTTTGATTTGTTCTTTTTACTTCTGGGAAAATAAGATTCATTTTACATAAGACTCAGTCGTGGGAAACACAGTACTTTTATATCGAAAGAAAATCCATATTTCGCCCCCAAAATGATACACAGTCACTCCACTTTGCAGTATATTCTGCGAAGCGCTTTGAGATGTCTCGAAGACATGATAAGGTGCTATATCTAATGCAAAGATTATTATGATTATTATTATTATGATTATTATTATATTGGATGCATTCACTGTATTTTTCACCTCTACTTGAAAAAAATCCTCAAAAGCTTAGTTCTAAGTAAATTAATCTATCAGCTTTTAAACTTTGTTTCAACCCTAATAGCATCATCAAAAACATCAAGTATTTCTCAGATTGTACACAGTGTAGCACAAGTTAGTAGTAAAGTGTAACTGAGACGTCATTTCCTTAGTCCACACACGCCTCCGGTTTCCTAGTAATAAGTAGGAACCTGCTTGTTAGTCGATTGGCCGATCGCTTTCCGGGGATAATAATCCCTTCAAAAAAAAACTAATAATAATTTGGTCACTCAATTCAGCGGGGTTTAAGTTTTATTAACAAAGTGGCTTGGATAAGAGAAGAGAGATTGGCTGTCTTGAGAGAGAGAGAGAGAGAGAGAGTACCAATTGGTGTCTCCATATTAAAGTATCCCCAACATCTCGTTTACATTTGGAGTGATGTATAACAGATGTGTTGCTGCTGCAGAGAGAGAGAGAGAAAGGTGTTCGAGTTACAAGGGGAAGTAACACCTGATTTCAATCCTGCACGGGGCAGAAGGGAAGCTTTTATTACGTTCACAAGCACCTGTTTTCATTCGCTCACGTCAGATCTGAAACCGCTCGCTTTTGAAGTTGCAAGTGTGACCACGCCTTTGATCCGAGCCAAAACATGGTTCAGTTACAGCTTCACTGGCTCCTCTGCACCATCAGGGCATAAAAAGTGCAGCAAGTTGCACAACTTGTGCTAATACAACACACGCGTATGATGCGAAGGCGTTGAGTTTTCAACTTTATTTTGGCCTTTTTTTGTTTGTTATATTTTTTTAGAACAATAAAGGCTCAGTGAAATGTCGATACAATCTGTCATTCATCCAAATTCTACTTTTCTTCTTACCAAAAAAAAGGCTTTTGAGGATTTTTAAAAGTGATACAAAATGAGCAATAGCCAACTTGACTATTTATTAATAATAATAATCCTGGCATTTGATACAGCGCCTCATCACGTCTTCGAGACGTCTGAAAACGCTTCACAGAATCCTTGCATTTGATACAGCGCCTCATCACGTCTTCGAGACGTCTGAAAACGCTTCACAGAATCCTTGCATTTGCATTTGCATTTGATATAGCGCTTTTCACGTCAGGAGGACGTCCCAAAGCGCTTCACAGAATATACTGTAAAGTGGATCGAGTGTATATTTTGTGGCCGAAACGCGGCAGCCAATTGTGCACAGCAGCGTCCCCACAAACAGCCGTGGAGTTGAGTGACCAGATTATTATTTTTTTATTTAGTTATTTTTTGAAGGGATTATTATTACCCCCAGAAAAGCCATCCGCCAATCGACTACCAACCGGGTTCCTACTTACCTCTGGTAAACAAGAGGCTTTTGAAGCTTTAACCGTGGAGTGACTGCCTGCCTTGAAGGAAACCCTGTTTACATGATGGGTGTGTTTCCCCAGTAGTCCACACATCATTGTGTCACTAAAGTCATTTGTGAGACAATGCTGCATTTTTAAGTTGCCGTTCCTCAGCACAGGTGGTTGAATTACTACAAAGCTGCAACAACCTCAGTTGATTTGATTAGACGTTTCCTCCCCTTTGTGTGCATCGTCTGCCACTACAAGAAACTGCAGCCACTGAGATCATCCACCAACCAATCCAAACAGGTAACACGAAAGTACTGTATGATTGACCATCTGTTTGGAGATGAGAGATATTCCCAGTCCCACATGTAACACCTCTTTGTGTACTCAGCAGTAAGTAGGAACCTGGTTGTTAGTCGATTGGTGGATCGCTTTTCCAGGGTTAATAATCACTTCAAAATAGAATAATAATAATTTGGTCACTTCAATCCACGACTGTTTGTGGGACGCTGCTGTGCGCGCAATTGGCTGCTGCGTTTATCCCACAAAATATACAGTCAGTTCACTTTACGGTATATTCTGTGAAGCGCTTTGAGACGTCTCCAATACGTGATAAGGGGCTCTCGCAAACACAAGGATGATTATTATTATTAAATCCAACGTGAAGGCAAGCACAAGGGGAAAGAACGAAGGAACAAACTGTAAGAAAAGGCAGCAAGTGGCAGCCAAGTTTGTTTTAGAATCGGTTACACATTTACCAACATAAGACCATTCAGTTGTTAAACAATTGCTCTGGACACTTGCCAAATTTTTGCCATCATAAATCCGAACGCCACACAAGTGACGCAAAGAGAATTGCACGTTGCTAAGACGGAAACAATTGTAGCATTTATGCGGAAAGTACATCCCGTTGAAAGAGATGGTGCGTGACATTCGTTCCGAACAGTTTTATAATAATAATAATCCTCGCATTTGATACGGCGCCTAATCTCAGCTTCGAGACGTCTCAAAGCGCTTCGCAGGATACGCTGTAGAGTGAATTGACTCAATGTGGGTCTCTGGAAAATGAAACTACATCTTACCACATCAAGCTACATCTCTCCTTTGCTCCAAACTAAGCAAGGCATTTTTCACACCTCATCCCAAAATGTAAATACACAATCCAACTCATTTGGGTGCTGAAATATGATCTGAAACATGCAAATCCTGTTTCTCCCCCTTTAGACTAACGCACATCTCCCTTCTTTTACACACTGGAGTCCCGTAGCTCAGTGGTTAGAGCTCTCGCCTCACAAGCGAGAGGACCTGGGTTCGATTCTCGGGCCGGGCACGAAACGTTGGGCAAGTTTCCTTACTCCCCACGCACGCCTCTGTTTACCAGCAGTCGGTAGGAACCCGGTTGTTAGTCCATTGGTGGATCGCTTTTCCGGGGTAATAGTGAATTCAGTATATTTATAGTGTATCCTATGAAACACTTTGAAACGTCTCGAGGACGTGATGAGGCTCGATATCAATTGAAAAGATTATTATTATCAACATACACAACAGGACAGCAGATAAATGATTAGGAACGTAGACACAAGGAGACAGCACGTTCTCAAGGCTGCAGGTTTGCACAGTTGTTTGCAGTGGACAGATGGTAGGGTAATTATTGTGCAGCAGTTTAATCACTCAGTGCCTTTTATTTAAAGCTCACCAGCGTGCTGGACTAACTATACAGAGGGTGCATTTAAGTGTTACCTGATAGTACGGGTTTCGAAGATTGTGTATAAAATGTTCACGGACATTATAAGTTTTTGGCGCGTGTTCTTTAGTCCGCTCTATTTTAAAGTGCTCGAGAGAGAGAGTGCTCAGGTAAATTATTCCCATCAGAAATCACAATATCCACATAAAACCATAAATTCAGATAAATATTTATCTTTAGAAAAGGCACATCAAAGGGTGTATGATTTGTTTTTGAACAAGGCACAAACACACACACACACACACACACAGTGGGCAAATTAAAGTGCATTTTTGCATGATAAGGTAAGTTAAGTCGTTGACTGACCAGAAGGGAGGGTGGAGAGAAAGGAAATAATCAACAAAACAATTGCACAGTCAGCTCTTTAATTCCACAGTCAGGAATATTGTATTTACTACATTAATCTCAGCACAGCCTGGTATGTTTATAGCTAATACTTCACATCTAAACATCGTCATACTGGAATATGAACAAAGCAGACTGACCTTCTGACATTATGTTCACAAACACACAAGAAAAGGAGCTCTGAAATTCCACAAATACTTTCACATGAAAAACTCATTTTGTTTCTTGGTTTGCCGCCAATTGATGTACAATGTTCTGTGAAGTAACTGCACATACCGAGCGAGGTTTTGTTGGAAGAAAAAGTGAGCCTAGGAATTGCTTAATGCTACTTTTAAATATCTTTCCAGATCAAAGTCTGTACAGCTAAGTTTCACACAGCACATACGCTCAGTGTACACAGAAACAAACTATAATGCCGAATGGTATGTACAGTACTTTATAACAAAGCTTTCACTGAAACAACAAGTCCACGAGAAAACAAAAATGGGCCAATATCAAACATTACGCTTCACTGATACTCACAATGAATGTGCAGTTCTTACCCTGAAAGCCAACCATATAACTAGCAATATTAACTCTGGTGCTATTCAACTGAAAGAAAACTTAATTGTCTTATTCCAATTCAGACTATGTACTGTTAAGTACGGGCTACCACTTTATATTCATTCACATATTCCCAACACAAGAACACAGTAGATAATGTAGACCATGATAAGCTGTTTTATCTTGTACTGAACAGTAGAACCAGAGGACACGGTCTGCAACTGAAGGGGGTAAATTCAGAACAAATCTGCGGAAACACTACTTCAGGGAGCGAGTAGTAAACGTATGGAACAGGCTCCCCAGGGACACGGACGGTGGCAGCAGAAAGTGTTGATTGTTTCAAGAACAAATGAGATAGATTTCTGTTAGGAAATAATATCTGGAGAGACAGTTATAGTTTGGGACACGACATGTCAAGCGACTGCCAGGATGGTGGAAGGTGAACTGGATGGATCTTGGTTTTCCTTCGCCAGCAAATTCTTATGTTCTTACAAATTGCTGAATTTGAAGTTAAATACAGAAAGAGTAAATGCCATGTTACTTTCTAGTACATTGCATTGATAATTTAAACTGTGCATATAAGACCACTGAGTAATATTTGTCCATTTGTACTACAAACACAATTTTTGTCAACATTACAATGCATTTAAAGATGACATTATTAAATCTACTGTAATACGCACTTTATAAGTTTAACTAACAGAGCATGTGACAGATGAAACTTGGCTACAATTGAAGGCTGATCGAGAGAAGATATTCCGTGCTTCTCAACAGATTACTTACAACAACAACAACAAAATTACATTTGTATAGCGTCTTTCATGTCGGGATGACATCCCAAGGCATTTACAGTTATATTTGGAGACATTTGCAGCTTGAAAACCTTTGTATTGTAAAGGTTGTGACTCAACCCTAAGCATATGACTTCAGGTCAAATGTTCCAAATGTTGTGGTTTGGGGAATATAAATGGCGCAGTGTGCTGTGATAATCACAGCTTTTCCTTCAAACTTCCACGTGGACATCAAACAAAAAGGACTTTATTCCGCAAAACATTGAGACAATGGGTCTACTATTAACTCGACGACATTATACTTGGGAACATTGGCTTGGACACTTATAAGGATCCTTTCCAGACACTTATAAGCATCCCTCTTAAGAGTCACAGTTTAAACACACACACACACACACACACACACACACTGGAAAAGTATTAGCAGCAAAAGCAATTTCTTCGTATCCTGAATGTTTATTAAAAATATATCAATTTCCCATTTCTGTTGTATTATTCTATCCTCGAACATTTGACTGTCAACTATAGCCTTCACCAATAGGGAGTTGGACATCAACCCTCAAATCAGCAACTCATCATTAAGGAGAACAAGAAGAAATATACAAGGGTCAATATGGACATAACCATTAGAGACAGCAGACAGATCTAAGAAGGTGTAATGAAATTCTCTTCCTATTTGGATTTCAATGAGTTATTACCTAGCAGTAAGTAGGAACTTGGTGGTTAGTCAATTGACAGATCACTTTTCCAGGGGTAATAATCCCTTCAAAACTTTTTATAAAAATAATTATTCGGTCGCTCAATCCACACTGTTTGTGGGACGCCGCTGTGTGCATTTGGCTGCCACGATTCGCCCACAAAATATACAGTCAATTCACTTTACACTATATCTTGTGAAGCGCTTTGAGACGTCTGGAAGACGTGATTATTAATATTATCATTAAACATAGCTTTCTAGTAAACAACACAACTCTCTTGTTGCCTATTATAATCTTTCCATTTGGGTTATTTTACTTTAATAAAAAAAAGTCTTCTGGCACAAGTTCAAACAGATCAATTGTTTCTAACTAGAAACTGAAGTGGAAATTTACCAGTTTTAGATTTGTCACAAAACAGAATTTTTTTTGCACTTCCTCCTATTAAGTCTTCTCCTGGCCGCCAAAGTATTCCCAGCCAAGAAGCAATTTATTTTACATATTTTTTTTCTTCAAAATAAAACAAAACAAAAAGAACAATGCTAGCAGGACACAATCAATTCTTATTTATAGAGATCATGAATCATGACATGGGAAATACAAAATGTCACATAACCCGATAACAATTTTATTATTTAACCTTTTATATTGGCGGTGGCCAACCCTGGCCAAACGTTTGCACTAGTCTAGGTAACAGCAAAGCAACAACTTGCATTTATTTCTACGTGACATCCAGTAGCTCAGTGGTTAGAGCACTCTCCTCGCAAGTAAGAGGACCCGGGTTTGATTCCCGACCAGGGATGAAACAATGAGCAAGTTTCCTTACTCCACACACACGCCTCTGTTTACCAGCAATCAGTAGGAACCCGGTTAGTAGTCAATTAGCGGATCACTTTTCCAGGAGTAATAAACCCTCTAAAAAATATGAATAAAAAACAATAATGATTGGGTCACTCAATCCACGACTGTTTGTGGGACGCTGCTGTGCGCAATTGTCCACAAAATATACAGTCACTTCACTTTACAGTATATCCTGTGAAGCACTTTGAGACGTCTCAAAGCCATGATAAGGCGCTGTAGCAAATGCAAGGATTATTACGTTAACAAAGCCAGCGACCGCCTCCCCCAGTTTTCTGCTGAGGTCAGTTGCTGGTGCCCTCAGAATGGTGCTGCCTGGATGGTAAGTCCCCTGACGTTCCACTAAACAAATTAATGGGAGAGAATGTTTTCATGCTATTGTGATTAGGGTAAGGAAAATTCTGCCTCAATTAATTGTCTGCACGACAAGGCTGCAGAACATTGTTTTTCTAATAAACAAGTGGCAGGAACGGGAGGAAATATTTTTGTGAGCACAACATTGATTTCGGGATTAGGGCGCAGGAAATTCTTCTTTAATTTTTGGCACAAAAAAAACACTCATGCAACGTTGACACATCTCGAAGACTACACAGGATTATTCACATGCAAGATTGTGAAAAGAAGCATGTAAACCTATCTAATCTTTATTGTTAGGGAAATGGCCAACAAATCCCCCAAATAAAATTGATCAATCAAGCCACGACTGTTTATGGGACATTGCCTTGTGCAATTGGCTGCCGCATTTCGAACATTAAAATTCCCTCAATCCACTTTACAGTGATTCTGTGAAACGCTTTGAGACGTATCAACGACGTGATAAGGCGCTGCATCAAACCCAAGGATTGATTCAAAATTAAAAATGGATTTTTTTTAAATCAAGGCATTAAACTTCTCCCTCCATTATAAACGTCCTGCTTAAAATACACATTTGGTTGGCTGACTGACATGATGTTGAACAGTAATAAAAGGGCTGTACTAAAGGTCAGCGCATTTATATGTATACTGTGATTATTAGGACAAATGCTCACAAATAATCCCGTTTGTTCTTACGTGGGCAGAAAAGCAACACAAGAATATTCTGCAAGGAACCGTCCAAGGCTTAGGCACTTGCCCAAAACATGCATGTCTTTCACTTAATAAAGATTAAAACATTCCAATTCTGGCCTTTTCCTGCAAATCTTTGTGCTCACGATATACAGGAGCCAGAGAGACAGACGTGAATGGACACATCACCGCTAGAACTTCAGTAGTCCTATTAAGGTTTGCAACCCAAAAAATTTGCTTTGACGTAAAGTAGGAATTTATTAGGTACATAGTTGGACTGAATACCTCAATCCATCCATCAATAACACAGATTGCACAGCCCAGAAACAGCTAACTCATCCCTGCCAGTGTTTATACTCCATTCCTCCTAATCTCCTCTCCCCTATGCCTCTATTCTCCTCTCCCTCATGTGTGCAACATGTTAATTTAGCTTAAAATCTGAGCTGAGACATTAAGTTAGAAGTGAAATTAGAAGAGCATTGTGAAGACATGGAATCCTGGTCAAGGCAGAATCAATAATAAAAACTTCTGATAACTCAGCACTCAAGAGAAAAAGGGCTCAGCGGTGAGTTCACCAGGAGTGACAAGTTAGGAATAATAATAATTGCATTTGTTATGGCACTTATCAATTTTGTTGTTGTTGTCTCTAGGCAGGATTTGAAAGTGGGGAGGGCAGGGGCAAGGCGGAGGCACTAAGGGAGAGGGTTCCAGAGTTTCGGGGCGCAGTGTCTGAAGGTACGGCCACCGATGGTGGAGCGGAGGGAAACAAGAGACAAACAGGAGGCCGGAGCTGGCCGAGCGGAGGCAGCGGGATATTATATGAAATAATATCAACAACTATTGACGACGGAGGAGCCATTTGTTAAACAGTGTATCTCAGTTAGATATAAATATGCCAAACAGTAGTAACGCAACACACACACACACACACACACATCAGTATCAAATTTTATGATGCGCTCTGGAAGTTCGGCCAAACTCCGGGCTCAAAAATTCTTAGAATTTAGGAAAATCTGAATCTAAGACAGCAACAGCCTTCCACAGAACAGGTCTTTGAAACTCATCACAGCATCTCCAGTCTAGGCTGGCTAGTCACAAGTACACGCGTACTCACAACAAGACGAACAGAAAAAACATTTATGTGGCATCCAATGGTGATAAGGATTCCATTTCGCAAACTTTAAATTCACAGAATAATAATCCTTACATTTGGTACAGCCTTATCACGTCTTTGAGACGTCTCAAAGCACTTCACTGAATATACTGTAAAGTGAATTGACTGTATATTTTCAGGGCTGTAACTCACTTTACAGCATAACCTGTGAAGCGCTTTGAGACGTCTCGGAACACGACAAGCCACTATATCAAATGCAAGGATTATTATTTATTATTGCCCGGACTGATCAGAAGAAGAGGTTAAAGATAAATGATAATAGTGAAGAGATGAATGCTGGTGTTTTGCTAGAAAGAAAAATATATATATATTTCGAAAAGCAGACAAGCATCTGTCCCGCACCTGTGGACCACAGCAGCAAGATGTCTGAGCTGGTTTGGTTGCTCTCAGTCTGCCTTTGTAGCTGCAAACCGTAATCTAGTCAACATTTATCACCTCACGTGGCTGGGAGAGATGATCAAAGGTAATCACTTAACCATAGTCATCTCAGAAACATCTGGAGCACACGTGAGATCGTTCCCATATCCATCACGGACTGTCCTTGACTGAACGGCCAGAGGAGGCACTAAATTAAAGACAAGCAACTTCACCGCTGAACCAAGACAGCAGCCAAATCTCATATGGCTCTCAAATGGAATTCAGTCCAGATTGTCAGAGAGTGAAACTTAAGTCAACTACTTGGTTTAGGAATGGGGATGTGCAGAGAGATTCAACAGGGGAAAAACAACAGTAATAATAATCCTTGCAATTGATACAGAGCCTCATCACGTCTTCGGGTCATCTCAAAGGGCTTCACAGGATACACTGTAAAGTGAATTGACTGTGTATTTTGTGTATATTTTGTAAGTAATAGCAGATTATTCACATATAGAATATTATTACTTCCAGCCTGACACGAAAATGACCTGAAGCAAAGTTGAGCTCTACTCTAGCACACATTACACATGCAAATTACTCTGAAACCAATCACAGCGATTAATAAGTTTAATGTTAGTAATGATAGATCAATCTACTCTTTACTGACATTGAAAAGAAAGTAAGGGCAAGCTATTTGCAGAACATGTTTCAATGTCACAGGTTGGTTTAGTGTCGCACAGTAGCATGTGGGTAGGATACAATAATAATAACAATAATAATAATCCTTGTATTTGATACAGCACCTCATCATATCTTCGAGACAGTCTCAAAGCCTTTCATAGGATGCACTGTAAAGTGATTTGACGGTGTATTTTGTGGAGAAACATTCACGTTCGGTGGTGGTTGAAGGTCATACGGCACACAATCAATATTACTTCCAGGTTATGTAATACTGTACAGAAAATAGAAGTAACCACTTGGGAGACCACACGTGTGATAAAACATACTGTGCGTGATGGCTGAGTAAACACACACCTGTCAGTGTGCTACACCAACCAACCGTTCTCCACTGAAATGTAGAGAGACAAGAAATACTTTGGTTTTGGTTCTTAAAAAAACGCTTCGACTTTCACCTGATCTACAACTTGTTGAATGGCAAATTTGCATATTGTTCTTCACCCCCAAGTTTTAATGGCTAAACCCACCTTAGCAAATAAATAAATGATAACAATAATAATTTGGTCACTCAATCCACGGCTGTTTGTGGGACACTGCTGTGTGCAATTGGCTGCTGCGTTTCACCCACAAAACATACAGTCAATTCACTTTACAGTGTTATCCTGTGAAGCGCTTTGAGACGTCTCGAAGATATAAGGCGCTGTGTCAAATGCAAAGATTATTGTTATTATTATTATTATTATTATAGCATCCACCAAATGAGAGAGACAAGTTTCTATTTTTTTCCCCAAGTTGCTTCGTGTCGAATACTGACTGACCTGCTTCTGGAACATAACTAGGTAAACAGTTGAGACAAGTATTATCCAGGGATCAGCGAGCCTTACAGTTGAACTGTCACTGAAGTTTGTTTCGGTACAGTACCTTAACAGTCCCCAGAGACAGCTGCTAGAGTACAAATGTATCTCGGAAAACACACCCGTAGATGGGCAACACACCGATATATTTAAACCTGATTTTTTTGTCTAAAGATAGCAGCAGGGATTTCCGGTTGATTTATTAAAACGTTTCTACCTTCTAACATTTCTAATTCAACCGCTCTGATTCACTGTACCATAGATTCCTGTAGAGCACTCGCCTCGCAAGCGAGAGGACCTGGGTTTGATTCCCGGGTAGTGTGAAACGTTGGGCAAGTTTCCTTACTCCACACACCTCTATTTACCAGCAGTAAGTAGGAACCCGGTTGTTAGTCAATTGACAGATCACTTTTCCGGGGGTAATAATCAACTTCAAAATAATTAACAATAATAATTTGGTCACTCAATCCACGCCTGTTTGTGGGGACGCTGCTGTGCGCAATTGACTGCTGCGTTTCGCCCACAAATATACAGTCAATTCAATTTGCAGTATATCCTGTGAAGCGCTTTGAGCCGTCTCGTGATAAGGCGCCGTATCAAATGGAAGGAGTATTCTTATTATTATACACAACTAACGAAAAGGGAATGGGGGAGTACGCGGAAATGTCCCTTCAACCAATACTTCTTCGTACGCAAAATCCTTTAGGTTGTGCGAATCGTTCGGGGATTGGTAACGCGTGTTTTTTTTAATCTGCTTTCAAACTAAAATAAAACTTCCTTTAAGATTTCAGAGCTGAACACCTGCTCTCCTTGGCTCAGCTCAGTGCGTGATTTTCAGACCAAACACAATATAATTTAACACACATCATGGCAGGAACCACCCAGTTCCCTCTGAAGGCTAAACCACAGCACGTTTAAAACAAGGGGAAAGCAAACATTGCACTGACCCGGCTCAATACATTCCGTCAAATCGCTTCACCAGGTATAAAGTGTGCACTCACTTAACGTGATGCCTGAGTTTTGAACTGATTGCTCAGGAGAGAACACAAGTGTATTTGCTATTTGAAACACACAAGAAATCCAATGTTACAAGTGTAGAACTCGTGTAGAACTCGGGGCGTTGGTGCTAAACTAGTTCTGTAGCACAAGAAAAAATATGTTGCAACAATATGTTGAACAACAACCTCCAACAACTCTGCCATTCACTCATTTTTCAGACTTTTAAGAAAAGAATTACGTTGAAAGTAACTGAGCTTTACCTGTGTGTCACATTAATCTCTGACGGTCGAGACTATTTTTGGTTCTTCTGTGGAGTTTTTCCCCCCAATGTTTTCTTGCATGCAGAATGGCTGTGAGGAGTTTGTTGAAAATGGTTTTCAACACACTCTCGGCTGACCTACCTTCGAGCTCCTCCCCAACACTGACGTCAAGTTAAGCTGACAGGATATTTATTTCCTTCCCAGCAAGGCCCTTCGACCTGCATTGTGTACCTATTCATATACTTGTGGCCTTTACAGCTTGTAACAATCTGTCTCACCCAATTGAAGGATCACTGATAATCTCCTTTACCCTAACACCCATCACTGGACTGACTGACTGCTTGGTTAGTTTTAGTTACAATAATAATAATAATCCTTTCATTTGACACAGCGCCTTATCGCATCTTCGAGACGTCTCAAAGCGCTTCACAGGATATACTGTAAAGTGAATTGACTGTGTATTTTGTGGGCGAAACGTGCAAATTGCGCACAGCAGCGTCTCCACAAACAGTCATAGGTTGAGTGACCAAATTATTATTTATTTATTTCTTTATTTGTTTGATTGATTGATTGAAGGGATTATTACCCCCGGAAAAACGATCTGCCAATCGACCGACAACCAGGTTCCTATTTACTGCTGCGTAAACAGAGGCGTGTGCAGTAAGGAAACGTGCCCAATGTTTTGGGAATCGAGCCCAGGTCCTCTCACCTGTGAGGCGAGTGCTCTAACCACTGAGCTACAGGACTCCACAATATGAGAACCAGCAAATGAGTAGATTTGCGCAATTCAAAACCATTTTTTAAAAAAAAAAGGCCATGATATTAAGATCTCAAACTAAACATTAGTGTTGGAATAGTTACTGTTTTCCCAGTCAAATGCTGGCTTTGAGGCTATAGATGCTCTGCCAGTCAAAGAAACATTTGTTTAACAAACCGCTGCAGAAAAAGCAGACAGACAGCACACAACCGCACGACAGACTGCACACTTTTTTTGTGGAAAAAAAAGAATTTATTCTCTGCTCAATATTTTTCCTGACCGCATTGCGGGCATCGATTATTGCATTTTAATATAAATGTTTCAGGCATCCTGGCGGCCATCACTGCATAAAGGACTTGTTAATCAAACTATATTTTTACTTGTCTTCAAATCCCTTCATGCCCCGGCACATCCGTATCTCTCCGATCTGCTTTCTCCCAACCCACCACCCGCTGCCTCCGCTCGACTGGCTCCGGTCTCCTGCTTGTCCCCCGTGCCCTCCACTCCACCATCGGCGGTCACGCTTTCAGCCACTTCGTCCCGAAACTCTGGGACTCTCTCGTCTATCCTTCACTCCGCCTCGCCCCTTCCTTCCCCATCTTCAGGTCGCGCCTGAAGACCTTCCTCTTCGACCGTGACTACTATCACCTCCCCCCCACCCGCCCGGCTGGGTGTCGTGCTCCACCACTGTCACGCGCTCTGGGACGCTGTGTAAATGCAAGTTGTTGTTGTTGTTGGGGAGTGTTTAATCCAGCAGAGAGCAGCTGTTCATCAGGAATCTTTCTCTCTGGTTTACTGATGAAGCTGTTGCGCCAGCCAAGGTTGACGCAGGTCATTCAGCAGATAAACTAATTGGTGGGTGGGTGCCTGCTCTGACTTTGTGATGTTCTGATAAGGATCAGTTTCCGGAACATTCCGAAGGTGCTGCCTGTACATTGGAGCTGACGCTCACGGCCATTCCAGAGACAGGCAGAGTTTGAGCTGGTGAAGGCCTGCGGCACAGCAACCAATCAGTCAGCACATCTCACAGCGAGTTTCAGGAAGTTCTGCCCGAAAACATTGGAGGGAAGATCGTTAAACACAAGTTAATTGAAACCTGTAACTAATGCTTAAGTGTAAAGCAGTAAGTGCTTAAAGGTCACTCCCGCCTCATATCTTTCCGTCACCTTTCCCAGTGTAGAAAAACCCATCACAAAGCAAACTAAATTGAATGAGATACCTCTTCACAGGATAAGTACAGTTTCCTGCCCCCAACCTACTGTTATATTTTCACAATGGGCCGGCTATCTGGCTGAAGTAATGTCCGTCCTTTTAACCAAAAAATGTAGGAATGGCTTTGAACTCACACGGTCTAGGCCTGAGAGGTCCAACCCTTTTTTGGCTGTTGAGATTTGCGAAACGTCCACGGGCCCCATAAACAATATTATTTTTGTTTCTCTTCCAGGTCCCGTCCGCCTGTTCGTATGGATGTTAAATATCCCTCGGCGCCATTCGAAAGGAGAAGCTAGTTTGCCCTTGAGAACCAATCCCCCGAGTACAATTGATCACTCGTCTCATGGCTGTTTGTGGGACGTTGCTGTGCGCAAATTGTGCTGCCATATCAAATGCAAGGATTATTATTATTACTATTATTATTATGAAGATGATTATTCCGTGGGAGAGAGAACTGAGCAACACAAGTGGGCTAACATTCTTAGCAGTTGGCACGGTTTCAAATCACAAAGCAATACAACAGCTGCCCAGTGAGAGATGTATTGACACTTGAACAAACGTAACTTCCAGCCTCTGCACACACAAAAGTGGCATATTTGTTACGAGCTGCCTCATAACATCCAGTAAATAGCCCGAGCTTTTATAGAGATCTCCCCTCCATAGACACAAATGCCAAATGACCACTCTTCAACAGACTGCTCACCCTGAAGTCTGCTACCCGTCATGCCGTAAACCCTCCATATTCCCCCATGACATTTGCCAAAACAATCTGAAGACTTTTTGAGAGGTTTCACAAATAGCGAGGCCTATAGCGACTGTTTAGACTGCTTATTGGGCACAAGCCCCAAAGCGTAAAGTGCTGCAGCTTGGATATTAAAGTGCATCAATTTGGCTACTGCAATACATAAGCAATAATAATAATCCTTGCATTTGATATAGCGTCTTATCATGTCATCGAGACGTCTCAAAGCGCTTCACAGAATATACTGTAAAGTGAATTGACTGGGTATTTTGTGGCCTAAACATGGCAGCCAATTGCAGACAGCAGCGTCCCATAAACAGTCGTGGATTGAGTGACCAAGTTTTTTATTTTTTTTTAATTTGATTTATTTTGAAGGGTTCATTACCCCGGAAAGCGATCCGCCAATCGACTATTTACTGCTGGGTAAACAGACATGTGTGGACACATAAATAGATTTCAACACAGTCTTTCGAGACAGACAAACACCCGATATTTATGATAAGAGCAAGTGGAACCAAGTGCAATATTGGAAAAGAAGGCAAGACATCAGTTAAGAGAATGATAAAGCAGTGATGTAATATCTGGGTTTGAAATAACATGTCATGCAATTTACTGACACTCGCCTCTAATCTAATGTCCTGTAACTTGTTTGTTTGAGTTAAACCTGGTGATCTGTAGGAGTGTCCAGTTTTGAAAATCACCCTCACTGTGCGAACTGTGTGGCAATATCTGTTTGGGGTGACGTTTCTGTAACAAACGTACATACAACGCAATGGAACATATTGTTTTCAGAGTTAAGAGCAAAGCACGACCTGCACTAAACAAAAATCCACGTTAAGCAGGATTGTGGAATCCAATCTACACAAGTGCAATCAGCCTCATTCTGTTCATTCAGCAATATGATAAAACACGCTGGTACACACAGTACATATCAATTGTTAGGATATTTGTACACTTTACACTGTGATATTTACTGACGTGAACAGAATCATTCCCCTTAGCAAAAAGTAAGCTCAGGAACAGGAGGCTTCTTGAATTTTCCTTGAATTATCTTCAGTATAATAATATAATAATCCTTGCATTTGATTTTGCACCTTATTACGTCTTCGAGACATCTCAAAGCGCTGTTTGTGGGACACTGCTGCGTGCAATTGGCTGCCTGATTTTCGCCCACATATAATACAGTCAATTCACTTTACAGTCTATCCTGTGAAGCACTTTTGAGACGTCCAGAAGACGTGATAGAATGTTATATCAAATGCAATTATTATTATTTTATTGCACATGTTAGTATTCTACCTAAGAAATAAGACAAGGAATTACCCAGCGTAATAATTTAAACTGATTGCTGCTGTGAACAATAACTGATGCAATTATGCTTTATACAGTGATGCCGGTTTAAAAAAACACCAAGAAATCATGCGAGGTAGATGTTAAACGAACAAGAGCCTGAAAAGTGAATTTCATTCCACAAAACAATGAGTAGAGAGGATAGTATATGCAGTATATCATTAACTACTGACTATTAACAATGATAGTACTTTTGGTATAATTAGATTTTTAATAAATGAATCATATTTCTTTCGTGCTAAATACTTCACAGTGGCAGCTTACATTTTTTTTGTTATTGTGTAACGCAGCACTTCAGTGTTGATTTTAGCCACTGGTCTTAAATTATTTTCCCAAAGCTAAACCTGGAGTGTGTGTGTGAGTGTATTAATCACAAACCACGACTGAGATCACTAACGGAACACCTACTGAAAACTTATCGGCACTTTGGGGGCTTTGTAGACTTTACACCGATGTATCAGCTCTCTATATATTATATATTACATCATTTTGATTATCGATCACATAAATGTACTTTTCTATGAAAAAAGGTTTTCTGCCCAAGAAGCAACCCACAGCCACACAACCTACCCCACAACACCACCAAACCATTCACAAAATCTATCCCATATTATCAACAACAATAACTTGCATTTACACAGCGCCCCTGATTTCCCTCACTATTCAATATCCTTTTGAAAATAAGGTGCCCAATTCCTCACGCACACAATTTCCTCATCGGTGATACAATCTTAGAATAATACAGCTGAAAGCCAGAAGATGCCATCGAGGATTTGATAAGCATTTTTGGTACCGGTTTCTTGAGAAAGTTTCAGTGAATATAATCATGTCAAGATTATTGTCCTTCTACATTTTTCCGTACACATATATTTTATTTCACACACATGCTTACGGTTTCCAGTTCAAATGATCATTATCTCACATTTAGCAGAACGATAATCCCCCCAAAATTCACCTTAATTTCACTCAGTGATAATAATAATAATAATCCTTGCATTTGATACAGCGCCTTATCATGTCTTCGAGACGTCTCAAAGCGCTTCACAAAATATAATGTAATAGTGAATTGACTGTATATTTTGTGGGCGGAACGCAGCAGCCAATTGCACACAGCAGCGTCCCACAAACAGTCATGGATTGAGTGACCAAATGTACTTATTTTTGGGGGGAGGGCATTCACTAATAAATGCTTGAAACATAAATGAATGGTGAGATCAGCGAGCAGGAGGTCTCACAATGTGCTGAGATGTCACCTAAGTATATATATTCTCTTTTCACACTGCACAGCTTGACCTGCAACTGCACTTACGACAATGGGATGGATGATAATGAAACAATTAGCGTTTCCAATTAATGTGATCAAAATCACAATGCAGCAGAGATTTCAGTCAGCAAACGACATTTTCATGTCATCGAAAAGGTTTCATTGTCGCTTGAAAGCTTAACGTCACGTGTATTTACTGAAAACAATGACTCATACAATTCCTGAAGAAGTTAAACGTAACGGCAAACTCACAGGTTGATAGCACGCAACTAACGAGATGGAACTTGGTTCCTTTATCAACCAGCAATTTCCATGTTCCAATACGTTTCTGATTGTTTGACTGAATGCTTAAAATTACATCAGCAGCAACTTGGATTTACAGCGCCCTTCACATGGGGTAGTGTCCCGGAGTCTGTCCCCGAGCTGGGGGTGGGAGGGGGGGGGGAGGAGAAGCGAGGAGGTGACCGTAAGCACGATCAAAATGGAAGGGCTTTAAATTTTAAATTTTAGAGAGGGGACAAGGCGGAGTGATAGAGAGGGAGGAAAAATCAGTCAAAACAAAATAATATTGGACTGACTGCCCAAACTAAGCCTTAATTAAGTCTCTCTCCTTTCAGGCTCCCACTGCTCTTCTGATATCAATCACCAACATGGTAAAGAGTAACGTAGAAGAGACCCGTAGTGGCAACAACTAAGCATTGCAGGAGCATTCCTTGTATTGTTAATGGAATTGCAGATAATAGGGTATAAACCTCCACATTTTCCATCTGCTTGGTATTTGTATAGCCACAGATTCCTCCTCCAATGGTCAAAAAATAAATATTAGTCCTAAAGTACTGTAAGAAATATCAAATGCAAGGATTATTGTTATTAATAATATGAGAATCTAAACATCTGCTAGATGCAAGCCAGAAATTAGTAAACTATTAACGAATTAGTCTAATTTGGTCACTCAATCCACAACTGTTTGTGGGACACTGCTGTGCACTATTGGCTGCTGTGTTTTGCCCACTAAACAAATAGTCAATTCACTTTACAGTATATAATTCTGTGAAGCGCTTTGGGACGTCTCGAAGACCTGATAGGGCTCTGTATCAAATGCAAGGATTATTAGTAAACAATCTCCAACAAACCTGTAGAGATGACTATGTACAAGTGTCCAAAGGTGACTCCAGCTGACACCCAAAATTATAATAATATAATAATAATAATCCTTGTATTTGATACAGCGCCTTATCACACTGTTGAGACGTCTCAAAGCGCTTCACAGAATATACTGTAAAGTGGAGTGACTGAGTATTTTGTTGGGCCAAAAGGGGTGGGAGGGGAACAACAGCAGCAACTTACATCTATAGCATCTGAAGACAGGCACAGAGGGAGCAAGGTGAAGGGATTGAGGTAGAGAGTTCTGTAGTTCCAAAGCCTAATAGCTGAAACCACGACCGCCAATGGCGAACCAAGGGGACAAGGGACACGGGGTGGGTGGGGGACAAAAAGACAGGGGGAGGGGGAGCAAGAGAGAGAGAGATACTGCCTAGTTAAGCAGTTATCTACTCAATCAGCAAATTCATATGTTCTGATATCAAATTTACAATCTTCTGCAAAGCCACAACCAATCCCACACATTGCTCAACCAAAACAAAATGAGCCTTGTTTCATTACAATTGATATCTACTCTTAAACAAACCACTGAACCGCCTTCAAAGCCACAAAAACAACAGCGACCTCACCCATGTTGTGGATAGCCACAGCAATTATTACTATATTTATGATTGAAAATTATATTGGCTTTATATGTAGGATGTAGGACATTGAACCAGTCTTTGATACTTCTCTTCTCAGATGTGCACTCCAACCGAAGGGTTAAACAACAACAACAACAAGATTCCATTTATAAAGCACCTTTCACGTCAGGAGGACGTCCCAAGGCGCTGGTAAAGATACTTAAACAGTATCTTTACCGGCAACTTGATTCCAACTAAGAGTTTGGCTGCTGCTGAGACAAATCTCAAAGTCTGCAAACACATTTCAAAACTTGCTTAACTGTACTACAACAACAAATGACATTTACACAGCGCAATTCATGTCGGGAAGACTGCCCAAGGCACTAGACCTGAGCTGGGCGTCGAAGATGGGGTTGAGATAATAATAGTAATAATCCTTGCATTTGATACAGCGCCTTATCACGTCTTCGAGATGTCTCAAAGCGCTTCACAGAATGTACTGTAAAGTGAATTGACTGTGTATTTTGTGGGCGAAATTGAGCACAGCAGCGTCCCACAAACAGTCCTGGATTGAGGATTTATTATCAAAAGCTAGGATTTTATTATATATAATATATATTACACCATACAAAGAACATTTGCATCTACAGAGCATCTTGAGAGACTAATCTGCCCAATGCTTCTATCTTTTGGATGAACTCATCTGTGGAAGGAAGGACAGATTGACCCCATGGTAAAGGCTTTCCACATTTAGTTTGTTCAAGGACAACCTCTGGCGACCCAGTGGCGGACTGTGTGTATAATACGTGTCCCTCAGCAGCCGTGGGAAATCCTTGGATCTTATCTATTTCAAACCTAATGATCACAAACTGCCTCAGATTATCCCACACTATTTGGGAATGGACAAGAAAGGAGACGGACAGCTGGTACAGTGGAAACATCCGAGTTATGGCTATTTCCATCAGATCTCAAATCCACGTCCGGTTGATGTCAAAAGTGATTCTCAGAAGTGGAGTCCTGCAGCTCAGTAGTTAGAGCACTCGCCTCGCAAGTGAGAAGACCTGAGTTTGATTCCCGAGCAGGGCAAAACGTTGGGCAAGTTTCCTTACTCCACACACACGCCTCTGTTTACCGAGCAGTAAATAGGATTTGGATGTTAGTCGATTGCCGGATCGCTTTTCTAGGGGTAATAATCCCTTAAAAAAAAAAATTGGTCACTCAATGCACGGCTGTTTGTGGGACTCTGCTGTGCACAATTGGCTGCCATTTTTGGCCCACAAAACCATACAGTCAATTCACTTCACAGTGTACCTTGTAAAGCACTTTGAGACATCTCTGTACGCCACTGTATCAAATGCAAGGATTAGCAGTTATTATTATTATTATTATTAGTGAATGCCAGGGTTTGCAAGGTAGGTTAGAGTTACTCACTAAAAATACATACTACTAGATTCCAGAATAAAGGAACCTCAAAGAACAATTTTCTCTTCTTGCTGATGGCTTTCATACACACCCCTCATATTTTCCTCTGTGTAATCATCTATGTACTGCTAGGTAAACAGAGGCGTGTGTGTGAAACTTGCCCAAAGTTTTGCCCTGCCCAGGAATCGAACCCAGGTCCTCTCTCTTGCGAAGTGAGCTCTCTAACCATTACGGAATGGGACTCCACCGATAGAAGACATGGAAATGAATACTTTTTTCACAAAGTCTCAGGAACAGGACCCTCCATCAATTTGTCCTTACACTTGAGTTGAGCTCAGCGAGTGAGCACAGTCTGACATTCCCTCTGCTTCGCGCCAATGTACCGATTGGATTTCCAATAACAGCCACGTGTGTTTCCCAAACAAAGACTTACTTCTGATATAAAGTTTTAACACTGAGGTTAAATGAGGAAATACAATCCACATGGTTTGCATTCTGTTAGAAAACTAGAGCGTGCACTGCTGTGCCCTTGGACTTTTATTATCTTGGCTCCCGCTTCCAAAAGCATTGTTGGCCATGGTTTCTGTAACTGATCATGGTGGGAAGCAGTGTTAGAATTATTCAAAGTTTATAATACTTTATTTATAATACCATGGCTTCTTAACATCTATCATAATAATAATAACAATCCTAGCATTTGATATAGCGCCTTATCACATCATTGAGATGTCTCAAAGCACCTTAAAGGATATATTGTAAAGTCAATTGACAGTTTATTTTGTGGGTGAAATCTACAATAACAACAATACACAGCACCCCCTCATTACAGGGCAGCGTCCCAGAGCGCTGGACAGTGTCGGAGCAAGACACCGAGTCAGGGGGACGGGAAGTGACCGAAGACAAGGTCGAAGAGGAAGGCCTTCAAGTACGACCTGAAGATGGGGAGGGAAGGGACGAGATGGAGGGACAGAGGGAGAGAGTTCTAGAGTTTTGGGGGTGAACGTTATTAGCAGAGATAGATTACGATGAAGAACGGGAACCCTTTTACTAAACACAAGAGCCACTTACGTTACATTCATAAAAAACAAGTGTGTTTGAAATGCCATATAACTGTCTGCGATGCTGTGTCGGTGGGAAATAAGCTTTAGTCTTGTTTAGCACGTAAAAAATTCCATACCAGTGAGATCTGGTATGTTACTGTTGCCAGGAGAAAACATTGCAAAACCGAAGCCTGTGAATACACGAATAGAGGAGCCGTTGAATTGGTTCATCATTTTTCCTTTGTTAACATAACAACGTTGATTTTTCTCTCAGATATAGAGCGTGAATGTGCCCCAACATGATGTTGAATGGTGTTAAGTTTTGCAGAAATTCTTGCTCACCCAGGCTGAGGTGAACATCAGTGATGGTAATAGGAGTGACTTTGCTTGACTAGAAAGTACACGCCTGAGCTGCAAACAATATTGATTTTATTATGACTTCAAACAATTCCATTCCTTCTGCGCTCAGGCCAAATTCAGATTACAGGTTAAAAACAAAACGTTCAAGTCAATTTTAGGATTGACCTGGAAAATAGAAGATAAGGTGATATGTTGTAAGTTTCAGCAACTTATTCTCATAAGACCGTTCAGTCTTTCCATCGCTCATTCTTGATCATCATTGTGCACAGGCTGGGAAAAACAGAACCTGCTGGGAAAACATTAATCCTCCCCGCTGTTTGCTCACCAGTGCCCGGACTTTTGTTATTTTTGTGAGCAATTGCTAATGAAAATATAGAAATGCAGTCAAACTTGCATACGTTTGAACTGTATAAATCGTATAATCTCCTAAATCGCACATCTGCCCAAGTCCCGTTCAAGATATGATACGACTCATGTGAGGCTCACTGTAATGATGCTGTCACTCTTTCTGTCCTCACCTATTCCTACACTTTGGTCTCACGCAAACAGATTTTAATCAATTTACGGACTTGTGTTATAAAAGGCTGCAGTTCCACTTGCTGACCGTCAGGAGGAGTTGGGTGTTGCTGAGCCGCACTCTGTCTTGTGGAACAATGTGATAATACCCCATGGGGTAAACATCTGTCATATCAGCTCTCAGTCAGGACAATAGTGGTGCCCACCACTATTCAATACCAAATGTGTTGTCTCGTTTGCTAAGAGTAAACACAGCTCATAAAAACTGGGGCCCAACCATAACAATGGCTTCTGTTTGCAGCTCTGTACTGAACCATTTATAGGACACACACACACACACACACACACTGTAGGGCCTCAGGCACCTCCAACACATAGAACACGGCTCTTAATGAAACCCATCGTGGGCTGTTTTGTTTCTCAGTCTCTTGTAGTTGTAATGGATGTTTCCGGCTAATACTTCACGACGACTGGGAAACATTTAAGTAAAAGCTACAGCAGGCAAGTTGTGACACAACTCCTTGTTCTGAGTCACTCCGACATGCCCACTTCTCCACAAGCTTTGAACATTGAACTCCACACCCACACTGCAGTGACTTACTTAATGAACAGTTTAATAGCAATTGAAAGCTGCCCCTCAGGGAGGGCGCTGCACAGTTGTTTTCTCCAACACTGCAGCAAATCTACTTTATGTGGACTCCGTTTGTGTTTAAACAAAGTTCTACAATCCCAATACAACACAAATGCAAAGCTCCTCGTCAAGGTCACAAGGTACAGATTTGAATATACTGTATAACAAGTATTAACTACGATTGGCAACAAAAGCCACAGACCATTACTCAGGTCTCAGATACGATAAGGAGCAAAATTGAAAATGTGCTTAGAAGCTCTCTTGAGAAAAGGTGCAACAACAGCTTGCGCCCCAGAGCGCTTGACAGTGATGGGCCTGACGCTGAGTCGGGGGGAGGTGACTGTGGGTACGGTCAAAGAGGAAGGTCTTTTGGTGCGAGCTGAAGATGGGGAAGGAAGGGGGCAAGCCAGAGGGATTGAGGGAGAGTGTTCCTGAGTTTCAGGGCGTAGTGGCTGAGAGAGCAGCAAAGAAAATGTAATATTAGGAACACAAAGTCATTTCTGGAACATGAGGGTAACAGATTACCATTCGTATGTAAAAGCAAACATACATAGAACCATACACTTATATAGCACAGAAGGAGGCCATTCGGCCCATCGTGTCTGTGCCGCTCTTTGAAACGAGCTTCCAAATCAACCCCACTCCCCACTCTCTCCCCATAGCCCTGATCAACCCCACTCCCCCACTCTCTCCCCATAGCCCTGATCAACCCCACTCCCCCGCTCTCCCCATAGCCCTGATCAACCCCACTCCCCCGCTCTCCCCATAGCCCTGATCAACCCCACTCCCCCGCTCTCTCCCCATAGCCCTCATCAACCCCACTCCCCCGCTCTCCCCATAGCCGTGATCAACCCCACTATTCCCCCCTCTCCCCATAGCCCCGATCAACCCCCCTCCCCCATAGCCCCGATCAACCCCACTCCCCCGCGCTCTCCCCATAGCCCTGCAAACTCATCCTCCCCAAATAATTATCTACATGTATAGATCTCATAAGATTTTTAAAGACGCAATGTGGGAAATAAATTAATTTTAAGAAAACCACAAACCACACTTCGAGATGGCACCCCAATTGAGGGGAGTTATATAAATCCAAGGTGCTGCTGTTGCTATATTCTATGCCCCTGTGTCTGTTTTAAAGGATGAATAACAAGCATCAGGACGATATTTTTTGACTGAGTGAGAAATTCTTCAGGCTGTTAATTATTGCAAATGTAGCAATGCAGGCTGTCACCGGCACAGTGTACCAGTTAGCAAACATGGCTACTGTTAGTAAAGTTAATAACATGAGGAATTTCTCATCCAGCTGGGTGTAAAATTCCTCAAGTCACCAATAATAGCAACACTGCTCCCTCACAGCCGGCTGTCTCACTCTGTTGACGCAGAACAAAACTTTACACCACAGGAACTTTACACCTTTCTGCATTTGTGCCGAGGCTTTTGTTTATGTTCATAACGTAATACATGAGAGTGGTTTTAGAAGAATTCGCTTTAGTATCATGCTTTAATAATAATAATAAAAATTATCCTTGCATTTGATATGGCGCCTTATCACCTCGTTGAGACGTCTGGAAGTGCTTCAAAGAATGTACTGTAAAGTGGCAGCTAATTGCGCTTTAGTATCGTGCCTTGCATTGAACTAGATGTTGGCCTTGATCACTGTAATCTGAATGGGTGGCAATACATCTATTAAATCTATGTAATGCAGTAATAGAATCATTGTTGTGCTAATAAGTGGTTGGTAAGTAGGGTATTTGCCATACTGCAGCATTAAGACTTGTGATGCACTTGGTAAGAGTTGGATTCTATGATGATGCAGATATATATATATGTGAGATGCCAAATATATTCTCACGCATGTGTTGGCTATTTCCTCAGGCTCAGGCCCTGACTCATATTTTCTGTTCCAATCTTTACTGCTTCGGTTTGAATCAGACCCAAAACTACAGGGAATGACTGGTGGGCGATGATGGGCATTTTCTAAAATGCTCGGTTGATTCTAAACGCACACAGTCAGTCCCATCAAGAGTCTGTGCTGGGATACAAGCAGTAGACTACGAATTAAAAGCATCTTTGGGAGAGTCAGAATGTGCTATAATGTCTTGGTGCTTTTCCAAGGCCAATATTTCCTTCAAAAAATAGATAATACTAATTAGGTCACTCAATCCACCACTGTTTGTGGGACAGACACTGCTGTGCCCAATTGGCTGCCGTGTTTTGCCCACAAAATACACTGTCAATTCACTTTACAGTATATCCTGTGAAGCGCTTTGAGACGTCTCGAAGATGTGATAAGGCGCTGTATCAAATGCAAGGATTATTACTCCCGGAAAAGTGATCCGCCAATTGACTAATAACCAGGTTCCTACTTACTGCTGGTAAACAGAGGTGTGTGTGTGGAGTAAGGAAACTTGCCCAATGTTTCAGCCCTGCTCAGGAATCGAACCTAGGTCCTCTCGCTTGTGGGGTGAGTGCTCCAACCACTGAGCTACAGGACTTCACAAGATAACAGAACAGTCAGCCAATGCAATTCACACATACACACACTGACACTAAACAGCCACTGAAACTACCCCGCAATTCATATCTGTGTCAAACCAACCCTAAAAGTCAAGTTAAAATGAACCACCATTTGGCTCTGGTCAGCATAGCTTAGTTGCAGATGTGCAGGGAGAGCTCTCTTGTTCTAAGCCAGAATGATTCAGAGAAGACAGTACATTTGCAAACTGGTCTGGCTCCAAATCATTAGAACGAGAATAAGCACTCGCCCAGTGTCAATTGCCGTGAGCTCAAACTCCCTACATGGAGATAAGTTAGAAATGCAGCAAAAAAAATCTTGTTAAATTATACTTTGTGTTCATTTGGATGTTAGACCTACTCCATTTTTGAACCAAGTTGTTGAGATCAGTAAGATATTTATAATAAGAATAATAATAATAATTCTTGCATTTGATATAGCGCTTTTCATGTCGGGAGGACGTCCCAAAATGCTTCACAGAACACACTGTAAAGTGAATTGACTGTATATGTGTGGACTGTATAACCTGTGTGACAAGCCAACGGTACAACAGCAGAGTATGAAAGGTTCCTTATGGTTAGTGTCAATATTCAATCAAACCCCATGTATTAACGAGTTTGCTGGTGTGGAATGATATCATTGCACATCTTGATTTCTGGTTTTGCTGCAGATTGGAATTATAGTGAAACCTCAATTATCTGCAACAGCAGAGTTTCCCCCCACCCCACCACCTCCCCTGTGGGTAGTGAAATTGTTGGATGGCTGAGTTGCCACTATGTGATCATTGTATGATGGTAGTTCTCTATGGTAACGGTGTCAAACCACATAGCCTCAAGGCACATGTGCTTCACGAGGGGTCTCTGTGTGGCTTCAACAGAAAGTATGTCTCAGATAACAATAATATTAATAACAGTTTAACAATAATTAAAAGTAGGTTTAACGACAATTATTAATAATGACTTAACAATAATTAATAATAACTTTAATAATAATTCCAATAATAATAATGTTTGTGGAATGCTGCTGTGCAAATTAACTGAAATTTTTCGCTCGCACAATATACACGAAACAGTATATTCTGGGAAGCGCTTTGAGACATCTCCAAGACGTGATGATAATAATAATAATAATCCTTGCATTTGATATAGCTCTTTTCACGTCGGGAGGACGTCCCAAAGCGCTTCACAGAACACACTGTGAAGTGAATTGACTGTATATTTGTGGGCGAACGCAGCAGCCAATTGCGCACAGCAATGTCCCACAAACAGTCGTAGTTTGAAAATGACCAATTTATTATTGTTTTTGGTTTTGGAGGGATTATTATTAGGCTCTGTGTGGAGTAAGGAAACTTGCCCAAGGTTTCGCCCTCTGCCTGGAATTGAACTCAGGTCTCTCACTTGCAAAGCGAGTGCTCTAACCACTGAGCCACAGGACTCCACTAAGGTGATAAGGTGCTATATCAAATGCAAGGATTATTATTATAAAGATTATCTTGCTTAAGGAATGTATTTTTTTGAAAACATATAACATTTAATGTGCCGCCTCCAACCACAGTAAAATCTCTATCATCTCTTTCTCTCATCTAAACCCAACATTCCTGATCTCACTGGGGAAGGAACTCTGGGCAAGAGAATCCCATAGGATCTGACCTCCCAAACCCCAAAACAGTTTCTCTGGAAAAGTATTTTAAAATTAGCAATTAAAATTCACAAACTGCATGCCTCACGAAACGTTCATGAGTTTCACAAAAATGTTTCTCGAATGCCTGCTTTTAGTCTAATCGTGTCATTTCTTACACGATGACCCACCCAATCCCCGGCTGTTTGTGGGACACTGCTGTGCGCAATTGGCTGCCGCGTTCGCCCATAAATATACAGTCAATTCACTTTACAGTGTGTTCTGTGAAGCGCTTTGGGACGTCCTCCCGACGTGAAAAGCGCTATATCAAATGCAAGGATTATTATTATTATCCTGTGAAACGCTTTGAGACGTCTCGAAGACGTGATGAGGCGCTGTATCAAATGCAAGGATTATTATTATTATAAGGATTGCTTATTTTCTCAAAACCAGAAACATTTCTGATTCATTGTAGGGTCTTGGAAAAGAACAAGTTCACATCTCAATTATTCTCAAGTGAAGAGTCGCGGTTAAAATGTACCAAAAAATGCAGCAGCTGTTTCATGTTTGTACTGTATAATGTAAACTTATCTTGTCACTCAGTTAACTTTTATGAGTTAAAACCCAAAAGGCTCAGGACTGTATTTATAAGATTAACCCTGGTAACTGCAAGTTCATTTACGTATTGTTGTTTCATAAATTAGAGATGTGTTTCCACACTATCTGAACTCATTCCCATGTTTCTGGAGCCCGAGAGCTATTAAAGAATTTCCTGTGCTCAGTCTCAAAATGTTATGACATTCAAAAATGTCACACGATCGTACAAAAATTCCCAGCTGGAAAGCTCGATGAATTTTATTATAAATAACATCTTATTTAAATGCATTGCCCAGCTCAGTGCTGATGGTAACAGAGTGAGTTCACAATGATTTGAGCTTCTACGGTTTACAGCAAACCTTAATCATGTTGACAATAATAAGTCATTGTGTTTGACATAGCACCTTACCATGTCATCACAATATCTCAAAGCACTTCTGTAAAGTGCAGTGACTGTATATTTGTAGGCAAACGAATTTTGACACCCACAAAATATGCAGTCACTACACTTTGCAATTTACAGTATATCCTGTGAAGCGCTTTGAGACGTCTCGAAGACGTGATAAGGCGCTATATCAAATGCAAGGATTATTATTTTTATTATTAATAACATCCAAACAGGCCTTTCTTCGTTACTATCCCAAACAAGAATAAAGACTACTTTTGTTTCGATTTAAATTGCAGCAATTAGCACATTGTATAAATGTCAGTTCCAGGAAGTTATGGCCGAACTTTGACTGTTTAAACACATTCAATTAAAGTGATGACTGACAATAAGTGGAATGGGCTCAATCATTAACACTGTAAGGTAAATGAGGTGGAAAATAGGTGTTTTAAAAGAGCACATTGTGCCAGCCCTTCATTCCGTCTTTGTCCCTCTGACTCTCTCTATCTTCCTCTCTCTCTTTCTGTCTCTGTTTCGCCCACAAAAATACACAGTCAATTCATGCATGAATTGTCTTTTGCCTAACATTTTCAGCTCGGTCTCGGCCGCTTTCCGGTGACCAGCCATGGATTTGACATGACTGTATGTCCAGCGGATCTGGTCTGATCGGAGTACAGATCAGCATTCTTGCCAAGGGATCAGATTCTGGAACTGAAACACAAATGCACAATCCTGGCTGATGCTCGCGTTGGTATTGAGCTTCTCCGTTAGTTACATTCCAAGTTCCTCTCTCGGCCAGTAAATTGTGGGCCACAAGGAGAGCCAGGAGTGGGGGAAAATAGAACAGGAACAATAACAAAACTGCCCAGTGTATGAGGCTCTGAAAGTTTCTTTCTTTCTTTCTTTCTTACTTACTTACTTACTTAAAATAATGGCTGCTCTGATGCGGATCGCTTTCCGGGGGTAATAATCCCTCTCAAAAAAAATTAATACGGTAACTCAATCCACGACTGTTTGTGAGACGCTGCTGTGCACAATTGGCTTCCGCCTTTCGCCCACAAAATACACAGTCAATCCACTTTACAGTATATCCTGTGAAGCGCTTTGAGACGTCTCAACGACGTGATAAGGCGCTGTATCAAATGCAAGGATGATTATTACACTGTGCTATCCCTTCAGCCTGTGAAACATAATCAAGTACAATTTTTACCACTTTAGCTCTCTACCACACAGGTTTGGCCTTGTGTTTCCACACAAGTTAAAGGCTATTTAATAGCTCATTTATCTGGTTTATATTGTCGGAGGAAGTGCTTGTAAAATTAAATCTTTCCATCTCTCAACATTTAGACGTCAGGATTTCCCCCAAATCCAAATGTGCCTGAACACAGGTTTCAGCCTCAGCATTGCTGCTGGCCCAGGGAGCAGGAAACAGAGGGCATTCATATCGTGAGTCAGTTTCTGGCCTCCCATACAGATTCACCCCAGCCTTATCCATGTTAATTGCCCTGTTTAATTCATCTGATTACGGTTCAAAAGAAATATGCACTAGCGAGACGGTGGAAGCAGAAAGTATATTAAAAAAAAACCTCAGGTTCATTTCTCTGTAAACAAACAGTCCTGATGCCCTTTGATGATGAGAAGTTTAAATATAGTAAAACAGAAGACAGAAAATTGGCCTATTATTTAATATACCAGCAGAAGTCTGAGACTTGTTTCATTGCTTGTTGATGGTGTTTCAAAGTTCAGGCCTCTGATTGCATAGCCAACTGTTAATGGCCCTGATACCCTGTTAGCATAAGTACATCAGGTGATCTTTAATGGAGCTTAATGCGTGGCAACAGCTGCCAGCAGGGAACTGGTTAGGCGCCACTTGCTTTGACTTACTGTTGAAATCCCAAACGATGACTGAAGACAAGGTGGCAGACTTATCCATTTTTGGACAAAGCAGCTGTGATTAAAAAAAACATTTATAATGTAACTTCTATATACCAATAATAAATAATAATAATTCGGTCACTCCATCCACGACTGTTTGTGGGACGCTGCTGTGCACGGTTCACTGCGCGTTTCGCCCACAAAATACACAGTCGATTCGCTTTACAGTATATTCTGTGAAGCGCTTTGAGACGTTTCGAAGACGTGATGAGACGCTGCATCAAAAGCCAGGATTATTATTCTAATTTAATTATTATAAATAATGGATGTGTGTCCTTGTCACATGGTTTCTGAGCTCATTGGTAGCCTGCGTGCCAGCTACCCACAGACATGTGTTAACAAGTTACGCCAATGAAGGTAGAAAGATTTATTGCAAATGGCAAGATGGAGCTCGTTCTCATACCTGAGTCAGGTACAGCGTCACTGCCAACAATCCTTGGGAACATTTGGGGAGTAACACGATGGGATGGGATGGGATGGGATGAGATCCTCGGATTAGGTGCAGACCAAAATGGAGAAAAGGATAATAAAAGACATGCAAGAAAATAATGAGGATGAGCAAGAACACAGAGCAATGTAAAGTCCTTTTTATGAAGTGTGATTCATTCAAATTGGCCTTTGCAGTATTAATAATAATCCTTGCATTTGATACAGCGCCTTATCACGTCTTCAAGACGTCTCAAAGCGTTTCACGGAATATACTGTAAGGTGAATCGACCGTGTTCTTTGTGGGCGAAACGCAGCTAATTGCGCACAGCAGCGTCCTACTAACAGTTACGGATTGAGGGACCAAATTATTTTTTTACTTCTTTTTTGAAGAGATTATTACCCCTGGAAAAGTGATCTTCCAATCAACTAACAACTGGGTTCCTGCTTACTGCTGGTAAACAGAGGCGTGTGGAGTAAGGAAACTTGCCCAATGTTCGCCCTGCCCGGGAATCGAACCCAGGTCCTCTTGCCTGAGAGGCGAGTGCTCTAACCACTGAGCTACAGGACTCCACTGGAGTAACTAAAGTTTAAATGCTGACACTGCCATACAACCACAACCACGCCAAACTCTCAGGATAGACACTGAGAGACAGACAGACTTTCCGAAACAAACGAGACGGCAGGAGTAACACAGAAGATAACCACTGAGTAGGTATTTCCAATAGCACACAGCAAGGTAAGCTCAAATCAAAGACCCTAAATGAGGAAATACAACGGTGTAGTGATTTTACAAGTGAGTTTACACAACAAAACGGTTGCACAAGAAATGTAAAGTTTAGATGTCTATCTTTCTTTCAGCACTTCAATTCTTAAGGGAGGCAAATCGATCAAGCTTCCTGAGTAACTGACTATTATAGACTACTGCTGGAGTTCAGCAGCAGTAGTCTAGGCGTCATAGGTAAGAATATAACACTATTAGTTACATTGGTAATTACTTAATTTGGACCTATCTATGTTTTTTCTCCCTTCACAGTTGGATACAATTATCCTAATTTAAGAACCTTTATCAGATTAGTGAACTCAAATATCTGATGCTCTATTATTTCCACTGTTTCAATGTAATAAATGACACGAATTCGGCACGAATATAATACACAATGAAATAATTATACACCAAGGCCATGCTGAGGACGCAAGCAATTCTTCTTAAGTCTATTTGATAACTAGTATTCAGATAAACAGCTTCAAAGTTATCCTGCCTCTCTCCTCTCTTCTCAATTAATTAACGTCACATTTATACAAACATTGGCAAGGTTTGCCAAATAGATTTCAATAAGCACAAGAACCCTGTCATGAGTTATGAACACAATTTAAAATATTACATAATAATAATGATCCTTGAATTGGAGTAAGAAAACTTGCCCAACGTTTCACCCGGCTCGGGAATCAAACGCAGGTCCTTCCGCTTGCGAGGCGAGTGCTCTAACCACTACGCTACAGGGCTCCACGATGTGATACAACATGAATACTCTTGTCAAGTCTTAATACGTAGGAAGTCAAATTAGTAGCAGAACAAAAATGTTAAGAACCATAATTATATGGCCATAAGAAAATGCCTTCAGTCGGCCGTTGTTTCAGAAGCTAATAGACAAATAGCTACAATAGTCAAATTTACAGTTCCAGCAAAAATGCATTCTGATCTCCACAAAACAACTCAAGTTTGTTTTTCCCCTCCTCTTGACAAGTTATTATATCATTCCTAAAGGCTGGGATAACACACTTAGAATCGTGCCAAAGGAAACTAATCACATACTGACATCTTCACTGGAACAGAAAGCTGTGCAATGAAATGCAGCAAGCAAACAATGGGAGATCACAGCAGAGATAATAATAATAATAATAATCCTTGCATTTGATATCGTGCCTTATCATGTTTTCGAGACGTCTCAAAGCGCTTCACAGGATATCCTGTAAAATGAATTGGCTATGTTTTTGTGGGCGAAACTTAGCAGCCAATTGCGCACAGCAGTGTCCCACAAATAGTCGTGGATTGAGTGACCCAATTATTTTTATTTTATTTATTTTTGTTTTGAAGGGATTATTACTCCCGGGAAAGCAATCCGCCAATTGACTAACAACCGGATTCCTACTTACTGCTGACAAACAGAGGCGTGTGGAGTAGGGAAACTTGCTAGAAGTTAGAAAGAACAGTGTACTGGAGCAGTGATGGCAATGTAATTTGAAACATCAATCATACACTGCAATGATTTGTTAGGCACACTTTATCCTTATCTTCCAATCTCAAGCAATGCTGTGTGAGAGCTGCTACCCCAGAGAAAGGGGCAAAACTAGGAAGTTAAATATTGTTTCCAAGCATGATTTTATTCAATGTCTTTCTATCCTTTAATTTGAGCTTTTTTTTCCAATTGTTTTTATATTTCCACTTGAAATTCATATTTTCCCATTTAAAGCACCTCAGTCCATCAAACATAATGCCATGATTTTTAATCCTACATACTTTAAATGCATATGTCAAACTTCAAGCAAAGTGTTTATGTAGAATACTCCTAGCTGCTCAAATGTAATATCTTACCGTTCATTGAAAGCAGGTTCCCAAGCAGTTTAAAGTAGTAACTCATGATCAAAGCATCTGTTTAAACTTTTTAAATCAATGAACATCTGCAAAAGTGGACCCCACTTTAATTTCCACCAGATAAAATAGGAGACTTCAAATATATTTTTATCTATTAGGGTGTGGCCAAGTATATACTCCTGAAAATAAACCAAATCCCTCCCAATGTACTCGTCAACAAAGCCTGATATTCAGCGCATCCATTGTGCATGCCTTTACATGTGCGGACATCAGGGGAGTACAAAGAGATCTTTGTTATTCCAGGCTCCATCTATACCACAGAGAAACGTTAAGCAAATGAAGCCAGAGGATCATATTTGTATTTCTCTCTCTCTCTCTCTCTCTCTCTAAAATCACATTTGATGGGAACTGAAGAGAGCGCTACACAGGTCCAACTAAGTTGACCGTTTATTTAGCTGTTAGTTTCTACCATTTATTCGTCTGAAACCGAAAACTCACAATTATGCAGCACAATTATACATTTCTGGGGGGATAAAAAAAAGTCATCTCCTCAAACTGGTTTCAGTGAGGCTGGAAACAATGCAATCTATTCCAGATTTATACAGGATTCAGTATTTTTTTTTAAAAGAAAGAGTTCTATCACTTGAGTTTTAGCCTTGAAACCATTGAGACACCAACATTGTTTGAACAGCCTTTTGGCATAGCAAAGAGAGTCTGAGTTCAGTGAACATGGACGGACTGACTTCAGCAAATCAAACACGTATTAGCAGGTGGTCAGACAGTAGCAAATGTAGCAAATGCTTCATGAAAAATCCAAAGCTTTCTATTCAAAGAAATACCCTACATAACACTGCTATGTCATTTAAATAAAACCACATGTAACAGCTATTAGGATGTGTTTTGGTACTTTTTAGTAAAACAACAAACAACTCATTATCAATGTTCGAACAAAAGACAGAACTGTTAATCATTTAATAGTTTCCTTACTCCACACAGAGCCTAATAATAGTCCCTCCAAAAAAATAAAAAATAAATTGGTCATTTTCAATCCATGACTGTGGGACATTGCTGTGCGCAATTGGCTGCCGCGTTCGCCCACAAATATACAGTCAATTCATTTTACAGTATATTCTGTGAAGCGCTTTGGGACGTCTAGAAGACGTGAAAAGCACTATATCAAATGCGAGTATTATTATAATAAATATATGGAGCGCCTGTTTTTGTCACTCTGTGCTGTAATATCCACTTGGCAGAGTTTTCTATTGCAGCAAATTGACCACATAAAATCCAATTAGCAGAACAATCTGGAGTCAAGGATAAGCCCTCAAGCATGAACTTGGTGTCACTGCTCAGCAGAACTTCGGGTTATCAAGATCACAAGGCCTCGCATTTCACTTGCAAGGTTTCCCGCCAAGTCATCAGAACAACAGCAACAAATGACACTTATGCAGCACCTTTCATGTCAGGAGGACGTCCCAAGGCGCTGGACAGTCAGGGATTTGGAGCCGATCAGGGGTTGGAGGGCAGGGAGGGTGGGGGGGGGTGGGTAGGAGGATGGACGAAGGCACGGTCGAAGAGGAGGATCTTGAGACGGGCCTTGAAGGAGGCGAGGGAGGGAGCGAGGCAGAGGGACTGTGGGATGGAGTTCCAAACGCTGGGGGCAGAGAGACTGAAGAGGTGGAAATACAACTCTATCCTTTGCCCCAACAAAAATGTCATATTTACGCTTGAAAAACAGAACTTCCCAAGTAGGGCTGACTATTTCATAAATTTTGGGTTATTCATCTCGCAGCACAAAATGAGTACTTTGTTTAATGTATTATGAGTTTGTTCCATAACTTGAGATATTTTGTCAGAAAGTCCAATGTCATTTCCTCCCTCCCAAAGAATATAAAAGGCTATTGTACACTCAACATTCAGACATGCTGCAGTCAGCAGCAATCCCAATTTAGTGACCAAAATACCACGCTTCAATGCAAGCTTTCAGATACAAAATCTGTGAGTAAAAATAATAATAATAATCCTTGCATTTGATGTAGAGCTTTTTACATCTTCTCGATGTTCAAAGCGCTTCACAGAATAGACTGTAAAGTGAATTGACTGTATGTTTGTGGGTGAAACCCGGCAGTCAATTGCGCACAGCAGCGTCCCCTCAAACAGTCGTGGATTGAAGGTGACCAATTTATTATTGTTTTTGTTTTTGGAGGATCATTATTAGGAGTGTTCAGCTATACTGCCTATATTAACTGCTCGCTGCCAATCAAACAATATTTCCAGATTTGATTATTCTTTCCCAGATAAATCTTTCACACTGCATTCACTCTGAATTAAAATGCATTGCATTTTAGTCTAGAAGGAATATTCTTTGATTCATGTCAGGAGGACGTCCCAAGGCACTAGACAGTCAGGGATTTGGACCCGAGCTGGGGGTTGGGATCAGGAGGGAGGGGTGGAGGGCGGGGTGGGTGAGGGGTAGGAGGATGGACGAAGGCGCGGTCGAAGAGAAGGATCTTGAGACGTGCCTTGAAGGAGGCCAGTGAGGGAGCAAGGCAAAGGGACTGTGGGATAGAGTTCAAAAGGGTGGGGGCAGAGGGACTAAAGGTCTGACCGCCAATCGTTGGGTGGGCCGGGCGGGGGCCGGGGAGCAAGCTGGAGCTCACTGAGCAGAGGGCGTGAACGGGTTGATATGGCAATCCAAGGTTTATTGCTACAACACAGTTTAAGGCCATTAATACACACTTCTAACGCTCCTTCCAAACAGTACAGAGCACATATTATTGGTTCACCTTTGTTTGCAACAAATTCCTCTCTTTATAACTACAAATCTATTTATTAAAAATTATTAAAAAGCCTGATAATAATCCCTAAAAAAATAATAAATTGGTCATTTCAACCCACGACCGTTTGTGGGACGCTGCTGTGCACAATTGGCTGCCACATTTCGCCCACAAATACACAGTCAATTCACTTTACAGTATATTCTGTGAAGCGCTTTGAGACGTCTCAATCACAAGATAAAGTGCTATATCAACTGCAAGGATTTTTATTATTACTTATTATAGAGCTGCTGTGAATTTCTGGCATTTCTGTTTCAGTTTCACAAACTCAACCAGAAATGGTTTCTTAGCAAATAATTCAAGTCTACGTAAAGCTAAGGCTGTTAGAGAAAACACATGGCTGGAATTGAATGCAGCACTTGTGATGCAAACTGTACAATGCCAATATATATAAGAAACCCACCATTAAAACAGGTAGGTAGTCAGTCACATAATGGAAAAAACATGAGCAATACTGCAAGTGGAAGCATTCGGATTTTCCACTGAAGGAAATCTATTAAAATGTACGGAAGAAATGAAACATACAAAAGCCAAATAAATGTGCTGGGGTTTTAAGGTGAGGCTGATATTTTTTTCTCTGATGTTGAATTGTTCGTTTCTATGACCCCACATCAATTTTCTGCAACTCCATAAATTGCGTTTAATGATATATTACATCCCTCTCGTAATATCCTGTAAAAGTTTGCCTTCGATACGTGTGTATTCGCATACGTAAGTAAGGAGGGCTACAATTTGCTGGATCAGGTGTAGACAACCTCAAACTGCACAACCTCATTCAGGCCTGCATAAAATAATAATAATTTGGTCACTCAATCCACGGCTATTTGTGGGGAAGCTGCTGTGCGCAATTGGCTGCCGCGTTTTGCCCACAAAATATCCAGTCAATTCATTTCACAGTATATCCTGTGAAGCGCTTTGAGATGTCTGGAAGACGTGATAAGGCACTATATCAAATGCAAAGATTATTATTATTATTATTATTATGAGGGAAACAATTAAAAGATTATCGATTCAAAACAAGCATCTGCCACTCTGAAGACTCAATTGAACTCTCAGCTGTTGCCATGGTAAAAAACACATACCAAATGCTGATTAATTAAAGCTAAGAGAAATGGGGTCAAAAAATCGAAGAACTGTAATCATGGTGAAATATTCTCCAATTATACATTTATTTTCCCCTGACAAAACCAACCAAACACTCCCTTCTCCACTCCCCTCCCTTTCGCTCCCCCCACCCTGAAAATAAACTGCTGAGCTGACTCATGCATATTAGTGCCACAGTCAGACTGTGGTTAAGAAAAGATGAAATCATATGATGTGATACAAACCGCCGAAGGAAAAAGAGTAAGGAAAGGGAGACTGAAACTTAATGTTAAAGTCACAGACACCAACATTCAACAATATGTCAGTGCTGTCTGTATCTTGACAACGTTTCGCCCACAAAATACACTTTACAATTCACTTCACAGTATATAGCTGTGAAGCACTTTGAGACGTCTCAACGACATGATAAAGTGCTGCATCAAATGCAAGGATTATTATTATTATTATTGCTTGATATTAGCATCTTATCACATCTTCGGGACGTCGTGTGAATTGACTGTATATTTTGTGGGTGAAATGCAGCAGCCAATTACGCACAGCAGCGTCCCACACACAGTCGTGGATTGAGTGACCAAATTATTATTAGTATTTTTTTAAGGGATTGTTATGATCCCTTAAATGCCTGGGAATCGAACCTCGGTCCTCTTGCTTGTGAGATGAGTGCTTTAACCACTAAGTTAACCACAATCCCTTAAACGCGATCTACCAATCGACTAACGAGCGGGTTCCTACTTACTGTTGGTAAACAGAGGCGTGTGGAGGGAACTTGCCCAACGTTTCGCCCAGCCCGAGAATCGAACCTCGGTCCTCTTGCTTGCGAGGCGAGTGCTCTAACCACTGAGCTACACAACACCGTCAGTCGCTCTGGATTCCTCCATCTTTGCCCTGCTTCTGGCTGCTTGTGCAACACCCAACTTCAAACAGCTTGACACCGCACTCAACAGGGCCAGATAGCCTGAGCCATCCAAAGTCCAACTGGACGCAAAGTGCTAATATCCAGCTTTGATTTGTTTGTGAGGAAAACAGTTTTAAAGGATAAAAATCTTCATTAGAACCTTAACCCCGATAGACTTCAAGAATCGTTCGGCTGCTGCTATCCTTTCCGTGGAGTTTATGAGCTATTTTTATTTTACTGTCGAATTCCAATATCAGTTTCGCAACTTGGCAACAAGCTCAAAAGTTTGGACTGAAATGCAATCTTAGTGGTCAGCACACAGTGCTTCCACAATCATTAACTTTAACATCAATCTGTTCCACCCGATCAAGTAAACTGACGGGATATTATATTAACCATTTGGTAACCAAATTCCCTTCCGAGCTTTCACATGTATATTTTCCTACCAAATGGTGTTCTTACATTTTTGGTATTTTTTTTTGTAACCGATTGGCGGCATTGCTTTTCTGGGGATAATAATCCCTCCAAAAAATGTATTAATAAATAATAACTTTGGTCACTGTTTGTGGGACGCTGCTGTGCGCAATTGGCTGCTGCGTTCCGCCCGCAAAATATACAGTCAATTCACTTTACAGTGTATCCTGGGAAGCGCTTTGAGACGTCTCGAAGATGTGATAAGGCGCTGCATCAAATGCAAGGATCAATATTATTTTGTCACATTGTCACAATCCCAGGGCTCACACTATGGATTATCAGTGTCCATCCTAATTTTCAAATCCCATTGAATGAATCGCTCAGGATTTGACCTTCCTCGCAGATTAGCCTCTTGTTGTAACATTGGGAAAATGTTTGGTGTGATGTTTTGCATTTGCTGCTAAATCTCCTTTCAGTGCTCTGTCGGAACCGCTAATCCCTCCGACCTAGTTCTCCATAATCGGCTCAATGATTGCCCTCTCCCTTTACTGTGTGACACTTTGATACTGTCACCCTTTTAATACTTAGCTGGGTTTTAGTGAAAGAGTTCCCTGAGGAAATGTCACCAATTCCATTCGCATCGATGTGAAGATCCATACCTTGCTGCCTGGCTGAGAAATACTGAAGCATTTGCAAACAACTAGAAAGAAAATAGACATTTTACTCTTCAACTGATGTAGGAAATAGTCTCTTTCCGGTGAAGTGCGAGCTGTTCGTTTGGTATTTATAGCTGTCATCACAACTGCTGAATAAAGAGCAGTTTTACTTCTGTGTCTCATTAGCTCTTGTGTAAGAGCACTGAATTTATTGCGATTGGCTGGTAAGTTGTGGCCTAGGCACATTCGCGTGTTCCTGGTGCCCACCATCCCATTATATCCATTATATCCCAGCAGTAACATGGCTGCAGGAAATTATGTAGTCACACCACAAAAATGCACTCTGTCCATTATCCTACGGAAAGTGTCGAACTCACAACTTCGCAGCTGAAGCACAAAAGAGACAACAAACTACACAGTCAATTCACTTTACAGTATTGGCAGATCACTTTTCCAGGGGGGTAATATCCCCTTCAAAAAATAATAATAATAATAATTTGGTCACTCAATCCACGACTGTTTGTGGGACGTTGCTGGGCACAATTGGCTGCCGTGTTTCGCCCACAAAATATACAGTCAATTCACTTTACAATATATCCAGTGAAGCGCTTTGAGACGTCTCGAAGACGTGATAAGGCGCTGTATCAAATGCCAGGATTATTATTATTATATCAATGCTATATCAATAAGTGAATTGACTGAATTTTGTTTGTGCAAAACATGGCAGCCAATTGCATGCAGCAGTGGCCCCACAAACAGTCGTGGATTGAGTGACCACGTTTTTTAAGGGATCATTATCCCCAGCAAAGCGATCCGCCAATCGACTAACAATCAGGTTCCTGCTTAATGCTGGTGAATAGAAGTGTGTGGAGTAAGGAAACTTGCCGAGCGTTTCGTCCTGCCCGGGAATCAAACCCACGTCTTCCGGCTTGTGAGGAGAGTGCTCTAACCACTGAGCTACAGGACTCCACATGTTTCTGGGAGGTGTGGATAAGCAAGCAGGATTTGTTTCCTGTTCTGATGTTAAAGTACAGAGATCACTTTGTCCGGAGGAGAGATATAATGGTTTCTCTTTGACTCCACAACTTTGTCTAAACTGCCGGGAACGTTTCTTTAACTCCAATAAATTTCATTCTTTAACTTCTGGGATTGGTTCAGAACTTCTACCCAAGGACAGCAGAACACCCATTCTGTACTGTGCCCAGACACGTCTACAGAAAACCTACTGCACTGCACGTTGGCAGAGAGAATGGTCACCACAGATTTGACATCAGCGATTCAAGTCACAGTAAAAAGTCACTTTGTAATATCAATCGTTTAAAGCAGAGACCCCGAGCTGTCAGTGAACATGCAGATTTCAATCACTATTATTATTGTGGTCATGACTGATTATCTGTTCGTGTTGTTTAATTTCAATGGGTCTTTTTGCTTTGATCTACGTAGCTACAGAGACCTGGTGTCAGAAACTGAACAAGCTTCACCTATTATCCCATTCACACTGAACTGATATAGACAGCTTTATACACCTTGCCATGGAATTTCATTCTGCAGTTCCATTTCTAAAATAAACCCATAACTCGCACAAATCTGATCTGTATAAATCGTATAATCTCCTAAATCGTACATCTGCCCAAGTTTGACAGTTTACATTGTATGCAAGTTTGACATAACTCACACTTTTCATAAATCACATTAAATATATGGTTCCAACGAACACGACTTACATGAGGTTTCATTGTACAACTTTTTACAATTCTAGTCATTTGTTTGCTGAGATCTATTGCTGATCACATCCTGATAGTATTTTCCCATTCTGCATGGAAACATTTCAGCAGCTTATACCCCAAACAAAACACACATTTCTCCAAATGTCAAATAAAAAAATGATAAATAAAAAACGTACCTATATAATATATATGTAGTCCAACAGCAAGCGATATAAAAATAATAATTAAAAATCTTGTATTTGATACAGCGCCTTATCACGTCTTTGAGACGTCTCAAAGCGCTTCACAGAACATACTGTAAACTGAATTGACTGTATATTTTGTGGGCGAAATGCACACCCTTTTTTTTGGGCAATGTTGGAAAAAGGTGTGCCACTAAGCCAGTTGTAAGTTGCTTCCTTTGAGAGGGATCCAAGAGCATTTGACTGCATTACTCAGCTTATAGGTATATCTTTTAATACAAGACCATGTGAAATTTTCTTGAATTTGACTGCACCAAAGCTTTGAACAACTCTTGCAACAGGTGGGATGGTATTTATTAGGCGTGGTCAATTACATGCGTCATTCTATTTCCATTTGCTGGAACATGATCCTGCCAACGAACGATCTTAAGCAAACTCCGGAATTGCAAATTTTTTTTCCTTAAAAAAAGTGGGACTCTACAGTGCGCAATTGGCTGCCACAACTCGCCCACGACATTCACCGTCAGTTCGCTTTACAGCATATCCTGTGAAGCGCTTTGAGACGTCTCAAAGACGTGATGAGGCGCTGTATCAAATGCCAGGATTATTATTATTATTATTATGATGATGATGATGATATTGTTATTACTCACCCTGTAGGAGCCAAGGTTGGGGAGACTGGTACCTCCATCCCTGGACAAAACTCCTCGTCAAACCCAAAGAGAAACCCTTTCTTTTCTTTGCTGTCACTGTCAACACAAACGCCTTTTAAGGTTACACACAAAAAAACGTTGGGGTGAGAGTGAGCAATTATTTTTTTAAGTGTCTGAGTGTGTCTCTGTGTGTGTGTCTCTCTCTGAGTGTGTCTCTGTCTCTCTCTGAGTGTGTCTCTGTGCGTGTGTCTCTCTCTGAGTGTGTCTGTGTGTGTGTGTGTCTCTCTATCTGTGTGTGTGTTTTGCCCTCTGTCTGTCTGTCTTGTCTGTCTGTGTGTCTGTGTCTATCTCTGTGTGTCTGTCTGTGTCTGTCTGTGTGTCTGTCTGTGTGTCTGTCTGTGTGTGTCTGTCTGTGTGTGTGTCTGTGTGTCTGTCTGTGTGTCTGTGTGTGTCTGTCTGTGTGTGTGTGTGTCTGTCTGTCTGTGTGTCTGTCTGTGTGTCTGTGTGTGTCTGTCTGTGTGTGTGTCTGTGTGTGTGTCTGTGTCTGTCTGTCTGTGTGTCTGTCTGTCTGTGTGTCTGTGTGTGTGTCTGTCTGTGTGTCTGTGTGTGTGTGTGTGTGTCTGTGTGTGTGTGTGTGTCTGTGTCTGTCTGTGTGTCTGTCTGTGTGTCTGTGTGTGTGTGTGTGTGTGTCTGTGTGTGTGTGTGTGTCTGTGTCTGTCTGTGTGTGTGTCTGTCTGTGTGTCTGTCTGTGTGTGTGTGTGTGTGTCTGTGTGTCTGTGTGTGTGTCTGTCTGTGTGTGTGTCTGTCTGTGTGTCTGTGTGTGTGTCTGTCTGTGTGTCTGTGTGTGTGTGTCTGTGTGTGTGTCTGTGTCTGTCTGTGTGTGTGTCTGTCTGTGTGTGTCTGTGTGTGTGTGTGTCTGTGTGTGTGTCTGTGTGTGTGTGTCTGTCTGTGTGTGTCTGTGTGTGTGTGTGTGTCTGTGTGTCTGTGTGTGTGTCTGTCTGTGTGTGTGTCTGTCTGTGTGTGTCTGTCTGTGTGTGTGTCTGTCTGTGTCTGTCTGTCTGTGTGTGTGTCTGTGTGTGTGTGTGTCTGTGTGTGTGTCTGTGTGTCTGTCTATGTGTGTGTCTGTGTCTGTCTGTGTGTGTGTGTGTCTGTGTGTGTCTGTGTGTGTGTCTGTCTGTGTGTCTGTGTGTGTGTCTGTCTGTGTGTGTGTCTGTCTGTGGCTGTCTGTGTGTGTGTCTGTGTGTGTGTCTGTCTGTGTGTGTGTCTGTCTGTGTGTGTGTGTCTGTCTGTGGCTGTCTGTGTGTGTGTCTGTGCTATGCTCTGCCTTTGCTCAGCTCTGTCTCTCTCTTTGCGAACAGCAGCAACATTTTCAAGCCATGACTTGTGCAAATCCTTCCCCACTCCTTACTCCAACATCCCCCCACCCCACACTGAGCAGATTCCTGAGCAATCACTGCCCCAACTCTCTCTGTGTCTCTCACACTCACACTGAGGCACACACACTGACACACACACACACACACTCACACTGAGGCACACACACTGACACACTCACTGACACACACTCACACTGAGGCACACACACACACACACACACACTGACACACACACACTGACACACACACACACTCACACTGAGGCACACACACACACACACACACACTGACACACACACACTGACACACACACACACACTGACACACACACACTGACACACACTCACACTGACACACACACACTGACACACACTCACACTGACACACACACACACTGACACACACACACACACACACTGACACACACCACACACACACACACACACTGACACACACCTCCCTCACACACACACTGACACACACACCACACACTGACACACACTGACACACACACACACACACACTGACACACCACACACACACTGACACACACACACACACACACACTGACACACACACTGACACACCACTGACACACACACACACACACTGACACACACACACACACACTGACACACACACACACACACACTGACACACCACACACACACTGACACACCTACACACACACACACACTGACACACACCGACCACACACACACACACACACTGACACACCTACACACACACACACACTGACACACACACACTGACACACACTGACACACACACACACACACACTGACACACACACACACACACACACTGACACACACACACTGACACACACACACACTGACACACACACACACCACTGACACACACACACTGACACACACACACTGACACACACACACTGACACACACACACACTGACACACACACTGACACACACACACACACTGACACACACACTGACACACACACTGACACACACACACACACACTGACACACACCACACACTGACACACACGCACAGATATACACCACACACAGACACACCACACGGACACATACACACCACACACTACACAAAACACACCACACGCACACTGACACACACCACACACACATACACCACACACAAAACACACCACACGCACACTGACACACACCACACACACACACACTGACACACACACACTGACACACACACACACACACTGACACACACACACTGACACACACACACACACACACTGACACACACACTGACACACACACACACACACACACTGACACACACACACACACACACACACACACACACACTGACACACACACACACACACACACACACACACTGACACACACACTGACACACACACACTGACACACACACACACACACACACACACACACACACACACTGACACACACACACACACACACTGACACACACACACACTGACACACACACTGACACACACTCACACTGACACACACACACACACACACTGACACACACACACTGACACACACACACACACACACACTGACACACACACACACACACACACACACTGACACACACACACTGACACACACACCGACACACACACACACACACTGACACACACACACACACACTGACACACACACACACACTGACACACCACACACTGACACACCACACTGACACACCACACACACACTGACACACACCACACTGACACCACACACACCACACTGACACACACACACACACTGACACACACACACACTGACACACACAGACACACTGACACACACACTGACACACACACACACACTGACACACACACCACACCACACACTGACACACACACACACACTGACACACACACTGACACACACACACACACACTGACACACACACACACACACTGACACACACACACACTGACACACACACTGACACACACACACACACTGACACACACACACACACACTGACACACACACTGACACACACACTGACACACACACACACTGACACACACACACACTGACACACACCCACTGACACACACACACACACTGACACACACACACACCACCAACACTCACACACACACCACTGACACACCCACATACACCACTGACACACACACACACTGACACACACACACACTGACACACACACACTGACACACACACTGACACACACACACACTGACACACACACACACTGACACACACACTGACACACACACACACACACTGACACACACACACACTGACACACACACACACACACACACACACTGACACACACACACACACACACTGACACACACACACACTGACACACACACACACTGACACACACACACACTGACACACACACACACTGACACACACACACACACACACACTGACACACACACACACACTGACACACACACACACTGACACACACACACACACTGACACACACACACACACACTGACACACACACACACACACTGACACACACACACACACACTGACACACACACACACACACACACACACACTGACACACACACACTGACACACACACACACACACACACACACTGACACACACACACACACACTGACACACACACACACACACTGACACACACTGACACACTGACACACACACACACACACACACACTGACACACACACACACACTGACACACACACACTCACACACACTGACACACACACTCACACACACTGACACACACACACTGACACACACACACACACACACTGACACACACACACACACTGACACACACACACACACACACACTGACACACACACACACACACACTGACACACACACACACTGACACACACACACACACTGACACACACACACTGACACACACACTGACACACACACACACACACTGACACACACACACACTGACACACACACACACTGACACACACACACACACTGACACACACACACACACACTGACACACACACTGACACACACACACTGACACACACACACACACTGACACACACACACACACACACACACTGACACACACACACACTGACACACACACACACACACTGACACACACACACACACACACACTGACACACACACACACACACACACTGACACACACGCACACTGACACACACACTGACACACACACACACTGACACACACACACTGACACACACACACACTGACACACACACACACACACACACACCCACTGACACACACACACACTGACACACACACACACACTGACACACACACACACTGACACACAGACACACACACACAGAGAGGCACACAGACACACACACACAGACATACACACACAGAGAGACATACACACACACTCACACAGAGAGAGAGAGAGGCACACACACACTGACACACACACAGAGAGGCACACAGACACACACACACAGACACACACACACAGAGAGACACACACACACACTCACACAGAGAGAGAGAGAGGCACACACACACTGACACACACACACTGACACACAGAGAGGCACACAGACACACACACACACAGAGACACACAGACACACACAGAGACACACAGACACACAGACACACACAGAGACACACAGACACACACACACTGAGAGAGAGACACACACAGACACAGAGACACACACACTGAGAGAGAGAGAGAGAGAGACACACACACACACTGAGAGACACACACAGACACAGAGACACACACACTGAGAGAGAGAGAGAGACACACACTGAGAGACACACACAGACACAGAGACACACACACTCACACACTGAGAGTCACACACTGAGAGACACACACTGAGAGAGAGAGACACACACTGCCCTGAGAGAGAGACAGACACAGAGACACACACACACTGCCCTGAGAGACACACACACACACACACACACTGTCTAGAGAGAGAGAGACAGACATACACACAGTCTCAGTGCTCAGAGAGTCAGCAACAATACACACTGACCGACATTTGCAGGGATCTGGAGAGATTATTAACTTTCTGTGTGTGTGTGTGTGTGTTCCTGTAGGATTTCTTCATTCCTGCCACTAGGACCTTAGAAGCTTTTGCTTATTATTATGCTGACAGTGGCTAAACTATTTGCGTTTCGCCCACAAAACAAACAGTCAATTCACTTTACAGTGTATTCTGTGAAGCGCTTTGAGACGTCTCGTGATAAGGCTATCACAAATTCAAGGATTATTATTATTAACAATGATAATTTGGTCACTCAATCCACGACAGTTTGTGGGACGCTGCTGTGTGCAATTTGCTGCCGCATTTCACCCACCAGGTACCAAGTCAATCCGCTCTGCAGTATATTCTGTGAAGCGCTTTGAAACGTCTCAACAATGTGATTTATGTCAAATGCAATGATTATCGTTATTAATTGGAAGCGTTACAAAAGTACAGCAAGGCTACAGTTGTCATTTCACTGCACATATTTCATCTCATGGATTTTTGCCCTTCTCTCTCTCCCATCTTAAACACGTTTTACTGAACCTGGATTGGATTGTCCCGTTTACTGTGTCAATCCTGCGAGTGACCATTTCTGTTAATACTTTACAGTGTCTCTTAAGTTTTGGGAAATATATACATATATATATATTAGTTGGGAGAGTGGGTAAAATGCTATGCTTTCACCTCTGGGATAAAGGTTAGAATCCAGCTTACATTAATGCGATTAAAATCCCTCTCCCCCTCTCTAATAGATGTTGGAACTTAAACTGGATCTAGAACATAAGAACATAAGAGTTCCGAGACGAAAGAAGACCACGGTCCATCTAACTCGCCTTCCACCATCCTGAGTCACTTGCATATGTCGTGTCCCAAATCTGTGCAGTCTTGACTCACTTCCTGCAGCGAATTGGTTGGAGCCTTGTCTCACAAGTGAGAGGACCTGGGTTCAATTTCCTTACTCCACGCACATCTGTTTACCAAGCAGTGAGTAGGTGCCTGGTTGTTAGTCGATTGGCAGATCGCTTTCTGGGGGTAAATATCCATTTAACATCAATTTAAATAATAATTTGGTTACTCAATACACAACTGTTTGTGGGACGCTGCTGTGCGTAATTGGCTGCCGCATTTCGCCCATAACGTATAGTTAATTCACTGTGCGGTATACTCTGTGAAGCGCTTTGAGACGTCTCGAAGACGTGATAAGGCGCTGTATCAAATGCAAGGATTATTATTGTATTCATTGTGACAAGAAACAAATCGCATTCCTTCTGCCCATTGCATGATGTGTTCGTAGGAGAAATGTGCAAAAGAATACACCTGAGACAGTAGGTTGTATTCCAACCACAGTTTTATTATGTTCTTATCATTAACCCTTCAGGCTTAGCAAAGTAAATGCTTTCTCTGGTAAACTATTATGTAATACATACAGTTTCTATAACAATTTGGCCTTGTATTTTTCTCTGGTGTACCTTTAGGTGCTAAACAAATGGGATGAGAGCCAGTGAGTCCCTTGAGCGAGTGAGTGAGCGAGTGAGTGAGCGAGTCGATGTGTGTGACTGCTCATATTTCTCCCCTGTACTCACTTTCTTCCTTTCATTCCAACATTGAAAGTCAAAACGTTTCAGCCGACTAGGGTGGATGTAGCAGGTATGCAATCTTAGGCAGGTTGACACACACCTATTCTCATCATATTTCCGTAAATTGAACTGACTGCGTGGGCGAAATATTAGTTAAGGTGCACAAGAAATGCATGCCATCAGCAAAACAACAACAAAAACAACCACAACAACTTGCGTTTATGTAGTGCCTTCATGCAGTGCAGCGTCCCAGAGCTCTTAAGGGTGACGGAACCTGACGCCAAGCCAGCGGGCGGGAGGAGTTGACCGTAAACACGGTCAAAGAAGAAGATCTTCAGTCGTGATCTAAAAGAGGGAGGGAAGGGGCAAGAAGGAAGGATTGGGGGAGGGAGTTCCAAAGCTTCGGGTATTAGTGGCTGCTTTGCAATTATTCTAGAAAACGTCACAAAGCAATTCACAATTGATAATTAACATATGCTCACAAACTGAACCCAACATGATTACTGATTACTGTTATTCTGGCAAATAGGATCTTACATCTGCTCTGCATCACATTTACTCTAAACTTTAACCATAAATGTTGTTCCAAAGTAATTATCAGATTGTCAAAGACCACTTACAATCACCTCCAACTATGTAATTGCCTACTTTGAGTGGAATTCCTTCTCTCGTAATAATGTTAATCATATCTTGGCCATGTACATACCCATTGTTTCTCCATTTAATAATTGTACGATAGACCCACTGGGATATTTTATTAAGTCTTTAAAGACAATATAACTCAAATTATGATTTACAGTTCTGGTTGCTGTGCACAATTGGCTGCTGTGTTTCGCCCACAAAGTACCCAGTCACTCCACTTTACAATATTCTGTGAAGCGCTTTGAGACTTCTCAACAACATGATAAGGCGCTATATCAAATGCAAGGATTATTGTGGTATATTAATGTAAACCTCTGAATATCATCCCTTGACTAGGCCTATATACTGGAATATTTGAAAAACAAGATAATTTTATTTCTGTCTGAACACACAGCCAAGGTGAGGGCGAGTTTGTATATATGAACGAGCGGGGGATTAAATTCTTCAGTTATCAGTCACTGGAATGAAAGCACGTGGGAAAGGACTATTTCTGCCTCATATTTATCAGCCTTAGTTATGTGGTGTCTTGGTAACAAAAGTATATGAGTACCATCTGAGGTCAAAAACGAGAGAAATAGATAAAAAATAGACACAAAATACACCGGCACTACACAATTTTTTTTAATAGGGATTATTACCCCGGAAAAGCGATCCGCCAATTCACTAACATCCGGGTTCCAACTTACAGCGAGGTAAACAGAGGCTTGTGGAGTAAGGAAACTTGCCTAAGGTTTGGCCCTGCCCGGGAATCGAACCCGGGTCCTCTCGCTTGGCATATATTTTGGAATGCACCTAGAAAATACTGCAATGATACCGATGTTCAGAATAGCTGCAGTCTTCGTGTGATGATTAAGCGTCTGCTGGATGGATAATGAAGTTTTGTTGGTTATAATCATACAATTTGTTGATTCCTATTTGCAAGAGTAGCAATAGGAAAAGTTCCCAGTGCCTTGGGACTTCCTCCCTACGTGAAAGGTGCGATGCAAATGTCATTTTATTCTTGTTGTTGTTGTAGTATCAGCATCTGATGCTATAAATAAGTACAGTACCTGCGCAATATCAAGTGAACCCCAAAATGTCCATGCTGTCACATACCAAAGAGGGGGAGACACAATATTTAATAACAAAAGCGCATTTTAATGTACATCAATTATTCCCGAATGAACAAGTCTTGATACAACTGAATGTTTATATTTATTTGAAAAAAAAGTGACTACATGCTCATTCTAATGTTAAAGCAAACCTTCACATCTCTTAACAAGCATAATTGCAGGACAGTCACTTTAACCCGTTTGACAAGGTGCTACGGCTGAGGGCTGGAGACTGACTGACCGGCTGGTAAGTGGAGGCTGAGACATTATGTACAGATACATTTGAAGGAAGGCAGTAAAACATATCATTTCCATGACTGCATTCCTGGGGGGACATGACAGCCATCACAAACCCCACAATCATCACCAGGGCACCAATGATCAGGATGGTACACGACTGAAGGCTGTCCTGATGATACCAGGGTTGGTCGGAGAGCTTGAGATAACAAGCTGCTGGGATGATGAACACCAGAGGAGTAGCGCTGAGCACCCCCTGTGGGAAGCAATGGGTATAACCACAGTCCAAGAAAGGTTTTGAAATCTTTACAATCAATCACAATAATCCTTGCATTTGATACAGAGTCTTATCACGTCTTCAAGACGTCTCAAAGCACCTCACAGGATATACCGTAAAGTGTAGTGACTGTATATTCTGTGGGCGAAGCGCGACCTCCAATTGCACACAGCAGCGTCTCACAGTTAACCATTATACAGGAAGCCTCACACAGGTCGTATCGGTTGGGACCGTACATTTAATATAGTTTATGCGAAGTCTGAGTTATGTCAAAGTTGTATAGAATGTCGACTCTTGAACGGGACTTGGGCAGATGTACGACTTGGGCGATGCCACGATTTACAGCGATCAGTCTTGTGCGAGTTTTACTGGTTGAGGCATCAGGTGGGAATCACAAAAACACTGAATAAATACTCACATTTAATTCCAGAACGATTCCCAGGCAGTCATAGGCTAGTGAGATGGCTGTGGCTGCAGCAACAATGAACACCGTCAATGTGATGTGCAATATGGTTGTCAGATTCCCAGAGAAAAACACATTCCCAATAACCTGGAGATTGAAGACAAACAGATCTCATAACGCACTTTGCCCTGGCAATTGTTGTGCAAACGAGGTTAGGTACACATTGTCTCTAAAGCAATGTAAACTGCGGAGGACGTTTACCCTGTGCCTGCGGATGACAACAACAACAACAATATCAACAAATGACACTTACGCAGAGCCTTTCATGTCAGGAGGACGTCCCAAGGCGCTGGACAGTCAGGGATTTGGACCCGAGCTGGGGTTTATAATAATAATAATAATAATCCTTGCATTTGATATAGCGCTTTTCACGTCGGGAGGACGTCCCAAAGCGCTTCACAGAACACACTGTAAAGTGAATTGACTGTATATTTGTGGGCGAACGCGGCAGCCAATTGCGCACAGCAATGTCCCACAAACAGTCGTAGATTGAAAATGACCAATTTATTATTGTTTGGTTTTGGAGGAATTATTATTAGGCTCTGTGTGGAGTAAGGAAACTTGCCCAAGGTTTGGCCCTGACCTGCCGGGGATTGAACTCAGGTCTCTCACTTACAAAGCGAGTGCTCTAACCACTGAGCTACATGGCAAGGTTAATACTGCCAAGTAGAGATTGGTTCCTTGTAAGAGATATTTGGATTTTTTTTAACACGTCTTGAAATCTTCACTTTAAACTACTTTTCGTGGCATTACTTTACATGAACGATGCAATATATGTAACTTTATTAACCATTTAACCCAGAAACGAGGTCTCTAAATCCTTGCAATAAAGTATATTTTAGAAAAAATATTAAAGCCAGGCCACATTAATCATCAAAATTGTTTCTTGATGTACAGAATTTGGTGCTTTGAGAATATGGGCCACATTCTGCATTACATTTTATGTAATACATTCTGCATTACATTTTATGGTTTGGGATCAGGAGGGGTGGAGGGCGGGGAGGGTGGGGGGAAGGAGGGTGACAGAAGATGCAGTCGAAGAGGAGGATCTTGAGGCGTGCCTTGAAGGAGGCCAAGGAGGGAGCAATGTCATTTGAAGAGTCAAATGGCATTGAATATAGTTTCTCAAAGTATTTAAGCAGTTGTATTATGTTAATCGAATGGAATTTACTTACCTCCCGTGTTACAAAACATTCAATTGGAAATGTCAGAATTATAGTGATCCCATAAAGAAATCTTGCTACAGTAGCCCAATTATCATTTCTGCAATAATTTTCAAATATGTCTCCTGGAACAAATAATATAACATCGTTTGTGGGAATGATTATAAGGTATAGTTGTGTCTGATAATTTTTTTCATAAAATTTTGAAACTAATTATTTTATTTCTAGAAATCGTTTGATTTAAAGAAAAAAAATGGATACACACTACGTATACCAAATATATATATTACACATATATATATATACAAATCCTTGCATTTGGTGTTATCCCAAATGCAAGGATTATTATTATTATTAATTTAGAAATATAGTAAGATATTTGGCCCATCGAGCCTGGAAAGTGATTATCTTGCTGTAAATGATGATAGCTTTCCTTACCTTGTGTGTAACCTGTGAAAGTCACATATCCACAAGTAGCAAAAAGCAAACTGATGAACAAGGCAAAGATCACAGACGCATGAGTGATTCGAGACCAGTTGCTTATTGTTGGCTCCTCCAGCGATCCATAAATTAAAAAACTATTGTGATGGCATATAAATGCTGTAAAGACATAACCAGATATTAATCTCGTCGCATCTTATTCAGGATAAGCGAATTATTCAGGTGGGTTCCTGTATCAGAGAGTCCTTTCTCTGTCACTTTCACTGTGTGGGAGGACAAGGAATATAACACACATGTTCCTTTCAAAGCTTTATTTCTTTGGATACAGGTCGAGCTTCCTTTTACCAAAGTGTGGAATTATTCATTAATTATTTGCATCTACTTTAAATACAGAATATTACTGAATGTCTTCTAAGACAACTGGCATGTTTCGAAATGATTCGCTAATCAACCATTAGTGGAGAAAAAGTAGAAGTTGTTACATGTATAGACATCAGAATAGAGATTAATATTGATATTGATTTGGCCTTTAGGTACTCACCAAATGACATCACCCCAACTGCTTGAATTGCATTTGGCTGGGCAAACATCCAGGCATTTTCAGTGGCTGGACTGAAAAGTAAATGTCAAAGTTAAGTAACAACACAAGTGATTCAGTACTGTATATGAACCTACATAATAATAATAATAATAATAATAATAATAATCCTTGCATTTGATACAGCGACTTATCACATTTTTGAGACATCTCAAAGAGCTTCATAGAGTGTACTCTGAAGTGTTGTGACTGTGTGTTTTCAATGCAAATGGGACAAATCTTCCACTCCAGCCTGAATTCTGCACCATGACTTGGAGATAGGTGAGATAGAAAGGTCCAGCTACATCATGCTAATGCTAATCCTTCAACCACAAAAGGGGATGGGACTGAAACAAAATTAATTGCTCGTTCATACTTGCTTTTATCACTAACCTGCTCCTGTTTAAAGCTTCAGTGCAAATTTATTTTATCTTAAGATCACAGAATAATTTCTGTTTTTTTGAAGTGAGAATATGTTGAAGTGCAATTAAACCTTTCACTACAATATTCTGAGCCACATTCAGTGCAGCTCTGTCAGACAGCTCTGGTTGCCATAGATACATTAGGTCATCGTAATGAGGCTTTTATTTCTACGCAATAAATTCCAGAGAGTTTTTTTCCCCCAAGCAGATGCTGCGAGCCACATCCGCAGTTCATTACGTTTCACTTTCGTTACAAAAATATCAATTGTAAATCATTTTATTGAGCACTTTGTGGCAACGAGCTTCGTATTTTTACGCCTTTCACGGAAAAACACACTGGCTGTTCTGTTCCAGTTTGTGCGATTTTTAAAAAATTCTATTGTCTAATCACATTCATTACCCACTTCTTGTCTAAATAGTTACCGAAGATGATTTCCTAGGGCCATGAAAATGCACACAGCCAAAGCAAACACCGGTGAATGTGTACATTTGCAGAATTCACTGCCGGGATCGATTTGTCTTTCATAATTAATGCCAATCAGAAAACGCAAGGGTTGGAAAGAAATATTGATCCGTTTCTGAAACCCTACTGCACTCGTAAAGCTTTTAACCGTAAAAAGATTAGCATTTTCTATGCACCCACCGTAATAGCTTTGCGGACAAATAATAGTTTCAATTCTTAGTCATGGAGATTACAATGTATAACTAAATGGTTCTTTGTCATAATGTATAGTGACTCAAGTGCAATCTAAGGTTCTGCTATCTCAGCCATGAGGCCTCTTTGGGTCTAAGACTATTAAATAGTACTTTCTTCAAAGTGTTTGGTCAATTATTTCTCTGTTAGACTTTTTCAATTATTTATTTACTTAATCTGAGATAACTGTCTAATGCAGAGCTGTGTGTGGGAGGTGTAACATTGTTGACGATGCCGTCCTTCAGATGAGACGTTAAACCAAGGTCCCATCTGCCTGTTCAGGAGGACATTAAAGATCCCATAGCGCTATCAGAAAAGAAAGTTTCCCTCAGTGTCTGGCCAACAAGCTCCAAAATAAAATTGGTCATTTGTTTCATGGCTGTTTGTGGATATTGCTGTGCGTAATTGGGCTGCCTATAAATACACAGTCACTCCACTTCACACTATATCCCGTGAAGCACTTTGGGACATCCTCTGGACATGAAAAGCACGCACGACCACCACACAAATACACTTTAATTAATCCCTGAGTGATGGAGTTCCACTCCAAGCTCTGCTGTAAACCCGGATTATTTGTATATTGGAACCTACATGAGTGGTCCTAGTGTTGCAACTTTGACGACCACTATCGCCAAAATGCCAAACGTTAAAACCAGCGACAAAAGCGATACCTGAAAATAGTATAGAAATTGAGAATTGGTATTAATATACAGATTTATTCCAAACCCATAGTAACCTGTGCCAAGGAAATTTTAGGGACCAGATAAGATGATAGTTACCTTTCCTAAGTTAGCGACACTGCGATACAGTGACAGAGGTAACGTGAACAGAATAGTTATTGTCATAATGACAAAATGCCTCTCTGCCAATATGCTGTCGGGACCCACTGAAAACAACAACAACAAATTACATTTGTATAGCGTCTTTCACGTCGGGAGGAACAAACAAACGAGACAGACCGATTAATAACAAACAAACAAATAAATAAATAAATAATCCTTGCATTTGATATAGCGCCTTATCATGTTTTCGAGACGTCTCAAAGAGCTTCACAGAATATACTGTAAAGTGTAGTGACTGTATATTTTGGGGTCGAAATCTGGCAGCCAGTTGCGCACAGCAGTGTCCTACAAACAGTCGTGGATTGAGTGACCAAATTATGATTATTTGGGATATGTTTGAATAATATTTGTTTCAACACACTTAACATCTGATTCAAAGGTAAATTGGTTTTAATTACTACGTTACTTACCTCCGGGGATTCTCTGCAAAACTTTTGTTAATGTATCTCCAGTTATTATGTTGTAGCTTATCATGGCTGAAAATTAAATTGAGCACATTTTAAAACTAATAAACATTCATATAGATACCTGAAGAGGAACAAACCCTTGCATTAAGATATCTGTGCATTTTACTCTGAAAGCAAGGGAATCAAAATTAACTTTCTCTTGCGATCTTTCTCATGAATATTTGGGTACTTTCTGTAATCATAAATATTGCAGTTCCCATTTGAGTAAAAGACAGTAAATTGTTGTATGTTTTATAATAATAATAATAAATAATCCTTACACTTGATATAGGGCTTTATCACGTATTTGAGACGTCTCAAAGCGTTTCGCAGAATATACTGTAATGTGAATTGACTGTATTTTGTGGGCGAAACGTTGTGCGACTGCAAATGGTTTTAATAAGATTATGATCACTGACATTTCTGAATTATTAATCTTCCCTTTGTTGCAAAGTCAGGCTGTCACGTTGTGGTGAGTGATAACAATGGCGGGACATTTGTATTATTTACAGCAACATCGAACAACAATACCAATCCAAAACACAGTGAATAATGCTGAATGGAATCTTCCCTTGAGTGAGGATAAAATTACATACATAATAAACTCAGCCCAATCCTTGATTAGGAAATGAGGATTACTATTGCAACATATCATTGGTGGGTGAACAATCTGATGCTTAGTGAAATCTACTCAACAATGATCGGAAGAGACAACTTTGACGTACCAATGATATTGATTGTGATGATAATTGTATAATTCTACCATTCTAGTCTATGATAGTAAGAGATCAAAACTAGGCATAGCCATTGTGGATTGTGTTAGAGCTTAGTTCCACCATCGGTGGCCGCACTTTCAGCCACTAACCCCCAAACTCTGGAACACTCTCCCTCTATCCCTCCGCCTTGTTCCCTCCTTCTGCATCTTCAGGTCAAGACGAAGACCTTCCTCTTGAACTGTACCTACGATCACCTCCCCCCCAGCTCTTACCAATTTCTTACCAATAAAAGGATACAGGAACTGCAGGATTGACAGGATCACGTAGCCAACAATCCCAAAGGCTTGGTTCACCAGAGACTGATACGTGCTGGTTCCAGACAGGTTTCCTACTTTGATCAACAGTATGATAGAATAATCTGGGCAGGAACAACACATTTATTTCCATTAATACAATTTGAAAGCATTCTAAAATATTCAAATGACAATTTTTGGTGTATCTGACATGAGCGAAAACCCACCTTACTGTACGAAAGAGTATTCAAACTAAGATGAGTTTCACATGTGTTAATACCATTTACACATAGAATGGAATGTGAAACCTCTCCCTGTTTGATGCCCCTTGTTCCCTTAATTCAAGAGCGTCTTAGGCACAGATTGGCCGAAGGGACTCCAGAGGGAGGGCTAGGGTATCGGTTGAGTTCAACCAACTCGAGCCCCGAAGCTTGGCCATTGAGAGCGCAAGCTTCTGACTGCTTGTCCAGTTAAGACCACCCTACCCATTAGTTAGGGCTTTGGCCTGCAGGGTTAATAAGAGCTGAGAGGAAAGAATCCATGCTGTTAGTGACAGGTCTATCCTCTGTCCTGCCGATGCGCCAGGCTGGGCTGTGCTGCCAGCAGCAGTGTCCTGGAATACTGTGGACCAGATTGTCACATAGGGTTGACTTGATTCTGACATTGATTGTCAAGCACGTCACCCTGGAGCCAACTCAACTATATCTCCACCCACCACCACCACCACTCCCCCAATTACTGTTACAGCGATTAAACAGTTCCCTGCAGAGTATTACCTGTTATATACGACACCAAAATGAGCAGCAATATTCCTAGAGGGAAACCGGCTTGCTTCAATGAGTAAGGCAATCCTGGCAGCAAACGTAAAAATAGTATTATACCCCGAACAAAAGTATTATCCAGCGCCTGGGGACGTCCTTCCGACGTGAAAGGCGCTACCCAAATGCAATCTGTTGTTGTTTAACAAGTCTCCTGTTAAGTCTGTAACTTCCTGAGCAGAGTCAAATGATTATTTTTTTGTTTTCCTCACTTACTCGGTCTTTCCTGCCAGTCAACATATAATAAAGCTTGTCCAGCACTCCGATTATTGTCTATGTTTGCATGGAAATCAACGTCTAAATGATTAACGAAGGGGATGTGGGGAGCATTGTGTCTGTTGCCCAACATCACGTGTAAATGATCTACTTTCATAATAATAATAATAATCCTTTCATGGCCCCCCAGATAGAGCTATACACAGTATCCCAGTCACATCGCAGGGTGCTGTTTGCTAAAGTGGCTGGCGTTTAGAGAGAGAGAGAGAATAAAACGTGTGTTTTACCAATGATCCCGGAGCCAATGATAGAGTTTATCACATTGAAACTCGCTGATGAAGGGCTGCTTTTCTTCTCTGCTGTGTTCTCCTTGGAAACCAAAGCCTTTTTATCATCTGTATCAAACACCTGCTAGCAAGAACCATACACAGTCAGGATAGGTTCTGTCAGAAACACCAGCTCGCTCAATCTGTATGCAAACTAATTCTGCACGTACAGTATAAGGAATATATAATATAAATGCACTTGTCCCCCTTGCACTGTTCAATAATAATTGCACGTTAAAGTACTCTTATATTTTCCTTTTCTCTCGTTCTCTCTTTGAATACATCAAGCAGTCGTGGATTAGAGTGATCAAATTATTATTATTATTTTTCAAATTTATTTTTGTTTTAAGGGGATTATTACCCCCAGAAAAGTAATCCACCAATCGACCAACAACCGGGTTCTTGCTCACTGTGAGATAACCAGAGGTGCGTGTGTGGAGTAAGGAAACTGGCCCAACATTTTGCCCTGCCCGGGAATCGAACCCGGGTCCGCTCGCTTGCGAGGCAAGTGTACTGACCACTGAGCTACAGGACTCCACTTGTTGTCAGAGGTGGACAATTGCTGGGGTTCACAAGTAGCAAAAGACACAAACCTACCTGTTGATAGTTCTCCTGCGCCTGCCTCTCCTCCACACTGTGACTATCCATGGTCAGTGCTGTGTCTGGCTCTGGCAAGGAGACAGACTGATTATGCATTGCCTTCAGTTACCAAACCCTGTACATGTGTTGTTTGTTAAAGCCTGAATGATGTTAACAAATGACTGAGGAAAACCTGTTATGGAAATTCAGCTCCTCCCGTCCCCTCCCCTCCCCTACCGCATAGAGTTTATCCTGAGCCTCTATAGAGGAACAGATAACACTATTCAACACATTAACCCTCCCCATCACCAAGTACCAACTATTCCTTTCACCCATTTACACGCGAGTGTTTTATTGGAACATTGTTAATTTCTTTTGATGCAGATACCGACCATTGCACGGACTATTTACAAATCCTTTTGCAGGTGATGTAGTTTAGAATTCATTATGCCATGTGTTGAATATTGTATGTATTTTTCCATCATTTATTACATTTTTCATATGAGCTTTTTTTCTACCAGTGGGTGGCACTATCGCAAATGTTATTTAGAATACTAAAAATGGTTATAATAATATATGATAATTTATAATAATATATAATGCTAATCATGCTTGCATTTGATGCAGTGCCTTATCACATCTTCAAGACGTCTCAAAGGGCTTCATGGATAGACTGTAAAGTGAATTGACTGTATGTTTTGTGGGCAAAAACAATTTGAGAAAGAAAAATTCAGTTAATACATTGATTGCAATTTATCTGCTATCTTTGGGAAGAATAGTGATATTAGGGCTTATTTCTAAATAATTAATTTCTAAAACTACTCTCTGTATAATTCACTGGGCTGCACAAATGTCACATTAATTTATCATATTTAGTGCACATTTTAATTCCCACTAATCCACATCTTAAATCCCTTTTTTTCTTTCCTAATACCTGCCTTGTGATGTTCTGGTTCTGATCCCATGATACTACATAGAAAAAAAAATAAAACATTCACTTCTCATTCAAAATGACTTTTGTTTTGGTGAAAAATAATGACTCTGTTTTGAGCCATAATGGTTCAGATGATAAAAGCAGTCACAAACTGACAGACAGACAGACAGACAGACAGACAGACACTTCTATTGAATGCATAAATGTATGTGCTTTATAATCATTTGATACCTACCTGCGATTCAGATGAGGAAAAATGAAAGATCCAAACTATAAAACCAAATAAAGTGAATATTATAAAATACGACAGATGAACACAGTCACTTCATCTGAGTTATGTTGTTCCTTATAGGAGTCCATTACCTAACTTCAGTGATTAGTTCAGTGTGTTTTGAGTTGAGTGCGAGAGAGCTGAGTAAAGTACCAGGCACAGGAAAATATTTTAATCAGTTTGAGGTATTGTAGTCTGATTATAGCATATGCTACATTGACCGTTCATTATCACAATTAGAAGATCAAGTCTGATGTTGTGGAGTGGAATGTGCTCTTTAAGTATAGGCTTTTACTGTGGATTAATCCTATCCGTCACCGAATTAGGTGAGAAGAATTCAGCAGTGCCTCAACCATTCTTTGATTTCATTTGTGTCATTACAAAGCGTCAGATTATTTGACAATAAAACAGAAAAAGGACAAAAACAAGCTGCGTGTGGAGTCTGTCAGAAGATGATGTGTTTGGAATAAACATTTGCTTGTACCAAACCCTGTATCAATATCAATAGTGAAAAGGTGACTTTGTAATTTATTTGTGTGAATCTTTTGTAAACAAGTGTTAATAATAATAATAATAATCCTTGCATTTGATGTAGTGCCTTCCATATGTCTCAAAGTGCTTCACAGAATATATTGTAAAGTGAATTGACTGTATATTTTGTGGGTGAAGAGCGGAAGCCAATTGCGCACAGCAGTACAGTAGAACAATCTATATTTTTTCTACTGACTGAAAAAAACGACTGTTTTTTTTGCAAAGCAGAAGAAAGAAGATATGAAACATAGAAATTAAATATTCTATCTGTTTGGACATAGGGAATAACCATTTATGGGAACTCACTATCTTCTGAGTTTGAGGAAAAAGGACATCTTCTCAGATTTTTCTTTAACAAAGTGGTTGCTACGTGTTCGTGTTTGTATAGAGGTACTTAGTGTGGGATTTAACCGCACTGATAACTGGTTTTCACATTTTCAACATGAAATTATACCAAAATGTCAGTGAACACGGAGATATCATGCCTGAATTATTTCACAGTGTTGTTGAAAAGGCCAGTTTAATTGAAGAAACTAATCCAGGTTTGAATTTGCTTTTTGTGATTACAATTTTCAAGTCTGCAATAGTTCTAAATGATTCTGCGTATAAACACATACATTTACCCGTGACCTGTTTGTGGGGACGCTGCTGTGTGCAATCGGCTGCTGCGTTTTGCCCACAAAAATGCGCAGTCAATTCGCTTTACAGTATATTCCGTGAAGCGCTTTGAGACGTCTTGAAGACGAGATACGGTGCTGTAGCAAGGATTATTATTATAAACGTTGCATCAACTTTGAAGCAAATTCAAAAAGTCAGGCTGGCTGAATACTAAAGACGAATTCACATTTTTATAGGATATGTTAGTTTTAAGTAGATGCATACTGTTTACACACACCTTAAGCGATCTGAAGCAATGGCTCGCTGTTCCTGATTTACATTCGAAAAAACGCCCCACGACATGACCTATGTCTTGCACAGGACGTTTATATATAAACGATTTACAGAAACAAAATTATAAATGAGTAAAACTGGCTTTATTTCCCCTCCACCCCCACCCCCCACCCCCACCCCCCACCCCACCCCATCTTTAGATTCCTGCTACCATATTTGGTCCTTCAATTAGCCCACAAGCCTCATCACAACAGCGCAAGTGCTATTCTACAATTATACACTAAGAGGTGCAAATCTGCAGGTGAGAATGAACCGGGATTGTAATCAAACTTGGGATTTGTATTCAGATTCTGTGCGTGACTTCGATGCTTTGATACTAAACTATCGCACCGCCTGCAAAATGCAGTCCTTTATACGGTATAATGCTTCTAAAACCACAACCGTTCTAATTGATCGTTTCCTAATTAAAAAGGTGTTCCACAATACGGAAACAAGCAATTTTGTATGGAAAGCAAAGTGAGCAGGAATTTAATCCATACAATTTAACAATTTCTGTCATAAACTTTAAATAACAAGCTCAAACGTTATGAAAGAAAGAAAATACTTTTCTGTGCATAATAATAATAATAATCCTCGCATTTGATATAGCGCTTTTCACGTCGGGAGGACGTCCCAAAGCACTTCACAGAACACACTGTAAAGTGAATTGACTATATTTGTGGGTGAACGCGGCAGCCAATTGCGCACAGCAATGTCCCACAAACAGTCGTAGATTGAAAATGACCAATTTATTATTGTTTTGCGTTTTGGAGGATTATTATTAGGCTCTGTGTGGAGTAAGGAAACTTGCCCAAGGTTTCGCCCTCTGCCTGGGATTGAACTCAGGTCTCTCACTTGCAAAGCAGGTGCTCTAACCACTGAGCTACAGGACTCCACATAATAAAGGACATACATACGGTAAACTGTGTGACTGCGCAAATAATTTTTTTGCAGTAGAGACAACTTTCATCTCATATTTTTCTGTGAATAAACAACAAAAACAACAACGAATGACATTTACACGGCACCTTTCACGTTGGGAGGACGTCCCAAGGCGCTGGACAGTCAGGGATTTGGACCCGAGCTGGGGGTTGGGATCAGGAGGGGTGGAGGGCGGGGAGGGTGGAGGGTAGGAGGCTGACAGAAGGCACAGTTGAAGAGGAAGCTCTTGAGATGGGCCTTGAAGGAGACGAGGGAGCGAAGCGAGCGAGCGAGGCGAAGGGACTGTGAGCTGGAGTTCCAAAGTTTGGGAGCAAAGAGTTCCATTCTTTTGATGCATCATATTATCTATTCTCAGTTCTCTCCAACTGTCATCCTTACTGAAGCCTAATTGTCCCTCCCACTGCCATCTTTATTAAAGCAGCATTCTCCCGCTGATCAACGTCTTGTTTATAACGGCCACGGGAATTTTCGGGTCGCAAAAACGTATTCTTGTGCAAAAATCCTCTTAAATCTCTTGCTAGTTTTATCCTACAAGGGCTGATCACAAAGTTCCAGCCCAAGGGCCATAACTTAGATCAGCCTGGCGTCGTCTAACAGCCTCCAGCAACAATTTTGCTCAATGTAGCCCAGAATGTTTTGAAGGCTCAGTATAAAACTTCTGAAAAAAATTGTTGAACAATGATGCACAGTTCATCATTGATTCATCTAACTTTTTTTAGCAGGTGGGAATAATCCTACTACAACATTAAGTGTTCTCATTTGATCTGGTAAAGGTCTATTAGTCTGTGTTTAATGCACCTTTTACCATAGCGACTGCTCATAAATGTGTGGCAATTTTTTTTAAAAAGCCAATTTAACCAATGAAAGGTCATGAACGAAAAAAAAACTTACTGAAAAAAAATAACCTGCATTTCTGCATTTACAATAACCTACATTCCTGCATTTATGGGGAAACATTTACACAAAAGAACGTCTGAAAACGCTCAGGCAGCCACCTAGGAATTCAAAGGCAGCCAGTTTTAAAAATAATAATAAAAAATAGATAATCATAATAATAATAATGTTGTCACTCAATCCACAATTAGTTGTGGGACACTGCTGTGCACAATTGGCTGCGAAGCGCTTTGAGACGTGATAAGGTGCTATATCAAATGCAAGGATTATTATTATTATAGAGGAATGCCATTTGGACCCTCTGTAGGTTTATCACTGTACACACAAGCGAATGCAAGCCACGCTACTAATATTGTAATTTGAAAATGTACTAGTTTGAGCCTTAGAATTGTGTGCTCCATCACTGCATTTGGATCTTTCCTTTTTCATTCTACTCGGCTGAATAATCGGCTACTTTAGAGTCCTGTGTGGAGTTCCTGTAGCTCAGTGGTTAGAGCACTCGCTTTGCGAGCGAGAGACCTGAGTTCAATTCCAGGCAGAGGGCGAAACTTTGGGCAAGTTTCCTTACTCCACACAGAGCCTAATAATAATCCCTCCAAAACCCAAAGTAATAATAAATTGGTCATTTTCAATCTACGACTGTTTGTGGGACATTGCTGTGCACAATTGGCTGCTGCGTTCACCCACAAATATACAGTCAATTCACTTTACAGTGTCTTCTGTGAAGCGCTTTGGGACGTGAAAAGCGCTATATCAATTGCAAGGATTATTATTATTATTATTATTATTTAGAAGCATCTAAACACATCATTGAAATGGTTTGTGATCCACAGCTCCTAGGATGAAAGTGCCAAATGCTCACAAGGCCTTTCTCACAGATAGTGTATTGGAACGCCAGGCGCTCACATGATTCTGATCGCGTTCCTTTGGGAAAGTGTATCAAAGAGAATTTTGGGCTCAAAACAAGCCACAAATCAAGCCAAGATATGCCAAACATGAGAATCTGTGCTTTTTCCTGTCTCTCCACCGCTTGGAAAGATAAAAGCATCTCTGCGGTTTTCCCTGTGTGCTGTGGGATGCTTATGTATTTCCCACACTTATGACCTGGTTCTATCAGTTCCTATTAGCATCCAAAACATGTGTATAAAACTGGGCTGAAACACTGCACGTTGTGCACCAAGTTTCTGGTTATGCTCCTGATTTAATGAGACTCTAACTCCATGGGTAGGTCCAACAACAACAACAACTACAAAATTACTTATGGAGCGCTTTTCACATCGGGAGGACATCCCAAAGCGCCAACACATGGTAAGTGCACTCCGTTTGCGATTTAACTACCTCTAAACCCAATATGTCCATGGAAAGCCCTGTCTCTGTGGGTCAACTGATTATATTTCTTTTTATTATTATTAAGGGTGTGGGCAGGAGAGTTTGGGATGGAGTTGGAGCTGGTGAGGAAGGCATTTGAAAAGTCAGCTCCAGAGGCTTGAACGAGCATTTGGGCAACACTGGAGGAGAGAGATAATATAATAATAATAACAATAATCCTTGCATTTGACACAGTGCTTATTATGCCCCCAAGACGTCTCAAAGTACTTCACAGAATAAACTGTCAAGTGAATTGATTGTGTATTTTGTGGACGAAACACGGGGCAGCCAATTGGTCACAGCAGCTTCCCACAAACACATTCAGTGCGATTTGTGATATTATTTACAGGGCCCATTTGGGGAGAATTACTGACAAAGTCGTGGTGCAATTCACCGTCACTTGGGCAGTGTAAATGCTGAGATGTGTCGTGCATAAGAAACGTTGTTGAAATGGTTCACATTCCCTTCCAATGAATGGCCAATAAGTTACCCTCTGCTAATGGATATTCCTTATTGCCTGCACATGTTTCCTGTTCAAATGTGCATGATCTAATATTTACCCTTATCAAAATTCATTAGCTACAACTGAGTCCATACACTTAATGGGCCAAGATGCCATTTAAGGTTATTAATCTCGTTTACAAATTATCACAGTCCATAATCCTGGTGTCTGTCTCGTCCCTTCTTTTGAACATTGGGATAATCTATCTTTCCATTCTCAGGTATAATTCAAGGCAATAAAGAGGATTTAGTTAAATAGTAGACTCATGAACTTTGTGCCTTACAAGATTACACTGTTATACCACTGGATTTCCTGTTTTACCTTCTCCCACCAGTATCTTCCTTCTCCAGGGCTCCAGTACAATTTAAATGCTTCATCTCATTAAGCTTCCTCAGTTAAAAACAACAACAAAATACATTTACACGGCGCCTTTCACGTCAGGAGGACATTCCAAGGCACTGGACAGTTACAGATTTAGACCTGAGCTGGGAGTTGGGATCAGGAGGGGTGGAGGGCAGGGAGGGTGAGGGTAGGAGGGTGACCGAAGGCACGCTTGAAGAGGACATTTGTTCACTAGCCTCAGTTATATTGTGAACTTGTAAAAATCTCTGTTCCGAAATGTGCTACAAAAAATAGGCTATCTGCCTTTTTAAAATGTAATTATAATGAATTCCATTGGGGGGATAGAGTCATTCTGTTAAGCAGAAGTGATGATAAGGAAAGCTTGAGTTTCCTGCATAATAATAATCCCTCCAAAACCAAAAACAATAATAAATTGGTCACTTTCAATCTACGACTGTTTGTGGGACATTGCTGTGCGCAATTGGCTGCCGCGTTCGCCCACAAATATACAGTCAATTCACTTTACAGTATATTCTGTGAAGCGCTTTGGGACGTCCTCCCGACGTGAAAAGCGCTATATCAAATGCAAGGATTATTATTATTATAACTGCTGGAGTCTAACCAGCTAAACACACACATAGCTTGGCCATTGAGAGCACAGTCTGGCGAGCCTTCCTGCTGCTTGTCCAGCTCCGACCACCGTACCCCTTAGAGCTTTGGCTCGCAGGGTTAACAGGAGCTGAGTGGGGGTTGGCCGGCCTGCCTCCGCCCACCCCCATCCCCATCCCAGTGACTGGTCTGCCCTTTTCAGGTCCTGCTGATGAGCCAGGCTGGGCTGGGCTGCTGGCTGGGCTGGTGGGGTGGGCTGCGGGCTGGGCTGCTGGCTGGGCTGGTGGGGTGGGGGCTGGGGTGAGGGGTGGGGGGGGCTGGGGGGGTGATGGGGGCTGGGGTGGGGGCTGATGGGGGGCTGGTGGGGTGGGGGGGGGCTGGTGGGGCTGGTGGGGCTGGTGGGGCTGGGGTGGGGGGGCTGGTGGGGGGTCTGGGGTGGGGGGGGCTGGTGGGGTGGGGGCTGGGGTGGGGGGGGCTGGTGGGGTGGGGGGGCTGGGGTGGGGGGGCTGGGTGGGGGGGGGTCTGGGGTGGGGGGGGGTCTGGGGTGGGGGGCTGGTGGGGTGGGGGCTGATGGGGTGGGGTGGGGGGGGCTGGTGGGGTGGGGGCTGATGGGGGCTGGTGGGGTGGGGTGGGGGGGCTGGTGGGGTGGGGTGGGGGGGGCTGGTGGGGTGGGGTGGGGGGGCTGGTGGGGTGGGGGCTGATGGGGGCTGGTGGGGGTGGGGTGGGGGGGGCTGGTGGGTGGGGGGGGCTGTCAGCAGCCGCCAGTGCTCTGGGAGTGATACGAATAGCATTTGTTGTGTTGAAAATGATTGTTCAGACACCAGGACAGGACCACACCATCACCATCACCACACACACTGCCTGTGTGTCACTGCCCCCCCCAGCCCGCCCCCCACCCCCGCCCCCCCCCCCCCCCCCCCCAGCCCCCCCCCCCCCCGGCCCGCCCCCCCCCCCCCAGCCCGCCCCCCCCCCCCCCCCGCCCCCCCCCCCCCCCCCCAGCCCGCCCCCCCCCCCCCGGCCCTGGCCAATGGGGCATTGCTGGACCAGGTTTACACGGTGACAGAGATCGGGCGGATTGATTCTTCACATCGTCTACAACGAAGGGAGACGAGTGTAACCCTCTCCCCCATCATCAACCGCCATCGGTGCTTCACCCCCAGGACTGGGTGGAGGGAGGATCATCAGTGAGGGGTGTGTGAGGGGGGGGTGAGGGGGTGTGTGTGAGGGGGGGGTGAGGGGGTGTGAGGGGGGGGGTGTGAGGGGGGGGTGAGGGGGGTGTGAGGGGTGGGTGAGGGGGGGGTGGGGGGGGGTGTGTGAGGGGGGGGGGTGAGGGGGGTGAGTGAGGGGGGGTGTGAGGGGTGGGTGAGGGGGGGGGTGAGGGGGGGGGTGTGAGGGGGTGAGTATGAGGGGGGGTGAGGGGGGTGTTACGAGAAGAGGAGAGATTTAGCAATGCAATGGCAACGGTCTGATTCACTGTGGACCCACAATCAGTTCTGGACTGAACAGTCATCACTCCGACTTTGCAAATAGAAAGACAAGAGGAGAGGGGGAGAGGAGAGGGGGAGAGGGGAGAGGAGAGGGGAGAGGAGAGAGGAGAGGGGGAGAGGAGAGAGGGAGAGGGGAGAGGAGAGGAGAGAGAGGAGAGGAGAGGGAGAGGGGGGGAGAGGGGAGAGGAGAGGGGGAGAGGAGAGGGGGGAGAGGGGAGGGGGAGAGGAGAGAGGAGAGGGGAGAGAGGAGAGGAGAGGGGAGAGGAGAGGTGGGAGAGAGGAGAGGAGAGGAGGGGAGAGGGGGAGAGGAGAGGGGGAGAGAGGAGAGGAGAGAGGGGAGAGGGGGAGAGGAGAGGGAGAGGGGAGAGGAGAGAGGGGGAGAGGGGGGGAGAGGAGAGGGGGAGAGGGGAGAGGAGAGGGGGAGAGGAGAGGGGAGAGGGGAGAGGGGAGAGGAGAGGGGGAGAGGGGGGAGAGGAGAGGGGGAGAGGGGAGGGGGAGAGGGGGAGAGGAGAGGGGGAGAGGGGAGAGGAGAGAGGGTGAGAGGGGAGAGGAGAGGGGGGAGAGGAGAGGGGGGAGAGGAGAGGGGGAGAGGAGAGGGGGGGAGGAGAGAGGAGAGGGGGGCAGAGGAGAGGGGGGAGAGGAGAGGGGGGAGAGGAGAGGGGGGGAGGAGAGAGGAGAGGGGGAGGGGGGGAGAGGAGAGGGGGAGAGGAGAGAGGAGAGGGGCAGAGGGAGGGGGAGAGGAGAGGGGGAGAGGAGAGGGGGGGAGGAGGAGAAGGGGGGAGAGGAGAGAGGGGGGAGAGGAGAAGGGGGGGACAGGGGGAGAGGGGAGAGGAGAGGAGGAGAAGGGGGGAGAGGAGAGGGGGAGAGGAGAGAGAGGGGGGGAGGGGAGAGGGGAAGCCTTCAGCCATCAGCCGGTGTGCAAACCAGAAGCTCAATCAATCTGTGGTGAAGAGCGACTCTCCGCACAGACACACACACAGACACACACAGACAGACACACACACAGACAGACACACACACAGACACACACACACACACACACAGACAGACACACACACAGACAGACACACACACAGACACACACACACAGACCGGGGGCGATGGTGAGTACACTGTCTGTTTGTACACAGACTGTTCTTCTTTCCAACTGAAAATGTGTTTTAACCGTAACTTTATTTCCATCTATTATTTTCCATCTATTATTTTCCATCTATTATTTTCCATCTATTATTTTCCATCTATTATTTTCCATCAAGTGCGAATGTGTCTACTGGAGAGGAGGAGACGGGAGGAGGTGACCCTCTGATAATAATAGTCACCACTACCAGTTTTTCCAGGAAACAAAAAATGCTTCTGAACTGAGTGGATAGTGATCTGCGGAGCACAGAGTTGGTGGAGAGATGTGAGGGTTTGGGTGGTCCTCGTGTTCAGACCTTTCCAGAATCTTTTTTTGGGGACGTGGGTTGAGCATAGCACCGCTTCCCTGCGGACTGTGGAAGGAATAACACTCACACTCACACTCACACAGAATACACACAGAGTCCAGGAAATAACTACCGATCAGATCAGGTTTACAGCCATCATTGCCACAAAGGACAGTCAGAGGGGATGGTTAGTGCACACACACACACACACACACACACACCAACACACACACACAGCCACACCACACACACACAGCCCCAACACACACACACACACACACAGCCCAAACACACACACACCACCACACCCACACACACACACACACAGCCCCAACACACACACACACAGCCCCAACACCCCCCCCCACACACACACACACCCACAGCCCACACACACAGCCCCAACACACACACACACACACAGCCCCAACACACACACACACAGCCCCAACACACACACACAGCCCAACACACACACACAGCCCCAACACACACACACAGCCCCAACACACACACACACAGCCCCAACACCCCCCCACACACACAGCCCCAACACCCCACCACACACACACACAGCCCCAACACCCCCCCACACACACAGCCCCAACACCCCCCCCCACACACACACCACACAGCCCCAACACCCCCACACACACACACAGCCCCAACACCCCCACACACACACACAGCCCCAACAAACACACACAGCCCCAACACCCCCACACACACACACAGCCCCAACACCCCCCCACACACACACAGCCCCAACACCCCCACACACACACAGCCCCAACACCCCCCCACACACACACACAGCCCCAACACCCCCACACACACACAGCCCCAACACCCCCCCACACACACACAGCCCCAACACCCCCACAAACCAAACTGGCAAAGCCTTTTGGTATTGACTGACGAGATTAGTCTTACATTATATTTCCACACTTGTTAAAATGGTTTAATATCTGTAAAATGGAATCTATGCCATTTCCCCCAAAAAATACTGCACTTGAAAATACATCCAACAACAGCTCAGACAAAGGTTTGGTGATGGCAGTCGATGGTTAGTGCAATACTGAATAAAATCGCCAAACGCTGGTTTCCATTTGGAAACCTCCACACAAAAAGGACAGAGACATTGTGGTGGTTGTGTGTTAATGGTGTAACGTGTTGCACACAGTGTAAGAATAAAAAGAAACGTTCAACTGCGAAAATATTGAAAAATATTCAATCGTCAAATCCAAACTAAAAACTCCCCCTCACTGTGAAAATATATATATATATATATTGCAAACTTAAACATTTTAGACATTTTAGCCTCAGTACAATGTGTGGCACCTGTTTGTGTGATTTTAAGGCAAAGGCAGTAATGAAACATAACACAGACATTGATTTAAATATTATTTTCAAAGTAAACTATGTCGATTACATTCGTCTTATATCAAGTGCTAAATGGGATGTAATAATGGGAGTTTACGATATCATAATTCACGTGGAAGGAAAGAGGTATTTGCATATAAACCTTAGATTATTGCCAGAATAACATAATATAATGATAAAGTCAAGAAATATAACAAGAGTGGAAGCAGCTTTGTTGGCCATGAGGATCTGAAACCAGGGATTGCAGTGTCAACGATACACTTGGACAGTGATACACACGATATTGATTCATTTGGACTTAAAAGTAAATGAAAACAAAAGGGTGTTTCTCTGTATATTGCAACATGTACATTAATATATATATAGTGTGTGTGTAAATGCACATCAGTCTGATACAGATACAGCTACACTATATATATACAACTCTGTGTTTATTCCCTGTATATTGCAACATACACATTATGTCTGTAGTGTGTGTGTGTGTGTGGTGTGATGGCCAGGGAGCTCCCAGGGTGGGGGTGGGGGTGAGGGTGGGGGTGGGGGTGAGGGTGGGGGTGGGGGTGAGGGTGGGGGTGAGGGTGGGGGTGGGGTGGGGTGGGGGTGAGGGTGGGGGTGGGGTGGGGGTGGGGGTGAGGGTGGGGGTGGGGTGGGGGTGAGGGTGGGGGTGAGGGTGGGGTGGGGGTGAGGGTGGGGGTGGGGGGTATGTGAGGGTGGGGGTGGGGGTGGGGTGGGGGGGGGGGGGGGGGGTGAGGGTGGGGGTGGGGGTGAGGGTGGGGGTGTGGGTGAGGGTGGGGGTGGGGGTGAGGGTGGGGTGGGGGTGAGGGTGGGGGTGAGGGTGGGGTGAGGGTGGGGGTGAGGGTGGGGTGGGGGTGAGGGTGGGGGTGAGGTGAGGGTGAGGGTGGGTGTGGGGTGAGGGGGGGTGAGGGTGGGGGTGGGGGTGAGGGTGAGGGTGGAGAGGAGCCCTGTGCTGCAATGGGAAGAGATTGATTCCAATTCCAACAGTATTTGCTCTGTGTTTGCAGGACAGTCAGAGGGTGTGGGTGACGTGCAGAGGCTACTGGTCATGTGTGGGAGAGGGAGGGGGTGGGGGCTGGTGCTGAGGGTGGGGTGGGGTGGGGTGGGAGGAGATGTTGGAGGGAGACAGATGGAGCTGGGACTTGGGGGAAGTCTAACATGGCGACAGCTATCCTGAGCATCAAACCCTGGCCGACGCCTCGCTGCCAAACTGTAAGCTCAGCTCCTTGTGTCTCTGCCAATCTGGCTGAATATTATTAATAAGAAGAAGAATAATAATTTAAAGGAGATCCATTTGTTGTCTGGTGGGGGTGGGGATTGCTGCTGCTGCCTGATCGATACTTAGCTGAGAGGCTTGGCCACTCTGTCTGTCTGTCTGTCTCTCTTTGTGTCTCCCCCACTCTCTGTCTCTGGAGCTTCTGTGTCTGACCAGCCCTGAATCCTCAATATGTCTGTGTGTGTGTGTGTGTCTGTGCCTGTGTGTGGGTGTGTATGTCTGTGTGTGTGTCTGTGCCTGTGTGTGGGTGTGTATGTCTGTGTGTGTGTGTGTCTGTATGTGTATCTGCGTGTGTGTGCCTGTCTGTGTCTGTGTGTGTGTGTATCTATGCCTGTCTGTGTGTCTACCTGTGTGTGTGTGTGTGTTTGTGTGTGTCTGTCTGTATGTGTATCTGTGGGTGTGCCTGTGCCCGTCTGTCTGTGTGTATCTGTGCCTGTCTGTGTCTGTGTGTGTGTCTGCCTGTGTGTGTGCCTGTAGGTGTGTGCCTGTAGGTGTGTGCCTGTGCCTCTCCACAAGTTTCAGAAATAGGGCTTGCTTAATGCTAAATACTACACTGTTGACCGAGGATGATGGGTGCCCAGTAAATGTGGGTGAGAGGGTGCTGCTAAACAATCTTATTCCTTCTGTTTTGTGGCTGAGAATGATCCTCTTCAATTGGGATTAGACTCCCTTCGGGAGGCGATGCGGTGACTGGTTTGATGTCGGGTTGTTTTTGAAGCTGGCGAAAACAGCAATGTGCCATTCCTCCCCAGATAGATCTCTTTGATTCAGTTGTCTCCAATATGGAAGACGCGTTTCCTCAGGCAGTCGCTAGGTAATGGTTTATTTTTGTGGCTGTGGTTTATCGTGGCTGTATGGAGTGTGCTTGGCTTACTGCTGTGCTGAAATCACAGCATTTCCCTCTCGTTTTGTGTGACTTTTTGAACCAGTATTGAACCAGTTTCCATTCATAAAACTTGGAGCAGAGACCAAGGGGAGACAGATAAGACCCCGCACTAAAAATCTTCAGGATTTCTTAATTATCCGAGCATCCCATCAGTGTTGCTACAATCAAACTGTGGGTGACTGTAAACAATTCAAATCTTTTATGTATGGTGGCCTTCAAAGATGTGTTTTGTCAGAGTTGCGTGTCTTCACACGGAATTAGGAATATAAACGTCTTCAATATAGTAACAGATCTCGAAACGCGTGCAGTAATAATAATAATAATAATAATAATCCTTGCACTCTCAAAGGGATTCACAGATTATACTGTAAAGCGAATTGACTGTATATTTTGTGGACTAATATAATGTGTAAAGTTATAATTGTATTATTATGTGTGGTCACTGAGGGCAATTTGCTTTTTTAAAAAATACCTGATAGTGTTAATACCCTTACCTTATTTTCCTTAGCCGAGGAATTATTCTGTACATTGCTTCATGTTAAAATCATCACATTTTATATGCAGTCATCGACCACACTGTGATGCCGAGAGAATTTTCTAGCACAGCCAGCTTCGTACAACACACATGACTAGGTTTCCAACCAAACAATGTTGTACTACTGGCTTTTATCCAGGGAAAATATTTAGTAATATATTTTATTTAATATATATAATCAACAGGCAACTCACACCATAGTCATGTATGTATTAAACAAAAAGGTACATTTAAGAGGGAAAGAATAATTGTTCGACTGTCATGAAATATTATACATCCGTAAAAGTATTACAGGGCCGATTATTACTAATTGCACCTAATACCTGCACAAGATTTCCAGTATGATATTAATAGTTTTAATGTCCTCCCGACATGAAAGGCGCTCTACAAATGTCTTTTTGTTGTTGCTCAAACTAACATTTTGTTATTAACACATAAGTCTTACAATTTCTCCCCCCAAAATGAAATAGCTCAACTTCTAACTTTATTTTTGGAAAACTAACAAAATGTGTTAATAATCCTTGAAATATAGATGTATAGATATAACACTAATAATAATAATAGATATAATATAGATATAACACGGATAGCCATGAAATATGGTCTGAGGAAATATCAAATGCAAGGATTAACATTATTACTATTATTAAAACATTGCGTTCCAAAACCCCCAAAAAACCAAAGAGCAACTGGTGTTATTTATTTTTGTGCCCATAAGATGAAATTGTTTTTTTGAATTCCCTGAGATATATTTCCAGTTTTGTCCCATTTCTGGTGGAATTATCTGCATAGAAAGGGGTGGGATGGAGTACCAGTGAAACCGTCATATAACGTTACGGTTGACACAAGGCTTTGGTCCGCTGTAGGCAGGAAAGGAGAACTTGACCCGGTCAAGAAAGGGATCGGAATAGGGGAAGAATAATGAGAAGACAGGAGAGTTTGAGGAATGGAGTTGGCTAGAATCGGTGCCAGCCTGGTAGTAAGATGGAGAAGTTCAGGTCTCAAAAGAGAAAGGGTCTGTGGAGAAGGACAAAGTGGGATGGAGACCTTTCAAAGTTAGAGCGAGAGTAAGTGTCAGGTCAGGAAAAGTGATGGGATGGAGCGGGCAGACCTGGGAAGTGCTACAAAACTTCCGTGGATTCTAATGGCAGATGGATGGCTCCCACCACAACAATTAGACTCCAGTGGAGCATCAGTGGTTCAGGACACAGTCCAACAAGCCAGTAGTTCATAAAATTACAAACTATTGCAGGGAAAATAAAATAAGGTAGTCTTATTTATCTTCTACGATTAACAATGAGAAGACCGTTAAGTCAATAAGACACTTAAATATTTACAGCTCAGAGTTAGCCCTATAACAACAACAAATTACATTTGTGTAGCACCTTTCATGTTAGGAGGGCTTCACAAGGACTGGACAGTCAGGGATTTGGATATGCACACATATATATATTTACAGTACATACCCAGCTTACTACAAACCACAGCCTCTTATCAGGGAGTTTCCTCTGTTAACAACAGCAACAACAACAAAATTACATCTGTATAGCACCTTTCACATTGGGAGAACGTCCCAAGTCGCTGGACAGACAGAGTTTCGGACCCATGGTGTAAAAGCAGCAATCGGGTTCAAATGCCAATCATATTTAGATGTTGAACTGTGGAGATATGAATAACTCTTGTGTTTCATTAGGCTGATGGACCGATTTATTTGCTCTGCAATTATAAAGCCACTGATCGAAAGAATGTTATCCTGAGATAGGACTCGGTGGCAATGCTTGAAAATTGTTGTCGGTAACTGACCAACAAACACATTACACACACCTCTCAAAGCGTGATGTGGGCAATTAATTGACTGTTAGGGAAATCGCCTGTACCTGAAGTCCCGTTACTTAGCGGTTAGAGCACTCCCCTCGCAAGCGAGAGGACCTGGGTTCAATTCCCGGGCAGGGCGAAACCTTGGGCAAGTTTCCTTACTCCACACGCCTCTGTTTCCCAGCAGTCAGTAGGAACCTGGGTGTTAGTCGATTGGCAGATTGCTTTCTCGGGGGCAATAATCCCTTCAAAAATAATAATAATAATAATCAATCCATGACTGTTTGTGGGACGCTGCTGTGCACAATTGGCTGCTGTGTTTCACCCCCAAAGTGTACAGTCAGTTCACCTTACAGGATATTCTGTGAAACGCTTTGAGACATCTCGAAAAGTGATAAGGCGCTGTATCAAATGCAAAGATTATTGTGTATATTATTATCTCCAGGTCAGCACTGAAAGGGGACAGAGCTGTTTATCAGTGGCAGGTTGACAAACACAAGATGCTCATTTCAACGAGTGCTAAAACCTGCACTGGGGGATTTTCATGTAGGGTAAAAGCAGAATGTAAATTTGCCAAATTGGCTCAGCTCATAGTTTGTCCCAATCTCACAGGGTTCAGCCCGGCTTCATGTCTCACTGAATTATTCATTCGTTATCAGGCCATTTTCTGTTCTGCACGCACTGTTTGGTGTTTGTTTCTCTTCAAAAGAGAAATATGTCGCTTTTTTGCTCCACACAAATATGACGCTATTTTAATATCCAGGGTCATGATACCATTACAATCTCTGATAAGTCTTAAAGAAATGGTGATATTTATGTTGTGTTTTAGATAACAGGGTAGATATCGTGACTGTGTATATAAAAAGAATGCAAACAGAAAGTGTGTTTGTGCAACCGATCTGATGTGTAGAATCAAGTATATTTGGTGGATGAGTGAAAAACAAATCCCCGTTTCACCACACATCATTGTATGTGTGTGTGCTGTCAGACCACACCCCATGTAATGGAGTTGCTTTGAGCTGCCGAATGTGATCCAGACTAGATTCTAGTTCAGTGTAAACTCTTGGACATGTTTTATTGTGTTTTGCAGCAGTTTTTTTTTAAAAAAAATTTATTTTCCCGAATGCAGATGCATTTTCGTTAATTTTTTTTTGCAAATGTTGTCCAATAAAAGAAATGTTTCCGGCCTGATTGGAAATTAAACTGCTCACATGGTTTAAGTGCTTGATAATTCCAGTTACGTGGAGAGGATGTATCATCTATCTAATGCATCATCTATTGCCATCGCAGGCTGCCAGGAAGCCCATCAGCTTCAGGACAAATAAATAAAGCAGATTTTTTTTAATGTGTGTGGTGAAGTGGAGCCCATAATATGTATTATAGAGTAGTTTAGAATAAAGCCATTAAATCACTGATAAATCATTTATCAAATGGTCAAAGCAGGTTCAAAACCTTGCGGAACAAGACGTTTGTCCAGCAACAACAACAGCAGCAACATAGACACACATATAATCAGAATTTTGGTTTGCTTTTAGTTTGGTTCGAAAATGAGGTGTGGTGTGATCACAGCTCGTGGCAATTAGGTTGGTATTGTCGGTACGGGATTAGGCCTTTTGAGCAGTGAGGTGTAGAGGAATGATGAGATAGAAACGACTCAGTAAAACTCGCATAAATCTGATCTATATAAATCATATATTTGCCTAAGTTGTACATCTTCCCAAGTTCCCATTGGATTTCCTATCATTTATAAGTTTCACATAACTCATGCTTTGCACAAGTCCTGTAGCTTTGTGGTTAGAGCATCTGAGTTTGATTCCCGGGCAGGGCGAAACTGTAGGCAAGTTTCCTTAAGTAATCACTTAAAAAAAAGGCAGCCAGTAGCTCACTGCAGTGTCCCACAAACAGCCGTGGATTGAGTGACCAAATTATTATTTTTGAAGGGATTATTACCCCCGGAAAAGCGATCCGCCAATCAACTAACAATCAGGTTCCTACTTACTCTTTTGTCGTTCCCATGACACCTCTCTTCCTTCAGAGTGGCTTCTGTATTCCATTAAATGTAGTTTTCAGTCATCTCTTCGTAGCTTTTCCACATCCCCTTCTGCGATGAAAGAGGCTTCAGAAGTCCATAACCACATCTATCACATTCCATTTCCTCACCATCAATTTACCCTCTCTTCAGGCTGTATCCTTCTGTTTGCTTCTTCAGAACAAGAGTGTATAAAAATAATAATAATTTGGTCACTCGATCCATGACTGTTTGTGGGACGCTGCTATGAGCAATTGGCTGCTGCATTTCGCCCACAAAATATACAGTCACTACATTTTACAGTATATTCTGTGAAGCGCTTTGAGACGTCTCAAAGACGTGATAAGGCGCTGTATCAAATACAAGGATTATTATTCTTGTAATACACTGTAAAGTGAATTGACTGTAGATTTTGTGGGCGAAACGACTGGTTGTTCTTTCAGTACGAATATTATTTTTCTATGAATTATTGTGTGTGTTTTGACGTAGCGCCTTCTTCTGCAAGAGGCTAGACGTTGAGACCGAAGGTGCACGATGAAAAGATGGCGCAGTCGCTGCTTGTACCACCAGGACCACACAGCCTGCGCCTGTTTACCCAGGAATCTCTCGCAGCTATCGAGAGTCGCATTGCAGAGGAGGTGGCCAAGAAACCCAAGAGCCATCGGGACGACGATGATGAAAATGGCCCAAAGCCAAATAGTGACTTGGAAGCTGGCAAATCACTACCATTTATTTACGGTGACTTACCTTCAGCGATGGTTTCTGAACCTTTGGAAGACCTGGATGCATTTTATAGCACGACAAAAGTGAGTGTTTGGATTCCTTTCTAAACCAGTAAATGCCCATCTTATCTCACTCTACGGTTAAGATAATTTACGGGACCCGACAAGGTCAAATGATAAACCGAAGAGGAAAAACAAAGGACAGATAAGCACGGATGCCATGTTTGTGAGACATTTGATTTGAAGAAAAGTGGCAATTTCTAGAGAAAGTCTTAATTAAGGATGATGAGGGAGGCAGCCTGGTTTAATGAAGCACAGAGGCAAAATGGCTGCCATGAAGTTACTTCTTGCAGGAGGTGAAAGTGAGCTGTGTGTTATTTTGGGCCGATCACAGTGGGTCAGTTTGTGCAATTTTATTATCAAGTTGAATATCGTGTTTGTTAACCGTCGTTGTTTTCTGTTGTTTAAGTGTAATATTTAAGTGTAAAGTCCTCAATCTTAAGATTGGAAATATTGTCATTGTGGAAAATGGGTGATTTGGTTTGTAGTCTGACCCAATACAATCACTGGGACCTCTTTAAGGTTTGAAATGGTTTCAAAACCGGAGGCTGGACACGGTACAAATTGTCACTTTGTGAAAGTGTTTCTGTGAGTTTCAAGAGTTCGAGAAATGATAGATATCTATAAATGTTCTGCCTTTGGGATTCGGGTGAAATGTGCAATTGTCCAAGAGTTTTTTTTTGATAAGCAGAAGATTTTTTTTAGGGGGCAGGACGGGATCTGGAAATCTCCCGGATGGAATTTTTTATAAAATGGGGTCTAGATACGTATAAGATAGGCTTTCGCTGTGTAATCTACGTTTGTCAACATTTGTGTGAGAAATCTGAGCAGTAGGTGTGGCCTGCAAGGAAATTATACAGAGAAATGGTGATTACTTTCCACAGAACCATAAATATGATTACTGGTGATAGCGTAAAATTTCACAGAATCATAGAATTATACAGCACAGAATTATTCAGCTCATCGTGTCTGTGTCGGCTCTTTTAAAAGAGCCTCCATTCAATCCCACTCACCTGCTCTCTCCCCATAGCCCTGCAAACTTGTCCTCCCCAAGTTTTCTATTCGCATAAGAAAACCTGACAATGTCTTTAAATGTGTAGTAAAACCCACTGCGCAGTGTAGTTGTGTATTAAGCGCACAATATGTTTATACATTTATGTCCGAATCCATTTTATTTGGTGATGTTAATTATTAGGTTAGATTTTGACTTATTTGACCTTAGCGTAACGTGTGTTTGTCAATTATTGGAGCATTGCATGTGCAGTAACGTACCTAGCAACAAGGATAGTCCATTCAGCCCCTTGAGCCTGTTCTGCCATTCTGTAAGATCATGGCTGATCTGTACCTGAACTCCAATTACTCTCTCTTGCCCCATCCCATATCCCTTAATACCCTGACCTAACAAACATCTATTCAGGTATCTAACATGGAACAGTCAGTGCGAGAAATGTCTTGAAAAATAAGGTATGAAATTGAATGTCGTTGCTGTTCCAGATTTTCTTGGAGAACATGATAGAATAATGTATATAAATATGTATTTTGCTGCTTACTATATGGATGTAGATGAACCTTCTAATCATGCACTCTATGTTTTTTCTCTTACAGACCTTTATAGTATTGAACAAAGGGAAGGCAATCTTCCGATTTAGCGCCAGTCCTGCCTTGTACATTTTAAGTCCTTTCAATCCTTTAAGGAGAACAGCTATTAAGATTTTGGTACATTCATATCCTTTCACTAGTGCGTGTTTTTTCAATATCTGTTAAACTCACATTTATAAAAAGGACACTGTCTCTTTCCTGTGATCAAAACTAGATGGTAAGAGAAGAAAGAAAGATCTTTAACCCATTTGATCTCAACCTTCAAGAATGCCCACCTTCCCATCCTCCCATTAGAGCAGCCAAACTCTTTCTTAAATGGGTTCAACATCTTACTATCAGCTATTCTTGCTGACACCCTTTCCAGTTATTAAGCACTTGTCTTGCAAGCGAGAGGACCCGGGTTCGATTCCTGGGCAGGGTGAAGCGCTGGGCAAGTTTCCTTACTCCACACGCCTTAGGGGGAAATCGGTGTTTTTCTGAGTTTACTTTTTAACTCAATTTTCAAATATTTCATTTTATCATGAAATGGAATGATGTCATTTCCAGACATTGTTGTAAATTTAACTGGGATTCAGACTAGTTTATTTGTAGATTTAGCAATCTGTGCTTTCCTTGACTGGATTCCACATTGTTCAGCATACTTATCATGTTCACCATTTTGACCAACTGTGTGTTTATGACTCTGAGTAACCCTCCAGAATGGACAAAGAATGTAGAGTAAGTACCCATTATGCTGTGGATTATGTGGATTATTTACAAGTGTTAAATGTAAAGCAGATCAAGGCTTCATAGCTTATTAAGAATACATTAGTCATATCAGAAAATTTTAAACCTTTATTTTTACCGAATGATAGTTTTCTACATTCTATTTTTTCTTTTTTTTCTTTTAATACGTAGCTCTGATAAGTTGCCACATTCAAGGCACATCTAATAATAATCCCTCAAGAAAAAACAATAGTAAATTGGTCATTTCAATCCACGACTGTTTGTGGGGACATTGCTGTGCGCAATTGGCTGCCGCGTTTCGCCCACAAATATACAGTCAATTCACTTTACAGTATATTCTGTGAAGCGCTTTGAGACATCGAGAAGACTTTATAAGGCACTATATCAAATGCAAGGATTATTATTATTATCTCAACCCCATCTTCAACCCCCAGCTCAGGTCCAAATCCCTGACTGTCCAGTGCCTTGGGCAGTCTTCCCGACATAAATTGCGCTGTGTAAATGTCATTTGTTGTTGTTTTTGTTGTTGTAATACAGTTAAGCAAGTTTTGAAATGTGTTTGCGGAACGTATGGTGTGCTGAGCCGCTAGCAATATTACCCATTCACTGAACAAAGTTATTTTGTAGGAAGAACATTAACAATTAAGTTAAATCTACAATGGTAGATTTTTTTTTCCCCGTTTCACTTAAATGTGATTAGGAAATCTGTAACTGAATTAAGGAGAAAACAAAAGTGAAAATTAAAACTAAAATAATGCAGTTCTAGGCGTTCACAAAAGAGCACGCAAATTCCATTGTGTTTGATTTAATAGGAATGAAGATCATAGTTAAAGAATATTTGGTCAAAAGAGATGAATTGTTCAGTGATATCCTTCATATTAGAGAAGTAGTAGTTAATCTATTAAATAACCTTTTTGTTGGTGGAGGGCGGGGCGGGTAAATGCTCTTTATAGACTTATAGGTGCAGTGTGACCACGAGACACAATGGTTGCTGATTTTACCTTAGAATAGTTTTGCCCTGATATATACATGTGACAGATTAAACTGAGGTTTTATTGATAATGACAGTTGCCACATTCTCTCTGCTGAGTGATATTTCTCAATGGAAATGATTGAACAGTTTTATTTTTACAATCCCACTAGGTACACGTTCACTGGTATTTACACATTTGAATCGCTTATAAAAATTCTTGCAAGGGGCTTCTGTATAGATTCTTTCACTTTCCTTCGAGACCCATGGAACTGGCTGGACTTCAGTGTTATTCTCATGGCGTAAGTATTCACAATAATAGTAAGATGTTGTCCTTTGGATTAGTCTATCTCTATCCCTGTAAATGACATGTTAAATAGAGACAAAGGCACATCCGGGTGACAAAAATTACAATGTTTCTGGCAAACACCGTCAGCAGTCACCCTGTCCAAAGTGCCATTTTTTTTGGAGAAACCCAGACCAATTGCAGTTTCAGGATGTTCGTTGTTGACTTACTTGGTGTATCACTGAGCCATACTAACCATACACACGCTTTCAAATGTATGGGGTCTGTTTTTTTGCTGAGTAAACCATTCCATGACCACAATAGCTTCACGACGGATGGCTTTAGTGTTCAGGTAGAGGGATAAATAGCAAAAGCAAAATAATGTTTCAGCTCTTTGAACTTTCAGAGTGTTGAGAGCTTTGAAAACTATTTCTGTAATACCAGTTAAGATGTGATTGGTCTCAGGTGCCCCGACACAGGCCCTGATGTAGCTCGAGCTGTATCTCTGTGTCCTGTCATTGTGTCTGTGTGTGTCCCCCATTACAGATATCTGACAGCATTTGTGGACCTGGGCAATGTCTCAGCCTTGAGAACATTCAGAGTTCTCCGAGCACTGAAAACAATTTCAGTTATTCCAGGTGAGAATCCAGGTTAAACACCGAGACTGCTTTACATTTTATTTATCTTGTACTGAATAATAATAATATCTATAAAACATTCTGAAACACACATGGATCCATCCGGTTGCTTTTTCTCCATGTCCCACAAAAAAAAAAGCAGGATTCTGAGAGAATGCTTTCGACTCATTAAAATCTTTTGGTTTTTGGGCGTTTTTATTCATTTAATTTAATTTCCTTGTGTTCTGTTTCTGGTTTCAGCCTTGGCGTTTAACTATTTCTTGCATGAGGCATCGAAATATCCACCATGCATTTTGTGATGTCAAGTGTTCCCTATTCTGTTGCGCAAATTATTCAATGGATTTGGCAAATGTGTGTATATTTTTTTTTAATGGTGCGCTTTTCCTATCAATCTGAGGATAAGCACAACAATTTAAATTCATCTAAAAATACTTTTTCAAAATTAAAATAACAAAAGAAGGTAAGGTATTGAATTTCCACTTTGATAGAGATGAGAAAATGAAACCTGCACATAACATGATGAATGACATGAAGGCTTCATCATCGTCAGACATCCTTTGTACTCCAAAGCCCCCGTGTTATATATAGGTGTTTGAGTATTCCATGTGTCACTTATAGTGCATTGGTTAGAGCACTCGCTCTTCCTGGGCAGGGCGACAGGTTAGGCAAATTAGGCCTCTGTTTACCGAGCAATAAGTAGGAACTCAGTTGTCAGTCGATTTGGCTGATCGCTTTTTAGTAGGGTAGCAATCCCTTCAAAATAATAATAGTAATTTGATCACTCAATCCACGACTGTCTGTGGGACTCCACTGTACACAATTGGCTAGGTCAGGCTATATCTCCCACAAAATATACAGTCAATTCACTTGACAGTATAATTTGTGAAGCTCTTTGAGACGTATCCAAGATGTGCTAAGGTGCTGTATCAAATGCAGGATTATTATATTGTAATTATTATTAAACGTTACAGAAGAGCCTCCTGTGTTTCTCTTAGGCTTGAAGACCATCGTGGGGGCCCTGATCCAGTCGGTGAAGAAGCTCTCGGATGTAATGATACTGACTGTTTTTTGTCTGAGCGTATTTGCACTAATTGGCCTACAACTGTTCATGGGCAATTTAAGGAATAAATGTATAAAGTGGCCACCCCTTAACTTCAATATAACTAACAGCTCACTTGTCCTGAATGAAACCATGGCAAATGACACGGAGAACATATTTGACTTTGACGAGTACGTCCAGGACAAGAGTAAGCACTTGCTATTCCAATTGGTTTCATTTTGTCTTGATAGACCTGATTGATAAGAGATACAATACAACAACTTTGCAGTTGGGTTCTTCGCTATCGAACCGAAAGCAAAATAATGTTCGCGCTAAAAAAATTATTCTCGTACACACAGTCCTAGTTGTACACTTTAGTTGGTTTAGAAAGGTTTAAAAGCTCTGGAACTCTCTCCCTCTATCCCTCCGCCTCGCCCCCTCCCTCCCCACTTTCAAATCCCGCCTAACGACCTTCCTTTTTGATCGTGCTTACGGTCACCTCCCCCCTCCCTCTCTCCATGGCTCGAGGTCAGACTCCACCACTGTCAAGCGCTCTGGGATGCTACCCCACCTGAAGGGCGCTGTGTAAATGCAAGTTGCTGTTGTTTAAAATAAAATTTGAAGAAAAACTTACTGAACAGGTGGAAATATGAAATGAAAAGAAGGTCACAAATTTTTACTTAGTTAAGTATCGGATCACTGTTAACATCCTATATATATTATATGTGTATATATATATGTTTCTATTTTTCAAGTAATTACAAGCATTTAATATCTGTGTTTAACTTTTAATCAACAGCAAATTACTATATCTTGGAAGGAGCCAAGGATGCATTACTTTGTGGTAATGGTACTGATGCTGGGTGAGTTAACATTCAATTGCATTTACTTTAGAATCAGAAATAAAATGTCTTAAAAGAAAATTGCTGTATGAGAAGAGTATTGCGATAGATCTGTTTTTACTTGTTAGGACAGAATTTTTTTAATAGAAACCGGGGGGAGGGGTTATAGGTCTCAAAAACTAACATGGACTTAAGGGGTTTGGGTGATGTCATAAGAATTTGTGATAAATTGGGTGTTTTGAATGGGTGATGTTATTAATACAGTAAAACCTGCATCAGTTTGATCTGTCTGTATAAATCATATTATCGCCCAAGTCGTACATCTGCCCAAGTCCCCGTTCAAGAGTTTATAAGAGTTTGGCATAACTCATACTTTGCATAAATCATATTAAATGTACGGTCCCAACTGATGTTCCCAATTACGTTAGGTTTTCTGTTTGATTTGGTTTGATTATCTTTGGTAGCCATCCTGATACGTAATCATCACGTGGCAAAAACAGCCATGGCTATAACATGTACCCACCATTGTCCACTGTGTGACCTTGAAGGCAGAAGGGATTTTAATATCTTACCAATAAGCCTTTTGTAAGTAAATCCCACTTGGAATACCATCTTTTTTTTACACAGAGAGTTGTTACAGTCTGGAATGCATTGCCTGAAAGGCTGGTGGAAACAGATTTAATAACAACTTTCAAAAAGGGGATTGGATAATTGAAGAGGAAAAAAANCTGCAAAGTTATGGGGAAAGAGCGGGGGAATGGGACTGATTGGGTGGCTCTTACAAAGAGCCGGCAACAGGCATGATGGGCCGAATGGCCTCCTGCTGTGCTGTAAGATTCGATTACAAGAGAGGCAAATGAGATGGGATGACTTTTTTCCAGTGTAATGCTGATTAAATAACACAGCCGCATATTATTATATTATGTGTTATATAATAAGGATTTGCAAGAGCTCTGAACTTTTCAGTTATTCTTTTTTATTCTCTCCGATTGTTTTTCCAAATGTTCTCAGCAAATGCCCCGAGAGCTTTACGTGTATGAAAGGTGGAAGGAATCCAAATTACGGTTATACCAGCTTTGACAGCTTTAGCTGGGCATTCTTATCATTGTTCCGATTGATGACTCAGGACTGCTGGGAAAACCTTTACCAACTGGTAAGCAGGGCGAGACGTCTCAAAGCACTTTGCAGGCTATACTGTAAGTGAATCGACTGTATGTTTTGCGGGCGTTATAGCCTGACCGAGCCTAATATTGTGTTTTCACAGACCCTGCGAGCTGCTGGCAAAACGTACATGATATTTTTTGTGCTGGTCATATTCCTGGGATCGTTCTACTTGGTGAATCTGATCCTGGCCGTGGTAGCCATGGCATATGACGAGCAGAACCAGGCCACCCTTGAGGAAGCTGAACAGAAAGAGGCGGAATTTCAACTGATGCTCGAACAACTGAAAAAGCAACAGGAAGAAGCTCAGGTACAACCTCCCTACGTGTCTAAACCACAACACACGTGTGTAAAAGCCCACATGACGGAACTCTGCATGACTATTGTAGCGCTGGCCTTTCCTAGCTTGCTTCATTCCATCGGAGGCCGTACTTTCACCCACTCCACCCAGAGGCTTTGAAATTCCTTCCCCCAATCACTCCATCTTTCCCCTCCTTCCCCTCTTTTAGATCACAGCTCAAGACCTTCCTCTTCGAACGTGCTCACTTCCTCCCTCCCTCCCTCCCTCCCTCCCCCTGGCTCGGTGTCTGGCGGTGACACTGGTCCATGTGAAGGGCGCTATATAAATACAAGTTGTTGGTGGTGTTCTTTCCAATAAATCAGCTCCCCTCTCGCTGAGAAATCTGACTATAGAGGCTCATTTAGGGATTGAGGTAATGTGTTACATTGTTAGCTGATCTTAATCAGGTCGCGAAGACAATTGGTGAGAGTCCAAGGGTTTGGAGAGAATAATAATAATCCTTGCATTTGATACAGCGCCTTATCATGTCTCAAAACGCTTCACAGGATACACTGTAAAGTGAATTGACTGTATATTTTGTGGGCGAAACGCAGCAGCCAATTGCACACAGCAGCGTCTGTCCCACAAACAGTGGTGGATTGAGTGACCGCATTATTATGATTATTGTTTTCTATGGTCTGTGGCCTCACTGACCACTGTGATCTCTCTCTCTCCCTGGCAGCTTGCGGCAGCGGCAGCTGCAGCTGAGTCGGAGGACAGGAGCGGAGCAGATGACCTGTATGACATGTCGCAGAGTTCCTCCGGCATGTCAAAGCTGAGCTCGAAGAGCGCCAAGGAGAGACGGAACCACAGGAAGAAACGCAAGCAGAACGAGCTGGCCGGAGGTGGGGAGAAAGGGGACAATGAGAAGATGCACAAATCGGAATCGGACGACAGTGGGGGAAGAGGGAGTGTCTTTCGATTTCCCACGGATTGCAGCCGTGCAAAGAGCAGTTCCTCCCCACGCCAGGTAAGCGATTACGTCTGGAGAACACAGGGTATTATCTCTAGCATGTTACACAGCAAGAGAGACTCATTTCTGAGTCATCATCAGTCAGTTTGATGAACCTTTTTGCAGTTGATTTTAGGGACTTCAATGCTGCGGGCAGGTTGTAAGCCAGACTGAAAGGTCTCGGACAGGAAATGTCGAGAGAGGTTTAACGATAATAATAATAATAATCCTTGCATTTGATACAGCGCCTTATTACGTCGTTGAGACGTCTCAAAGCGCTTCACAGAATATAGCGTAAAGTGGATTGACTGTCCATTTTGTGGGCAAAACTGCCCAACAGCAGTGTCCCACAAAATGTATAGCGTTCACTTAGTTTAAAATGAAATGGGCAGTGAATCTACATTGTAGGGAGCAATGCATTGCCAGAGTGCAATACGAACGCACAGAAAAATGACTGATACATTGCAATTCAGAGTTTAGGGTAATGTTTTTTTTCGTTCCACTCTTCTTCCAGTCGCTGCTAAGCTTCCGAGGTTCTCTCTTTTCCCCCCGACGCAACAGCAGAAGCAGCATCTTCAGTTTCAAAGGCCGGATGAAGGATGTGGGCTCGGAAACCGACTTTGCCGATGATGAGCACAGCACCTTCGAAGACAATGAGAGCAGGAGAAGCTCGTTCTTTAACCCTTACAGGCAGGGCGAGAGGAGAGGTAGCAACATTAGTCAGGCCAGTCCATCTCCCAGGAACCTGCCCATGGTGTCAGCCAACGGAAAGATGCACAGCACAGTGGACTGCAATGGGGTGGTCTCGCTGCTTGGAGGACCTTCCGCTCCAATCTTACCCACAGTACTCCTTCTGCCCGAGGTGATAATAGATAAGCCAGCTACTGATGATAATGTAAGAACGTTTTAAACAGTCTAGGCTTGGTGGCCATCGGTTGGTGTATTTACAGTGTTTGGATGTCACTCATGGGCAACGTATGTGGTTGGTCCAGAAAATGATGTACTAAGGCTTTAAAGAACATAATTTTTCTTAAAGCACTAAAGGAAACAATTTTCAGTTGAAACATTGATATCAGTTTGTCTACACAACGCACAGTCACCGCAGTATATGCAACACGTTGGGAGGATGTCTCTGAAGCCCTTCGCAGGATTTACAGAGTGACCAAAAAGTCGTGATACCATTACGATGTCTAATATCTCTAATAACGAAGTAATGTTTTTTTTGGTTATTTTTTAGTTAATAGGGTAGTTATCATGATGTTTTGGTCACCCTGTAAGCCCAAGGGCAGACACTTTGCATTTTGCGAACATATTTTAACGTTAAATATTACTATTATTGTTGCATCTGGATTGTTTAAACAACTTAGAGTTTTCTAAAAATATTTCAGTGAAAAATGGTGATTAAAAAGAAGCAGAAATTAGTTTCTTTTTAGTGTTTTTGAGACAAATTTACTTAGTACATTATACTTAAATATGGTGAATAGTCAAAATTGTCCTTTTAAAACAGGTAGTAAAACAGAATTATTCTTCCTCTCTCACAGAATTAGGATTTAATTTATCAATAGAAATATTTTTTATGCTGTATTATGTTTCTACACTTGAGTTATCTTCCTCTCTCACACAATGTAAGTGGAATAACATTCAAGATATTTATTCACTGATAATCACCATGGGTTAATTGGTGGTAGTGGGATTGGATTTATGATGAGAGGCTCTGGGTTCAAATCCTGTTGAGTCCACTCAGTGGCCACTCTTTTGATGTTGATTTGATGAGATGTGATCCATATGTAAACTAAACACTACATTCCTTGCTGGAAAGACAAGTGGGGTCTCTGTGGTTGACCTGGCCCTGACCTGCAGCCATACAATATTATAATAATTTGGTCACTCGATCCACGAGTGTATGTGGGACATTGCTGAGCGCATTTGGCTGCCGCGTTTCGCCCACAAAATATACAGTCACTACACTTTATATTTCGTGAAATGCCTCTGAATGATTGGGACCTATTTGAATTGCAGGCCGCCAACATGGAAATGGAGCTTAAGAAGAGAAGGACTGGGTCTCATCTAATAGCCACTGATTTGCTTGAAGATCCAGTGCTAAAGCAGAGAGCGCTAAGTGTAGCAAGTGTTCTGACAAACACAATGGAAGGTACCTTCATTCCTTGCATTACATTTTAGTGTTAGATCCCAGCCTGGACCTTTGACTTCTTTCCCCATTCTTATGTTCTTGTAGAAAACAATATCTCGGGATACAGTGCATAGTTCGGGACATGACAGTTAGGTGACCATTCATGCGTGTTAACGTAGAGCAAAATTACGCCATTCACATTGAAGTGCACATTACTAATTTACAAAATACTCAGCCACAAATGTCCATAAATGCCACTAAATTTAATTGGCAATAAATCTCTCAATCGGTGTTTGCTTTTGATAGACATGTCAGTTCACATTGAACAACCTTTTCCCCACATTGTGATTCTGTCAAATTTGCTAACAGTCTGGCTTTGAGTTGGTGTGCTCTGCTTTGAGTTAAAGCCATGTGTATATAACAGCTGTTGAACGACTGTAATTGTGGAATGTATTTTAATTTTCCGTCACTTTCCGGTTTTCAGTACAAAATGAGCAACGCTTACCATCACATATTAATTCAACCATGACCTTAAACATTAAATCATCGCAAAAATACCTTGTTTTATACATTGTTTCAGGATTCAATGGCTTTCAAGGCTGGAAATGGAGAGCAGGTTTTTATATATATATTGTGACCCGTTCAGTGAATTTTCACTTGAGGAAAATGAGATACATCTAAGTGATGATGCCTTTCCTTTGATCGAATATTCTTTTGAAGCCATTGAGTGACTAACACTGAGGTGTTTCCAGTGACACCAGCAACCTTCTGGTCCTCAGCCCAAGTGGCCATTCATTCATCCTGCATAAATGTCAACAGAGCATCCAACCGAGAGATGCATCACAGCTGTGCCCAACGCTCTCCTTACCTCATGCCCCAATCATATAGACTCCATTAGAGGTCACTCACTCAAACATGACCAGGAGAGGGAATCCTACCGGATGTTTCTTCTCTACAGACCGTGGGGGAAACCAGGGCCAACTGCGGTGTCTCTCCTATCAACAACTGGCTCAGGAGAGAACGCCAATGTGACTTAAGAACTTCCTTGTTTCTGTGTCTCAGATCCCACTTCCGCTGAACCATGAGTGGAGCAGCAAGGAGCCCGAGGGATTACACTGATGTTAATTAGGCCATGGATCTTGCTCGATTACCATCAAACAACTCCAAATAGCTGCCTGCGGGGAGGGTGACTGCAGTGCAAAAATGAAGCAAGCAGCGTAGAGAATGTTGGGGCCACAAGAACAAAACCCAAATTAACAGATTTTTTTTCTTAACGGTCCTGTTATTTATTTCTTTTCTTTTTTTTCTTTAAATCTCCTTGGCCTAAAGAAACTGGAATGACCTTTGAATGAATGACTAAAGGGAGTGAGTTGGGCAAGAGAAGAAAATAAAGGGGGCTGCCAGTTCCAATATGGTATTTTAAGCAATTTCCCCCAGGCACATGCTTGACATATAGTGAGGAGAGAGATTGCCTTTACTGTTAACTATGTAGAATTCCTTGAGGAGCAAACCTGGCCACAGACACCAGGTCAACACTTGTTTTAAAGCACAAATAACTTGTCAACTGTTCCTGAAGGCTTCGAACAAACACTTTGAAACACCACTTCAATAGAATTTTTGAATATTATTGCCGGCATAATTAGATGAAACCGCAATGATGGAATGTCTATTAAGCTTCTTGTTATCTCCTTCCTCGGAGAACCATGACATGAGTAGGCACAGACTCGACACTCAAATTCTATGACCTGTACGTTCACATATGTGACATGTACTGATCCTAATGTTTGTGTCTTACGCGCTGACTCTCACAAAGCAGAAACAAAAAATGTTCATTGGGAAGCCCAAAGGATATGTGTTGCTCATGGGGAAAGTTTAAGATTATTATGTTTTTTTGACCTATTGGGTTGATGTATCTGACTGACTCTGTATAAAAATAATTGTTGGAAGGTGAGGATATGTCTGTTCACAGTTGAAATGACGATGGCTTTTTATGTGCTTGGTGAGTGGGGACAGTATTATTAGGATTGGCTGGGGTCACTCACTATACTCTTGTCACATGTGAATAACATTTGATGTTGTTGCCTTTCATCATTTCGCAAACCAAAGTCAGGGTGAGTTTCCCTTTCAGAGGATGAAGAAGGGGAGAATATCATTTTTTTGACGTGATAAAGCGTTATATCAAATGCAAGGATTATTATTATCAGCAAGTTTAAGTCCACTCACCCATAAAATCCAAATAACAACAACACAATAACATCAAAGAGGCCAAGGATATTTGAGATTAATTGGCATAAATTGATGATGATACCTGTATGAAGTGCTTTCGATTTCTCCAATTATACCATGTAACACACTTGGTTCCTGTCCTGTATAAAGTTGGTGTGGCCATCACTGTATGAGATCATAGTATTGGTTGACTTCAGTTACAGTTTGATAACCAGGGTTTCGGTTGCCTTATGTAGAACTTGAAGAATCTCGACAGAAATGCCCCCCTTGCTGGTATAAATTCGCCAACACGTACTTGATCTGGGACTGCCATCCGCGGTGGTTGAAACTGAAGGAAGTTGTACACTTGGTTGTGATGGATCCATTGGTGGACCTTGCTATTACTATCTGCATTGTGCTGAACACCCTCTTCATGGCCATGGAGCATTACCCGATGACGGAAAACTTTCAAAATGTGCTTTCGTATGGAAACTTGGTATGTGTTCCTCCAAATCTATCTGTTTAACCTGTAAGGTCATCCTGTTCAATTTCATTGAACATGACCCTGTATATTGCAGTCATCTTTATCTGGGTGAAATAGTTCATTGATAAATGAAGTACATATTTATCTGAATAGATATACATGTTGCACCCATTTATTACATACAAAAAATATATCTTCTCCCTGAAGTCTTTCCTATTTTATCCAGGAAACATGGGATCACTTTATGCTATAAATTTAGTGTTTTTTTTTAAAAAAAGGCCGTTACATATTATTTAATATTCATTGAAATATAATCGAATTTGGAAAGTGACAAAAGTAATTTGCTTAATTGTGAAAGAACAAGCTATTCCTCATAGCAGATGTAACTGGAAAGGAAACGATGTAGAATTTGGATTGTCACTCCTCCTAAGACCTTTCACAGCAAATGTAAAATGTGAACAACTTATCATTTTCAATTTGTAGTGAATAATTCAGGCAGAACAGCATTTCCATTTATTTCCCTAATACCATATTACAGAGTGTTAAGCATCGTTGCTTTTTTTTGAAAATCAAATATAATAATACATGTCAGAAAATATGTAAAATGCATGATGCAAAAAGGAGGCATCAGTGCTTCAAATCATTTAATAATTAAGCTTATCCATTGAGGTAATGTAAATAAGGCTGAAATTTCACTATAATTTCCAGTTTAATGGGGGAAAAAAATAATCCTATTGTCTTCCTTCAGGTCTTTACTGGAATCTTTACTGCTGAAATGATTTTCAAAATCATAGCCTTGCAGCCTTATTATTACTTCCAAGAAGGGTGGAACATATTTGACAGCATTATAGTGAGTCTCAGCTTAATGGAGCTCGGTCTCGCTGACGTGGAGGGATTGTCAGTATTGAGGTCTTTTCGATTGGTAATTACAAATATTTTTAAACATCTGTCTGTTTTATACTATCAACACATAAAGCATGTTATATCACAAAGCCCACAAAGTCTACAAGCAACTCACTTGACGGTATATCCTGTGAAACTCTTTGAGGCGTCTCGAAGACATGATAAGACGCCGTATCAAATGCAAGGATGATGATTATTATTATAAATCAGTCAAAAATCAGGGCTTTGCTAATTTGTAATGTATCGTACTTGATATTCTTTCTCTCAAGTTTAAATCATCTCGGAGCGTGAGGAAGTAAAATGTTTTAAAAAAAAACAATGGAGCAAAATGGAATTGTTCTGATGGATAACTAACATGACCCATTGTTTTGCAGCTGCGAGTGTTTAAATTGGCAAAGTCGTGGCCCACACTAAACATGCTGATCAAGATCATCGGTAACTCAGTGGGCGCTTTGGGTAACTTGACTTTGGTGTTAGCCATCATTGTCTTCATCTTTGCTGTAGTGGGCATGCAGCTATTTGGCAAAAACTACAAGGAGTGTGTCTGCAAAATTACAGACGATTGTAAGCTACCTCGCTGGCACATGCACGATTTCTTTCACTCCTTCCTGATCGTGTTCCGTGTGCTGTGTGGAGAGTGGATTGAGACAATGTGGGACTGCATGGAGGTCGCTGATCAGACCATGTGCCTCACTGTCTTCATGATGGTCATGGTAATCGGCAATCTTGTGGTACGTACCTAATCAATCCTCTCAAACGCTTGAAAGATACTTATTGTTTATTTACATAATAAGTTGACTTAAATATACTTGATCCGTTACGGATTTTCTCAAACATACGGTAACAGCCTTTAGAACATCTCTTGAGAATTATTTAAAACCTTCATTGTAATCATTGAGTGTTGACTGAAGGATAATGTTTTGGTTGAAGTTGCTTCAAGCCGTGTGTCCATGTTATGTCTAAGGGAGGACATTACAGGGCACAGTCAGACTCCGCCACTGTCAAGCACTCCGATACACTACCCCGCATGACGGGCACTATATAAATGGTTGTTGTAATGTGCCTGTTTGTTGGTTGTGATAACTCAATGCAAAATATCTTATCATTGAAATGTTAGTCACCACCAGACATGGACTCAGGTGCTGCAGAAGCCACGTTCAGTCAGATTACACACGCATGTTATCCCAGCTTCCACTTTGTGAGCAAATCACGGGATTGACAGAAGTTCTGAGAAACATTGTTCATTATTACAGCGATATTTTCCAAAGCAAGTGGTGCAGGGGGAAGGGGGTTCCAACCTGTTGGCTGCTGAGGACCTGATGCCCTGTTTGAGAAACATCCACAGGCTGCATAAGCAATATTTTTGTGTTTCCCTTTCCAGAGTAACATAACATTTGCAGGTTATGGAGGGAGTGGTTGGGATGAAATGGAGGGAGTGGGGGAGGGGGGCAGGTGGGGCCTGTGGGCCACCAGTTGGACCAACCAGTTCAAAAGGAACGAAAACTGTCCGTTGCCTTTTATAATGTGTGACTGTATAGAAAAGGAATGAATGATTAATGGATTTTTTGCCTTCTCTTTGTGTGTGTGTTTGGTTTCCAGGTCCTGAACCTGTTTCTGGCCCTGTTACTGAGCTCGTTCAGTGCCGATAATCTCGCTGCCAGCGATGATGACAGTGAGATGAACAATTTACAGATTGCGGTGGGGAGGATACAGAAAGGCATCGATTGCATCAAGAGAAATGTAAGAGAACTGTTTCAGAAACCCTGCGTCAGGAGGAAAGTCACCGAAGATGTCAAACCACTCGATGACCTACAGAGCAAGAAAGGCAGTAATGTCTCCAATCACACAACAGTTGAGATTAGTAAAGAGGGTAACTATCATAAAGATGGCAATGGAACCACCAGTGGGATAGGCAGCAGTGTAACAGCAGATAAATACGATGTAAGTGACTACATGTCCTTTATTCACAACCCAAGTCTCACTGTAACAGTGCCGATAGCAATAGGGAGTCGGACTTTGAGAATCTAAACACGGAAGATTTCACCAGTGAATCCGATCTGGAGGAAAGCAAAGAGGTAAGAAAATATTGGTTTTTTTTATTTCCGATTCATATTGATATAAATGAAGTGAGTTGGAGTTATAAATGCCATTTTTTTCAAATTTATACAGTTAAGATTTTTTTTAAATGATTGACAACAATGTCATCGTCAACCAGTCAATATCTCTCTATATGAACTAAGTATTTATCTCAGTATGGGAAATCATGTGTGGTGTTCTTAATAGAATTACTTGATGATGAATCCCGTTACAATTCCGATTGACCCACAGGAACGTCAGTCTTGGAGTTGATCACCACCAGAGTGTAGTTCCCACAGGTTGAGTTGACAAACATGTACTTTTGTTCCCGGTCAGGGTTCCCCATTTGTGACACTTGTTTTTCTTACTAAGGAATAATAATCCTTGCATTTGATATATAGCACCTATGGGCTCCAGCCTGCTCCATGTCTCCCGCTCGACCCGTCACCTGCCATCGGTGGTCGGGCTTTCAGCCTCTCTTCCCCCACACTCTGGAACTCCATCCTCCCTTGCCTCCTTCAAGGCTGGTCTCAAGACCTTTCTCTTCGACCCTGCCTTTGGTCTCCCTCCCACCTCTCTGCCTTCCCTCACCCTTACACCACCCTTCCCCCCGTGCTCGGGCCCTGACAACTGACTGTTCAGCGCTTTGGGACGTCCTCCCGACGTGAAAGGTGTTCTATACATGTCAATTTTGTTGTTGTTGTTGTACGAGATGTCTCAAAGCACTTCATAGAATATACACTGCTGTGCGCAATTGGCTGCCACATTTGGCCCACAACATGTACAGTCAATTCACTTTACAGTATATTCTGTGAAGCGCTTTGAGACGTCTCGAAGACGTGATAAGGTGCTGTATCAAATGCAAGGATTATTATTATTCTCTGTTCCTCATAATGATCACATGCGTTTCATAAGAAAATGTTGAACCGCTATCTGATTCTCCTTCTATATGATCTAGATTCTATATAATCAGCCATAAATACAAATATGTGTGAGATCCACAGCTATTTGAAAGGATTATATTGCTTGGGTAAAGTTGTTTGTCTTAGTAATAAAATAGTGGTTGGTACAGTATGTTTTGATTTACTTCTGTAATAGCTAGTACAACTTGCGGTTCGAGATATTAAAGCAGATTTTGCAATTCCCTGGAGTCAAGCCTAGTGTAAAGCTGCACGGTACAGATCAGTGAGGTTTGAGGTTTAATTGCCGGTGTGTGGTGTGTGTGTGAATGTTGAGTGAGGATAGCTGCTGATGCTCCCTGTCTGGCCTCGCACACCAAGAATGGCCAATTAAATGAGGTGTCAGGGAGACATTGGTGCCTGAGGAGCATGACATATCCTGGTCGTGTCGAATGGGGGAAGAGTGAGACATTGACAACATTTTGGATATGATAGTTGGAAATGCAACAACTGTTCAGTCAGTCAGATGGTTCAAAATAATCTGTAGATCTATCTTAGTTGTCATCCTTTAGGGTCATTGTTATCTGGTGAATATTATTTCTAATGAGTTGGTGATATGCGCTTTTTTTCCTTTATAAATACTTACACAGTTTTCACACATACTCATGTGGTATCTAACGGGTAACAGTGACAATTCCTGCACATCTAGTGAAGTACAGTTTGGGTATTTCCTGCCTGACTCTCAGCTCCTGTACACCAATATGCTAAACTGACTATTTTGGACGTGACGAATAGGAAAAGGAATTAAGATTCGAATCATGAGTGTCTATGCTGGGGAGGAAGGCTCCAGCAATCAGTCTTTAATCATCTCAGATAATCTGGCACTTCAGTTGAATGCAATGTCTCTCCTCTTTAAACAATGTACATCTCAGTTCAATGGCTGTGTAGCTACTGTAGTCAGTCATTCAAAGAATCTTACAGAATAGAAGGAGGCCATTTGACCCATCGTGCCTGTGCTGGCTCTTTAAAAGAGTTATCAACTCGTCCCACTTCCCCGCTCTTACCCCATAGCCCTGCACATGTTTCCTTTTCAAGTGTATAATATGTAATAATAATATTATTATATGTACAAGTGTCAGCTCGTATAGTCTGTGTTGTAAGAAGAATAGAGATTACTGTATTTAAAATAAATTATTTTTGTGTCGCAGTGAAGCATTTATGTATTTAATGTATAAAATGAAATATTTCCTTCAAACCAATGCATGGTCAATAGAATTGAATGGTAAAATGAACATTTAGGAGCATGTCGAAAAATACCTATCCCACTTTATCCTGGTCAAAGTGGCACTGTAAATAATAGCACAATATATCTTGCTCTAACAAATGTACAAGTATTTCTCAGGAATTTTGTTTGCATTTATCAAGGAACTGAAATGTATTTCACTGAATATTCTGCAGTCTTTTAAGGGTTTTAGTGGCGGTGGTATTGTCTTGTAAAAAGAGAGCTTCCATCCCCATTGGAAAATAAAATCCGCTTGAATAATGTAAAAGAAACAGAGATGTGGAGCATTTTAAAGTCTCTGTGGACTTCAAGTGCACTGAGTTCATCCTCTCTCTCTCTCTCTGACAAGCTTAGAGATTCAGTTTGATGGATCCATCTGAGCACATTAAGAATGTTGCAGCTTTAAGAGTCCATTATAGCTGTGCAGGTCTAGCTCTAGCTTTTCTGTTCTTCATTTTCTTTGTTAATAAGTGACAATAAGGTTTGTGTATATATATATATAGATAGATATTATATATCTAAGGCTTATCACCTTTTGCAGCCTAGCCTAACTTATCTGGTTGTTATTACAGCTCTATTCAAGAAGCAGACCAGTTCTCAGTGACAAGAACACTTGTAAGACAAATTTGCTAACTTACCTGAAAAGTCATTCCTGCTGACTTAGCACTTATTAAACGATTGTTAAAAATGATTAATTCTCTTTATCCCACTAAATAACATCTTATATTTCTTTTTCTCTTTTCTCCTCTGATGGTATCTGTGCGAGACACATCAGATGAGACTTTGAGTTGGCATTTTCAAAAACCTGGCGACATAATGAGTATATGTTCTATTATTTTAGCTGAAATACTAATTCACTGGCAAGACATGACTCATAGCATACTGATGCTTCCCTACTTTTATTTATAAATATAAGCAATACATAATTATAAATAAAAATAGTGTATAATATATATGCAAGGTTTAAGCTGTGCGAGAGATAATTGTAGCCATTCTACATAGCAAAGAATGGCTATTTGAGCCAAACCACTTCCATATGGGTTTCTTACTCAATCAATTTGGTACGTTTGCTAAAAACCAAAACAAAGCTGAAATTCTTCAGAAGGATATCTTAATCGATTTGCTATTTGGCTCATGCCAACTTAAACTCTGCATACTTTGCACTGTTGGCCCAGGCAGCATAACAAGCCAATACAATGTTCATAAAACGTCAGATTTGATGGGACAGAAGGAAAAAACAAAACTACAATGTTTTGGGATCTAGAGCTTCAGATTACCGATACTTGGTAGGACTTGGTGGAATGATGCATGCACACGGCTGGTAATCTAAAGACATTGTGGTTCTAGAAGTTTCTGTGGTCTGTCCCTACGGTGTCATGGGTCGGAGCATGTTAAGATATGCACCCAACAGGCAATGAATTTAGTCAGGGAAAGTCTGCGTTTCTAAATACAATACAAGATCAATTTGTATTTACATAGCGCCTTTCACGTCGGGAGGATGTCCCAAGGCGCTTAACAATCCTGGCTTTGGAAATTAATCAATAGAACTGTCATACAGGGTTCAGTGTCACTTAACCAGTCAAAGTAATTTCTGATCGACTCTCAATAGTGTATCTCATAAAAAGTCTATTGTCAATTGCTCTTAAGAGTAAGTGCAGCTTTGCAACAGAATCTTGCTCTTAACTGAAATTGCTTTGATAGAGAATTTTGCATTTGAGTTGTTACTGTACTATTTTACTCTCTGAACTCAAATTTAGAACAAATAGGTAAACAACTTGGTTCAGAGTTAAATTAACTATAAGACACAATGCGAAATATTGCACTGCATTCAACCATTGACATTTCAAAAATCGAACTGAGATAAATTAGCAGTAGTCTATAAAAATCTTCATAAATTGACAAAATAACTTATTCTCCCGTTTAAGAATCGCTGACTTCACCCATCACAATAAGGAAGAGTTTAATCATGAAATACATTTATTCAGTCAGAATTACATTTAAACATTTGTTGTGTGTACGTAGGGGGCAAGGAGTCATCCCACTCAGCTCCTGTTAACCCTGCAAGCCTAAGCTCTAATGGATAGGGTGATCCTAGCTGGACAAGCAGCGGGAAAGCTAGCCAGACAGCAATATCAATGGGGAAGCTACGCGGTTTTAACTGGTTAGACTCCAGCAGTTACCCCAACGCACACTCTGGGCTCCCCCCCACCACCCCAAGCCTTGGCTCTTGCCAACCTGCGCCTAATATTCTCCGGAATTCGGTAAGCAGGATGCATCTCTCCAGGGAGACAGAGAGAGAGAGCGCATTCCAACAATCTCTCACTGGGATTTCCATGTGTAGGTGGGAGACCTGGAATTCTCAGTTTGGTTTGGAGAGTCTTAAACAACGGTGATGGGTATCCGCACGTGTCAGACACCCGGCTGACCAAAAAAATTTCCTAAATAGTTAAAGGGATATTTCTAAAATCCAATTCACTTTAACAGAAGCGTCTTTATAATGTGTGAGGGCAAAGTACAAACCTGCATCAAATATATATATTTAACAAAGTAAACTTTAAATTAGGGTGAAAATTGTGTTTTTTCAAAAAAAATCGTTATTCAATCTCCCAGTAGTGATTTTTTTAATATATTGGAATATCTGCCTGAGTACATTCAGATTGCTTTCTCCTGTAAGTACTGTGAGACATTGCAGTGCTAACCTTTGCGAGGCTTTGGTTGTGAGACTCTGAAACATTAATGAGTGACTCATAATGCAGAGGACACGAGGTTACATACTTCACTGGAAAAAGTACACGTTTACATCGAAATGCACATTCACAGACTGAAATATATTGCCCCAGAAATAAATGGTATAAACCTCCAATTTGCCTTGTTTGATTTGCTCTTAAGTGAATTGATTTTTAGTTTCTACAGCCAAACTTCAAAACAAAAAAACTCCTTTTCCATCTTGAATCAAAACTAAAAATAGTGGCACTGCCCTGACTGCAAACACTGATGTGATGTTTGTAAAACACCTTAACTAGCAAAACAGGAGTCCTCTTTCTTACTTAATTTTAAATTGGAAACCAGGAATACATGTTCATGGCAACATTATGGCCTTCAGTCTATTTCAATGAGGTTCTTCTATGTTCTTTGCCTGCTTACATCATCCCTTTCTTGTTTCAGTTGATTTGTCAGGCAGCCTTGAATGCAGTATTAGATGAATTTGTGCAAAATATCTCTTAATCCATGGTACACAAATGGAATGCCCGGGTATCAATTCTCCTATATCAGAGCGGTGCACATGCTTATTCAGTTTTCAAACTTACATTATTATATTTGTACGTTGCAAAGACTGTAAAGTACTCGCAATTGGCACGTGATTTCGACCTTACAATTGGAAAATATAAAACTCTGCAAAACAGAATCGATGCCGGGACTGTCTACATGTTTTTTTTCAAGCAGACGCCACAGTAAGTACATGCACCATTTTGATTTATGAGCGCTGCCTTAGTTCATCCATTAAGTAGCGCAAGCAGGATTTCTTATTTTTTTTTAAAAATGTGTAAGAATTGTTTTAAAGCTAATGTACTGATCTTCCTTTCTGATGCTCAGAAATGACATACAGAGGCTTTGGAACCCCTCACACACTGAATGGTAATGTGTATTGTCATGTCCATGAAGATTACACTTGGAGGGATGGAGTAAATGTATATTTTTTTGCTATTCGTTGCCTTCTTTAGAAACGGCATAACAATTCTTTTGACCGTAAGGGATAACCGTACAGGTTTTACTTGATGCATTTATTCACACGCAATTTCACGATAATGCCAGCTTTATTGCAGTGGTCATTTCAGCTTATTCAATATAATTTTAAAATCAAATTGTGACGACATCTATCTAATGCACCGATCGCTCCGAGGCTAATAACTACTGAACTGTTGGGTTGTTGGAGTGACCATGTCACTGGTAACCAGCATGTTTCTGGATTTCCTCTTACAGCAAACAGCTGAAACCAGCTCTTCAGAGGGAAGCACAGTTGACATCAGTCCACCTGGCGAGGGTGAGAAACAGGAGGAAATCCCAGAGGAATCCATGGAGCCCGAAGCCTGTTTCACTGATGGTTAGTCTGTGTCTCACTGGCAATCAGCCACACAACTTCAGTAATCTACGAAAATTAGTTGGAGACCAATTTTTCTGATGCAAATGTGACCCTAGGTTTCTGATTTAAAACTTTCCACACTTTATGCTCATTCTCTTTTTTATTATTGTCACCTAACCAGTTAGAACAACAACAACTTGCCTTTATATAGCACCCTTCACATGGGGTAGTGTCCTGGAATCTGACTCTGAGCTGGGGGGGGGGAGGGGGAGGTGACCTTAGCCACGATCAAGAAGGAAGGTCTTTAGGCGGGATTTGATAGTGAGAAGGGAGGGGGCGAGGCAGAAGGATTGAGGGAGAGATTTCCAGAGTTTTGAGGCGTAGTGGCTGAAGGCACGTAGAGCCGTACACATTTATGACACAGGGGAAGGCCATTCTGCCTGGTATTGTCTATGCCAGCTGCGTTAAGAGCAATCCTTTCAATCCCATTTACCTCCCCTTTTCTCCATTCCCCTGAGGTTGATTCCCTTGAAGGTATTTATCTAGTTCATCTGACCATGGTCATTTTCTCAACCCTTCTTTATCAACATTAATCATCTGTTGTTCATTTCATTTAGGTTCACAATTTGTTGTTTGGTTTGTCATAAGCTGATACATGATGCGTTCACTTCAGATGTGAAGGATTGTTTGCTTGGAAGCTTACACATGCAGCGAGTGAATGAGAATATGTTAAAGTGCCCAATATCCGGTGTCTGGGAGCATTATTTCATGCTTGACATCATCTCTGTAACCCAAATAGCCAACCCAGTTATATCCTGAACAGCAGGGTTGACAGTTTCCGTTCTCATACAGTATCTGCTCATGGTAATAGTATAAAATCCCTGGCCCAATTATATCTAGTAATGGTGAATTGTCAAACCTGTTTTCTGTTGCCCACCAACACTGTAGTTATTCACAGTTCACAACACATGAAATGTTCCTAAAATGTTAAAATGTTCGGAGTCCTTTAGTGTAGTGGTGAGAGCACTCGCCTTGCAAGCGAGAGGACCCGGGTTCGATTCCCGGGCAGGGCAAAACCTAAGCAAGTTTCCTTACTCCACACACACGCCTCTGTTTACCTGGCAGTAAGTAGGAACCCGATTGTTAGTTGATTGGGCGCATATTTTGCCCTCAAAATATACAGTTAATTCACTTTACATATTTCCTGTGAAGCGTATTGAGACGTTTCAACAACGTGATAAGGCTCTATCTATATCAAATGCAAGGATTATTATTATCATGATAACTGTTTGGATCTATTTTCAGTCCCTATACTTGGACATCATGTTTAATACGGTATTTGTTTCCCTTAACCTGTGGGAAGTCCACTGTGAAATAGCTTACAGTGGAGTGGAGATCCCATGGCCCAGTGTGATGTACAACTGGTTATCATGAGACGTGTGTGCAAATTGGATTCATTTCTCTTCGGATTCCCATTAAGAAATGCTGCAAATTAGACTATTTGCAAAGAGCAGGCCAGGTAAATTGGCCAGTAAATATACAGTCAATCCAATTTACAGTATCGTATGAAGTGCTTTGCTACGTCGCAATGACATGATAAGGCGCTGTATCAAATACAAGGATTATTATTATTATTACAATCCTCCAGGTAAATCCATCACTGACCTTATAACTGCTTGTGGGACTTTGCTGGTGCAAAATCACTGTCACATTTATCTTCCAAAACATAGTTAGCACATTTGGCAGGAATTACTTCTGAAGCACTTTGAGACACTTCAAAGTGATAACTCGCCATTTATAAAATAAAAAGGAATTTTAATGTGCCAGTGACAAATTTTGAGTCGGAGTATTTCACCCCCTCTTCCTAGGGAAGAAAGAGTTTAAAAATGACGAGTGTTAAAAATCGTTTAGTAATTCTGACATTGTTTCGTATTTTAACAATCAGTGCAGCTTTAAGTTTCTATCTGTGCAGGATTTTGCCTATCGCGGTGTCAGTTATTATTGCTGTCTATTCTGCTTCAGCAAATGCTTTGTTTCGTGGTGCAGCGCTGTTTCATTGTACATTCATTCATTTCACTTACTTTATGTTAACAACAACAATTTGAAGTGTTTCATTATGTATCCCTATTGATGACGTTAGCAAGATATAAACTGTAAAGATTCTATAGTGTGCGGCAGAATAAGAAGATAATATTGCTGGCTATCAGTGTTCCTCCCAGCTCAGTCGCTGTGCATGTTACTGTCATAGTTTGTATCTTTCAGTTGACCTAGTTTCACCGGCAAATACAGAATTATTTGTCATTATTTGTAGTTTCTAGGAACAACTGTGAGCTGAACAACAACACTGATCTTAAAATTTAACGTAATTATATGCTCGATATAAATGCAGGGAAATATTGATTAATACGGTAAAGAAACTGCTCTCAGAATAATTAGTCGAGCAGACATCGGCTGATAGATTTACCTTTAAGACAAACAAGATGATTTATAGATATATTAAGCAATCCTTGTCCTCTGGGGTTTCAAGTGGGTGAGTTTTATAATTGCGCGTGTTTGTTTGTCTGACTGGTTTCATTTCGTTTAAGAAAACGAGTCAGCCATTGAGAGAGAATCCCTGCTCAGGGAGCCATTTTCTCTGTCCTTTTGCCTCAAGGGTTTTGCAGCAATTTGGTTCAGCTGAATAACTGGGAAAACTGGAAGATTAGGGAGATGACACCATTGTAAGCTGCAGAATGAGGCAGTGTGTTTCGCCCTGTAGCTACAGTGAATTAGCACCTACCCAAGCTGGACAAGGCCATTGCAGAGAGAGAGAGAGAGAGAGAGACAGCAGTAAGACAACAGAAAGCTTCTGTGCTCTCATCACACGCACAAAACACTCCCGTGATCCATCGACCGGCTTTTCTGACAGATAGAGAGAAGCTTTACATTGATTGACAATGTTAGGGAGATCCAAGCTAACCTGAATGCCAAAATATGAAATATTTTAAAAAGCCACGATAAACAAATAGTGAGGAGTGGGAGGTAGTTGAGAGAGTGAAGCTGAGCATGTCAAAGACCAGACTGAATGAATGCGAGTCAATGTGAAGTTCTTGTTAGCAAAGCTAATCCAATTTGAGTTTGCATCAATTTCGAGAGCGCTTGACTGGAAATCATGCTGTGTTTACTGTGTGAATTTTCACAGTGAATCACTGCAATTTTCTCAACAGTTTCACCACAAAAAGTGTTATCTTTGGGGATCGGGGAGAATCAATACAAAATTTTGCATTTGGAGATAAAATGTTTGAGTTTAGTTGATAATAAAGTAGGACATGCAAAGTCTGTGGACAATAACAAGCTAATGAGGCAATGTACCTTTCTTCTGTTCTTTTATGTTCATAATAAATGAGTTTGGTACTAGATATTGATAACAAAACTTTTGCTTTTGATATAATGCCTATAATGTTAAAAGGGTTTGACACCAATTTTTAAGTCGATAGCAAGTCCCCACAAAGAGCTATGTAGTGAATGACTATGTATCTGTAGGACAGGGAGAAACTTATTGGTGTGGAATTTGGTGGGATCTCAGTTTCATGTCACATCCAAATCGTTGCAGCTTTCTCCCAGCATTGCACTGGAATATCACTAGCCTATTCTGTGAACTCAAAACACCCAATGTGACCAGATATGTCACACAAATTTTTTTTCAATACCCAGGATAAAGATTTGAAGGTTTAGGTTTGTCAAATGAGAGACTTTTAGCGCAATTCGGGTAAAATGTGCACTTAATATTGCCAAGTGAACACAAGTGCGATTAATGTGAAAACCAGAGTGGAACCTGTTGGGTTATAGCCAAATCTCCTGATGTGTGCTTATTGTTATAATTATGCAAACGCTGGTTAATTTGATCACTTACACGGTTGAAGAAAACATTTATTTTTGAAATTTAGAATCAGGAACGTAAAAAATACATTAGCCTGGATGAAAGATTGAAATGTAATTAATAATAATCCTTGCATTTGATATAGCGCCTTATCGCGTCTTCGAGATGTCTCAAAGCGCTTCACAGAATATACTGTAAAGTGAATTGACTGTGTATTTGTGGGCGAAACGCAGCAGCCAATTGCGCACAGCAGCGTCCCATAAACAGTTGCAGATTGAGTGGCCAAATTATTATTTGTTAAAGTCTGTTTTGGGGCTATTTGAAAACTAATTGCGCATTATTTCTATCATAGTATAAAATAGCAAATTTATCTGGCTGAAAGAAAGACTCTAAATGTTCACTGCTATAAACGTGCATCGTTTCAGGCTGTGTACGGAAATATCCATGCTGCTATGTCAACATAGAAGAGGAACGTGGCAAGATGTGGTGGAACTTAAGAAAAACCTGCTTTAGGATAGTGGAACACAATTGGTTTGAGTCGTTCATTATCTTCATGATTCTTCTCAGCAGTGGTGCCTTGGTAAGTGGTGGGATTGTCATTTGTTTAACCCAGATATTGTGGGCATATTATTGTGCCTGTGTTCATCTCTAGTCAGTCACATAGCAAAGCAAACTAGCAACAAGCATCTTGTGGTTTTCTTTGTAAGTCAATAAAATCTCCCTTACCACAATTGTTGGTTAAAACCTTGAATCATCAAGCAGGCCTTTCAGCACTTGAAATAATTCAGTTAAAGTGTTAATTACGTTAGTTCCTTTAACATTTCATATTCTAACTCCGTTCATTGCACATGTACATTGTACATCTGTATTTGTTAGGTGTTAGTTATATAAAATCCGACTTAATGCTTGACTCGTACTTTGCATGAGTCGTATTAAATCTTATGGTCCCGACTGATACGACTTATGTGAGTTTATCAATTATAAATTACACATTCGCCCACAAAACATTTTTTTAATAAATGGTGATGTTGTGCTCTTCTTTCATCATTAGGCTTTTGAAGATATTTACATTGAAAAGCACAAAACCATCAAGTCAGTCCTGGAATACGCTGATAAAATCTTCACTTACATCTTCATTCTGGAGATGCTTCTGAAGTGGGTTGCCTATGGTTTTGTGAAGTATTTCACCAATGCATGGTGTTGGCTGGACTTCCTCATTGTTGATGTATGTATTCTGTGCTTTCTTACTTGTGGTTCAGAATCCATTCTTCCAAACAGAACATGATTGACAGAGATCTAGAAGCAAAGTGCCTCCCTATACACGCGATATGAAATGGGATGACATATCCACTTAACAGTGTCAATTATCAATCATGTTATGATTTTCCACGTCAGCAACTTATATAGCAGCACTTATACAGCTCTGCTTCACATGGGGTAGTGTCCCCGGAGCGCTTGACAGTGGCGGAGTCTGATCCCGAGCCGGGGGGGCAGGGAGGGGGGAGTGGGGGAAGGTGACCGTAAGCACGATCACAAAGGAAGGTCCTTAGGCAGGTTTTGAAATTGGGCGGGAGGGGGCGAGGCGGAGGGATTGAGGGAGAGAGTTCCAGAGCTTCGGGGCATAGTGGCTGAAGGTGCGGCCACCGATGGTGGAGCGGAGGGGGCGAGGGACAGACGTGCTTTATTGTGCTGATGTTTGTGCTGCTGGCAGTAAAGTAGCATTGCGTCCAACAGCTGTGGACTTAAAAATTCAATGCTCGCTTACAACGCTGTTCAGAATCCACGCTAAGAAGCGATAAATTGGCTACACTCAATTCTCCAAGGAGTTATAAAGCATTGGGGATGATCGAGACTTAAAGACCTAAGAGTCAATATCTATTGTTGCAAAGTGTACACTTTTATTCACATATAGTATATTAATCTAGGTTTTATTTGTGTGACTTGATTTTCTTTTTGTCCCACTGGATCTTTATCTCCTGTCCTCCACCTAATTTTTCCCTTTGCCTGCCTTTCCCTGCCCCTTTCTCTGTTTGTCCTTATAATCTGCTCCCTTCCAACATTCCTTAGTTCTGCCGAAAGGTCATCGACCTGAAACGTTGACTCACTTTCCTCTCTCCATAGATGCTGCCTGACCTGCTGAGTGTTCCCAGCCACTTCTGTTTTTATTTCAGATTTCCAGCATTTTGCCTTTTGGATCTTTATATCTGTTGCACTAAAGGATACAGTATATATAATCCACTGAAACTAGACTTTGTCTTCACGGTTTTTGCTTCTTGAGATAATGTTTTACTCAGTGACATTGCCTTTTAGCTTAAGCTCACAACAGCAATTAATTGTGTAAGAGATGAAGACTGAAAGCCTTAAGTCCACCTTGAGAGTGTCTGTAGCAAGTGGGAATGTAATGTTTTACAATCCCTGGCCGTACATGATTTGTTTAGAATCACTGTGTTTTCTGTTTTCTCTAGGTCTCATTAGTCAGTTTTACAGCTAATGCCTTGGGCTACTCAGAACTAGGTGCCATTAAGTCTCTTAGGACACTAAGAGCTCTGAGACCTCTAAGGGCCTTGTCACGATTTGAAGGAATGAGGGTAAGACTGAACAAACAGATTTTAACTTATTCCTACATGTCCAGTAAAACTCACATCAGTCTGATCTATATCAATCGTATCATTGCCTCAGTCTTATATAATAATTCTTTCAAAAAAATAATAATTTGGTCACTCAATCCACGACTGTTTGTGGGACACTGCTGTGCGCAATTGGCTGCCGCGTTTCACCCACAAAAAAATAGCGCTTTGAGACGTCTCGAAGACATGATGAGGCGCTATATCAAATGCTAGGATTATTATTGTTATTATGATTATCTGCCCAAGACCCATTCAAGTGTTTATATTCCATGCAAATTGGACACAACTCAAATTATTAGTTACATTTCAAGACTGAGGTGGATAGATGTTTGTTAGGTCGGGGTATCGAGGGATATGGGGCACAGGAGGGTAATTGGAATTGAGGTACAGATCAGCCATGATCTTATAGAATGACAGAACAGGCTCAAGGCGCTGAATAGCCTCCTCCTGTTTCTACGTTTCTAATTTCTATGTCTCTATTTAGGGAGTTTTGAGAAAAATGAAAGTTATGAAGAGCAATAATTAAATATTCCTGCTCATTTGGACTTCCTGCAGCTTTGTCATTCCACAACACATTGAACGATCCTTCTCAGTGTCGCTTCCCACAAATCAGCATTCATTTACTTTTCTTTTGATACTTCCTCTAATGTCAGTATTCTTTAAATGTTGTGAATTTTATTTACAATTTTACACATTTTGTTTTCTTTGCAGTAATCAAATTCTGTGACATCATCAGTCCACCACAAGGTTTTTGATTTATTTTTGTATTTTTTTGAATATCAGCATTTCAACATCGTTTAGTCAATTGCTTTTCTTAAATAACTGCATTTGTATATTGTTTCTGTTTCTCTCGCTCGTAATCATTTTACTCGGCTGTTCTTGTTTGGCGATACACTTCATTAATCGTTTTGCCTTAATATTTTGTAGAAGATAGTGTAGTAGTGTTAGCTACATGTCAGCTACAATTTATAAAGCATTGTTACCAAAAAATTATTTGGTCTGTGTAACCGAAGTATGTTCCTCATCTAATATCAAGTGTAGTCCTGTAGCTCAGTGGTTAGAGCACTCGCCTCGCAAGCGAGAGGACCTGGGTTTGGTTCCCGGGCAGAACGTTGGGCAAGTTTCCTTGCTCCACACACCTCTGTTTACCCATCAGTAAGTAGGTACCCAGTTGTTAGCTGATTGGCGGATCGCTTTTCCGGGGGTAATAATCCCTTCAAAAAATAATAATAATTTTGTCACTTCAATCCATGACTGTTTGTGGGACGCTGCTGTGCACAATTGACTGCCGCATTTCACCCCCAAAATATACAGTCAATTCACTTTACGGTATATTCAGGGAAGCGCTTTGAGACGTCTCGAAGACGTGATAAGACGCTGTATCAAATGCAATTATTATTAATATGAATTATTTATCTCACACTTTTTTTCTCAATTGTGTTTTCGTCGAATCTGTTAGGTGGTGGTCAATGCTCTCCTTGGAGCGATCCCTTCCATCATGAACGTGCTGCTTGTCTGCCTGATATTCTGGCTGATTTTCAGCATTATGGGTGTGAACCTCTTTGCTGGGAAATACTACCACTGCATCAACACCACCGATGAAAGCATGATCGCTATTGACATTGTGAATAACATAACCGACTGCTTAAAAATGATTGAATTCAACGAAACCGCCAGGTGGAAAAACGTGAAGATCAACTTTGACAATGTTGGGGCTGGCTATCTCGCCCTTCTACAAGTGGTGAGTGTCTCATTCTCGCTGGCTTTTTTTGAACAAAAATCAAATGAATGTCTTGTACTGAATAGTAGACCCAGAGGGGCATGGCTCGCGATTGAGTGAAGAGGGGGGTAAATTCAGAACACATCTGCGGAAACATTACTTCAGTGAGCGAGTAGTAAATATATGAAACAGGTTCCCCCACGGAGACGGTAGAAGCAGAAAGTTTCAATTCTATTCAAGAACAAATTAGATAGATTTCTGTTCGGAAATAATATCTCGGGATACGGTATATAGTTTGGGACATGACGTGCGACTGCCAGGATGGTGGAAGGTGAACTAGATGGACCTTATTTTCTTTCTGAAAAATCAGTAAAATTAATTTGTTCTGTAGTTTTTGAGTAATGGTCAAGATCTGTCTCTGAATCCTTTTCCATTTCTCGTCTACGAGGTGTTCCTAAGCCCTCTTCAATCTTTCAGTTATCTTTTGACCTTGAGTTAAGTATGTACATATATGACTGTTTGGTACACGGCTGCAGCAGCCAATTCAAGTTTTAAAAAAATATAAATATTTTCCAAAATCTTTGTGGCCGCCCACATAAACCAGGGTTAAGAGCTAGGATCAAATTAATTAAATCTGCCATAGTTCAAGTTGGCCTTTATTAAGACAGAAATGTCAATTGTGTCGGACTGAATCCTCTCAATGCAGATTGCCTGTGACTTTGACTAACCAGCAGGTTTGGGGCTCAGGTTCAGCTTTGTGTTATCTGGTGTACTGTGAAGCGCTTTGAGACGTCTCAACGACTTGATAAGGCGCTATATCAAATGCAAGTATTATTCTTATTATGATATTATTTGGTTTGGGCTTTTCAGAATGTCCTGTTTATCAGAGCCCACAGAGTGCTAGTTTGCTGGCAGTATTTGTTAAAAGAATGAATGATGCCAAACTGGCCCAGAATCTTGAGGCATTTTAACCAAAGGGCCAAAGAATTGAGGGCCTGCTGAGAACTCGGTGGTGTGGTATTTTATCAAGTGACTTGGCGTGCTGGCTGGCTGCGTTGTCAAATTCCCTGGGCACAGATGTCTGCCCAGGGCGCACGACTGCAATGAACAGATAAGACATCCAGCTTTAACCTTGACTGTAAAGGTTTAAAAAAAATGTATCTAGAATGTAAATGTGTAAATATATATATAATATGTATAATAATAATTGCTGCATTTGATACAGCACCTCATCGCGTCTTCGAGACGTCTCAATGCTCTTCACAGAATATACTGCAAAAGTGAAATTGACTGTATATTTTGTTTTATGGGCGAATCGTGACAGCCAATTACGCACAGCAAATAGTCCCACAAATAGTCGTGGGTTGAGTGACCACATTTTTTTTTACAAGGGATTATTACCCCCCGGAAAACAATCCTATAAACGATATAGCCGTATACATGGAAATTTGTATTGCAAAATTATACCACTCATAGGCAGAAACTGCGATGTACAAACTAAAGAACAAGCTACGAATCGATATACAATGTCCCCATGGTTTTGTCCAGTACCTGAGCCACATGAGGGAGCAGGTTCAGTCCCTGTTAGGTGGTTTCTGCTGGGCAGGACTCAGGGTACCACAAGTGGCTTCAAGCCTCCTGCATCAGGGAGAGAGGAAATCAACCATGGTCCTCACTCCTGAGTGATATCAATGTGCTCCTGCTAGACAGGCCTCTGTGGATGTCAGGTGAGAATAGGATCAGGACAGCCAAGGGACACTCACTGCTGACACTCCCATGTGCAAAATGGCCACTTGGGATGTTGTTCTGGAGGGTTTCTGGAGTCTGTGGAAACTAGGGGAATCAAACATTCAGGAGAGGGAGGAATAAATTGGTGCGGAAGATTGCCAAGGGGAACCAGACAAATCTATACATAGTATTGCATTCCATAGCGGATGATTCGACGTGGTTTGACTGGAGTAAGTGGTTCCTTCCTCTGACTGATCCTAGTGTGCACAGTCAAAAATAATGATCCTGCTCCAGTCCCTATGTTAATATTTCAGCTGGGTAGCAATACAGCAAGATACAGTTCAAGATCGGAGTGAAATGAGAGAGAGACATTAGTTTCAACATTTGATTAAATGCATTAACCTACAAAATAAAATGACATTTAGTAATTCCCCTCAAAAGAAGAGTAATAGTAGTCATTTGGTCACTCAAACCACAACGGTTTGTGTGACGCTGCTGTGCACAATTGGCTGCCGCGTTTTGCCCACAAAATATACAGTCAATCCACTTTACAGTATGTTCTGTGAAGCGCTTTGAGACGTCTCAAAGACGTGATAAGGCACTGTATCAAATGCAAGGATTATTATTATTGCAGAAAAAAATCTTTGAAATGTTTTGTGGATGAATTAGAGCAGGGAGTTTTCATTTGATGCAATGTTAGAAATGTTGATAATAATAATAATAATCCTTGCATTTGATGTAGCGCCTCATCACGTCTTCAAGACGTGTACTTCTTGCACTTTTCGTTGGGAAAAATTAAGTTTTTGTTATTGCTTTGACTTTGTAGTTTTACAGTTTGTATTGAAAGCTATTGTTTGTTTGGCACATTTAGGCGACATTCAAAGGATGGATGGAGATTATGTATGCTGCTGTGGATTCCCGTGGTGTAAGTATACAACCGGGCTTATAATCAGAGACATTTTGCTTGAGATTAAAAAAAAATTGAAATTAATCCGGTTGACAATTGATACCACTTACGAAAGTAATGCTCTCGATATTTGACCCTCTCCTTGTATATTAACTGATTGACGTAAAAGTGGTGAGCCAGTCATTGAAAAGAATGTTATTTGCGCATTTGAACGCGGTGCAATAATACCAAAGCAAATTAAATAATTGTCCAAGGGGGAAAACAAAATCTATGATGTAAACATTCCTGTCGAAGAGTCACAGATGCGCTGAAAGTATACTCCAGGGCACAGTGTAGTAATCTAGTGCGGTTGACTTAACATAAATGCTATGATCAGATAACTAGTACAGTCTACTGCACCCAAATGCCTACCTGCTAAGTCACCAACATTCAATGGTATTCAGCAATCACATGCAGTTGGTTGTTGCCAAGTCAGCGTGGGCTGGAGGATTAAGAGGCCAGAGAAAGCTTCCCCATCCCTGAAGGTTCACATCCCAGAGGGAGATTGACAACTGGGTTTGATAGGAAAATGCTGGCAGCGTTGTTGAGAGATGTCTGGGCAGACATCCATCCGCTAATCAAGAAACTGATGCCGGGAACTGAGCACAGGCCACTAGTCAACACACCACCATTCCCAACCTAGAGAGAAATCGCGGTCAGAATGCTTATATCTAACAAACGGCCACCTGTAATATAATAATCCTTGCATTTGATACAGCGCCTGATCACGTCTTTTCGAGACGTCTCAAAGAGCTTCACAGGATGTACTGTAAAGCGAATTGACTTTTTTTGACGTATATTCCTGCAAAAATATGACTGACGGCAGTGTTGCACTTATTAACAAGCTAGGATCGGGGAAGTTAGAGAAATTCAGCGATGTAACAAAAAGATCAGCCACGTGTGCAGGCTGCGTTCCAATAATAGCACTGTGCTCTAATTATTATGTTTGTGGGTAAATAACAACAGCTTGATGCTTCTGCTGTCCAGCTCTCTGTGAAGGGAGATGTACAGACTAGCAGTGTGTGTTAATGAATACCACGGGCAGCCACGCTGATTTGTGAGCAACGCTTTTGCTTTGAATCATACTGTTCAGTAAAGGCAGTGCGAGAGGTTCCCAAACCACAGACAGCTCTGTGCTCAGTGATGTGAGTGGGAAATCCCGAGAGTGTTTCAGGAAGACAGAATGTTTGCAAATCTACAAATCGCTTGTCAAAATGGCAGGATCGACTACAAAACTGTCACAAAACTTCTGGGGAGAAATTGGTGCCCTGCAACCCATCGAAGGCCATTTTGATGGAGGCGATTTACTTTCTGACCGTTTTTAATGGACTCAGCGAATAAGTGTTTTCTTGTGTGATCACTTCCACCAAATAGCACAGTTTTGTCAAACTCCACAATACCTTTATAATGAACAGTAATAATAATCCTGGCATTTGATACAGCGCCTGATCTCGTCTTCAAGACGTCTCAAAGCGCTTCGTAGGATACACCGCAAAGTGCAGTGACTGTGTGTTTTGTGGGTGAAACACGCAGCAGCCAACTGCGCACAGCGACATCCATTCCACAAACAATCGTGAATTGAGTGACCAAATTATTATTATTTTCTGGAAGGATTATTATCCCCGGAAATGTTTAATAACATGATTATTGGGAAAATAGGGCAAACCATTAACCACAGATGTTTGTTTACTTCCAAATCGTTGTAAGTGTTTAACTTTAACTGATCTCTTTCTGCAGCTGGAACTGCAGCCTAAATATGAAGCGAACCAGTATATGTATTTTTATTTTGTGATCTTCATCATCTTCGGATCGTTCTTCACCTTGAACCTATTTATTGGTGTCATCATCGATAACTTCAACCAGCAGAAAAAAAAGATAAGTTATTTTTAACAGGAGAAAATAAACATTACTAATATTATTGTTTACAGGAAACGTGAACTCTGAAAGATCATTATATCTTTACATGGAATAGCAATGGAAACAGCATAACTATTTTTTGATCTTGTTCCAGCTCAGAGTAGCAATTTCTCAGGGGGAAGAAAATATTTTAGGGTCTAAAAATGTGTGATGCAAATGGGGACCTGGGGTAAATATAATATATTCTGCCCATGTTAGCCCATACAAATTCTGTTGAGATGCGATACAACACAGTTTACACCAATATATAAGCACCTTTCACATCAGAAGGATGTCACAAAGTGTAAATCTAATTCCCTCCTGAATTGTGGTGCAACAGTGAGATTTTGAATGAAGGAATCCAGGTCGAAATATCACTTTTTAAACTCTTTTATTTCTCACTGAGAATCTTATGAAAAATGTTTGTTTCCCAACTGCAGCCAAAGGATAGAGAGCATCGCTTTAACGCGGGAAGAGTTCATTTTTTTTTTTTTTTACAATTGAATCTAGGTACTCGCTTTGTTGTATGTGTTCACCCTGAGCCCACTGCCTCTGCTCGACTGGCTCCGGCCTCCTACTTGTCCCTCGTGCCCTCCGCTGCACCATCGGTGGCCGGGCTTTCAGCCACTGCGCCCCAAAACGCTGGAGTGCTCTTCCTCTATCCCCCCCGCCTCGCCCCTTCCTTCCCCATCTTCAGGTCGCGCCTGAAGACCTTCCTCTTCGATCGTGCCTACGGTCACCTCCCCCTCCCCCCGGCTCGGCTCCACCACTGTCAAGCGCTCTGGGACGCTGCCCTGTGTGACCGGCACCGTGTAAATGCCAGTGGTCGTGTGTGCAAATGGTAAAGATAAACTTCAAGTTCAGATGTTAGTCGTCACTCGCAATCCACAGAGAGAAAAAGACAATTGTTTGCTTATGTAGATCATGGTTTGGGATTGAGAAGATAGTGCTAATAAGGCCATCTTTACTGGCAATGTCTGTGTACTCTAATGTCTAATATCATTTGATTCCCCAGCGGGAATGAAACTTCTCTGAAAATCACTCAAAATGGGTTTAATACAAGGATGGAAAAGAAGGCATAGTTAACCTTTTTTGTCCCCCTAAATCTTTAGATTGTATGTTTTCTATCAAGTAATGTGATATGTGATGCTGACTGTCTATTATTATCTAGAAAACTACAAAGGGTAATGATCATATCTGAAATACAATGCCGATAATTATAGCTTACAGGAAAGCGATTGAAAATTATTTTTTAAAATGAAAGCATGCTTGACAAAATATACTGGTAGATTATCTTTCTCCTTATTAATCACCTCCTATTTGATTTGTGAAATATTGAATGTATTTACCTCTTTAATTACTAAAAACAAAATCACCTTTGAAAATCATCGAATGATTTGTTATTCCACTCTCTCTTATCAACTGCTGTCTTTAGTTATAAATATAATGCAGTGTTTGAATGGTCACTGATTTAACCTTTGAAGATTAGGAACTAACATTTTCCAAAAGGAACAATTGTAGAAAATAGCAAATTCGGTTCAATAAATTCTGCATTGAGAGTGAGGCAGAACAATTCTCTCCTTTATAGCATTTCTTGTATTTTGAACCAGTTTTAAAACTGTGCTGTTTTCAGTCTCTTTCTCTGTTCGGTTTCTTTTTTAAGCTTTCGTTTCAGTTTTTGCTCTCTTGTGCGAGTTCCTTGCGCTGACCTGAATTTCTTTAATGAACCCCTTCCGCCTACTTGTATGTATCTGTGTTGTGAATCTGTTCGAGACGAAGGAATCTTGTTGCGTGTCTGTTCTAGATTTTGTCGCTAGAATTTCTGGTTCGTGTGGTGGTTTCTCTGTTCGGTGTGTTTTGATTTGCTGCTCTTCGGGTCCAAATCGTGTGTCTGGGTAGCTATCCCTTGTTTCGTTGTTGGCTGTATTATTTTCTCTTGTGACTTCACTTAAGCAGAGTCACAGGGAAGCTATCTAATGCAGTGTTCAATCGTCTATCTGTCCAAGGGTCCATATCTGTTCAACGCATTCCACTCCCCTTCTGAAGCCACACTCACTTTCCTACCGCTTTTATCTATGTCCATGTACCCTGTAGCCCTACCCAGCAGTAATCACCTTCTCTGTTGCACAGACTATGCCAATGCCCTCTTTCCTCCTTGTCCCAAATCTGGAGGTTTTTTTTCTGTTCTTCGGATTGTCTGGAATGACAATGACAATCAAGCTCTTTCTGTTGTCCATCTTTAGATACTTCAGCCAACATCTTTGCATTTACCCAAAGGTCTTTCTCTGACCATGTGTCTTCCTGCCTGTTTTGCCGCTAAAATCACTTCTCTCTCAGTCTTGTCTTGTCTTGCTGACTTGTGCAACCTTCCACCTAATCTTGTTACCCAAATCCATCCATTCAATCCCTTATCCTCTGTGATGTCCACCAGATATCTTTCATTTGATGCACCTGATACTTTGTTGATCTCTACCACGTTTACTACCTCCTCCTACCTCTCCAACCTACTATCCCCCTACTTACCCGCCCATACCCTCCATTCCTCTGGCTCCGGTCGGCTCCACACCCCCGCCCCAACCGCCCTACTATCGGTGGCCTTCAGCCTCTCAGCCCCGAGGCTCTGGAACTCTATCCCCAGTGCCTTCGCCGCTTCCTCCCTATCCTCCTTCAAGGCCGGTCTCAAGACCTTTCTCTTTGACCTTCAGCCTTCAGCTCCCCTCTCGACTCTCTACCCCCTCCTCGCTCCCTCCCTTCCCTCCCCTCACCCTGACCATTTCCCCCCTCCTCGCTCCCTCCCTTCCCTCCCCTCACCCTGACCATTTCCCCTCAATGCTCGGGTCCCGGCCCAACTGTCCAGCGCCTTGGGACGTCCTCCCGATGTGAAAGGCGCTCTATAAATGCAATCTTGTTGTTGTCTACTCTGTTTCCTGTGTATGTTTTACCAGAAACACCGTTTTGTGCATTTGATTCTCTGTTGCTCAAATCTGAAACTCCTTTCTCTGTTTCCTGGATCTTGACTCGCTCTCTGTTTGAAGTTTGCTTTGAGATCTGTGTTTCTGACTATAGTATCTGTTATTCTCCTGTGTTCTGTAAACCTGGTTCTCCTTTCTTTGTTTCCTGCTGATGACTTTTCCACTCTTACTTATCTGATTCTCTGTTTGCGTGTAGTTTTATTCTCCTGTTTTTTTTCCCTGTTCCGTGTACCTGATCTATTTTTCTCTCTTCTGTTCATTTTTTTTAGTCTCTTTCTCCTGTCTATCCAATTCTGTCTTCTCTGTGACAGCAAGACAATAACAGAATTAAGGGCAATAACAGGAGAGAGAAGAACTATAGTAGCCAAGTCCGTCTCAAATACTGTGGAGCTTCCAGACTTTTACATTGAAAAGTAGGATATACTGAATGAGATGCATTTACAACGTTCCCTCTGGCTACAGCATATATTTTGATTGGTTTCCAAACACTGCATTATAGAAAGGGCTCCTCTGTATGTATATATTTTCTTCTATTACATAAAGAAACTCTTTAAGTTTGACTAACAAAATGTGATGACGTGAAATGGCAAGAAATGTAGCAAACCCAGTTTAACGGTTCATCGTTTACCGTAATAAACATTTCAAAGTTTGGTTTGATCGATATAAACGAATATAAAAGCGCAGTCTTGAAGAATTAATCTGTTCGGACTGTAAGGATGAAATGTACAGGGCTTAAGGCTTTCAAGAATTAAAGCCTAGTCAATTTGAATATACGGATAGATTTGACAATATAAATAGAACAGCACAAATAGAAGATGAAATAACCATAACAGCATTAATTGATGCGGGTAATTGAGATGGTGAAACAGAATTGTGAGTGTTATGTACCTAAAGCTACAAGCTTTACAATTGTATACTTCCACTCAGTGAGGTAGATGAACAGGAGAGGAGTGAAGAGGTTTGTTAATGTGAACCACCTGTTTGTTTAGTAATGATCAGAAATATTTTGTTGCAAAAAGGGGTGAAAAATCCAACATGAAGGGAGTTATTCCTTTGTTGGAAATTCTGTCTGTCAATACCTGGTGATGAGGGTGAACCCATACCACCTGATTGTATCCCAATGATTAGACTCAAAACTGACACCCAATATTAATAATAATCTTTGCATTTGATACAGCGCCTTATCACGTCATTGAGATGTCTCAAAGACTGTTTGTGGGACGCTGCTGTGCACAATTCGCTGCCACGTTTCGCCCACAAAATACACAGTCAATCCACTTCACAGTATCTTCTGTGAAGTGCTTTGAGACATGATGAGGCCCTATATCAAATCCAAGGATTATTATTCATTATTATTATATTTTTCTGTGTATAATTCATCAAAAATCTACTAGATGTCATGAAAATTAGCCAATTCTCAGCGGTGTACGTGGTTGTCACCAATTTTGCTTTTATCCCTTTACTTTGGAGGTCAGGACATTTTCATGACTGAAGAGCAGAAGAAGTATTACAATGCAATGAAAAAGCTGGGCTCCAAGAAACCACAGAAGCCGATTCCTAGACCTATGGTAAGAGTGGCCTTTGTTTATAGCAAACTTCCCTGTAACTGCACGAAGCACAGAGATGTTTGTTACATCCACCAAACTTGAGTTTACATCCACTTGTACTGCCAGTGGCCATGACTTCAGCCACTGGAACTCTCTCCCTCAATCCCTCCGCCTCGCCCCCTCCCTTCCCATCTTCAAATCTCACCCAAAGACCATCCTTTTTTGATCGTGCGTACGGTCACCTCCCCCCCTCCCTCTCCCCCTGGCTCGGGATCAGACTCTGCCACTTTCAAGCGCTCCGGGATGCTACCCCACGTGAATCCAAGTTGTTGTTGTGGAGAGTGATAGTGTGATTGATAATTGACATTGTTAAGTAGATATGTACACATGTGGAGGTTCAGAAGTAGCCATTATGAAACGAGAAAACAGTGCATTATTGTATCATTAAAGTCCCCATTTCCTGGTAGTGAATCTCTAGATAGACAATGAGATATATAGCAACACCTATTCTGGTATTCAAATATTACCACCAATGACACAATCTGTGCAAAGTAAAAACAAACTTATTTTAATTGTATTTTTCAGCACTTTAAGACTACGGTATTTGTGATCTCAGTGGGAAGCAGTTGACTTAAGTCATTTATGTCTTAACTTTTTATAGATTACAATCGAATAAAGGCTTTTTCAGACCAGGATATTGTTTGCTAAATCATTCTTTCCTCGCCAACATTTTTAACATTTAAAGCAACAATTTTCCAGTGCATTAGCAAGGGAATAGCTTACTTTGCGGGCAGAAATGTGTACACTGAGTGCAGTTGAGCTGTTTTACTGGCCTGCTTTCAATTAATAATGTATTGAATTACATTCCCGGTTATATATACATGCTTAAAGCCTGTTTACTGGTACGTAAAGAATACATCGGTAGGACAGGACAGAAAGAGAAAGGGTAGTATCCGTCTGTACTGCTAGGAATAATTAAGGTGTAAAATATGTTCTTTCACCTTGTTTTTTTTGTAGAACGAAATCCAAGGGATGGTGTTTGACTTGGTGACAAAGCAAGTCTTTGATATATTGATCATGATTCTCATTTGCCTTAACATGGTCACCATGATGGTGGAGACCGATCTCCAGAGTAAAGAAACGGATAACATCTTATATTTGATCAACGTTATCTTCATTGTCCTCTTCACCACGGAGTGCGTGCTTAAGCTCATAGCACTTCGCTATTATTACTTTACATTAGGCTGGAATGTATTTGACTTTGTGGTCGTCATACTTTCCGTCATAGGTAAGAATCGTTTGTAACCTATTGTGTCAAAGGCGAGTTTCAAATCTTTGAATGTTTAAATTCATGAAGAACTGCCTGACCTTAGAATGGAATGTGCTGCTTTGATGAGGTCTAACATAATGCATTGTAATAATAACAACAATAGTAATAATTAATGTTGTTAAGAATCGAAAGTTAACGTGTGAGAATACCTCTAACTCTGTGCGAGGAAATGCTGTAATATAAAAGCTGGCAACCCTTACTTCTGATATTGTTAGATTTGATAACAACTTTTGAGAGAAGTCAATATTCAGCCTTAAGACACACAGCAGATTTGATGTTTTGTATGTAATATATTAAGTTGCTGATAGGCAAAAGTGACACAACTTCTCAAATATCTTATATTTTTCTTTTAGGCATGTTCTTAGCTGACCTCATTGATAAATACTTTGTGTCGCCGACATTATTCAGAGTTATCAGACTTGCCAGAATTGGCCGGATCCTCCGTTTAATCAAGAGCGCGAAAGGAATCCGTACCTTACTGTTTGCCTTGATGATGTCCCTTCCTGCCTTGTTCAACATCGGACTCTTGCTGTTTCTGGTCATGTTCATTTACGCCATATTTGGAATGTCCAACTTCTCTTACGTGAAGAGGGAGTCCGGAATCGATGACTTGTTCAACTTTGAAACCTTCGGAAACAGTATGATTTGCCTGTTTCAGATCACCACCTCAGCAGGCTGGGACGCTTTGCTGGCTCCAAACCTGAACAGCGGGCCTCCCGATTGTGACCCCCAAAAACATCACCCCGGCAGTTCCGTCAAAGGAGACTGCGGAAACCCGCCGGTGGCCATTTTCTTCTTCGTCAGTTACATCATCATATCCTTCTTGATCGTCATAAACATGTACATCGCCATCATTTTGGAGAACTTCAGTGTTGCGATGGAAGAGAGCGCTGAGCCTCTGAGTGAGGACGACTTTGAGATGTTTTATGAAGTGTGGGAGAAGTTCGATTCGGATGCAACCCAGTTCATGGAGTACGGTAAATTGCACGATTTTGCTGATGCCTTGGAGCCACCTCTCCGTGTAGCGAAACCGAACAAGGTACAGCTTATAGCCATGGACCTGCCCATGGTGAGTGGGAATAGAATCCATTGCCTCGACATCTTGTTTGCATTCACCAAACGCGTGCTGGGTGAGGGTGGGGAGATGGATGCCCTTCGACAGCAAATGGAAGATCGATTCATGGCATCCAACCCTTCTAAGGTATCTTACGAGCCAATTACAACTACTCTACGTCGCAAACAGGAAGCTGTGTCGGCCACCATAATCCAGAAAGCTTTTAGGAGCTATCTGATACGGCGAACAGTCAAACAAGCCTCTTTTATGTTCAAGGAGAAAGGCAAAGGGGGAGAGCTTCTGCCGGGCAAAGAAGAAATGGTGATCGATAAATTTAACGAAAACTCCACCACAGAAAAAACTGATGTAACTCCTTCCACCACCTCTCCGCCATCTTACGATAGCGTAACCAAACCGGAAAATGACAGAGAGGAGAAAGAAAAAGATGACAGAATCAGATATGTCAGGGAGTATAAAAAGTAAAAACCCACCAAAACCCAAACAAACAAAAAAAAATCAACATAAGTTCCAGTTGTGATGCAATATTGTTTACAGCCTTTGAAGGTGTGACCCAATTGTGTCAACATTTGGACTCCATTTGGAGATCTAAGCCAAACTGACATGTCTAATGTTGTAAGGTCAGGGCCTAAACCAAGCCAGTGACCCTCGTCAAGATACTGTGACTCTCTACAGCAGAGAGGAGGCAGCAGTCTGCACGAGAGGTTACTGTTCCCACTGCCAGCTGACACTGCTGTAAGGGGAGAGTGTGTCAAAATGGCTAAAAGACTGTACGGATCAGATGGACAAAGGGACCAGGAAACGTTACTTAAAATGTCTGTGCTTCATTTAAATGTACAACGTCGGTATATTTTACCCTTAATATCTCGCATTCCAAGCCGCTTACAGTCCCATGGTTTCACCAGAAAGCTTTGACAGACATTTTTCATATGTTTTCTAATTCACAACTCGTTTACTTTTCCTGTCTATTTTTCTAAATGGGGCTTTTTATGTTTAACGGGAAGAGGTGTCGAGAACGACCATTAAGGGAAGAGGATATCAGGCTGGAGGTTTTGAATCAAGTGTTTGTTTAACATGTACAAAAGTGTCTTGCATGGAAGCATGCTGCACTCATCCATTGTGCATGAAAAAATCATTAACCCATGAGTCAATTTTAAGGAAAAAAAAATCTATTAAGTGTTTCAGAATGGCTCTTAAGTTCCGAGGTGCTTTACTAAAGTGTGTCGTGCTATATTGGAACAGTTCTAATACGTGCCTGTTACTGTTACTTACAAACTGGTATTTGGCAGGTTATTTTTACGTGGGTCATTCACAGACTCTGAGCAGATGCGATTTAAGTCCATGTTCTGCTGGGACAATTACTGTGTGTCGGTTTTGTATTGACACGAATGAATGGATTAAAAACGGAGAAGGCCAGAAGAGATTTGCTCAGCAAACCAGAATTGGCCGGAGTTGAGCTACACTAGAAATTGCTCCGCTTTTATTCCTGCAGTGTTGTTTAGCCATCTTCAGCGCTCAGTAAGGTTGACAATTGACGTGGCAAATCAAAAAAAAAACAACTCGGTTGCGTAAATAGCTGTGCTGTTTCACTCTGTGGTTCTTGTGGGGCAAAAAGATGGCCTGACCACTGTTTTATTTTTTTTGTTTCATCAAATAGACACCACGTTACATCTAGTTTGCGAGCTTCTGACGGGTGAGATGATGTGCTCTGTATCATTATAAATAGTTTGGTCGCTATCACTGATGCATGTTAATTGCCTACGCTGCTTTGTACGCTGTTCCTTCCAGTGTCCAGAAGTCATTGAAATATGGGAAGCCATAAACCAGTGATCACGTGAGAATTTGTTCACTACAATCTCATGTCTCCATCTCGTTAGTAATAGTTTGCTACTCATTAAAAACACTTTCGTTCACTCGTTCTTTTTTAGTTTCCCAAACCAAGTGGACTACTGTATGTGGTAAAACCAGAACTTGTACAGAGTATGTTGCAGTCTGCTTAAAATGCTCAAAAATACGTGGTTTTGAATTTTCTAAAGAAAAATATACATACTGTAAAGAATCATTTTAATTTACTTTTCTGCATTTTTGTACATATATTTTAAAAGAAACAAAAGCTAATGATAATTATTTCAGGTCAGTACTGGAAACTTTTCTTACTTTCATCCATAGCACTTTTTCATCAATGAACTTCCCAAAAGAAACAAAAAGGGATAATTAATTCTTGGGGCTTTCATTTCCTTTACTGTATGCCTTTAGTATAAGCCAACATTCAGTTGGGGGCAGAATTGGGATCATGATTCACTTGCTTCTATGGAGTGATCGTTGGAAACTGGGAACGAGACAGATATCCAAATCTAAAGCACTGCCTGCATTGAAAATGTTGAGAAAATTGTTATTATTGCCACAACATCTTTAATCCTTTATACTGCTTTATACTGTGTCCTTTCTGCAGACTTTTCTGTCTTGTGAAATGATTCATGTTGCACTAGAACTGTTCTCAATGGAAAATGCCCCCCTCCCCCCAGTCTTTTTCACCAGATCAACAATGATGGACTTGTTTAATTGCATCCAGGTGATTTTTGTGTGTTCTTACACAAAGTGAAAGTTCAATGTAAACTCCTTTTATTAAAGCCTATTGACTAGTAGTGTATTAGTGAACTGCATGCAGGATAATGCTACTATTACCACAAATAATGGTAAGACTGCATTACAAAAACAAAGCTAACAATAAAGGTGACTTTTTTTTTATTGTACATAATAACTGACTCGGTGTGAACTTTTATTGGCTTGGCATTGTACAGATGTCATTTATAGATCAATCTTGCAAATACATTTGGCTAATTTTTAATCTACGTGAAGAATAGAGGGAGAAAAAAACTATTTTTGTATATTTGTGCATTTTAAGAATAAATTAGATTTCTCACATCTGAAGTTCCTGAACTTCCAGGTTATATAGTGGAGTCCTGTAGCTCAGTGGTTAGAGCACTCGCTTTGCAAGCGAGAGACCTGGGTTCAATTCCAGGCAGAGGGCGAAACCTTGGGCAAGTTTCCTTACTCCACACAGAGCCTAATAATAATCCCTCCAAAACCAAAAAAACAGTAATAAATTGGTCATTTCAATCTATGACTGTTTGTGGGACATTGCTGTGCGCAATTGGCTGCCGTGTTCGCCCACAAATATACAGTCAATTCACTTTACAGTGTGTTCCGTGAAGCGCTTTGGGACGTCCTCTCCCGACGTGAAAAGCGCTATATCAAATGCAAGGATTATTATTTTATTATTTATATTGTGCAGTGGATTTCCTGGTAATTATTTTCACGAAATGGCAAGGCAGGTTCGTCACATTTGTTCTCTTCCTTACTTTGCCTACTGTCATCCCATTTTAGCAACAAGCTATTTCTTAATTGAGTCCAATATCGTGACCTCAAGCAGCCTTCTTAGCAACCAAACCATTCTGGTCATTGATTGATTACCATCTGTGTTTAGAACTGACTTATCCAAAGATGTGGTTCAGTAGCACCTCCAGAACCTTATCCTGGCAGACAGTTTTTTATCTGTGAGCCAAGCAAGCCAGACTCAGCAAGTCATTTAATTGTGGGGAGTAAGCGGCAATCGTAACCAAAGCCCAGGCCTGTTCTTTCTCAATATCCAAACATGCATCATCCATCAAGCTAACTGAATACGTTATCCTCTTCCAAAGCTAAAGAGGAGCTTGAGGGCTCTTTTCAGCTGACCAGGCTGAAATTAACTATCAGGACAGGCCCAGAATGGAACATGGGACCTCTCTGGTTTCTATGTGGAGTCCTGTAGTGGTCCTCAGTGGTTGGAGCACCTGGCTCGCAAGCTCGAGGACCTGGGTTTGATTCCCGGGTCAGGGCGAAACGTTGGTTAAGTTTCCTTACCCCACACTCCTCCGTTTACCTAGCAGTAAGTAGGAACCCGAGTGTTAGTTGATTGTCGAATCGCTTTTCCAGGGAAATAATCCCTTGACAAAAAATAATAATTTGGTCACTCAATCACGACTGTTTGTAGGACGCTGCTGTGCACAATTGGCTGCCGCGCTTTGCCCGTAAAATATACAGTCAATTCACTTTGCAGCATAATCTGTGAAGCACTTTGAGACGACTCAAAGACGTGATAAGGCACTGTATCAAATGAATCCGTGCAACCATTTCCAATGCAGGCATTGCAAATCACTGCAAGCGATTAGGGTTCAATGAAGTCTTCCATCAAAGCCAGGAAATCAGATGGATCTGGTCACAGTAAACCAAGGTTTTCATCATTATTCATTTATTCACAAACTGCCATTATTCTATATTTTGCCATCCAGTAGCTTTGCACCATCAGACCAAAACATTGGGCTTTTTATAGACTTTGACTTCTGTTTTAACCGTTCTCAGCTACTCTGTCCTTGAAAAGTATGTGGTCAACTTACTGTCTTCTAATCCTTTTACAGTATACTGATCAAAAAAAGAGTGTGTTTGTATACAATGACTACTGTAATAAACTTAATAATTAAAAATTAACTAAGTATATTTAACTGGAGTTAACTAACTTAAATGCCTGTTTCTGATCATCTACTTGTTTCTTTAAAATAAAGGCAAAGGTAATAATTGTATTAGTCTTGTGTTGACAATAGGAATTTAAATATGCTTCACTCAATTTGCCTTGAAATGTGTAAGTCACTCATCTATGGCCATGCTGAGAAATAAAAGGGTTATTAATGTGCCTATAAAAGAAAATCAGCAAGAATATTTTATCCAAATTTAGTATAAACCTGTGTCCATCTATAAAACGGAAATAGGGATTTACCTTTAAAGGTGTCAGCATTTAATGTTTTAGTCCACGTGTAGGTGGGAGGCATGAAGTTCTCAGTTTGGTTTGGATTCTCTTAAGCACGATGATGGGTTTCCACACGCGTCAGACATCCGTCTGAACCCAAAAAAGAATGTCTTCGGAACCGAAGTTTGATAAAAACCTGTAAAACCAGTGAACTATTTTATGACGCAATGGTCAATTCACTGGTCGATTTATTCAATTGAATCTTCTTATTATTTTTGTTTCTTTAAAAATGGTAAGTCTTTTGAGTTCGCCATGAGGAAAACTGCCAGGAAACCAAAAGCTTTCAAGGACGCTCAAAAAAATTCTGTTCAGCAGCTTTTTTTTTAAGCTAACAGTAGAAATTATTCCAATCTGTTCTGCAATGAGGCATTGTGAGTGTTGAGATTATTGCACTTTGCCACAGAATAAAAGCGGAATAAAATTTATTTAATGCCTTTCATCACACTGTCACATGATGGTCCCAAAGGTTTAATAACAATAATATCATTGGTTTCGGAGAGCATTATGTGAGAGACCACATACTATAGTCAACGTTAATTGGATTTAGCAAAAGTGGAAAATATAGAAACAGTAATCCTCAATTATAAATCCATCATTAACTGCAACCACAAAGTATTCTTAATTTACTGCCCATTTTATCTTTAAACAGTCTTACTTTTATTATTAGTCATTTTTATTGTACCCTGGAATAGGCTATTTTTTTGTTCCTGATACGTATTACTTTGCGTTTGGGTGTACTAAAATCTGACTCACAATCAGGGCGTGTGAGCACACACTCACATCAACACATTAGACAGCAGAATCAGCAGTCTGCACAGATGGAACGGTATTAAACCTGACTCTTCTCGTCCCACTGTGGAGCATTTTGAAGGGTTGGACCGTATATAAACTGGGGAAATGATTGCCTGTAATTTCATCGTGTATTACAGGTAAATAATATATAATATCCTACAGATAATAATAACAATAATAAATCTTGCATTTGATAACAGCGCCTTATCATGTTTTTGAGATGTCTCAAAGCACTTCACACAATATACTGTAAAGTGAATTGACTGTATTTTGTAGGTGATTATATTCATTCTAACCACTTATTGCCATTGTAATGTTAGCTCATCCTTTAAAAGAATAGTTTATTGTAAAATCTTAACATTAAATCAATGTTTGCACCTCAATAATGGAATAAGAGATTCAAAAACGTACGATCACATTCATAGTCAATATGTGGCTAAATAATCAGCATTTCAAGATACTTTTCAGACAACGAAATGCCTTTTTTTTTTGTCTTTTTATGTTGAAAAAGAAGCTGCTTACTTTTCAGAATGGAACCTGGAGGAAGAAAAGAGAAAGAAGGTTGAATACACAAAACGTTTTGAACTGGATTTTAAAGTTAGAAAAGGACAGATGCAAACTTAAATGTTAAACCTAAAAAAAGTCTCCTTTTTCCCGAACTGTTACACATAATAGGATTTGACAGGATTTCTTAGACCAGATACAGGAGGAAAGCTGCTCCAGTGATGATTGATCTGCCACACACACTGGACCAACCCAGAATATGGAATACGCAGCAGTATTCAGGATCAGTTTCGAAAAGAGCTTTAGTAATGGTGGTGGAGTGGACAATTGCTGTTCCTGTTTCGGTGCACACAAGCAAAGGTTTTAATATTGGGTAAATAATTTAGACAAAAGAAAGATCAGCTATATGTAAATCCCAACCTGCCCTGGGTACCTCCCTCCCTCTCCGACCTGCTCCTCCCCACCCACCACCCGCTGCCTCCGCTCGACTGGCTCCGGTCTCCTGCTTGTCCCTCGTGCCCTGCGCTCCACCATCGGCGGTTACGCTTTCAGCCACTTCGTCCCGAAACTCTGGGACTCTCTCCCTCTCTCCCTCTCTCTCCTCGCCCCTTCCTTCCCCATCTTCAGGTCGCGCCTGAAGACCTTCCACTTCGACCAGTGCCTTCGGTCACCTCCCCCTCCCCCCGGCTCAGCGTCGAGCTCCACCCCTGTCCAGCGCTCTGGGATGCTGCCCTGTGTGAGGAGCGCAGCAGAAAAGTGGCTATTAGCAACTTGTTCAGATTAAATCATTAAATCACTTGAAATGATGATCATTGAAAGGAAATCTTCTGCCAAAAGGCTTTCATGTAAGTACACATCCTGCAGGTAAATAAACAGTGGGTAATGTTTGTCATATGCAGATTGAGCTTCCAATAGCAATGCCTATTCTCTTGTAACTAATCATGTAACCAGATAGTTGTAATCTAGAACTGTTGGCAAACACGCTCTTTGGAAATAAACATTGCATGAATCAACAAAATAATGAACTGAACCTATATACAATTGGAAATAATTGTAGGAAATATTATTCCTTAAAATACTGTAGTTTGCATCACTGATTCAGGCTTTTAATGCTCTCCACATGTGAGCATTGGCTCTCATTCACCCTAAGCTGGGATCCCTACTTCTCTGTCTTCCATTTTATTTTCCCCATTTTTCTTTATCTTCCCTTGTTTTCTTTTTCCCTTTCCCTCAATGTTGAAGTTCACTTGTTAGTGGGACATTGCTGGTACAGATCAGCTGCTACGCTTGTCCACACAGCAGCATCAACCTTTGTGATTTATGTCCAGCTGATTGTCCCAATCTTTTTCATTTTTAGATTCCAACTGCCTTGTGACTCAAGTGGCTTGTGAAATGGAGTTTGTCTCCCAGTTAATCTGGTTTATATTCCCCTCCCAATCCAAATTTAGCTGCCGCATTTCGCCCACACAATACACAGTCATTGCACTTACCATATATTCCGTGAAGCGCTTTGCGACATCTCCACAACGTGAGAGATATTACATAAATGCGAGCTAGTTTTATTATGAATCTTCTCAATGCAGTAAAATCAAGTCAGTTTTCCTCATAACACATATTCTTTAGCCACACATCTGTAAGTTACTGCGTGTATTTTAAAGTCACATCAATCCACGCGGATGTTATTTTCAATCTTCCAGACTCTCAAAATACGGTACTCCTCCCACCCCCTCATGCTATTTTTATATTTGTTGTTCAGCAAAGCATAGCGATAACAACAGCAGTTACATCTCCTAAACCAGTTGAGGTCCTGTACGAATGAAGAATGGAATGGCATCAATGTAATACGCTGTGTGTGGTGAATGATTCCCTGATGACAGTTTTGCTGCCATGTTTAAACGTGCCTCTCGTTCTCCTGCTGTTTTGCTGGGACTGGTCTTTTGATGTCTGACAAAGGCAGGTGGGCGCAACGTTGGGCAAGTTCATCGCGTCTTCGAGGCCTCTTTTCACGTCTTCGAGACGTCTCAAAGCGCTTCACAGGATATATTGTAAAGTGAATTGACTTGCGTGTTTTGTGGGCGAAAAATGAGTGTTATACAGGATCATTGAATCGCGGAGAGAGAGCTTTGTTGCTAGGGAGCTTCTGTTGCTATGTTTTTTTTCAAAGTCAACAAAACATGTCACTTGTTCCAGATGAACTGAACAAATATAACCTCTGCTTTTTTTTTAAGAACCCTGTAAACTAGGGTTGCAGCACAATCAATGGTCTATTTGCAGCCTTAGTAAAGTGCAGTTCCCCAATAGTCTGGTAAAAATATATGTTTGGTGAATCTTTATTTGCGGGTTCCTACCATCTGTCGAATGCTGACACAGGACTTTTATCTGAAATACCATTGAAGATGTTTGACTTTGTGCCCTAGAAAATAATTGTCCAGAAAAAATAAAATAATAATGATAATAATAAGCAAAGCAGTGGAGACCAGGACATTCCAGCGTCTTCCAGAAATGTGGCATTGTCACGGAATAATGCTTAGCTGTAAACCTAAGTGTGTAATGTGAAACCGAATCATATGAATTCACTAATCAAAGTGGAAGGAGAAAAACCAGTGTTGTTACCAGCGCCTCATCCAAGAGAACTGGAGGGTTTGCCTTGAAGAATTGGAGCAGTCTGCACTCCTCGTGAATTATTCATTCTCTTCCACATAAATCCTTTCATCTTGTCCAGCTTCACTTCATTTAACATTGTTCAGGTGGAAGGCCATCATGCTTTTTATCTTCTTCACAAATATTCTATAGCTGGCGCGCAGTACGATTTATGATTCAGTTAACTCACAGCCTATTAATTATTTTCACCGTTAGAAATTTTGTTGGGGGGGGGAGGGGGAAGTGGGGAGAGGGGGTGGGGGTCGTATTGCTGACCTTTTTATTAAGCCAGCAATGAGAAACAGATTATTGATCAAACAAATGGATTTGGATTGGGATGATGTCAGTAACCGATTGAAAGGATTGTTTCATTGTGGTGTATAGATTAGAACAATGTTTGTGCGCAGTATTGAATACAGTATACACGGACAAAGCTTCTATTTTCATACCACGTCTGAATAATAATGCGTAAACTGTAATTTATTAAGTTGGACAGTATTAGACATTTCTTGATCACCTTGCCCTCCGGACGCATGAGAAATGATTTGGAATGCTTCGTATTTGTGGGACGCTTACACTGACTGTTTCAAGCAGCAGTCCCATGTCATATGCTTTGCTTGGCATCTAGAAAAAAGGAAATAACATCAGTGTAATTTAGCCTGTACACTCCCTCCATTCTCCCCATACCCCAAATATTTTCTTTTCTTTTGCCTGCATTTATTTGCAAAAGGTTTTCTGCACAAGCTAATTTTCTATATTGGTGTAAATACACAGCCTGACAGCAAGAGTAACAATCCATTGCCCCCATGAAAAAAGGTTTGCCCGTTTCCAAATTTGATCTATTTGCGTTATGAATGAATCCATTCAAAAGTAAGGGTTTTGAGTACAAGATGGCTGAACAGTGAGAAGTAACAGCAAATCAGTTGAATTACAAATCTCTAGAAGCCATCCTTGCGGACTCAAAGTGCTTCACTGTTTTGTAAACTGTATTTGTAGGTGAATGTGACCCCCGACACACAGGCAGCCTGCCACCTCTACATTTCTATGATCTATTTGAACAGCACTTCAGATTTTTAACAAGGCTGGGTCTCAATTCCTAATATTATATTCTGAGCTTATCATTTCTTTTTTTTTCTCGGCATTTCTCTGGAGCGGTTCGAAAGGTTGTAAATGTTTTAATGTAATAGAGTCACCTGCACACACACCCTGTTATCATCTCTCACCAGTGCGAGAATGCCAACTGGCCTTCTTCTGTCTCTTTGTTTGTTCGGTTTCATCCATTATTGTCAAGTGATAAAGCAGTTATCTTCCCTTCGCAGATTCAATTTATTGCGCAATAGATATTTGTCTGTTGTAATCTTGACAGTGTCTGGATTTCTGCGTGTCCGTTCGCTGCTTGAGACGTTTAATCACAGGCAAAGTTAAAGTGTGTTGACATTTATTTACATGAAAAAGCATGTTAATTTATTAAGGCTAACAGAAAGTGTGCTTCGTCCCCTTGGGAATTGGGAACCTGTGACAGTTTGTACATTAGAGTTATTCATCAAGTGGTGATTAAGAGTTTATTTTTAATTTGCACAAATGAATATGTGCCAATAACTATTGACCAAACTTTATAAGGAGGAAATTAATCTGAGACAGGTATTAAAATATTGTCTAATTTCCCCATCTGGAATGAGCTGTTTAACATGTTTCAAAGGATTTGAGGTAATGGAAAACCATGGGAAAAAGTATTGAAGAACTGGAAACGGAGAGAAAATTGAGCACAGCAGTGTTACGCAAACAGTCGTGGATTGAGTGACCAAATTGTTTGTTTATTTTTTGAAGGGATAATTACCCCTGGAAAAGCGATCCGCCAATCGACTAAAAAACAGTTCCTACTTACTGCGAGGTAACCAGAGGCATGTGGAGTAAGGAAACTGCCCAATGTTTCACCCCGCGTGGGAAACAAATTTAGGTCCACTCGCTTGCGAGGCAAGTGCTCTAACCAATACCCAACAGGTCTCTGAAAAGATAAAGACATCGAATTTTATATAGAACATTGCCCAGAATCACTAAATGAAAATTGTTGTGAATAAAAGTAAACAACATATTGATCCATTGGAGACTTTTGTCTCCAAGCCTCATAGTATGGAGCTGCAAACAGGAAACAAGCTTGGGCTTTTAAATGTCATAGTAGTTCCTGGTGATAAAAGAAGGCTTGAATGTATTTCCGTATCTATTATTTATTCATTTTCTCTCTTACTACCTTCCTCCTGCCTGAGCCAAAGTGCTAGTTATTCTGCTGCTAAACCACTATACACAGGGCACACGTTGGCCTATATCTGTCTGTTTGTACTGTCAGAGAATGTTTAGTGACAATCGATCATGATATCAGGTTTGACACGTTAATAAAAGATAGTGCCAACACCAGCAGGGTTAGCACGGTTGATTTAAAAAATAGGAAAGGTTTAGAGGAGAGAGAGAGAGAGAGAGAGCGCGAGTTCCCTATCTCTTTGTAGGGAAGTGGATTGATTGCCTTGCCTGAAAAGTCTTATGAGTGGCCTGACCTAGATCAGGAAATTCACTGTGCAAGTGATAGACATTGCCTGACTATCATTTGATTCACAACGTCTATGCAAATCAATCCAATGTGTCAGTGAGCTAGCTGGCTTATGGGTGAATTGTCAGCAAGTCATTCCCTCCAGTTTTAATGAAGGAGAATTCTTAATCCCGAGCATATGATGACTAACTGAGACAAGAGGGAACAAATATGTGGAGAAGGTTAAACGTTAAAAAAGAGTGAATGTAACTAAACCGCTGAATTGATCGAGGCTAAAAGGTTACAACACGTGGTTCACGAGAGGATGCTTTAGGGATTTGAGTACATTTTTACGGTAATATTTTCACTAAAACAATGTATAATTTATCACACGTTCACACATTCTGGCAGTCTAGCTGTCACAGGAGTCAAAGCATGTGTTGACTCACATACCTAGAAGATCGTGAACATTTGCAAATATTTCTTTCATTTCCATATAATGCTTCATTCAAAACAGTAATTTGGTACGAATTATGCACAATTTCCTTCTGTTGCCTTCCACACTCTGTGCTGCTTTTAGCTATGTTCATTTGTATTGGTTTGGGTGCTGTATTTCTGCCCCTTATTATTGCACATTGATAAAACGTCAACCAACTTCCCATTGGATGGCAACTGCGTGGAGCTAAAAAGTAATCGATTGGTGTTTTCAGCTTTAATATCTAAATATAAAATCATATTTTTTTCACCTGTTGTGATTTTTTTAAGAAATACAGTAAAAGCAAATCGGTCCATGTTCAATTATATACCATGTTTGTCTTTAAAATCCATCCCCCAAATCCTCGTCCTCGCCTTCAAACCTCACCATCGGTGGTCAGGCCTTCAGCCTCTCTGCCCCCACCCTTTGGAATTGCATCCCCCAGTCCCTTCGCCTCGTTCCCTCCCTCGCCTGCTTCAAGGCACGACTCAAGACCCTCCTCTTTGACCGCGCCTTCGGTCACCCTCCTACCCCCGGCCCTCCCCACCCTCCACCCCTCCTGATCCCAACCCCCAGCTCGGGTCCTAATCCCTGACTGTCCAACGCCTTGGGACGTCCTCCCGACAGGAAAGGCATTTAGTGTTATTATTTAAAAATGGCAAGTCTCCAAAAGCAGCGAGCAGGGGAACAGAATTCCCGTGGGAGAGTGAGAACCAAAGTGGGAGGATTTTTCACCGGGGCAAACTTAGGTATTGGAATCCGGCGTTGATGTACTCTCGCAGGTTGAGTTAATTCTAATTGATCTAAATTTACAATCCCGCCCGTGACAATGAATCATCTGTGTTTTTTTCCAAAAAAAAATGATTTAGCTCTCGTTGAAATCGGCAAGGTCACATTGTAAAGTTTCCAAATCTAGTCCATCCTTAGTATACCTATAGGATACTGTGGAATGAAGCGATCTAGTTATAGTCAGTGTGAGTAGGGCTTTTTACCAACCTATTTCCACATGTTATTTCAAAAAAAAAACATTTAAAAATTCAATATTGCAAAATAAAAGCCAGTGGTGAAAACCATTCAGCCACTTAAAAAGGGGTCTCTGTATGTGGCAGACACCCGGCTGACTTAAAAAAAAAATAGCATCTCAGACCATTTAAAACTCTAGACAGTTTCCCCCAACGCACACACGCAAACTTAAGAGAGAACCCCATCATATCAAATTGAATTACTCTCTTTATTACATTCCGGTATCCTTGAGACAAAGAGACAGAGACGTCCCTAGACTGTACCTTGACAACTGGAAAACAAAAAACTGGACTGAAGACTCTCCCACATGGACGCGCAGGTGGTCCGACATGTATAACCCATTTTATCTCGTCAGGAGTAACAGGACGACGAATGAGGATTAAGTACTTTACATACTGTAAAACGTAAAATGTAGTCTAAATCTATACTTTGAATTGGATTGAGATAACAATGTGAATATGACGCACAGTTATCCGTATCGAGCCCGATGTAAGCCTCACTCAGTCGATCAAAACTATTTTAGAGTCGCATTTCTTTATTGTTACCCTATCAGCGACTTGGCAGCGGACGTGGACTACGGTCGACAATGCACTCGCTGTTTGGCAACCGCAGATAATGGCCGATTCGCGGCACTTATGCTGTAAATCGGTAAGGCATATTTTGAACTCAGCAACCACCTCATCTCAGGGGACACGTGTGCAAGTGGCTGCCAGAAAGGCGGAAGGCGAACTCGATGGACCCTCGTGCTTTTTTCCTCTACCACCTTCTTAGGTTCTTATCTCCATTTTGAGGAGACACCATATTGTGGAGTCCTGTAGCTCAGTGGTTAGAGCACTCGGCGAGCGAGCGAGAGGGACCTGGGTCCGATTCCCCGGCAAGTTTGACAAATTTCTTAACTTCACTTGCCCATGTTTGCCCAGCAGTAAGTCAGAACCCGGTTGTTAGTCGATTGGCAGATCGCTTTCCGGAATAATAATCCCTTAAAAAAAGAATTTGGTCACTCACTCAATCCACAGCTGTTTGGGGGACGCTGCTGTGCGCAATTGGCTGCCGTGTTTCGCGCCTTATCAAGTCTTCGAGATGGCTCAAAGAGCTTCACAGAATATACCATCAAGTGGATTGACTGCGTATTTTGTGGGCGAAAAAAGTGGCAAGAAGATTTTTTGGGGTTCAAACGAAAATAAAACCGCCCCCAAAGAAATAAGAAGAAAGCGAAGCAAAAGCCCAGCGTTGCTCGCTCGCTCGCTCGCTTGGCTGCTGCTCTGCAAGTACACACTGCGGCCGCGGCGATGATGGGAATAACCTCAGGGGAAAAAAGGAGGCGACGGTAAAAGAGATTTTATTTTACGGGCACCAAAGCATCGTCAGTGTCGTCAACCGAGGACGTCTCCCGAAGCGCAGGCTAACGGACGCGGTTGTGAATCGGTCCGCGGCCGACAGGCGTGAAGGCGGTGTTGTTGCCGAGGACCGGGAGGAAGTGATCTGCGGTGTCGCAGTGTCTCCCATCTGCCGCTGTTAGCGTGTTGGGATGTGGGGCCACCGGGTAGGCGAGCGCAGCGACCGCAGACTGCACCGGACCGACGGCGCGCAGACGCGCTCCTTCGCTTGAGTCCGACCGGTCATCGTTTTAATTGGTGACCGTGCGGAGAGCCCTCTCTGATGTCTGCTGCTGACGAGGGGATTCTCCGAACCCCTCGGCAATCCGGCCGGCCTCACACACTCATAACAACAACAACAACAACAATAATAACGACAACAATAATAACAATACCAATAATAATAACGACAACAATAATAACAACAGTAACAACAACAATAATAACGACAACAATAATAACAATACCAATAATAATAACGACAACAATAATAACAATAACAGTAACAACAATAATAATAACGACAACAATAATAACAACAGTAACAACAACAATAATAACGACAACAATAATAACAATACCAATAATAATGACAACAATAATAACAATACCAATAATAATAACGACAACAATAATAATAACAGTAACAACAACAATAATAACGACAACAATAATAACAACAGTAACAACAATAATAATAACAACAATAATAAGAATAACAACAATAACAATGTAGCCTGTGTGGGGGGGTGTGGGGGGTATTGGGGTATTGGGGTGTGTGGGGTATTGGGGTATTGGGGGTATTGGGGGGTATTGGGGTATTGGGGTGTGTGGGGTATTGGGGTATTGGGGGTATTGGGGGTATTGGGGTATTGGGGTATTGGCGGTGACAATGGCGGCCGCGCTGTCAGACCTGATGTGCCGAGTGCCGGTGGGTGGATGTGGGGGCGGGGCTCCGGGCGGTGACTCGGGGCTCGATGGCACAGGCGGTCACCAGGACAACGGCGGAGTACAGCGGCGCACAGGGCCATGGCCGACAAGGACAGCCCCACACTGGTGAGGGGGGAATGGGGGGAGAGAGGGGGAATGGGGGCGGATGGGGGGAGAGGGAATGGGGGGGAATGGGGGGAGAGAGGGAATGGGGGGGAATGGGAGGAGAGGGAATGGGGGGAATGGGAGGGAGAGGGAATGGGGGGGAATGGGGGGGAGAGAGGGAATGGGAGGGAATGGGGGAGAGAGGGAATGGGGGGGAATGGGGGAGAGAGGGAATGGGAGGGAATGGGGGGGAGAGAGGGAATGGGAGGGAATGGGGGAGAGAGGGAATGGGAGGGAATGGGGGGGGAGAGGGAATGGGAGGGAATGAAAGGGAATGGGGGGGGAGAGGGAATGGGAGGGAATGAAAGGGAATGGGGGGAGAGGGAATGGGGAGAGAGGGAATGGGGGGAGGGGGAATGAGAGGGAATGAAAGGGAATGGGGGGGGAGAGGGAATGGGGGAGAGAGGGAATGCGGGGAATGGGGGGGAGAGGGGGAATGGGGGGGAATGGTGTGGGGGAGAGAGGGAATGGGAGAGAGGGAATGGGGGGAATGGGGGGAGGGACAGGGAATGGGGGGGAGAGCGGGAATGAGGGAGAGAGGGGAGGGAGGTAACTGCTGGAGTCTAACCAGCCAAATCCGCGTAGCTTACCATTGATGTCACTGTCCGGCTGGCTTTCCCGCTGCTTGTCCGGCTGGCTTTCCCGCTGCTTGTCCGGCTGGCTTTCCCGCTGCTTGTCCGGCTGGCTTTCCCGCCGCTTGTCCGGCTGGCTTTCCCGCCGCTTGTCCGGCTGGCTTTCCCGCCGCTTGTCCGGCTGGCTATTATGAATGCAAGTTTTTGTTGCACGTTAAGTTCGCTGTCCTGTGTTTTTATTTCCAACAAAAAAAACCCCACTTTTTTTTTATTTTCTGGCAGGCTTTGATCAATTATTACTGCCAAGAAAAATACTTCAATCATATCCAGATCGCTGCAAACGAAGGCCTCAAGAAATACGGAAATGATCCTGTCTTCTTATTTTTCCGGGCTTTCGGAATCCTTATGGAAGGTAATTGATGGCAATCTTCGTTTGGGGCTTTCACATGATCTATAATAATAATAATCCTGGCATTCGATACAGCATCACATCTTCGAGACGTCTCAAAGCGCTTCACGGGATACACTGTAAAGTGAATTGACTGTGTATTTTGTGGGCAAAAGACGGCAGCCGATTGCGCACAGCGGCGTCTGTCCCACAAACAGTCGTGGGTTGAGTGACCGAATTCTTTTATTTTTTTTGAAGGGATTGAAGGGAAGGTTTACTTCAAATTTTTCAGATTTGTTCTTTTTATTTCTCACGTGTAGATCGAGTCCAGGAAGCCATCCGTGAGCTTGAGTTTGTCAAGGACAAACAGGACGTGTCGCTCTGCTGCATAATGGCTCTAATTTACGCTCATAAAAAATGTGCCATTCCAGGTGAGTATGTGCCTCCCGAAAGCCAGGGATTGAATTGAATGGCGCGTTTTCACTTTGTGCAACAACATTAAAACTGTCAATATATTTTGATGTTTCATTCTGGTTGAGCGGACTGGTAATGTTGCAAATAAAACCGGATGTTTGTAAACCACCTTCAGCTCACTCAAAACATTTGTTTTCTGTTATTGTTTGCATTGTTTTTCTTAGGTATATATCAAAACAATGGTAAACAATTCATCTCCATGCCTGTGTTTCAATTGGTTACATCCATGTTTGCTGATAAATGAAAGATTAAACTGCCCCGCAATGTCTATTTGTTTTCATTTTGTGCCCATGCTACACACCATTTTGATACTGCAGGCTGGCGGGCTCTGCTAAGCCTAATCTGCAGCTTGGAGTGCACAAGATTCCCATAGGCTGATTTCCCTTTTAAATCTTTCAGTACGTATTCTCCCACAACTTGTTCGCAATATTTTTTTTTGCCTGTTTCATAGCTCTGTCTTGAGCTGAGAACATTATCCATAATTCTTATTTGTTTCCGAAACCCTCCATGAGTCCTCTGCCCGGACTTAACCAGATTTGGCAGCTAAATGTTATCATAATGAAACCATCAATTAGAGTCTATTGATCACGTCTGAAGACCTTCCTCTTTGATTGTACCTACGGACACCATCCCGACTTCTCCCCCCCACCCCCCAGCTGTTTGGGGCTCCGTCACTGTTAAACACTCCTAAATGCTTCCCTGTGTGAAGTGCGCTATATAAATGCAAGTGTTTGTTGTAAGAAGCTCTTTCATTAAAAAAATGCAGTAGGAACAAAATACATAAGAGAAGATAGCGGAAAATTCAGTCCAGTTCAGTCACACAAGTTCTAAACTTTTTTTTTGACATGAACGAAAGATCGTGATGCCATTCAAGAACTTGATGGCAAACTAAAAGAGGATCGTAAGACGGCAGGACAGATGGCGTTATATTTTGCAGGAGTTTTCCTGTGGCATATTGGACGCCATGACAAAGCTCGTGAATACATCGACAGAATGATTAAAGTTTCTAATGGAGCGAGAGAGGTTAGACCACTTTCCTCATCACTTAAACGGTATGGCAGGAGCTTGAAATGTGATAACCTTGGGTTTGAATTGGAAGTTGTATTTCTACATTTTTCAACTGTAGGTGAGCTATTAGTTCAATAAATGTTTTTTGGGGATGCTTTGCTATCTCTTCATTACTTTATTGACAATATGCTTAGGTGAGCATTGTGTCCAAAGGTATTCAATCAGCTGAAAATTGATTGAATTCAGAACTAAAAGTTTTGATGAGCCATAGTGCTTACATGTCAGTCACAGGGAAACTAGACTTGGGCCTCAGACATTCTACTTTGTTCTAAGTGAATCTGAATTTGTAATGACGTATGCATTGTTGGCATAATTAGTTTATGAATGTATTACTGTTACAGGGGCTGATCTTGAAAGGCTGGATTGATTTAACCAGCGGGAGAGATGCCTATGCTAAAAAGGCTGTCAAATATTTTGATGAAGGAATGCATGATGGAAAAGATCCATTTGCTATGATGGGAAAGGTAAGTTTCGAATGAGAATCAAAAGAATTGTAATACAGTAGAAAAAACTGTCTCCCATGTCCTCTACTAACTCAGGCCAGCTCCATGTCCCTTGCTCCTGTACCCCACCACAGGTGCGTAAACCTTCAGCTGCTTCTCTGCTGCTCTCTGGAACTCCCTACATTCACTCACAGTCATGATACTCGGTAGAAGCTTGTGAAGTACTTTAAGACGTGCTCAATGTTGTACGTGCTGTATCAAATGCAACAATTAGTAGTAAATCCCTACCCCATCTGTCCTCCCTGCTGTAAAACTCTTTTGAAAGTTCAACTCTTCCCTTTCCCCTTGTCTGTACCTCACTTAGGCACAGTACTTTGAGATGCGCCAGAACTACTCAGGAGCCTTGGAAATGGTGAACCAGATAATCGTTAACTTTCCCGGTTTCCTGCCTGCTTTAATAAAGAAGATAAAGCTCCAGCTTGCCTTACAGGACTGGGAACAGACAATCGAGACAGCACACAGGTAAACTGTAAGCTGCCTTATTGCACATCTGGCATCTAAAAAGTGCTTTAGCTGTGTCACCCCTGCATAGACCCTCAGCAAAGACCCCTGCAAAGTTGCCATTCTAGGAAGCCCCTGTGTAGCACGTTGATAAAATCTTGGTTCGAAGCTGAATTCTCACAATTCTGCATAAGGGATTATACAGAGAAAATGCTGTTTATGTTGCTGTTACTGTACCTTTGCCGGTGGCCACAGCAATGACACAGCTAGAGCCCTTATTGGGCAACGAATATTAGTGCATTGTTCAGTTTACAGTAGCGGTGAACATAGTACCATTGCCATCCTTTTTTTCAAATAGAAAAAAGACTTGGTTATAAACTGTAATTTAACAAGAACTACAGCAACAACGAGAACTTTGGATGAATTCTGCCAAACCTTTCAGTGTGTTCTAATGAAATACATTGGCACAGTTGTTCCTGTTTTTCCCCCATTTCTAATAGAATGTTAATAATTTATAAATGAAACCTGTAAACATTGCCAATTAAATTGTGCTTTGGGATATTTATATAATGTCATTTCTGATGCATTTGAATTGTAAAGTATTGCATCTGTACAGGATCAAACAAGCTGGTATAACGTGTTGAAGTGAATAATAATGTACTATGAATTCTAGGCTGAATGATTGCTTAAGGAATGTCACCATTTAAAGGGATTAGGATTGACTAAGTATATTTACTGGTATGTTAATTTAAAACCTTTATTTTAAAATCGATCTCAGACTCTTACAGAAGGACAGTCAGAGTATTGAAGCACACAGGATGTTGGCTCTCCATTCATTATGCAGAGAAGGAAATGTTAAAGAGGTAAGCGCAGAAAGCAAAATCATTTATCTTCGACAAATTGTAAATGTTGTTGGAAGAGTGCTGCACCATTGTGTTGCAAAGGGAAACATTGTCAATCCACAGGAAGACAATCAGCTCCTGCAGGATGTTTTGTTGTATCTTTACCAATTAGTAAGTGATTAATTGCACTATCATCATGGATCAGATTCAGACGCTGAGCAATATTGTCGTTTCGTTTATTTTTTTTATCTGTTCAAGTACTTTGCTTGTGGCACTTATTCCATATCACTGCTTTCACGTTACTTCCTTGGTTTATTTATCAATGTTTCTTGAGGGAAAGGATTAGTAAGATTTAAATCAAACCTATCTTGTACGGTGTAAAAGCCTTATGCCATTGGACAATGTTAGTCCTGTTCTTGAAACAGAGTCAGTGTTTGTATCTGTGACAGTTTGCGAACAAAAGTAATTTTAAACACAAGAACTGGCAATATTTGCATACTTCTAAGTGGAAGATATCCAACAAGCTTAACAGTGAAACAGAATTGTGGGTTTAACCTTGCATGCAGTATTAAAACTACAGTATACTCTTGTCAGATAGATAGCCTCCCTTAAGATAATTTTACATTCATGGCAGCCAGTAAGTGCAAGTGTAATGGAGGGGATGGGAGCGGTGTTACGAGTTAGGTGATTAATACAAGTAAGACAAAGAAATCTAAGTGGTTTTGATAAGAAAGTGATTGAGTGAATGTACGACTTAGGTAATTATACGATTTATAAAGATAAGACTTGTGTGAGTTTTACTGTAGTGTTACTATGAAAATTAAGTGAACTGGAATTCATGTTAGTTATTGAACCTCCTTTAGGCTGCCAATAGACTTGGCGATCTGATTGGTATCATGGACCGGTTTGAACCTCACAATCCTGAGCTTTTCTCCAAATTGGCATTGGTATTTAGTAGGACGGTAAGTTCATTTATGTTTTGAAACATGTTGCTGCTGTGTCACTGTTGAGGCTTGCATTTTGAATTGAGCGCCACCAATTCATTCAGCAAGATCAAAGTTTAGTTGTCTATAAAGCTACATACGTAAGTTTAAAATTTAAATTACGAAGCTCGTCGATGTGAGTTATCAGTCTTGCAACTTTGTGAGTTACCAATCTTTGCACGTTGCATGTTAACTTAGTGTGGACGGAACCAGATGATCCTACAGCAGACCTACACTTTGGTCGAGAGGGCATTTCGCTTGGCGTCGCACGATTCGGAGCTCGCAAATGAACTTGGCTACCAGATGGTTCTACAGGGGAAAATAAAAGATGCTGTAAAGTGGTACAAGACTGCAATGTCTTTGGATGAAACAAGTGTCCCCGCGTTAACTGGTATGATGTGATCATTATGTGATTAGTTCTATGCTGAAATATAATAATATCATAATATTTGAACAGAAGGAAGGACTGGCAAATGCATCTTTGTTGGTTTTCTGCTCACCTGAAAAAAGTTGTCAAATGATTTGAAAATAATATATTGTAACTAGATGTTGCAGAGCTCAACGGTGCTTGCTAGTTTGCTAAAATAGAATTGAAGTTTTAAGATGTTGAAATATCAATTAGTATCAATAACTTTGTAGACACTTAGACTTCTGTTGAATAATGAATACATAGGAGTAACTGATCGAGGGGTTCGGTTATATCGAAAAGAATGGAAGTTGAACCTCGTGGAACGTAACTTTCATCCAGTTTTGAGATTCGTTCTTTGTTTTGAAAATGTTATAAGGTTTTTATGTGGAATTTATGTTCAGGTTTAGTTAATGCTATTGTGTCAATCATAATATTGATAATGGTTTGCATATGCAGATCCATGTTTGAGTAACAATTAATACAGATCCTTTGAGAAATTTGCAAGAAACCTTAAGCACTACTTTTTTGAATGTATTTTGTACCTCCAGGTATTATCAAATGTCAGCTGATTGAAGGACAGTTAGAAGATGCAGAGCAACAATTAGAATTCCTGAAAGAAATTCAGCAATCTATAGGAAAGTCTGGGGTGAGTTAGCAATGTCTACGTGACATTTTATATCAGTCTTTATCCGGAATTTCCTCCAAGGAATGTTTTGTTCATAATTGGAAACTAACTTTGAAAAGAAAGAGCGATTGTAAGATTGCAAAGGATGAAGAAAAAGTGCTCTTCTCTCTCATTTAGGAGCTGTCTTACCTGCGTGCAGTTTTGGCAGTAAAGAAGCAGAAAGGACAGGATGAAGTCATTAATTTGTTGAATGACGCCGTGGACACTCACTTCTCCTTACTGCAAGGCCTGCCTCTGGGTGTTCAGTACTTTGAACAATTGAACCCTGACTTTTTACTAAAAGTTATACGAGAATACCTTGTCTTTTGTCCCACACAGGTAAAAGGTTAACATTGAATTCAATTTTACCTATTAGACATGAGGTGTGATAACTTTCGAAAAATACAGACTGCACTCTAAAAATGTAAAATATAAGGATATAGGCTGGAGAGTTTCTTTCACCGCTGATCTGTTTTGATCTGTTACTCTCGAAATAATTGATCTTAAGGTTTGACAATCTGATATACGTTTACGCATATTTGAAAAAAAAATTTTTAAAAGATGTTTCAGGAAATCGTTTTGTAAATATTTTGAATTTATCCTGCTTTGTATCATTTAATATAGATTTTATAGTGAGCATCATTGCACTGGTATTCTTTTGCCTTGACAATCCAATGTCTTTTAGCCTACAGCACCTGGCCAGCCTCCCTCTCCGTTGCTCAAGCATTGTGCTTCATTACTGGAGACTGTAGTAAAGACAGTGCCGGGGCTGCTTGAGGCTGCCTTTTTAATGGCCAGAGTCAAATACTTGGCAGGTACTAAATGATTCTATTACTTCTATTTAGTATGAAAAACATTTAATATTTTAGTAGTTCATATAATATTTTTTTTCTGTGATTTATGAGCGTAACATTTTGCTTAAAGCTTGTCTTAGATGATTGTGTTAGACGTTTACCCAAATTTATACCTTTCTCACACAGATCTGTCAAATAATTTGATACAGCCAGCACTAGGTCTTACAAAATCACATCCCAGGCTAAGTTGCCTTATCTCAGCTGGAGAAGGTGTAACTGAAAGGCCATAGAATAAACAACAACGTGCATTTACCCACTCCACGCAGGTTAACGTCGCAGAGCGTTTAACAGTGGCGGAGCCTAACTGGATGATTTGACAAGTATCATTTATTGTGATCTATGTAGTTCAGCTGCGATTAATTTAGTGTTTTTATTATTATTTTTTTAAAAAGGTGAAATCGATGGTGCTGAAAGTAGCCTCCAGCACTGCTTGGAACAAAGTCCTTCGTACGCAGACGCTCATCTGTTGATGGCTCAAGTCAACCTTTCTCAAGGCAATTATAAACTCTGCTCACAGTCCCTGGAGTTGTGTTTGAGCTACAATTTTGAGGTAATAGAAGTGAAATAGAATTAGTAAAGTCATGCGTTCTGATTTAAAAATATTTCTAGATATTTTATTTAACATGCAACAAGTTTGAAAAGTCCTTCCTTTCAGTCAATTGTTTTCTTAAAGTCTGAGAACCAAGGTTTATCGAGTCACCAGACAACTCAGGTTAGAGGAAGTCATGCTGACATTTTGGCACTAGGTAAGAGGCAAATCTACATTTAAGACATGTGCAACCTGCGCTGCTGGCTGTCTTAGATTTGGCTTCCGTTGACACTATCTGCAAAGCAGTTACCTGGTGTAGCTTGCCTCTAGGTTTTTAATAACATATTTCCCTGATCCGGCTAAGGTACAAGTTGGATTTTTAGCAGATCAGTCTTGCAGAAGTTCTCAATGGCCGGCAATTTTAGAAAGAAAAAGATACACTGGAGATGATTTTAAAACTTGAATTCAGTTCACTTACTCTGTTAATTTCACTCACTCTGAAGTATTTCCCTCCCCCTTCCCCCCAGGTTCGTGAATATCCCCTGTATCATTTAATTAAAGCACAAACTCAGAAGAAGATGGGTGAAGTGCAGGAAGCCATTAAAACCCTGCAAGTGGCTACCACGTTACCTGCAATGAGGAAGTCTGGCAGTGCTTCAAAATTGAAAGGCAAAAAAATTGAATTTAGCACCACCGATCGTGTTTCTGTGTTCTTGGAACTGGCAGATGCTCACCGTCTAAACGGAGAACAGGTACAGAAGAGCAAGTCTTGATAATAATAATAATAATAAATCCTTGTATTTGATATAGTGTTTTATCACACCATTGAGACGTCTCAAAACTCTTCACAGTTTCTTCCCATGCCGCTCGCCTCATGGCTTCTTGTGAGATCTTTCAATTGGCTGCCCTGTGTTTCGCCCACAAAACTCACAGTCACTCCACTTTACAGTATATTCTCTGAAGCACTTTGAGACGTCTTGAAGACGTGATAAGGCGCTGTATCAAATGCAAGGATTATTATTATTATTATGTTTGCCTGCATTCCCTGCACTTGACAGTAATTATGAGCGAAGTTCATTGATTAGGTGCTATGACATGCCAGATCTTTCTTATTTAAAAGAAAGTGTCAGAACTTCCCTAATTGTAATTTCTAAGTTGGCCAACAGTCAACTTAATATAAACACAGATAAAACTAGAATTGTTTCGAATTCACAGCTTATTTTAATAGTAAATGATTATTAAATTATTCAGCTTTCTGTTCAGTGAAATACGACATTTTCTGAAGATTTCACTGTGCCACGTACAGAATCTTCTGCTAATGTCTGACAATAATTAAGTCTTTGTTGTATTTCTATAGCATGAAGCTGCCAAAGTGATGCAAGACGCCATCAATGAATTTTCAGGCACTGCTGAGGAATTGCGTGTCACAATCGCCAATGCAGACCTCGCTGTCTTAAGAGGCGATGTTGAACTGGCACTCAGTATGCTTCGAAACGTCACACCCGAGCAGCCTTATTATATTCAGGCAAAAGAAAAAATGGCTGCTGTATACCTAAATCACAGGAAGGATAAGCAGTTGTATGCAAGCTGCTACAGGTGACAGCTTTATTTTGTTCCGTACACCGTGAAATATTTTGCGTACTTCGATCTTAAAATGTTTACATCAACTAGCAGCTTGAGAGAGCTCTGCTCTGGCGCTGCCGGCCTTTAGAAGGGACAAAGTAAAAGATAAAGATGTCAAAGAACGTATTTAAAAAGAGAAGTGATGGGATAATTAATCATTCACATGTGACGGACATTGTTGAACATAGATTGGCTGCCACATTCACATACAGACATACAGTTACTCTACTTAACAGTAACTTCTGTGAAGTATTTTAAGATGTCTTGACATAAGTCATTTTATTAAATGCGAGAATTATTATGAATACAGTGCTAAAGTTATTTTATCACAACATTTTAGTTGACGTGGCTGAGAGAACACTAATCTGGAATGCATATAGCTGACTATAACTACGCAAATTTATATCTTTGTTTTCAGGGACTTGGTTGATAAACTGCCAGGATGCCATACTTATCTCCTCTTGGGTGATGCCTACATAAATATTCAAGAGGTGAAATCTTTGTAGACATACTAACTATTATGGTAAAACATTTTTAAAAAAAGATTGGGACAGTCATCAAATATAGTTGAGGTGATCTTGATGAACTACATTGCATGTAATTTTTCTGAATTAATTGTTAATGTAGCCATGCTGCACTTGCAGGATCATAGTGGTTTCTGAGATATGTACAATTGCATTAACTTGTCATCTCTGTTGGGCTGCCACTATGTGAAGATATTTAGAAGTTAATATAAAGAATGTGACAGATTCCGTCATTCTTTGATGGTTTACCAGAAATTGATGTAGTGATATTTCTGTGCACAGAACATGGACATTGAACGTAACACGATACATCTCTTAATTGTATTCAAGCTCTGTACATGGGTGACGTGAGGCTTAATTTTCTCTTTAGTAAAGTTAAGTGGCGTTGGTTTGATTTGCTATTCACCGGAAAAGTTATGTGGTGTTGTCTCTTAGCAGAGCTTGCAATTCTGTGAACGTCAGAATATCTCCCATTTCATTACAGCCAGAAAAAGCGATTGAAGTATATGAACAAGCTTTAAAGAAAAATCCAAGAGATGGAGCTTTGGCTAGCAAGATTGGAAAAGCTCTTATTAAAACACATAATTATGCCAAGGTGTGTTGTAAAATTTGTTCTACAATTCTGGGGTAGAATCCTTCAAGTAGGAACATTTCTCAGACTGTACAATAACATCGTGCACTTTGACATATGACAAACACTTGGTGCTAAAGATATTTCAGATTTCTTTTTGATCAGCAGGAAATTCATTGCACAAATGCACTCCAGTGGGTTTCACAAGGGCAGACTGTTTATAATGTGGTTGGGATAGTTTTGCACACAGCGCCCACTTACAATAACAACAAAAAATACATTTGTAAACTGCCTTTCACATCAGGGATCAGGATTTGTATGAAGTAAATGACTTCTGTAGGATAATGGGACAGAATCTGGGAAAGAGTAGTGGCAGCTTGGTCAGATGGGGAACTTCGATATGCTGAAACCTACTGATTGTTCTCACCTTTTGTTTTTAACTGAAGTTGCTCCTATCTTTATATCTCGCCAGGCTATTAGTTATTACGAAACAGCAGTGAAATCTGGTCAGCAAAACTTCCTTCGTTTTGACCTAGCTGAACTCCTTCAAAAACTGCGACAATTCGAGAAAGCAGAAAATGTTCTACTCCAGGCACTGGAACATGATCCTGGTATGAAGTGTGTGTTTGTGGGGGGGTGGGGGGGGTGGGTGAGGGAGGGCGGTAGAGGATGTTAACTAATAAATAAATGCATTCAAACTTCATGACTTAAGAATACAAACTTTTACTTTAACTCTGATTTATGTGATTTATTTTTGCTGCAAAGGAGTGGTAAACTTTTGGGTTTAATAATAATAATAATCCTCGCATTTGATATAGCGCTTTTCACGTCAGGAGGACGTCCCAAAGCGCTTCACAGAACACACTGTAAAGTGAATTGACTGTATATTTGTGAGCAAACGCGGCAGCCAATTGCGCACAGCAATGTCCCACAAACAGTCGTAGATTGAAAATGACCAATTTATTAATGTTTGTAACTTCTACAGCTGTATTTGCACCTTAGTTGCTTTAATTGGTAGTTAATTCCCAATCAACACAATCAAAATTATTTTAAAAATAACCAATCAGTAATTAGCCAATTAGAACCCAATCACAATTGAACTCTTTTTAGTGTTGTATAATCTTTGTAACTGCCTCCATCGCTGGTGTGTTTGAAGAATGAATCCCTTTTTATATCATATTGTTTTTAATCTCCCTAAAACCTTTTGCAGTAAGTGATCTCCAAGCTTTAATAGAAGATGGACGATATTTAATACTTCTGGCAAAAATCTACAGTAAGATTGAAAACACTGATGGCGCCATACTTTCACTGCAGCGGGTAAATAATCTTATATTTTATTTTTATTTATTTCTTGGGTGAGAATGTAGCTTTTTCTAATAAAACTATATTGATAATACTTTGATAATAATTGATGATAATAACTATTATTTTAATATAATAAATTAATAATACCCAATACTTTCTGGAATTAGGTAAGCAGGGTGCGTCCCTCCAGGGAGAGAGAGAGAGAGAGAGAGAGCGCATTCTAACAATCTATCTCTGGGATTTCCACGTGTAGATGGGATGCATGGAATTCTCAGTTTGGTTTGGAGACCCTTAAGCAACGGTGATGAGTTCCCGCATGTGTCAGACACCCAGCTGACCCCCCGGAAAAAATAAATAAATTCAATATGCCTTCATGTGGGGAGTTCTTTTCACTCTGCGTCAAATGTACAAATAGTCATTTTATTTTATGGGATTTCAGAATTTGCACAGCTCTCTCTTACTCACTGTTCCTTTATCTTGTGCAGGCGCGGGAGGTTCAGGCACGAGTACTAAAGCGTGTTCAGTTAGACCAGCCAGATACAGTCCCCACCCAGAAGAAGCTTGCTGCGGATATTTGCGCTGAGATTGCAAAGCATTCGACAAACCAGCGGGATTACGAAAAAGCCATTAAGTTCTACAAAGAGGCGCTTGTGTATTGCGAGAATGATCACAAGGTTAGTCATATGGTTGCTAGGTGACTGAATATGACAACTCCAGATCTCTTGGACTGCCCTTCAATTTGACTGAGGACTCAAATCAGGGCACACACAAAAATGGAAAGGTGGCATCTCTATGAAGCCTGGGTAATGTAAAGTGCTAAATTAAAGTCCCCTAAATAAGGCTTTTGACTTGCTGATCTATGACTGCCTAATTAAGCTACTTATACCATATGCCAATTAGTTATCTGTCCAGCATGTATTTCATAGTGTGATGATGAATCATTCTTTTGCTAATGTTTGGCCTGTGACAGGTGATGTTGGAGCTTGCTCAGTTGTACCTTGCCCAGGATGATATTGATGCCTGCCAACACCAATGTGCTGTTCTCCTGAAGAGTGACCAAGATAATGATGCAGCCACCATGGTGAGTCAAGCAAAACTACATCCGAATGAATGTACCTCTGTGCAAAAGTTTCAGTTATGAAGAGAGACTGGAGAAGGTTAAAAGGTGACCTGGCAGGTCTTAAAAAGTGATGGTAGGATAAGTGGACTCTTGCTACGTTGTTCAGCGTGTATTATGGTTCTTCTTGTTGGTGACTTGGGTTCTTACTGCCATGGTACGTTTTCCAATTAAAGCATGGAAAAGACACTCTTGCATAGTCTCATTTTCTTTCATGAAACAGTGAATCTTTTCTGAACAACTTTCTATTGATGACCTTTTGTGCTCACTATACATTTACCTTAACTTTTAACAGGTTTTGTAGATTGGTTTTGTTTTATTGTTCATTGTAATTTAGTTTGTTGCCTTGTTTTGTATAGATGATGGCAGATCTGATGTTCAGAAAACAGGATTATGACCGGGCTGTATTTCATTTCCAACAACTTTTGGAGCGCAAACCGGGTAAATCAATTAGTTCACCCATTCTTACAAAGATTTACAAACAGCGTACAGCATGGAAACAAGCCACTTGGCCCAGGCAGTCCGTGCCAGTGTTTATATTTCATCCAAGTCACCAACCACTCCTTACTTCTTCCCATACTCTTCTATTCCCCTCTCCCTCGTGTCAAGGTCTAACTTCCCCTTGAATGTATAGATACCATCTGATTTAACTGCCCTGAACAAACTATGTGTTTATGTGAGTGTTTATACAATTTTTTTTAGATAATTATATGACTTTAGCCCGTTTGATTGACCTGTTGAGGAGAGCTGGGAAACTGGAAGATGTTCCTCGATTCCTTGAGATGGCTGAGAAACACACTGCCCGAGCAATATCAGAGCCTGGATTTAATTATTGCAAAGGACTATACCTCTGGTAAGGAACTGTACTCTTGTGAGTTACACAAAAATAACTGAGCTTCCCCTCAATGTCTCAACTGAGGCACTAAAACCCTACAGATCACTTTTGTTCAAAATGTGACTTTTGTACAATATAGGAGAGAGATCAATAGCACCATCTTGTGGTGCAGTGATCACTTCTGCTTTGAAAACATGTCCAGTTGGTTACCAGATTTGTTTTTGTAAGTTACTGACAAAATGTTATATAACGTAATGCCCACATTTCTGTTTAGCAATTGAGATTGGAAAGTAGCTCAAATAAGAAATTCCAATGGAAACTTTTTTTTTTACATCAGGTGTAGGAAAATATTTGAGACCATTTTGATTGATTTTGTGGGTGAACATTTGGAAAATTCGTAACTTGTGAAAAGAATGTGGGCATAGATTCAGGAAAGTAAAGTCATATTCAACAAACTGAGGGTGTTTTTCAAATATATTGACTCGATGGTTGGAGAAGGTTGGATATCAGTGATTAAATGTTCCATTGAGGAACCATGGAATAGGGATTCAAATATTGTGCCAGGTAACTTCAAATGAGAAATGTAGGGTAGGCATACATAGGAACATTTTGCACAGGCTGTAAATCTGACACCCTGGGAGTTAGTGTTCTGGATGCTTTTGTTTTTAATATGGCTTGGTTGGTGAGGAAAACCTGCAACTTTCCTGATGAAATTGTGCGAATTGCTAGAAGTCAAATATAATAATTGCATTTGAATCACAATCTTATGACTGTATTCTAGGTACACTGGGGAACCAAATGATGCTCTCCGACACTTCAATAAGGCACGGAAAGACAGTGACTGGGGACAGAATGCAGTTTATAACATGATCGAGATCTGTGTAAATCCAGACAATGAGACTATAGGAGGTGAAGTCTTTGAGAACCTGGATGGGGATGTCAGGTGAGAAAACATTGCTTTGAACAGCATTGTTCCATGTTTAGTTGAAAAATTGGGATTAAAATTAAATGTTAGTTTCTATTTTAAAGTTGTGCACTACAGTTAATTCATAGTTGCAGCTTCAACTATGATAGTTTTTTTCTAGTACTATCAAAATCTGTAACAAAACATTTAAATGTTTCCAAGTGAATAACCAACAGCAAATTACATTTGTATAGCAGAAGTCGCTAGGAACATGCAGCAGGTCAGGCAACATCTATGGAAAGAGAAAATTAGTTACATAGATGTTTTTTATTTCAGATTTCCAGCATGTGCAGTATTTCGCCTTTTGTTTTACATTTGTATAGCGCCTTTCCCGTCGGGAGGACGTCCTAAGGCACTGGACAGTCAGGGCGCTATATCAGTTAATACAAATGCACTAACCTCCATTTATGTTGTGCCCTCCACATGGAGCTGCGTCTCTGAACAATGGCGTGGTGACGGGGGAAAGAGTTTTTTTGCTTTTTGCTGACTTCCTCCAGTATTGTTTTTCATGTGTAGGATCCATCGTGTTCCAAGGTCAACTGATTGCAAACACTGCCACTGCATAACACAGCTATTGAGAATAAACATGTTTGGCATCATCTTAAACAATTCAGGCACGAAGAACAGGATCTAGTCATTAATGTCCAACGTGACATGAACCTAAGATCCATTGCTCTCTGATGAACTGTGCCAAGCAGTGATTGCTGATAAGCCGTTGTTGGAAACAATCCTGTGCCTTTTACATCAACATTATTGTGAAAACAATTCTACTGTAATATTCAGCACTATATCTGTACTTGACCAAACATCAAATTCCAATGGGCCTAAACTGCTTCTTGCTGACGTATCTACTTCCAACTCACTTAATGAATTCTTGAACAAAGCATATGTTGTTTCCCTGTCAATTTGACTTCAAATCAGCAGGACACTAAATATATTAAACACTGAAAAAAATATTAAAAATCAAATTTTGTCTAATTATAGCAATACATTTTAGAAGTCAAATTACTTTGATCTAAGCTAAGGAATTTCTTGAAAGACCCGTCAGCCTAAAATGTACAATGAGTAAGATGCTTGAGAATTTCATACAGAATGTTATCAATTTTCATCAAAAGAGCACAGAAGCTAAAAGGTAATCAACATGAAGTTTGAAACCAAGCATCCTCACAAATCTACTAGAATTCACTGATGAGCTTTTAACCTATTTAAGAGGAAACATGATGCATGCTTTTAATTGAATTGTTGAACAAATGGTGGAGAATGTTTAAAATTTACGATTTTAGCTTTCAAAAATGCTAGTATACCCTTTCTTATCAAAGCATTTTTGTTTACTGAGATGCATTGTTTTCGAATACATCTACATTTATATTAATGAATGTTACTGATACTGTACACTTCATTAAATTATATTTGAAATTATCTTAAATTTTGTATGCTGCAGTTCCTTCCATATTGGTACTGTTTTGGCATAGATCACAATTATGTTGTTTTTTATGTTTTAAATTGATGTTGGCAGAAACTCAACAGAAAAGCAAGAGTCAGAACAGCTGGCTGTGAGAACAGCAGAGAAACTGTTGAAAGAACTTAAACCTCAGACAATTCAGGGTCACGTACAACTACGTATAATGGAAAGCTACTGCCTTATGGCCACAAAGCAAAAAACAAACGTGGAACGTGCTCTCAATATCTTCACTGAGATCGGAACTGCTGAGGTTAGTCTTGTGTTTTGAAGGTGCATTTCTAATTCAACTTATTAAGCTTTTAAGTACCAGCAAATTGCGAAGTCTACAAAAACTAGGATTTATTGATGCATCAATAGAAAAAAATTCTCTTTTATTACCTTTTAACTTAATTTCATGTTTTAACACAGAAAGACCACATTCCTGCCCTCTTTGGCATGGCGACTGCTTATATGATTTCGAAACAGACGCCACGTGCACGAAATCAACTGAAGCGAATTGCCAAATTAAACTGGAATGCAATCGATGCAGAGGAATTTGAGAAGAGTTGGTTACTTCTGGCTGATATTTACATTCAATCTGGAAAATTTGATATGGCAGGCGATCTTCTGAAACGCTGTCTACGACACAATAAGGTAAAGGGTAATATCAAATCATTCATATTGTTGTCGGGGAGGGGAGGGGGGAAGGAATAATGGGAGCACTAAACTTTTAAGACTCAGTAACATAGCGACGGTAGGAGACAATTCAACCCCATCAAACCAGCATGTGACCTCTCCATTATTCTTTCATCTGAACGTTGTTTCAGCAATCGTTTGACGCTGTCCAATGCTTTTTTTTCCAATTCAGTTTAAACTGTCAATGGGCTTCCCAAACCCACAGGCTCGACAGTTTAAGGTAGTCAGTGGGAGCATTTTTTAATGGTTCAAATACGTTTAGAAAATCTTGAGCGGGAATCACCTCCTGAAATGTTCAGAAACATCAACTGCACCAAAGAGAATTTTAATAATAATAATACTTTCACTTGGTTATAGCGCCTTATCACAACTTCTCTATTTCGTTTCTTTAGTCTTGCTGCAAGGCCTATGAATATATGGGATATATTATGGAAAAAGAACAATCGTACAAAGATGCAGCTGTTAATTATGAGATGGCTTGGAAATATGGTAACCACACCAATCCGACAATAGGTAGGTTCCCAATTAATGATAATATTCCTTGTTTGATCTGGTCCCTCATCATGTCATGAGCTTCACAGGATTTACTGTAGAGTAGTTACTGTGCTTTTCTTTTTAACAAATTAGTGTTCCTTACTGCAAGAAGATGCGATCAGGATAATAACTTTATTATATCAAGATGTGTGACATGACTCTGCCAACTAACCCTTGATATGTTTTTCAGGATACAAGCTAGCCTTCAACTATTTGAAGGCAAAGCGATATGTTGATGCAATAGACATCTGCCATAAGGTATTTCTTCACTCAAAATGTGTATTGCAAGAGTTCAATTCATAGAACTTGTTGTTCTATCCGTATTCTATAAACAAGGCAATACTTTCTGCACACAAATCACATAGCAAAATAACTCTGTTTTAGGTAAATTATAAATCTATTATCAATGCAAAGTTTGTCATTACCGTACTAGATGTAAAATGTTCTATATTTTACATTATAATCAACTATTATATTAAATCTTCTAAATCCACCATAATATATATTATAATCAACTATTTGTTCTGCCTTGGCAGGTATTGGGAGCGCATCCCAATTATCCCAAAATGAGGAAAGATATTCTTGACAAAGCACGTGCAGCCTTGCGTTCCTAACAGTTCTATTTAAGGCATCATGAGTTTCTGCAGATGGACATTGGTGAAGATTTTGTACATGTTGTCATTTTGATTCTGTATTATGTAATATAAATTGTTCCAAGTATTTATCATTGTGGGAAAGTCTTTTTTTTACACTTTATAATTGTTCATTTAAATGGAAACTGATACAGTGATGGTTTACTGTATAAATAGTTACTGTATAAATAAATACTGTTTTATAAACTTTTTCAAAATTATTAGTATTGTCCATACAAAATGTGAGCTAAAATCTTGCAGCCCTTTCTGGCAGAGCATCTCCAGTGGTACATAGAAAAGAAAAGGTCATTGATGTTATAGATAGTGGTTCATTATAGATGGCATTCTATAATGGATATCTGGGTGCACATGATTCAACTGTATTTTGAATGTTTTGTGGATATTTCAGATCAACTTCAGGTATCTAACGCTCTTGGGAGTTTTCTTGTTCAGGATTCAGTTTATTCAATACCAGTAGAACTGAAAAATAGACTAAAGTGAGTCACTAAGTTTGTAAAGGAATCACAGCTTCCAAGATTAACCAAGCTGAGTTGAATCATTTATAAATTTGTAATTCTCGCTAAAGCTCTCCAATAAAGTGGTCTAAGACTATTGGATTTGCTGAATCTTTTCATATTTTAGAATAAGCTAAATGTCTTCAGGTTTGAATAAGTATCCGGTGGCCTTAGAGTTAAATGGATAAAGTAAACCCTTAATCTCTTAAGAGTAAGGCAGCAGAACCAGATGGCAGATATTTGTTAGGTCAGGATATCAAAAGATGTGGGACAAAGGCAGGTAACTGGAGTTGAGGTACAGATTAGCCATGATCTTATAGAATGGCGGAACAGGCTCGAGGGTTTGAATGGCCTCCGCCTGTTCCTATGTTTCATGGGAAGGTAAAGTGAGTATTCTGAGAGAATGTGATCTATTTTTTTCATCTGTACCTTTCTTCTGATCTCGTCATGTCTAAATCAATTGATTTGTATATTCAGAACATTGACACGACACAATTTGGATGTCAGCCTGGCTCAGTTGGTAGCTCTTATAACTTGTGAGTCAGATGATTGTGGGTTCAAGCTCCACGACTTTGATTTCATTGCAATTCAACGCAATTACAATTCAATGCTGCCTCCAGTCCTTGCCAGCAGTAAAACCCAATGCATTGAATTTTAATTCCGATAATTAAGATTTCTCAAATGGTTCAGCACGTTTACACAGTGAGCTGTACACACATTGTGACACATCTCTGTGACTCATAGTTCATTCAGATGGGCATCCTTCAAATGAACAGACGAACAGAATCCTTGTTTTCACTAGCATGAGCATAGTATGCATTTCGTGAGTAACACACAATTCTAATGAGATTCCCAAAAGGAGACAATATTCTGATTTTTAAAAAGGGAAATCTGATGAGTTGAGTGTTTTACTGGTTAAGACTGCCCGTAGCCTCTTTCTGTTACTGTACCTTAAAATTCTATATTTGTTCTCGAAGTACATTTGATATAGCGCCTTATCACGTCGTCGAGACGTCTCAAAATGTTTCACAGGATATACTGTAAAGTGAATTGACTGGTAATACCTTACTGACTATATTATTCCCCAATGGTGTTTCTGCCTTTAATTGTTTGTCACTAATTCTGACTTCTTTGTGACGTATTTATTTTATCCTAAATACTGCCCTATTTCTGCACCATTTAAACATACCGATATAAAAGATGGTCAGGGTAAATTGTATATGTGTATCTGCTCCTGACTTGGTTTCTAAAGTCGTATTTACCAGCCTTTAAGTAACAAGCGGTATCATTCCTTAACTAAGCTTTTTAGCATCCTCTTTATATATATTTAAGATACCAGTGTATAGTGTACTTTCCTTATCTTTGTTAGTGAAAATGACCTGGTCAGTCAGTGTATCCCTGTAAAAGCTTCCTGCCCCGATGAATGGCGTGAAAAGGTGAGGAAGAATAAATGCAACAACATATACAGCAATGCAATAGGTGCCTGGTATTGGAGGTGTGAATGATAGAAAAAGTTGCTGATATAAATATGATATATATATGTTCTGTGCAAGTCATAAAAATAGTTTCAGTACTTTATAAAATATATCAGAGATGTATCCATTACGTTCTCCTAGCATTATATTTGCAAATGTTTTATGTTTATAATTCCGATAGTTTAAATAAATGAGAACTGACAATTGTTACTTTACGTGGCAATGCAATGGTCCAAATGAGAGAATTAATTTTGTTTTATTTACTCGACAAACATGGGGTCATTGTTTTAAAACACACACAGAAACACAAGTCTGGATACAATCCGTTCATTGTTCTGAGACTAAACTGGAAGTTTATGCCCTAGAGAATTATTGTAGTATATCTAAGAGATAAGATCAGTAGACGCAGAGACCAAAGTGAAATGTGCTCCATTCTGTTTTATAAAACTGTTTTTGTGCTTACAGTACGATCTTACCAGTTTTGTGTTCCTTTGCCACGTACATTTAACTGAATACTGATGGAGCTGTATAGATGAGCAGCAATAACATTTGTTTGCAGTTTGCTTAAGCCGCTCAATACAATCCAGTCACTAAGAGGCCAAGAAGGTATGCAGTGGTCACTGCAACTGTTGATTAAACTCTATGTGTGTGTGTGTGTGTGTGGGGCGGGGGGTGGGCTGCTGACAGAAATCTCCCAACAAACAGTGGCTTTTCACCCCACTGTTCAACTGTATTTCATTCCTTTGCTCTCAACTCCTTGTAATCTGCTGATGCAAGTCAGTACGTTTCTCGCTACAGGTATGTGCAAATCCCTTACTTACCATACGTCGCATAGAGAAATCTTAAGCTATATTTCATTTACACGTAAAGTTGGTCATGCAATCGAAAACAACGAAATCATTGCCTTTGGTAGTTCTGTAAAATGCTGGAGACCAGAACTGCGGCTAGCTCTGTTTTTACGATATCAGATGTAAGTAATTCACTGCTTTAATTTGAGAAATAATTTGTTGCTAAAATGCATTGCTGTGATATGTCAGACTGAAATAGGAAAATTAAGATAATTTCTTTCTTTGAATTATGCATTTTGGTGATTTAGGTTTAAATGGCCATGCATTCATTGCTTATGTTTACTGCAGAACAGGGTTTATATAAGGTCAAAAAGCTTGCTTTCTACTTCCTTTTTTTTAAACCAGTTTACCCCCTGTGTACAGAGAGGCACATGGAACAATAGGACAAAGCCACAGTCTAGCAGTTGCGCTTCACAGCTCTCTTCTGAATAGAGCTAAGAAATAGAATATAGAAATAGCGTGGAAAATACAAGTATTACATGAGCAATTTTATATTATGAAACAAATTCATATCAGAGTCACTTTTCACATTGACGTGAACAGCAATGATATGTTTATAATGTGTGTGTATATATATATATATATTTGTTGATTCATTTACTTAGGAAAAAGGTTACATTAACATTAACTTTCTTTTCAGCAGGAGATGTTGATGTATGTGGCAATCTACTCTTTTTAGTTTGGTTACTTCTTAAAATCAAAACAAAATGCTTGATGATATTTTTAAATTATGAAATATTTACAGTTATTGTTTATTGTTGTGAAGTTAGTGGAAGCTTTGGGTTAAGGTCAGAGAGTAATGTTTCTGTGAGGAATGACTTGCTGGGGTCAGGTGTAAATGAATGGGTACGCAAAGTTTAATGTGCGTTTGGATGCAAGCGGCTGAATTGTGGGTGAGCGGGAGATTGCGGAGAGTATGGTTGGGGAGCAGGGTGGGCAGTGTTCTGTATCATTATGTCACTTTCTCCTTGAGCACCTTGAGTCAGACACTTCTGAATTCAACAACTTAAGTTCAACAATTTAACAGTATAATCTTTCTGCTATCTTACATGATCTCATGTCTGCTTTACTGATACCTACATATCTGATGCGCGTCTGAGGTTAACTTAAACAGTGATTTCAGGACATCAAATCCATCTGAACAACATATTTCCTGAAAGATTTGGTGACTTTGCTTCTGGACTTGATTTTCCTAGTTCCACGACCACTGTTTCTGTTTCTTTGAAGTCCGGTACAAGTTTTGACATTCTTTTGAAATTATCTGCAGAATAGATCTGATTAAATACTGAAATCAATCCACACATACCACAAGTAAACCAGCTTTTACCAGCGGCCAAATTAACTTTTTTTTTAAACAGACTGGAAACGAACGCTCGCACAGTAAATGATTAAACCGGTGTAGAAATATTCAATAAGAACGAATGATTTATGAATTTATTTGTAAATGGGAATCAGTACTTGCAATGTTAAGAATGTCACTTTGAGCAATAATCGTAATAATAATAATAATAATGCTTGCATGTGATATAACGCCTCATCACATCTTTGAGACATCGCAAATTCTGCGCTTCACAGAATATATTGTAAAGTGAATTGACTGTATTTTGTGAGCAAAACAAAGCGATTACTTAAAAACACTGACATCTTGTATTTTGCAGGCAGGACTGTTTGAGACACAATAAGTGTTTTTTTTGTGTGCTAACTCACAGAAAGTAATAATGTTACGTAATACTTTTAGTGAACTGCATTAATATATCACCAGAACGTTAGTGAATGTGATTATTATTCAGTACAAATACAAGTTCTTTTTTACCGAATGAGTAAATGTTTTATTTATTATGTTTCAACGTCCATAGCCGCAAAATACATTTCTGTCGCATTGTAAATAAGAAAAGATATATATATATGTATGTGTACATACACACATTCAGCTTTCTATTGATATGGTAACTTTTATGTCAGGAGAATGTCTCAAAATGCTTGACCATGCCGACTGGGCACCTGAGCCGTGGGTGAGAGCTGAGGGAGAAGGGGAAAGATGTTTGGAATGACAGTGAGGTCGTTCGAGGTCAAGGAGCAATGTTCTGAGAGACCTTGAACAAGGAGAGGGAGGGGGCCGGAAGGATTCCAGAGTTCCTGAAAGCAGGGGGACAGAATGGTTGAAAACTCACCCGCCAATGCTGAGACGGCAGGGACTTGTGAAGCAGGCCAGTGTTTGCTGAGCCAGGGGAGCCATACCCATACACATGGACGCAGTCAACCACCATCAATTAGATCTCTGTCCCACCCACTCGAAAGATCAGATAGCCATCAATCACAGCCACCACACTCACTCAGTCTGTTATCTGAGCAGCTCGCTGACTTCAGGAAATTACTCAGTTGGCTTCAATTCAAAGTACCATCGCTGGATGCTGATACTTACAACTACTTAAACCAGGAGAGGTTTTTGAGAGTTGAATCAGCAATATATCTCACATGTCATGATATTCCCTCTCGTCCAGTTCATAGATTTAAAAATCAACCACCGCTATTTTTCTGAGATAATATAACAAAAGAGTAAGACAATTGTCCAATATTATTAAAACCTGCGTGTCTGGCGAGCCTGGTATATAGTGTGGGGAGCTGGTGATATAATCACCCACTAGGCAAGTTCCAACTCATAGAATTCCATTCCCTGCTCCATGTTCTGATCACTGACATGACAACTGGACTTAATCTTGCTTTAGGCTTCTCCTGGAACTCAAATGCTGAAAGTAGCAATAAGTAGTACCTCGGTTTTCGCTTAAACCGATGCTGCAAACTTTCAACTTGTTCACGGTAAAAGGATGAATCCGAGAAATACAGAGGTTACAATTTTAACACCTGAAAAATGAACAATTGAAGAAACCCTCTTCACGCTTGAGAAAACCGTCAGTAAAACAAAAGTACTTCAATAGCGAGCAATGTGGTAAGTTGCTATGTTCAAAGCTATTTGTGTATCTTCTGTATTGATAATATGTAATATATATAAAAATATGCAGTCACTACACTTTACAGTATATTCTGTGAAGCGTTTTGAGACTTCTCAAAGATGTGATAAGGCCCCATATCAAATGCAAGAATTATTATGATATTAAAATGTTATTTTCTTCATTCCACTGTTATCCTTAGCAAAATCTAAACGTTGGCTTTGAAAGCCTTTCTTCAGTGCTGCAGGAGATTAATATTACTTCCAGCCTCTGGATTTGAAACGCGATTATGGAAAAACTCATGAGAAAACATTTTGGGATGCAGCTTATTACAAAGAACATGATAAAAGTAATGTTATAATGATAAATATTTCTTCAAGCAAACAAAATAGTAAGAGGAGTTACAGAACGCGTTCACAGGAAGGTCTTTGGAATACCTTCAAGGGGGAAAGAAAGGTTAAAAATAGTTTTTATTGTTCCTCATTTACATCTTTGGGATATTATTCAGTTTATAATAGGCACTCCACCTTCTCCAGTTAACACCCATTTATTTAACTTAATCATATAATTGTTCACCTTCAGATCTGGAATGTAAATGACAAGGACTCTGGACTGTTTGCTACGATAATCAAACTGGTAACTGGAACATGTGCAACTCTGTTTGCTGTTGATTAGTACATCTGCTCACCAGGATATAGTAATTTACTCTTGATAAATACATCCTCTTGGAGATGTGAGGCTATGTGTGTATTTTTCAATGTATGTGAATCTGCTACATCCGCTTCCCGGGCGGGGGGTGAAACGTTGGGCAAGCTTCCTTATTCCACACGCCTCTGTTTACCTAACGTTAAGGAGGAACCTGGTTGTTTGTCAATTAGCGGATTGCTTTCTGGGGGTAATAAACCCTTCTTGCCCCCAAAAATGTTTGGTTACTCAATCCACGACTGTTTGTGGGACAGACGCTGCTGTGCTCCATTGGCTGCCGCGTTTCGCCCACAAAATACACAGTCAATTCGCTTTACAGTATATCCTGTGAAGCGCTTGGAGACGTCTCGAAGCCGTGACAGGACGCTACGCCAAATGCAAGGATTAATATTATCATTGTCAATAAAAAAAGTGGGAGTTCCTCTGCGTTAGTCTCACGATTAGCCCCAGTGCTCAATGCCCAGATTGGGAATGTGGGGTGTACCGCCCGCGCTTGTTGTGACAGTCATCGCCTGCCGTGCCTTTAAGACCTGGTGAACACACCTGGGGTTACAGGTGGGGGTGTGGGGGGGGGAACATGCGCGTTGGGCTCCTCTCACCTGAATGGAACACACCTTGATCCAACTGAGCGGAAGTGGAGCCTTCCTCACAGAGAGGGGGAGAGAGGGAGAGCAGCAGTGGTGCCTCTGGAGGAGAGCAGGTCGGTCATCACAAGCCAACAGGTTGCTGTGGGGCTGTGCACTGTGTGGGGCTGTGCACTGTGTGTGGGGCTGTGCACTGTGTGGGGCTGTGCACTGTGTGGGGGGCTGTGCACTGTGTGGGGCTGTGCACTGTGTGGGGGGCTGTGCACTGTGTGGGGCTGTGCACTGTGGTGCACTGTGTGTGGGGCTGTGCACTGTGTGGGGCTGTGCACTGTGGTGCACTGTGTGGGGCTGTGCACTGTGTGGGGCTGTGCACTGTGTGGGGCTGTGCACTGTGTGTGGGGCTGTGCACTGTGTGGGGGCTGTGCACTGTGTGGGGCTGTGCACTGTGTGGGGCTGTGCACTGTGTGTGGGGCTGTGCACTGTGTGGGGCTGTGCACTGTGTGTGGGGCTGTGCACTGTGTGGGGCTGTGCACTGTGTGTGCACTGTGTGTGGGGCTGTGCACTGTGTGGGGCTGTGCACTGTGTGGGGCTGTGCACTGTGTGTGGGGCTGTGCACTGTGTGTGGGGCTGTGCACTGTGTGTGGGGCTGTGCACTGTGTGTGGGGCTGTGCACTGTGTGTGGGGCTGTGCACTGTGTGTGGGGCTGTGCACTGTGTGTGGGGCTGTGCACTGTGTGTGGGGCTGTGCACTGTGTGTGGGGCTGTGCACTGTGTGTGGGGCTGTGCACTGTGTGTGGGGCTGTGCACTGTGTGTGGGGCTGTGCACTGTGTGTGGGGCTGTGCACTGTGTGTGGGGCTGTGCACTGTGTGTGGGGCTGTGCACTGTGTGGGGCTGTGCACTGTGTGGGGCTGTGCACTGTGTGTGCACTGTGTGGGGGGCTGTGCACTGTGTGTGGGGCTGTGCACTGTGTGTGGGGCTGTGCACTGTGTGTGGGGCTGTGCACTGTGTGTGCACTGTGTGGGGGGCTGTGCACTGTGTGGGTCTGGGCTTCACACACACACACACACACACACACAGCTCAGGTTAGTAAAGAAATCAGATCGCTTTTCAGCTGAATGTGCAAACACCTGAAGCTGAACACAGACACACACTTTACACACAGTAACAAAGCTTTCACTGTAGAGACAGCCTCAGCTCAGGGAACTTCTCTCTCACTCACTAACAGCACTGCCAGGTCTTTCGTGTTGTGAGTGAGTGTCTGTGTGAGTGTGTGTGTGTGAGTGAGTGAGTGTGTGAGTGAGTGAGTGTGAGTGCACTGAGCTGGAAGCTATAACCCCAGGGATAGCTTGCTGAGTGAGTGTGTGAGTGAGTGAGTGTGAGTGAGTGTGAGTGAGTGTGTGTGTGTGAGTGTGTGAGTGAGTGTGTGAGTGAGTGTGAGTGCACTGAGCTGGAAGCTATAACCCTAGGGATAGCTTGCTGAGTGAGTGTGTGAGTGAGTGAGTGAGTGTGTGAGTGAGTGTGAGTGAGTGTGAGTGAGTGTGTGTGTGTGAGTGTGTGAGTGAGTGTGTGAGTGAGTGTGAGTGCACTGAGCTGGAAGCTATAACCCCAGGGATAGTTTGCTGAGTGAGTGAGTGTGTGAGTGAGTGTGTGAGTGAGTGTGAGTGAGTGAGTGAGTGAGTGAGTGTGAGTGTGTGTGAGTGAGTGTGAGTGCACTGAGCTGGAAGCTATAACCCCAGGGATAGCTTGCTGAGTGAGTGAGTGAGTGAGTGAGTGTGTGAGTGTGAGTGACTGAGTGGAGTATAACCCCAGGGATAGCTTGCTGAGTGAGTGTGTGAGTGAGTGAGTGTGAGTGAGTGAGTGTGAGTGTGTGTGAGTGAGTGTGAGTGCACTGAGCTGGAAGCTATAACCCCAGGGATAGTTTGCTGAGTGAGTGTGTGAGTGAGTGTGTGAGTGAGTGTGAGTGCACTGAGCTGGAAGCTATAACCCCAGGGATAGTTTGCTGAGTGAGTGTGTGCTGTGGGAACACATTGTTAGTGAACTCACCAAGAAACAGAAGTAAATCACTCTCTTCCTCCTTTCCTGCTTGTTTTTTTTGACACACTTCATTAAACAAGTAAATATATGTGTGTGTGTGTGTGTGTAATATATAAAATGGGATTCCTGGCAATGAAATGGTTAAAGGAGGATTTTATTTATTTGATTTTGATGTTGCACCGTAATTATTATAATCGTTATTTATGATTATTAAGTTGGTGGAGAGGTCAGACTCGTTCCTTTTGTTCGTGGCAGTGATTCCTTGAGGGTTTCAGTGTGTGATGGACTTGACCGGTTGGCACAGGGGGAATGGAAACCTCACTGCAACTTGTGTTATTGTTCCCAGTGATTGCCATCTACTTTGGGAACGTGGACTATTGGACAATCTGCCCACACAGCATCTGCTCCTGATATGGTTTATATGATATGATCCAAATGTGTTTATTACAAGGTCCAGCTGAGCTCTAGTCAGGACAGTAACACTATGGCCTGTTCAATCACGATTTGACAACATATATCCTTGAGCCCATTGAGAATTAATGTTGCATTTCTTAGGAATTTGTATCCCAGTTTGTGGCTGAGCATTCATGCACCTGAATGCAATGCAATCTTTTACTTTTACTTGTCTTGTAGATTTAAAAGATTACTTTATTTGCAGTTGATTGCACTTTGTGTGTGTTTACATTTATGGTGTGATGTACAGTTAATAATAATATAATAATAATCCTTGCATTTGATAAATATAATTTGTATGTATAGGTGGAGTGTCTGTCATTTGAATTAATGCACTCCATTGGATTATGGTGAAGATACTTGTTAAATCCTATTTACAGGATATTTAATAATAATAATGATCCTTGCATTTGATATAGCTCCTTATCATGTCTTCGAGATATGTCAAAGCATAAGTGAATTGACTGTATTTTGAGGGTGAAATATGTTTATATTTAAAAACATTTGCACCTGATCCTGACCTATATCATAAATTTCATTAATCAATCGAGTCATGGGAGGAGAAAGGTTGTGATATTCAAAACTTAATTCAACTTTTATTTATAAAATCTTGTATAGAGCTGCAAGTTTCACATCGCTATTCATACAATAAAAGATACAGAAATGGAGAATAGTTAGGACTTTTAAAGCATGACTCTTTAAAACTCCTAATTGTATTCTCTGCGTGTCTACCCCTTTGATCAGTGAGCCAAGAACATACTCAAAAGTTGATAGTAATTTTGCTAACTTTACTTCCTATGACAATTTACCTAAAAAACGCTTTAGCATTGAGAACAATTGGTTCTTGTAGTAATAATAATAAAACGTGCATTTGATATAGCATCTTATCACATCGTTGAGACGTCCCAAAGCGCTCGTAACGTGTTTAACGCTTTTTTTTAATTTTCAGATTGAATATATTACTACTTCAATGAAATCTCACTACGTGTAAAGATTTGACCATTTTGTCACTCCCAGAAGGTGTTTTTTTTTAAAAAACTAATTTTCTACCAAGTGGATCTTGTAGAGTAAGATAAGAATGGCGAGCTTGAAAAGGCTCTTAAGGAGACAATACTTTACTTGGAAACTTCTATTTATCGCTCTGGTTTTCATTACGTTTTTATTGCTGATGCAAAGAGAAGTCATTGGGGACGCAACAGAAGAGCCATGGCTCAAAGAGATGGTTGAGAAAAAAGACAAAGTGTTGGACATTATGATGGGAGCTGTGAACAATATAAGGGAGGCAATGCCAAAAATGCAAATCAACGCACCCGTCAAACAAAAAAACTCTGAGAACGATGAGAAGCCCTGCTTGCCGGGATATTACACCGCGGCAGAGCTGAAGCCGTTTATGGAACGACCGCCACAAGATCCCAATGCCCCCGGGGCGTCAGGGAAGCCATTTCCTTCGGAGAATTTGTCCCCGGAAGAACAGAAGGAGAAAGATCTTGGGAACGAAAAACACTGCTTCAATGCCTTTGCCAGTGATAGGATTTCTCTACACAGGGACCTTGGACCTGATACCAGACCACCTGAGTATGTTTAATGTTTACATCTAGTTTCCAGTCGCATGTTATGCTGTAGTAATAATAATAATAATCCTTGCATTTGATTTAGCGCCTCATCGCGTCATTAAGAAGTCTCACAAAGCTCTTCACGGGATACACTGTAAAGTGGATTGACATTTGCACATTTCTATTCCATTCCTTAACTGGTTATGCTCACCGGTTAGAAATCACATGAAAAACAGAACACATTTGTTTTCAATTTAATAGCTTTAAATATAGTTTGGTCAGTCCAATCCGTTCCCACATTATTTTCTCTGTGTGATAAAACATAAATGGAATCTGGTATTTGTTCCTCTGAGCATTAAATACTGGAGTTGGTTCATGAATATGACAGACCTGAGATCGTATTCTGTAAAACAGGAAAGAAACACACAGGGTTTCAGGTAGTTATTCCACGTCATGCTTCTGTGTTCCGTTTAAAATTGTTTTGGTGATTCTTTTCTAAAAAGAGCGCACGATTAATAATCTTCCGAGGTTTAAAACGTAATTAGTTTCAATTAGTGCATGCAATCTATGGAACTGAGTTTTAATTGAACTGGAGTCTGTTCACTGAAACACGTATTGATTTCATTTGTTATTATTGCAAAGGCTTCTGATGAGACGTTAAAGTAAATGAACCGTCAATCACGGTTGTTTGGTGAAGAATATTATTAACATTGCTTCTGACTAAGTGTACTTAAATCAGGATCAAATGTTTGACCTTTTCCTGATCACACTGCTCCAAGGGGAGAAATAAGATGAAGAAACGTAGAGCTGCAATGAATATTTAATTACCCCCTCCATCCCCACCTTCAAATGCCGCCTAAAGACCTTTTTGATCGTGCTTACGGTCACCTCCCCCCCCCCCCGCCCTCTCCCTCTCCCCCGGCTGAGTGTCAGACTCCGCCGCTGTGTAGCGCTCTGGGACGCTACATCATGTGAAGGCCTCTGTATAATTGCAAGTTGTTGTTGTTATTTAAGAACCACATTTACTCTGTGTTTTGACGAGTTCTCCACGTGTTTCTCTGCACAGATGTATTGAGCAAAAATTCAAGCGGTGTCCGTCACTGTCCACCACCAGCGTGATCATAGTATTTCACAACGAAGCCTGGTCCACTCTACTCAGGACTGTTTTCAGTGTCATGCATACATCCCCGGCAATATTTTTAAAAGAGGTTATTTTAGTAGATGATGCAAGTACAGACGGTAAGTGCAAGCTCCACCACACTCTTACTTTCCATTGACGTGTTTCAAATGAGCAATTTGGTTATCCGTCATCCAGTAATGCAGTAATCAGCTGGCTCTGTAATTTGTACGGTACTATACACAACAAAAAGCTAAAATAAATATGTAAAAATGATTTGGTGTATAAAATTGATTAGATTTTACTGATTGTACGTAGACACTATTGAGCAGAGAATATGACTAATTTGTGAATTAACTACTATTACGTAGTTACATTTGTAGGCAATCGTGATGAGGATTATTGCTGCATCAATTTTGTTTCGCATTGAACTGTACCTGTTGGCTGGTTTGAATATAGCAGACAATGCATGATACCCGACATTTCCTTTACTAGATTACTTGAAGGATCAGTTAGACAATTATATCAGACCGTTTCAAATAGTTCAAGTTGTCCGTCAGCAGGAAAGGAAGGGGCTGATTACTGCACGGTTACTGGGAGCCTCTGTCGCCACTGGAGAGGTCCTCACCTTTCTGGATGCCCACTGTAAGTACAACAACAACTTGTATTTATACAGCGCCTTTCATCTGGGGAGTGTCCCCGGAGCGCTTGACAGTGGCGGAGTCTGACCCTGAGCCAGGCGGGAGAGAGAGAGGGAGGAGGTGACCGTAAGCACGATCAAAAAGGAAGGTCTTTAGCTGGGATTTGAAAGTGGGGAGAGAGGGAGGGGACAAGGCGAAGGGATTGAGGGAGAGAGTTCCAGAGGTTGCGTTATTGTATTCTAGAGCGCTTCTATTGTAGACTGATTCTGACCTTCGGGAAATGGGTTGTAGCAATTTCATGAATGGACATCAAATATCCAGCCTGGAAAAGCAAGTTGTTAATAAGATGGATATGTGCTTTATTTAAATGATTAAAAATATGCATATGCCAACCTGGGCTCTTATCTGTGACATGAGACACATTATTATTAATATTATTATTATTGACAACATGGTTTTGATTTTGGTGGGCGTTTTTCCACAATAATCGATGAATACACTTTTCCCCGTCAGGTGAATGTTTCAATGGCTGGCTGGAGCCTTTGCTGAGCAGGATAGCTGAAAACCACACAGCTGTAGTGAGCCCAGATATCTCCAGCATCGATTTCAACACCTTTGAAGTAGTAAAACCCAACCCATACGGACAGAATCACAACCGAGGCAACTTTGACTGGAATTTATCATTTGGTTGGGAGCAACTTCCTCTGCATGAAAAACAGAGGAGAAAGGATGAAACTTACCCCATCAAGTAAGTTACTTTGAGTTTACAATTGGCCGCTGATAGTTGCAAGTAATGGAGACATTATTTCACTCATCATAAAAACGTTGGGCAAGTTTCCTTACTCCACACACCCACCCACACGCATACCTCTGTTTACCCAGCAGAAAGTAGGAACCCGCTTGTTTGTCGATTAGCGGATCGCTTTTCCGGGGATACTAATCCCTTTTTTAAAAAAAACTTAATAAGTTGGTCGTTCAGTCCATGATTGTTTATGGGACGCTGCTGTGTGCAATTGGCTTCCGCATTTTGCCCACAAAATACACAGTCAATTCTGTGAAGCGCTTTGAGACGTTTCGAAGACATGATAAGACCCTGTATCAAATGCAAGGATTATTATTATGTCATTCGAATGTATCATAACTGAACTTGAATAATCAGTAACTCAGTTAAATAAGTACAAACTTTCTTTTGGAGTGAAATGAATCTTTCCCTGTGGTTTTCTATCTCCTGTCTCGTTGCTGAGTTGTTAACATTATCACAGTGTAATATGATAGTTTACTTGTCACTGATTCATTCAATGTGATCTTCCCCGTAACTGCTCTGGTGAACACAACTGGCAGATTCCATCCCACAGTCCCTTCACCTCGCTCCCTCCCTCGCCTCTTTCACAGCACGTCTTGAGTCCCTGCTCTCCAACCAACCGCGCCTTCGGTCACCCTCCTACCCCCGCCCTCTCCGTACCTCCACCCCTCCTGACCCCAACCCCCAGCTCAGGTCCAAATCCCTGACTGTCCAGTGCCTTGGGATGTCCTCCTGACATGAAAGGTGCCGTGTAGTTGTTGTTGTTGGGACTCTGCAGTATTATTGCAGTATTATTGAATTCGAAATTACCACACTTTAAACGTGATAACCATTTAGTGAGTTTTTAAAAAAATATATTATTGTGTGTAGTTATATGGGATAGTTCTGGTTTTACGAGGAGAGATGATAATATTAAAATTTCATTGCACAGTGATTGCCAAGTGATTTGTTCTCTGTAGTATAAAAATAGAACTACAGACGCGATCACACCATTCACAATGCTGTAAGTTCTGCACATTGTGCTGTAGTATCAAATAGTGAGTGATTTTTATGGTTTATTTGCAGGGGAATCTAGTGTGGAACTTTGCATCGATGGGGCATAATTTGGCTCTGTTAGCTGTCCTCTCTCTCACTTGCTATCACAAGGTCAGGAATTATGACAATTCACTGCAGTCACATCGAGAGCACTAAATTGTTCAGATATTGTCCTTTGGATGAGATCTAATCCAAGGTGCTCGCTACCTATTTGGTGGTCTTGTGGCACTATTTTGAAGAAGAGACGGAGTTTTTCTGATTGATTTGGGTTGAGGGAGATATATTTATTAAAGTCATGTGCTCGATGACAACACTGGCACGATAAGTCAAGATAACTGATGACGTGAAATGCTTTGAGATATTTTGATGCGATAACTATTGAATGTTTAAAATGTTACTCTTTGCTCTTCTGTTACAGATCACCAACGTTTGCGGGAGGGCTGTTTGCTATATCCAGTCAATACTTCAGACAAATAGGCAGTTATGACGATCAGATGGAAATCTGGGGAGGTGAAAACATAGAAATGTCTTTTAGGGTAAGTGACTGTTCTCAGAATTAATCTCACAAGCTAGATTAAAAACAATAATAATGCAGTCACTCAATCCACGACTGTTTGTGAGACGCTGCTGTGCGCAATTTGCTGCTGTGTTTCGCCCACAAAATATACAGTCAATTCACTTTACAGTGTATTCTATGAAGCGCTTTGAGACACTTCGAAGACGTGATAAGGCGTTGTATCAGATGCAAGGTTCATAATTATTATTTTTATTACCAAATTACAGGCTTCACAAATTTTTGGATGAAGAACAGCAGATAAATTACCATTACGGGTAAAATACAGCTGTTTCCAACAGCTGTATTTTACCTGTAATGGTAATTTATCCAAGAATGGTGCAGCACAAACTGGCTGGTTCGCTTATTCCAGCGGCACCCACCTGCACATGTTACTTCTGTGTTGAACTGAATCTCTCTCTGATATATTTACCAATATAGGTCTGGCTGTGTGGTGGACAACTGGAAATTCTCCCCTGCTCTGTCGTGAGTCACGTCTTTCGCACGAAAAGCCCCCACACATTCCCTAAAGGGACTCAAGTGATATCCCGCAACCTGGTGCGTCTAGCTGAAGTTTGGATGGACGACTACAAACGGATATTTTACCGGCGAAACCAACCGGCAAAAAAGATTGCTAGCGAGGTAGGCGTTTTGGACTTCAAGGACTTCACACAGTTTATACAGAATCACTTTGAACTAGAACGGGGGGATAGAAATTATTTTTAGATGCTTAAGATTAATAGACGTTACAGATTCAAACGTCTCTCTAACTTGACGGTTTTCTCTACGAATGCCGTACAAAGCTACCGTTGTTCGTTTTGAGTCTGTTGATCAGCGACTGTATTTATAGATCCATTTGCTCGATTGTCTCAGTCTGTTGCTTTAGTGAGTTCGATGTCACTTAATAAATTGTTTGATTTAAACAGAAAACATATGGAGACATCACCCAAAGACTGGAGTTGAAACAGCATCTCCAGTGTAAGAACTTCACTTGGTATTTGAAAAATGTTTATCCTGAGGTGTTTATACCCGATCTATTTCCCATTTATCACGGAGCGGTAAGTGCAAGTTTCCTTCACATCAAACGTGGCCAGAACCAATTAATTATGTGTCATTTCTCAGTGCTTTGAGCCTCTTCAACATTGTAGGCAAAGAGTTATTTTAAGTGAAATGAATGATTACCGAATTTAGTAAGTTTTACTTTAAATGAATGCTTGCATTTTTTAAAAAATGGGTAGTTTTGGATAGTGGAATGCACTTCATACAGTTACATTGTAGTTACAAAAGTGTAAAAGGGACTTACATTACACAGTTATAACCGTCATCTAGTTCACGTAGTCTTATCTCGTATCAGCTATTTATAATGTATGTGGAGATCTCGGTTGATATTTCAAACTAAGCTGTACCGTTGTTTTAATGTTTACCCTGTGTTAATTATGTTAACTCTGGATACAAATACATTTACTCTTAGATGATCAAATTTACTAAAATATTCGTGACTCCATTGCTAACCAATATATATGATTATATATTCTTTACAAAGGAATCAAGTGAGGAAAGGAATCAACAGCACTAGTATAAGTAGGCAGCTACAGTTCTAAAAGGATTACAATTAAAATGCTTATGTTTCTATATTAAAAAAGGTTATTTTTAACTTATTACCTTTTTTTAAACACACTGGCAAAGACTGGTTAAGCCACATGGCATGTTTCCATGCTGTAATTTTGTCATTGAAAAACTGTCATTCTATATAATTTGGTAATTAAATGAGTTATGTCTATGTTTTGTTTTTAAATTCAGATTAAAAATCTAGGTTCAGGAACGTGCCTTGATGCTGGAGAGAATAACCAAGGAGGGAAGGGCATAATTATGTATGCCTGCCATGGCCTTGGAGGAAACCAGGTAATTAAAGAGCGACTTTATTGAACAATAATAATAATCCTTGTAATTGATATAGCGCCTTATCACGTTGTCTCAAAACGCTTCATAGGATATACTGTAAAGTGAATTGACTTTGTATTTTGTGGGCGAAACACAACAACAAAATTACATTCGTAAGACGCCTATCACGTCGGGAGGACGTCCCAAGGTGCTCAACAGTCAGAGATCAGGGCCTGAACATGAGGAGGGGCGCAGGATTGGGACAGGGGGGGCAGGAGGGGGCAAGGCCGTGAAGGGCCTTGAAAGTGAGGATGAGGATTTTGAATTCTATCCTCTGAGGGATGGGGGGGCAGTGGAGCCGGACGAGGGTGGGGGTGATAGGGTCAGAGAGCCTGGTGTGGCAAATGTGGCAAACACGGCAGCCAATTGCACACAGCAGTATCCCACAAACAGTCGTGGATTGAGTGACTGATTTTTGTATTTGGCAGATATGTTGGCCAGGACACTGGAAGAGAAACTCCCTTCTCTTTTCACAAAGCGCCATGGGAATCCTTAACGTCTGTCCACCCGAGCAGGCTATGTGAAAACCTCTTTTGAACCAGGGATAAAATATTGAGCCTTTTTTACAATAAGAAAAAAAATGATAACTTTCTGATACAACAACAACGTGTATTGATATAGTGCCCTTCACACAGGGTAGCATCACGGAGCACTTGACGGTGGTGGAGTCTGACCCACAAAGAATTGAACCCATCATCAGATGGTCCCAAATCTAGTGAATTTCCCGATATAATACCAAGGTAGCAAAATACCAACTTCATTCCAAACTTTGAAAGCAGCCAGAATTGTTACCAGGAATTCTCGGCTTTACTAGGGTCATGTTTACTGTGGAAACTTACTGTTACTGGAAACTGCAGACAACATACACTTATTTTCCTTTTTTTTATATATATATATAACTAAAAAAAATGAAGTGTTCCATTTCCTCACAAGAACATTCCAAAGCTTGATAAGAAACAGAGGGGAAAAGTCTCACATTGTAAATGGGACAACGAAAAGCAGTGCTTTAGGGTTAGTGTTTTGGTGGCTGACATAACACCACAGAGAAGATATAGATCTAAAACAGAAAAAATAATAACAATCCTTGCTTTTGATATAGCACCTTATGACATCTTCGAGACGTCTCAAAGCGCTTCACGGGATACACTGTAAAGTGACAGTATATTTTGTGGGCGAAAGATAGAAATGGTGGATGAAGTTGAAACTTTTTAAACTGCTCAATGTGATGATTGTGATCAGAGGTGTTTATCCCATCGACCACCTAAAATGTGACAAATTTAGCATCATAGACATTTTGAATGCAAAGGCAGGCCATTTGGCCCATCACCATTTGCTACAGTCCAGCTCTTGTTCTTGATATTCAATCCCACATCCCTTAATGCTTTTTACGTCTCAGGTACATATATAATTCTTTCTGATTGAGTGATGGTAATAGATTCCAGACCCCAACAACCATCTGAATGCACCCAGTAATAATGAGGCAAATTCATAAACCATTAAGGAATTCGATAAGATGGATGTTGACTGGATTTTTTCCCCCCCATAAAAACCGGGATAAGTACATAATTGGCAAAGTAAGGTTACGTGCCTGTAATATTTGGAATAGTTCAGTAAAAACACTGCTCCCAACTGAAATGTTCCAAGTAGATAATAATAATAATCTTTGCATTTGTTACAGCGCCTTATCATGTCTTCGAGACGTCTCAAAGCGCTTCACAGAATTTCCTGTAAAGGGAATTGATGATGTGTTTTGTGGACAAAACAAAAGATTGCTGCTTCAGTGAGGAGATATGCATTAAGGAATATGTTAGCTGGATAATAGTTCAGTGGCAGGGAGAGATGAAAAGGTGGAGTGCATTATGAAAGAGTGACTGGTGACAGGGAGAGATATATTGACTAAATAACCTTTTCCATTCCATGCTTATGCTTTTATGAAGTTTATTTCGCTAGATTTATCCCATTTGGAATCTTTTCAAGGTTAAAAGTTTTTCCTTTGTGGGGCGGGGAAACATTCAAAATGGAAAAAAAAGAGACATGGAAATGTGAAAACCATAAAAAGGAAAAGTACCAGAACTGAGGAGAAACCATTAATAATAATAATCCTTGCATTTGATATAGCGCTTTTCACGTCGGGAGGACGTCCCAAAGCGCTTCACAGAACACACTGTAAAGTGAATTGACTGTATATTTGTGGGCGAACGCGGCAGCCAATTGCGCACAGCAATGTCCCACAAACAGTCGTAGATTGAAAATGAACAATTTATTATTGTTTTTTGGTTTTTGGAGGGATTATTATTAGGCTCTGTGTGGAGTAAGGAAACTTGCCCAAGGTTTCGCCCTCTGCCTGGAATTGAACTCAGGTCTCTCGCTTGCAAAGCGAGTGCTCTAACCACTGAGCTACAGGACTCCACGTGATTACAGTGAGAAACCCACTTCCCAGTGAGAAATGATCTTTCCTCCCTCCCCCCCACACTCTCTCTCCCTCTCACCATCACAGTGGATCAAATTTCCTGCTTTGTAAAAGCAAGTTTCCCTACTCCACACGCCTTGTTTACCAGCAGTCAGTCAGTAGGAACCCGGTTGTTCGTCAATTTGTAAATCGCTTTTCCGAGGGTAATAATCCGTTCAAAATTAAAAACAAATACACTTTGCTGTTAAGCGCTTTGAGGTATCTCAACGATAAGGCGCTATAATCAAAGGCGAGGATTGTTATTATTATGTGCCCATGTGAATTTTAAGATCCCGCGTTCACCTCAGGCGTTAGGTTGCTAACACTTACGCTTCCTGTTTATTCTTCTCAAGTACTTTGAATATACGCACACCCACGAAATCCGTCACAACATTGACAAGGAGTTGTGCATTCATAATCTACAAGGGGCAGCAATGCTTGAAGAATGTGCACGTAAAGGTCAAAAGACTGTGGTCTCACCACAGCAGACGTGGGAAGTTCAGGTAATATTACTTACAATCCATTAAATTTAATTTGCGATCCTTCAGTTTTGCTTTTTAACGTTGCGGAAATCAATGTGTGTTTAACCGGGTTAATTCGCTTTCTAAGGTTTATTTTGGAACGGTAATAACCATCATTAAAAGTACAGCACTTATATTGCCGATTTGTACCTGTCCCCAAAAAAATATTACGGTGGGAAATCTATTTGGTCACCTTCTTGCTATTTTGTTTGAATTTTTCGAAACAAGGTGAAAGTTGATGCTGAAGTCCTTTCCGATTATGATTTCTATTACAGGACGCTCAACTAGTAAATCCTGCTTCAAACCTGTGCCTGGCTACAAGAGAGGGGAAACCTTACATAGCGCCATGCAGTCCTTCTGATCAATACCAAAAGTGGATGTTCATCTAACATATAATATTGTTACTGAGCAATACACAGACATTGTTTTATCAAAACACGGGACATTTGAGTATAATCCAAATCATAACGTAAAATTCTTTCTTTTTTGAAAAAAATCCAACACATTCTCGGAGGTTGAAACGTAAGCATGTTGCACTTGAATATGTTAAATGCTGTAGGTCTCTCGTCTTGTGTGTTTTTTTTCCCTTCTAATGGACACTTTTGCCGGGGATTTTACTTGAGAGCATAGAAAAATAATATGTAGTGATTGTATGAGATCCTTCCCCCCCCCCCCCCCCACCCCTTTAGTTTTTGAGTCAGTGTTCAAATATCTGTACATTACTTTAACATACGAGGAGGGGCGATTGCGTAAATGGCTGTGTAATTCTAGAAACAAACGTTTAAATTAATTCACTGAAGAGTTTTACTGTTGAGAATATATTTTAGGGATTTTAAGCGAAGTGAAGAGTTCCCTCCGTTATGCATCAGATGTGTTCACAGCACTTTCATTGGTTGTTGTCCTTCAGATTCGATACGTTTCTATGGTTAAACATTTACAGAAATGGAGATTTATTGAGAATCAGGTTTTAAAGTGCCTTTTTTATATTAAAAAAATGTAATTATTGTATTGGGGGACCTCTTTATACAAAGGTATTTAACATCCTATGCTGTCACAAGAGGCTGTTAAATCTGTCCGCTCAAACTGGAATTACAACTGCAATTTTCAATAAAACTTGTTGACTGTTACAGTCGCAGTGAAAGATGGTCGTAACAACAACGTAAAGTCTGAAACTCAAATCAATAACATCGCACCCAGAAATGTTCTGTTTGGAGCAGGTCAAACACAAATTATTGAATTGCATCCCATGCCCCATTCTACTTCGTTCTATTACTTCATGTAGAACAAACTGTCAACAATGTTCCAAGTGGGTTCAGTTAGTTAAAGAATCCTCTCACTCGTTTGCAAATCCCTTCAGGCTCTGGCACCTCCCTAACTATTCGACCTGCTTACCCCCCACACCCGCTGTTACCGCTCGGCTGGCTCCGGGCTCCTGTTTGTCCCTCGTCCCCTCCGCCATCAGCCACTACGCCCCGAAACTCTGGAACTCTCTTCCCCAATCCTTCCGCCTCGCCCCCTCCCTCCCCACTTTCAAATCCCGCATGAAGACCTTCCTTTTTGATGGTGCTTATGGTCGGTCACCTCCACCCCCCTGGCTCGGGGTCAGACTCCGCCACAGTCAAGCTCTCTGGGACGTTACCCCACGTGAAGGGTGCTGCGTAAATACAAATTGGTGTTGTTAAAGAATTAAAAATTCACATTATTTAATCCTGAAATTTTGATTGTAGGACATCATCGATTCAATTCATGTCTTTATTTTCAGAATTATAACTTTCAGTTTCAGAGCTGAATTTGTTATTTGTTGGATTTCGCTCGTACCGCAGCTTTCATCGGTTCTCAAAATAATTTACAGAATTGTTCGCAGCTCAAACCAAAGAAATGCCAAGCAAATCAGAATAAGTACAAGATGTCACTCTTTAATTTAAAGGGAGTTATTTACTGCTTCAGAATTTTAACTGGCAGCAGGTTTTGATTAAGTAGGCATATTATTGTCATCAATTTACTTTACCACACACACTGAAAAAGTAAAGCACTTCAGTTCTTCAGCGTGGTGAAACCTGAATATCTATCCTCACCTCTTTGGCCCACAAAACACACAGTCACCACACTTTACAGTATATCCTGTGAAGCGCTTTGAGACATCTCGAAGGTGTGATAAGCAAGTATATCAAATGCAAGTATTATTTATAATAATATATTGTTTCCCTCAGGTTAGTGGAGAAAGGCATTTAACAAACATTTGTGAATTCTGTTCACTCATTGTCGAAAGGCAGAATGTTAAATCTCCCCATGTGATGAATGATTCCCTGATGTCCATGTAGGGGCTGATTAGTAGTTTGAGCGGTTGTGTTGGTGTGAGATGTTCCACACAGTTAAACCTTCTATTTGGCTGATTGATGGTAAAGATCAGAGCCAGGTGTCTGATTGCACACACATCGATTAGGTGTCTGAGACCCTCTGCGTGTGAACTTGACTGAGGTTTTACTTCTCCAGTTTCCTTCTGGCTTTTAAATCTTTCAGCCCCCTCCATCTCTCCTCCTTCCACCATCATCCAGACAAGATGGCAAGTTGGTTTCCAGTCCTCACCAGAAGGTAGGAAAGTCAGGTTTCACCAATCAGTATTTCTTTGTTCTCCATATGGTGTTTGCTTCATCTCTCCCTGGTCACCAAAGCCAGAGTGTGACCGTTTATATTCTACACTCCTCCATTTTCACCATTTAAGTATACGGATTGGGATGACTTTATCGTCAACAGTGTCAGTCCATCAGTTACTGAAATGTCTGCACTTGCAACTCTAAACTTATTACACAGGCAGAACGAATGTCTTCACCAGTGAGTTGCTAATGTTATGTTATTATCACTGATTCCAAATGGTTTAAATACTGTTTTTAAGAAAAAAATAGTGAGTTCATGACCGCTAATTTGGTAGAATGGTCATTGAACATCCTTTACATTGTTGGAGGGTGAAAACCTGGGTAATTCTGCTGTTACAGTGACTTATTATTTTATGTAATCCTTGAAAAGACAGAATCTAGTGGCTTGAAAATATACCCATTACAATCTTTTTATGCCCACTGAGATGAAATTAACATGAAACGAATAGGATATTACAAACACACAAGAGGAAAAAAAAGGTTTGCTTTTAAAAAGTTGCAATTGAGCAGAATTACCAAAGGCTAACATCAATTGGATGACAGAGAGGATACTTGATAGTAAACTGAATATAATAATAATCCTTGCATTTGCCCTCAAAATATACAGTCAAATCACTTTACAGCATATTCTGTGAAGAGCTTTGAGATGCCTCGAAGATGTAATAAGGCGCTGTATCAAATGCAAGGATTATTATGATGAGTTGGCTTTCATTACACGGTGTGAACTGTAGTGCAACTTGTGCTGCATGTGATTTAACCATCGCAGACAACTACTGGTATTGACATATGCCACTAATTAATCAGACTCCAACTGAAGCTCTGGTCTAGTTTGTTCTGGTTAAATCATTTTATATAAAATATCTCTATAATGCGATTGCCAAAGCCAATGTGTGGGTCAAAGTCAAGTTGTGTATATTCAGGAATGTGGATTTAGGTATTGTCAGTGTTCAAGTCGACACAAGTCTTCACTGTTTATGATGTGGTGGCGTTTCAAAGCTGTTGTCGTTCCCAAATATCTGGAGAAAAGCTTTCAGAATCCTCCACCATATGTTACCGAATACAGCGCCAAGCTACCAGCAGATTTACTAATTATAGTTAGTAACATATGCCAAGTCCTGACGAGTGTAAGAATGGATCTGAAAGTGGTGTGTCAGCTTCTGATTGCTTAACATTCCCCATGGCATTGCCTCAGTCTATTTAATACATCAGTCAATGCTTCGCTAATACATAGAGCATGAACATAACAGTTCAACTTCATATTATCTTAAGATACTTCACTGTATCAAATTGTTTAGGAGACAAAGCTTGGAGGAGGCCATCAAACATGTAGAATAAGAAAAGTGGCCAATGGTGAGAGATTAATTTTGAGGGGGGAGAAGACAGCCGGGTGTCTGACACATGCGGGAACCCATCGTTAAGAGTCTCCAAACCAAACAAAGAATTCCCTGCCTCCGACCTGAGAGATTAATGAAACAGCAAAACTGCAGTGAGGCTTAATATCAATATTGTCCATAATTTGAGTCACTTGAGATTTGATCTTGTATTTTCCTATGAAAAGTCTCAGAAAAGGAATTGTACTGGACACCATATTACCAAACTTTGTTGGATGCACAATTCATGTCAGTGTTTATTGTTCTACACGTAATATCTCGGTAATTCTGTATCTGTGCATTTTTTAGAAAATACTTTTTAAGAACAGCTCAGGTGTTTTATCCCCATTGTCGCTGGAAATGAAGAAACAACAAAAAACAAAAGCTGACAAGAATGAAAATTCAATTAGCACTGTATTTTGGCCTCATTTTCTACAGCAATGTGGAATAATCAAAACATAGAGTTGTCACATTTTGACCATCTAGAAGCGACAATTGCATGTGCAAAGAAGGCAAAGAACTTCTGAAACAATACATTTTGTCCAGTTTTACAGGCCCCAAGATGCAAGCAAATCCAACAACTGTGAAACCTGCATCCCCCCCCTATAGCTGGAGTGCAAACCATTGAACATCAGAGAACTCAAGCTCATTATAACACAATGTACAGCTCTTACAATTAGCACTAATACACCAGCAACAAAAAGATATTACACGTAAGATTTAGGAGGAAAGAAAACTCGTTTGCAATTATACTGTTGCAACAAACCACAATAAATACATCAAATGTTTGTATTATCATTCATAATAAATATTGAACGGATACAACTACTGTGGAAAAGCTTATTACAAGATCCAGGTTGAGTTCAGGTGTTAAGATTATGTGGCTTTTGTAGCCTACTTTTCGCTCGGCTTTTGGCACGACTAGTTTCATCGATTGACTGCATAAATTCTCGTATTATCCACAGTTTTTCTAGAATAGCAACGCAAGTGATGTTCATGTGCAGTTAGGTCCGAACAAGACAACTAAACTGTCGTTCAAATATGATTTGAGGAACTTCTAGTCAGCTTTTTAATAATTCTTTAGTGAAGGAAAATATTTAATGCAACTTCTAAAAATGACGTGCCTTTGTAAACGAACAAGGCTGATTTGGTTCCTTTAATATCTTTCATTTCTGGTCACCTTTTAAAGACACAAATAATGTTCTCAGCGATTGTGGTTTTGAACCAAATTAGTGCATAACTACTTTAGATTTGAGCTAATGGATTGAGCCAGCTGTTGTGATGGAATAACTTCATTTTCTCCTTGTGGCACCACTGACAACTGCAAAAACATGTTCAGCGCCAATCATGGGTAATGCACATTTTGCTCTTTCCCAGACCTTATTTTCTGATAGAAATGATCTCAATATGTAACGGGGACTTTAAGTCCCGACTCCCTTAACTGCTTTTGTAGAATTCCTAATATTCAGTAGTTAACCATGCCGCTATAAAAATCAGTTTGACATAGACTTTATGTACATCAGTGTTGCCCAGTACTGTTGACTTGTGTGAATTGTTCAGTAACTGATTTTATCCGTTGTCAAAAGTGTTTAGCGATTGTTAAACGTTAGAGAAAGTCTAGTCTGTGGCCATTTTCTGGGTTAGACCACTGTCTTGGGAAATCGGATTCGCTCAACTTGCAGTCATTCATGCTAGCTTTGAGACCTCACTCGATGTTGGTGCGCTTGGAAATGAAATGCATCAGGACTATCCTTTTATTTGAAGTGTCAAGTATCAAATCGTATTTACTTTTTCATAATTTTCTTCAAACGCTACACCTTAAAGTGTGACATTTGAGGTACAACACGAATGTTGATAGATATCTTGTAGCCTTAGTGCAGTGAAGCAAAGGACCAATTTGAAGTTGGCATCAATCAATCTCAAATTGCCCTCGTGTCAGATACTTTAGATACAACGTATAAAGCCAACTGACGTTACTCTATTGTCAAACTCTTAAGAATGTATTGGAGATCAGAGTATTGATAAATTAGCCACTTCTGAATTTCTTTGAGATTTGACTCCGAAGTTTAAGTAGTTCACAAATACGTTGACTTCAGGTGAAATCACGTCAAAAGTCTAAATGATAGTTTATCTGTTTGTTTTTAGCATTTCGGTAAGGCATAATTATATTAGAATGGGTTCTGCAGCGTAGGAATCCAACTATTTCTAGATGACAATTAGTTAAATCCAGCACCTGTATCAACCAACCACCAGTTATTTTCCTCTCTGTCATCACATGCTAAAGAAAGATTGAAGTGAAAGGAAATAGTACTCATGAATTTTACCTTCTCAATGCAGGACTTTAAACATGTGTCAAAATAAAATTTTAGCTATATTTTTGGCAGCTTTTTTTTTTGACTGACCGTAACTAGTTACAAGTCTTAATTCCAGCAAGTGACCATCTTGAGGTTGAGACAAACAGCTGATCACAGACTGAGTGGCTACGCTGCAGATTACGGAGGTAGTGGTGTGGTACTGTGTGTATGGTTGAAGGTTAGCTGCTAAGGCTTTTTTTTTCCCCCCACACTGCTACACAAAGACTCCGCGATGAATGGAATGAATTTCATCTAAAAGGGGATGGTGATGATTTTACATTTTGACACAACTCAGAACAAAGTTCAAGTAGATCAGTACAAACCTGGGTAAGGGAAGCCTGCCTCTGAATTCGGTGTCAGTGTGCCTGAGATGATGTGGATGCTGCCTGTGATGATGTATGAAATGTCAGGTGCAGAATTATTTTTTTATTAATGGTAAAAGCGCACTTGTGCTTTCTGAGTATTTCAGTTTGATAAATCCAAACTCAAGTCGAAGCACTTTGTGAACTGAATGCATTAAAATTAAGGGTCCAGTTAATAATAATAATAATAACAATAGCAATCCTTGCATTTGATACAGCGCCTTATCACGTCTTCGGGACGTCTCAAAGCGCTTCACGGGATACACTGTAAAGTGAATGTAGAGTAAGAAGCTACATGTGAGCTGAACATGCCCCAGCCTTCAGACCCCCACCTCCCCATCGCCAAACATATTATTGTATCTATTCCTTTGCTGTCTTTATTAATACAAAGGTTCAGACAAACCAGCCCCTCCATCTGCAGTTTGATTACCTGTGCTCTCATCCAACTTTGAGCTGTTGCGACTTTGACAATGTGCACTTATAAAGATATTTTTTCTGTCCAAGGGGAATTTGTAAATATTTCCCTTTATAGAGACATTGTCAAAACCACATCACTTTAGAAATGGCACCTGAGCAATGGCTTATTTACAGCATTACCCCTTGTGGGAATGTATCAATCAAAATGGACCGTTTCCTCCCGGAATGCTTTATGAAATGGCACCAATCAATGACTTATTGTAAGTTATAAGAACTTTTTTTTTCTTGATCTTACCAAAGCTAATCATCTCTGAGATCACATGATTGAAAACGTCTTGTAGTGTCAGAAAATATTGGCAATGCTTCACCCTCAGTGAGAAATTGAGCTATAAAGTAAAAGTTAATACTACTCTGAAGTGAGACAGCGGTTGACTTAATAAGCGTTTGCAAAATAAAATCAAGGTCTTAAAAGGTGTCATCTTAACCAACATTTATAGATGTCTTTCTGAGTTTTTTTGTAAAATTCAAAAATTCTTTTGAGCCCAGAATCCTTCGCATTTATCAAATGGCAAAGATAGAGCTTAGCAAAAAAACGGGACATTTTATTTCTAAGCAAAAGGCATCACTTTAATCTGCTTGCTGGAAGAAATGTAGTCCTGCTGCTCTTGTCAATGGTGGGAACAGGAGTGGAGCTGAAACATTTGGAGTCTGTAGTACTTATTGTCCACAATGTGATCAGATCGGGATTGGCAATGGAGCACTGAAGCTGGAAACAATTGGCACATCCTGTAAGATCCGAACCATAACCTCAAGTCTGGATAATAATAATCCTTACATTTGATATAGCGCCTCATCACATCGTCGAGACATCTGAAAGCGCTTCACAGAATATACTGTAAAGTGTAGTGACTCATTAAGCTGTGGGATGTGGCCACAATGAGCTTCGCATTCCCTCGGGTGTCTGGGCAGCGTTGATATTGCACATTGCTGCCTGAAAGTTGACCGTAAAAGAATGGTTCCATGATAAAAGTTGCCCACTTCCATCGTGAACAAAATAGAACCTTAACTCAGAATGAAATCTATATCCTAGCAAACCAAAGCCTTTTGTTGCTGACTATGGTGTTTCAGTCTCCTCTCGTGTGTGTGTGTGTGTGTGTGTGTGCACTGCCATCAGATGTGCTTCCCATTTTTAATTCAATAGGAATATTTAATTTATACTTTACATAATTCCGCACTCGCTGGCATAAATAAATTCACAGATGAAACGATAGATCTGTTCACAATTTTCACATGTACATTAAGAAGCTCCATCCGCAGGTGTTTGTGGCAAACCCAAGACCTTATTTGAGTTCTGTATGCAGTGTAAGTGCCTGTGGTATAAATCTTCACATCCTCCGACGATTAATGCTCGACTGTTAAAACGCTTCTGAAAGTCCCGTGATTGATTGAGACACTGGGATGTCTGGTACCAGAACACATCAGGTCCATTGCAGCATCTCATTGCTGTGGATAAAGAATTCGTATCAAGTCTCGCTTCCAATCCAACCGCTCTCTTTGCAGTCTTTTTTAAAAAGCATCGAAAGCGAATGGTGTAAATAAACCACGATTATTAAGTGTGTTTTTTTTTTGTTTGTTTTTCTTTTCCCTAAATATTCTTTGTGGACTTTTTTTTTTTTTTCTCGTTTTTTTTTAAAAAAAAGCAATACATAGATTGAACCATTTAAATTATGTATCCTTCCTATTCTGACTAACGGCGGAGGGAGGGTTGAGGAGGAAGGAGAGAGAGAGAGAGAAAGAAAAAGATGGAGAGAGAAATGAGCGGACTTTCAAACAGACACCGTTTCCACCACTGACGTTTTGATCGTCTCTTCGAGCAGTGCCTTGGCCTCAGGGAGGACAATGCTGTTCTCCAGTGCCTGACCGGGTGCATAAAGATCACTGTTTGGAGCAGTAACAAAGCTGTCTTGAGGGTGGCCGCTTAAATAGCTCGGCAGCTGTGCTGGCGAGCGGCTGGGCTGTGGCTGCTGGGGGTACAGCCCGTTACACTGAGCACCGTGCCCGTGTCCTGACGGGCAGCAGACGATGACGGAGGGGCTGCCACCAAAGCCCACCCCCCCCAGCTGCTGGGCGTCCTCCCCGCACTGCCCGGCGGCAGAGCCGAAAGGCACCAGCGAAAGCGATCCGTGCCCCTGACTCCTCTTCCCCGCGAGGCTGGACGACGTTAAAGCGGCTTCTGCGCAAAAAGGTTCCTTGCCCGGGTGGGCCGTGGTAGGGGGAGGGGCGGAGGTGGTGGTCAGGGCTGTGCCAGCGCTGCCCTCGACCTGATAACATAACGCCGAGGGGTAATCGGGGGAATCTTCCGGGCTGTCGTGCCGGGCAGAGGTCCCATCGGCGAAGCACAGCACGGACGAGAGAGGAATGGCTTCGGACTGCGTCCCGTCCGGGGCAGCTAACACCTCGCTGAAGCTCTCGGCTTTGCTGTCTGTCTCTTCGTCTGACTCACTGGCCGCCAGGCTGTGCAGACTGGAGTCTGTGATCCCACTGCACAAACTGCTGCCGTCGTCCTCCTCCTCCTCTTCCTCCTCCTCCTCCTCTTCGTCTTCCACCTGCCAGTCCAGCTCCTCCGCAGACTGAAGGTGCATGACCGCGGTTTCGGGTTCGTTCTCGATGTCGAAGCTGTCCGGCAGGGAGTACTCCTGGGCAGGCTGGCTCTGGCTCTGGATCAGGTGGCTGGTGTGAGCGCTCAGCTCACCCGCAAACCCGTTCTCCATCCCCACCACCTGCTGCTGGCTCTTCTCCAACTCCAGCTTCATAATCGTGTGCAAGAAGTGTGTCCGTACCCTGATGGGGTTAAACTCTATCCTCCCGGCAGTGTTACTGCAGCCTTCCTTTGTACATCCACACGGAAACGACATCCGGTCAACCTGGCCAGAAAGACCCAAATGTTGTTATCAGAATAATAATAATCCTGACCTTTGACACAGCGCCTCATCACGTCTTCGAGATGTCTCAAAGTGCTTCACAGGATACACTGTCAAGTGAACTGACCATGTGTTTTGTGGGTGAAGCGCAGCAGCCAGCTGTGCTGAGCAGCGTCCCCGCACACAGTCGTGGATTGAGTGACCAAATTATTATTATAATTTTTTTTTTGACGGGATTATTACCCCTGGAAAAGCGATCCGCAGTCAATTATTATACAAACACTGCGTTCCGTGTTACATACTATGCAATAGATAAAATGATAATCCTCACATTTGATATAGCGCTTTCACGTCGGGATTGCGTCACAGGATAGACTGCATTTTGTTGGCATATTTGGCAGTCAATTTATATTCAGCAATATACCACCAACAGCCAGGAAGTGAAATGTAATAGTATATTTGCAACCAAATAATGTCATCTCAGATAATCAACGGTAATAACTCCAGCAATATCTCACCTGACATTTAATGCCCGCCTGACTACAGGCACACAGCTCAGGGTCACAGTATATTCGACAGTCACACCCGCAATCCTCTCTCGATACTCTGATGGCCCGCAGTTCATGTTTCTCTTCCCCGTCGATCTTTTTAACCCCCGAAGCTCGTAATAACGCCCTTCGCTTTTTGGTTGGCAGCGGTTGTAAGAAGAAATAGTCATCAACCTCTGTGTTGTCCAGGTCAATATCATCGTCGGAAATGTCATCGAGAGTCAGCGTGTTCGCTTCCTCAGACTCCACCGTACCGTTTTTTGTCAGCTGCCAAAGAGGAGGGGAAAAAACACACCATTAACATTTGTCGTAGAAAGTTGCAGGCAATCTGTCTTCGTTGCTGTGTATCTCTGAATATTTGATGGTGAATTGGCTTTGATTTGGGCAGAGATTCACTGGCACATGTGCAGGACAGTATAAAGCTTTGCCAGCGAGGATGTTGTTTCTGGATTTGCACTCTATTTCATATATTCATTTTTTTTGGAAGAAAAGCCCTTCCCCTTAATCGACTAACAACAGGGTTCCTACTTACTGCTATGTAAATAAGAGATGGGTGTGATGTGCGTGTGGGGGGAGTCAGGAAACTTGCCTAAGGTTTGCCCTGCCCAGCCGGGAATCGAACCCTGGTCCTCAAAAAAAAACCACGAATGAATTTTATTTTACCTTCAGCTTGAGGGAGCTGAGCTTTTCCTCCTTCAGGTGCTCTTTCAGCATCTCTTGGTGGAGTTTCTCTTGTTCCAGAGCGAATTCCCCCAGTGTGTACTGCCGCACACAGCTGTGCCTGTTAGCCATACCCAACGTGCTGCCCCCCTGGCTAGGGACACTGGTGAACCCTTGGCGCCGTGTGAAATAATACACCGTCACGTAGTCAAAGCGTACATTTTTTGTCCTCATCCGCTTCTCTCTCTTGAGGATCGACGATGCTGTAAGAGCCAAACCCAAACCACAACCGAAGCCGTCAATGATTTGCTGGTACCGAATTTTTTTTTTTATCGTCCACGTTCTTACTCTTGTCCCAGAAGAAGACAAAACGGGACACAATTCCATGCACACGGATTTGACATTGAGAACTTTAGGAAAGGAGCTGATTGGAAAGTATATCGTCATCAGTCTATCGATTCTTTCAAATTTAGTACCAATTGCAGTCTTAACTTTAATAAAACGCTGATGAGAACAATAATAATAATCCTTGCATTTGATACAGAGCCTTACCACGTCTTGCAGACGCCTCAAAGCGCTTCACAGAATATACAGTAAAAGTGAATTGACTGCTGTATATTTTGTGGGCAAAACTTGCCTACGGTTTCGTATTGTGGGATGAGAATTTATGCCACAGTTTCTGGGTAAAATGTTATTCAGAGTGGTGAAATATGCTGACTATCACCCTCCAGTGGACAAGTTATTCAATGCGTTTTCCATCCGGCTAAAGAGACGCAGACTTAAAACTGCACTGTGCGATGATTGGCTTTAAAGACGAGCCAACACTGTTTCGCTGAGACAGTCAATAGATCCAGGTTTTTCTGTGAATTGAAAAGGTTTCTCATGAGATAATCATCCATTTGTTATAAACAATTGATTTTAAAGCAAAAAAAAAAAAACCTGCCTACATTTACCTCGTAGACTTCTGGACGATAACAGTTCATGTTCCAGAGATGTTTTACTTAGGAGGCTAAAAGGTCTGAGAGCTTTACTATAATAATAATAATAATCCTTGCATTTGATATAGCCCTTATCATGTCTTTGAGGCGTCTCAAAGCGCTTCACAGGACATACTGTAAAGTGAATTGTGATTTCATTACCATTTAATATTGACATCTTCATTGAATAGCATGATGCATTATTTTATTCGATTGGTGGATCGCTATTCCGGGGATACTAATCCCTTCAGAAAAATTATTTTTACTCTTCAACCTATCGCAATATGAGGAGAATGAGGAGAGGCAATATAAGCTGATGGTACAATCTTAAAGGGGGTGAAGGAACAGAGAGACCTGGGGGTCATATAGTAAACCTTTGAAGGTGGCCGGACAGGCAGATAAAGCTGTTAAAAAAGCACATGGGATACGAGGCTTTATAGGGCAAAGAATACACAAGTCAGGAAGTTATGATGAACCTTTATATAAAACACTGGTGAGGCCTCAGCGAGAGACTGGGTTCAGTTCTGGGCCCCACACTTTGGGAAGGATGTCAAGGCACTGGAGAGGGAGCAAAGGAGATTGACCAGAATGGTACCAGGAATGAGGGGCTTCAGTTATCAGGAGAGGTAGAGAAACTGGGATTATTCTCCTTGGAGCAGAGAAGGTTAAGAGGAGACTTAATAGAATTTTTCAAAATTATGAAGGGATTCGATTAGGGTGAACAAGGAGAAACTATTCCCACTGGCGGGTGGGTCGGTAACCCGAGGACAGCGATTTAAAATAGTTGTTAAAAGAAACAGAGGGGAGGTGAGGAGAACTTTTTTTGCACAGCGAGTTGTTGGGATCTGGAATGCATTGCCTAAAGGCTGGTGGAAACCGATTCAATAACAACTTTTAAGAGAGAAGTAGATAATTATTTGGGGAGGACAAGTTTGCAGAGCTATGGGAAGAGCGTGGGGGAGTGGGATTCAATTGGATAGCTCTTTTCAAAGAGCCGACACAGACACAATAGGCCGAATGGCCTCCTTTTGTGTATAATTCTATGAATATGAATTCAAAGTAATCAAAGTGGTTGTGATAAATGCACAAGTTTTATTTTGTTTTCAGGAATATGGGTAAAATTCTCTTTCGGGGATTATTTTTTCTCTGCTTTCCCCCCGGTGGTCTTGTATTGTGCATCAACTGGGGCTGGAAGACCTGCTCCCAGGCCACTGCTACCACTACTTACAAACGGCTGTTAAGAGAAGTACAAGACTGGCCAGAGGCCCAGGTCTCTCTTTCTCTCCTGAGGGGAAGCATCTGGCCTGCTACTCAGCACCTCTCTCCTCAGCGTCATTAGAACGGATGTGTTATGTAGGATGGTGGACATGTTTATTAGGCTTAATATGCCCTAGTGTTGTAAATTGGAGCTCCACGTTAATACCAAAGAGTTCAAATTGCGTCTAATCTTTCCATTTGATTTGGCGCCTTATGTCGCCAAGACTCCTCAAAATGCTTCACAGGATACACTGCAAAGTAGGGTGATCCAACCTTTTGGCTGCCGAGGGCCAGAATCCCTATTTGAAAAGGAGCTGCATATGCAATAGTTTGAGTTTCGTTTCCAGAAACACAACAACATTTACGTTAGAGCAAACTACTCATACCTAGACCCTGGCTTAACTTGTCACTGCTAGTGAAGTCATCAGTCTGTCAATGTCCCGGCTGCATTTATTGATGTATTTTTATATATTATATATTATATTATATTGATGCCTAACTCGCCTTATCTGATAACTCATCACTGAGCCTTTATCCCTTGGAGCCACAGGTTATCAGTTTATTGTATTAATATCATATCACACCAGACAAAATACCAAAAAATGCCTATATAATTTGTGCTATAATCCTTGTAAAATATACAAGGTGCCAAAAACACTGTACCATATTCAATTCATTGGAATTTATGGCCTAACTTATTCAGTGAATAAGAATGAACGCCACAAGGGTATAGAAAATGGTTTAGGATTTTCAATTTCACAGAAAAATTCACTTAAGTAGAATTGACTTCACAACTAGATTATTATATTCCCAGTAACAACTGCCACAGAAATATAACAAGTTCTAAACATCTGGAATAAATCAAGCATTTACCCTGCCTTCATTCAGTGTGTGCTTTTATATGGATCGAGTTCCTGCAGTGAAGGGAGTGTTGTATAGTACGTAGATTTGTAGAGCACTGGGGTGTTCAGCTCAACAGGGCCAGTCATGCATCAATAAAAAAAAACTGCTCTATTTTCCAAATGTGTTTTTGACCATTTTAAAATAAACAGAGGAAAGGGTTCGGTTGATATTGAGCAGGATACAAGCATTCCTATGAAAATCCAGATATGAGGAACGCTGGCACATACCCTAAACATAATGCGAAAGCAACAACAACATGCATTTATATAGCGCCCTTCAAGCCGGGTAGTGTCTCGAAGTAAAGAACACAGAAGGGCCACATTCTTCACGGTAAAGGTACCAGGAAAACTTTCTTCAAATATGTTCACCAACGTATGACACAAAAAAGTAACCAGCATCCAACCTGGCACGTATGTTATGTGTCCCTTAAATACGATGACAATGCAAGACAAAACATTTGCCATCATTTTTTCACGAAGACTCTCAATATTAAAGACTATTATGCAGGAAGCAATTGACCTATACTTCAATGATGTTTTGAATGACAAATCTCTTAATGTTAGGAGAAACAAGACTAGCACAGCTCAGCACCATGGCGGGGGATTGATTGATGCTGTGTTAAGTCAATAGAGGGCTTCCACTCACTCAGCTGATGTCAGACATGGATTCTTTGCCGGCTCAGGGAATCAGTATTGTGCTGATCTGGGATGCTCCGCTGCGTGAGGGACGCTATATATGTGCATGTTGTTGTTGCTGTTGGTCTCTGAGTGCTAATTCCAGCTGTCAGCCACTGAATCATTGTACTAATAGCTCATATTTTCCCAGAAATACATTTGCATTCGTAACGAGCGCTGAAATCTTTATTAGACTGTCCTTCCTCTACGAGAGTTTTCATTGTTCATTTGCTGTGATTATCAAATCGCTCTCACTACACTCAAAACGCTTGCGTCTCCATCGTCTCTTGTTATAGTCCATTGTGACTAACACACACCGTCAGCCACTCTAGGAAATAGTTCACAACCTTTTTACATTGGGAAAACTGTTTATGAATCAACCCAAGTTTAACAGTAGATCTGATCTTGCAAGAACCAGGAGAAACATAAATATATTTCTTACTCAAAACCTCAAGTTTGCATGCTTTGAATAGCTTTCTATCAAGATCTGAACTTTTCAACTACATCTGAGTAGTTGATTTGATAACTAGGCCTTGTGTTGTAAAGTATTTGTACTTCACATATATGTTTGTGTAAATATATATTTCTATATTTATAACTTGATCTTAGAGTGGGCGGGTGAAGATTTCTCTCTGCATTCAACACAAATATTTACTGTTCCGCAAAACACTTGCTGCTTTGAATAGTGTGAATACAAAATTGGTTAACGTTTATTAGTTATTTCTCTGGCCAAAAATATTCAAACAAGATTCCCGTGACGATAATAAACTAACCACAAATAATACGTTTCCAAAATTTTTGTCCAATGCAAATAGTTTAGCAGATCTCATAATTCTTGATCCTGGAAAAATAAGCCCATCTAGAGTTTGGTATTATGATTCCTGACTTGCGCACATAGTTTAAAGTGAATTTAGGCAGAAGCTGATTATATAAAGATATAACATTCCAACATGGGCTGATAATGGATGTAAAACTAGGATAAGGTCTGTGATTTTTTTCAAGCAAACTGTGCAATGTTTCTCCTCCGTCCCAAACACTTCACAATTCTATTTATTTTCAACACACCTTCTGACATTTACATCTTTGGGACTCGTTGTAATACAGACAGGATGTGGGAAGTGAACAAGGGTGGGTGTGGGGGAAGAGTGCGACCTAGGCTTACATGTAAACACAGCACACAACACATCACACAATACGATACTTACGGGTAAAGGGACTAGACGTGGAGGGGTTGACACTGTCTCCACTCTCCGCACTTTCACTGCTGGACATTTCATTATCCGACTCCCTGACTGAGGAGCAAGGTGATGCTCCTTCAACATCTTCGAATTTTCTCTTCAGAATCCCACTCATGGTGACGTATCAAACGATTAATAGCTGTAATCGGAACAAGTGAAATTGTCAGTTTGATATTGAACCCACAAACTGAAGACCAATATCAAAAATAAACTTCACAAACAGTTGAATATGACTCACGCCTGAGATGTTTCGCCACAAAATACACAGTCGCTACACTGTACAGTATATTCTTTGAAGCGCTTTGAGACGTCTCAAAGATATGATAAGGCGCTATGTCAAATGCAAGGATTATTATTTGTTGGATATAGTGTAAGGGCGATTTCAGATGGTGTACCAAAATATTGCAACTACACCCATGTAAAGGCAACAGCTGAACCCAGTGATCCACAAAGCATAAAGTTACTACTTTGCATTTATTTTCTTCACTATTGAGCTTCTGTGCACTGAAGCTGGAGCTCAGCGATGCTCAATGTGCCCTCTAGACATTGCCCTTTGCCATTCATTCTTGAAGTCAACGTCCATGATTAGCAAGAAATGGGTCAAGGTGCAGAGGGCAATGGTGTGAGTCTACAACCTGCACACCAGCGTTTCCAATTCCGACTGCACAAAGTCAAACCTCTTAAACGTTGAATGGTACACAGTTATGCCTCTGGATTTCAAAGGAACACATGCAGATCTCAGGCTCTCAGCATTAACTGTTTATTCACCGTTTGTAACTGCTGAGTCTTTCTTCTATGAGTGCAGGCTGGAAGGAATTGTTTGATCTGATGATAATAATAATAATAATCCTTGCATTTGTTACAGTGCCTTATCACGTCTTCGAGACGTCTCAAAGCGCTTCACAGAATATACTGTAAAGTGAATTGACTGTATGTTTTGTGGGCGAAACGCGGCAGCCAATTGCGCACAGCAGTGTCCCACAAACAGTCGTGGATTGAGTGACCAAATTATTATATTAAAAGAATCTATAAAAGAAATGGTTAATTTTTTGTGGGGGGGGGGATGATAAAACTGCTTATTTTTATTGCCACTGGAAAATGTATTTAAGACTTGACACATGTTTAAAGGGGAAGTGATTTGTGTGTTGAGCTACATCTACAAAGAGATGCGATAACAAGCAGCAAATTGGACCGGCAGTTGAGCTAATGTGGCTGCTGCCTTTTGGCTTGCTATTGCTGAGCCACTTTTCCTGACCTTGTACATATTGTTTACTAAGCAACTAAGTTACGCCAGATGTGAGGAAAGATGGTAAATGTGCTGAGCGGGTAAATTACAGAAACAACCCCGAATTTATTTAACTCTTTATTTGCAACTGCATATTTAATACTCCTTGCATTTGACATAATAATAATAACAATAATAGTAATAGTCTTCGACATAAGGCGTTATATCAATTACCTGAATGAATGCACACTTTCCACTGGGAGGGTGTGCATTCATTTAGCTCAGACCTGTCCTGTACACTAAGCTCCTAATGTGGTGATTAAAAATCCAGATAAACTGGCTCCTGTTCACAGCAGGACAGGGTCATCGCCACTGAACCCAAAGAGCCATTATTGGAGAGTAACAACAATGAGGGTGGGATTGTCAGAGAAAGACGGGCTGTGACCTGCACCTTCCACATCCCGGCCAATGAATAAAGACAGGGACACGATCAGCTGCCACAGGCCACTTAAATATTAACATGACTATAGTAATCTTGTTGTTGTTATGACGCATACTCACAACAACAACAAAATTACACGTGTACAGCGCCTTTCACATTGGGAGGACATCCCAAGGCGCTGGACAATCAATGTTTCGGACCCGAGCTGGGAGTCAGGGAAGAGGAGGGTGGAGGCCAGAGGGAGGAAGGAGGGTGACCGAAGGACTGGTCGATGAGTAAGGACTTGAGGTGGGTCTTGAAGGAGGCGAGGGAGGAGGCGAGATGGAGGGACTCAGGATGCAGTTCCAGAGGATGGGGGCAGAGTGGCTGAAGGCCCACCCGCCAATGTTGGGGCAGGCGAGGTACAAGGTGTGTACACAAACTCATAACAGATCTTAGGTGTGAAACCTTAGGCAAGTTTCCTTACTCCACACGTCCCTAGCAGTAAGTAGGAACCCGGTAGTTCGTCAACTGGTGCATCACTTTTCCAGGGCTAATAATCCCTTCAAAAAAATAATAATGTGGTTGCTCAATCCACGACTATTTGTGGGAAACTGCTGTGGGCAATTGGCTGCCGTGTTTGGCCCACAAAATGCACACGCCTCGAAGACGTGATAAGGTGCTATATCAAACACAAGAATTATTATTATTATTAAATGTACAAAGTAGCTTTTTAAATCATTTTAAGGTCAATTATAGTGTTTGAGGTACAACACTGATGTCGTGAAATGGGCTTTCAAACGGAATTCCGTTTCAACAGTTATTTTTCCAAGGCAGACGGTGATCAGTTAAACTGTTATTGAAGTCACCAACTTTGTGCATTCAAAGGTAGAGAGATTGTCACTGCAACTGATGCATGAACATGCAGACAGGAGGGCGAAGGCAGAGATATTTCTTATTAAGTCTGGGAGAAATCCAGTGGGAGTTGATAATTTATTGTACACAGTCGGATAACTTGCTGGGCTCATTTTAAGAATCCGCACAGCATGTGACGACAAGGAAAATCCTGTGAAGTTGATGAAAGTCAAACATGTTTTTTTCTGCTGAGTTTTTTTTTGTAAATGACCAAATGTTTAAGGAAAGCTTAAAAAAGTGATTTTGAAAATAGTTCCATCTTTGCACTAATTATAGTATATTATTCAAATAACAATCCGGGTATCATGAAATATTAGGTTTGCTATTTGCATGTGGAAATCAGGAATTCAGAAACTCAAATTTAGAATTAAGTACCTAATACAATAAAGTTAGATTGGTAACATTAAATCCCATCACTTTCAGCAGATAATAATAATAATAGAAATAATAATAATGATACTAATCCTTGCATTTGACATAGCTCCTTATCACACATCGTCTCAGAGCGTTCCACAAAATATATGGTGAAGTGAATTGACTGTATGTTTTGTGGGCGAAATGCAGAAACCAATTGTGCACAGCAGTGTCCCACAAACAGTTGTGGATTGAGTGACCAAATTATTATTGCTATTTTCAAAAACAATTTGAAGGGATTATTACACCTGGAAAAGTGATCTACCAATCGACTAACAACCGGGTTCCTACTTACTGCTGGTAAACAGAGGCGTGTGGAGTAAGGAAACTTGCCCAACGTTTCATCCTGCCGGGAAATTAGGTCAGGTCCTCTCGCTTGCGAGACGAGTGCTCTAACCACTGAGCTACAGGGCTCCACAAACCACAAAGCCGCATATGAACAGCCACCTGAATACTGGACATTTATTTTGAAATGAAAGAAAACATGACCACACTTGCCGATGACGACACAAAAACAAACACACAAACAGATCTACGTCAGTGATCTCGAACAAAGCCTCTATGTGTGTGTGTGTGTGTGTGTGCAAATGTACTAAAAGGCTCCACTGGCTAACAACATTGTACTGTACTCGAGGATGGCAACAGCAGAATAGTTTTGAAAGCTCTGTGACCCATACAGAAGTTACCAGAGAAGTCTATAATTTGAAAGCAGGCAAGTTCAGAGAAGGATTGGATTAACCAGCAGTACTTAATTAGAACCTACTGTTACCTCATTGGGTTTGCTTTATTTCTATTTCTATTTCAATTTACGGTGCTTTATAATTTAAAACATCGGCAAGATTTTCAAAGGGACCCTTCCTCCCCACCCAACATACGCACACGGAAATATTTAGATTGGAATGGCTAAAGGTTGGCCTATATTGGTCACTCAATGCACGACTGTTTGTGGGGACGCTGCTGTGCACAATTGGCTTCCGCGTTTCGCCCACAAAATACACAGTCAATTCACTTGACAATATATTCTGTGAAGCGCTTTGAGACGTCTCGAAGATGTGAAAAGCGCTGTATCAAATGCAAGGATTATTATTATTATGTGATAAGGCGGTATGTCAATTGTAAGGATTATTATTGTATTTTGGGTTAATTCACAGTGAATTGATCAGGCTAGCCTCCGAGCCAGTGGGGGGGGGTGGGGGTGGGGGTGAGAGGTGACTGAAGAATATAACTTATATTCTAGTTTTAGGCTGGGTCTGGCTTCTTGAGTGTCTCTTGTTCCCTCCACTGCACCATCGGAGGCTGCACTTTCAGCCACTCCGCCCAGAAGCCTTGGAACGCTCTCCCCCAATCCCTCCGCCTTGCCCCCCTCCTTCCCCTCTTTTAGATCACGACTGAAGATCTTCCTCTTTGACCGTGCTGACGGTCCCCTGTGCCCTTTGACTGCCTGGTTCCCTGACCTGTCAAAACAAATGAAGGCGGTTTAATTTGCACATGGTATTGGGTGAGATCTGCTAATGTAAGGAGGAAGTATTCCTGGGGAGGTAATGGCAGGATACATTTCAGCCAGAGTAGAGTACCTGAGTCACCAGGGAGTCTGAGGAGATGCTCGACTGAGCGGTACTGAATTTCATTAGCTCCCCCTAGAAAAAAAAAGCCTGCACTGCACTCTTCATACAGAACAAAAGGGGAATCGCTTTTGTCCCCCCAGAAACCAAATACTGTATTTCCTCATTTACAATTCACTGACAGAAAATCAAAACACTGCAAGCAAACCTCTATAGCAGCCAAAAATACCCGGGTTTCCATGGAGACTAACTCAACAGTTTCTGTGCACTAGACACCGCTAGGATTAGGAAACTGCCAAAATATAATGAATGCAGCCAGTATCTGCAGCGTGACTCTCTGCTCTCTCTCTCTGCTCTTGTCTAGATCATTTTTTGCCTTGAAAATATTGTACTTGCTTACGATATTTTGGATTAAAGGTGGTAAAATTCATGACCTTGATGGATGGCTTTGTACAGAACGTACAGTACAATCTGTTATAGGTGGAGCAGAGAATAAATGTTCGCATTGGGTGAACGACAATCAATACACAGCTTTGGTTAGTCTTGAGACGTTTCACCATTTGATTCTCTGGTCTACATTCCCGACAGGTTTCGGTACATTACAGACAGGGCAATGAGGTAAAACTAAACCTGAGCTGCTCAAACCAGACAAACCCACTCGTGAGTGCATTATTGTGATCGGCTTAGGCGCATAGGAACAGGAGGAGGCTATTTAGGCCCTCGAGCCTGTTCTACCATTCGATTAGATCACAGCTGATGTGTACCTGAAGTCCAATTACCGGCCCTTGCCCAGTATAATAATAATAATAATAATCCTTGCATTTGATATAGCTCTTTTCACGTCGGGAGGACGTCCCAAAGCGCTTCACAGAACGCACTGTAAAGTGAATTGACTGTATATTTGTGGGCGAACGCGGCAGCCAATTGCGCACAGCAATGTCCCACAAACAGTCATATATATGGATTGAAAATGACCAATTTATTATTGTTTTGGGTTTTGGAGGGATTATTATTAGGCTCTGTGTGGAGTAAGGAAACTTGCCCAAGGTTTCGCCGCCTGGAATTGAACTCAGGTCTCTCACTTGCAAAGCGAGTGCTCTAACCACTGAGCTACAGTATCCCTTGACTTAACAGACATCCATCCTCCTCAGTCTTGAAGATGTGAATGGATCCAGTAACCAACACCTTTTGGGGGAGAGAGTTCCAGATTTCCACTACCCTTTTGTGTGAAAAACTGCCTCCTGATTTCACTCCTAAATGGCCTAGGTCTAATTTTAAGATCGTGCCCCCCTTGTTCTGGATTCCCCCCACCATACAGTCCCTCGCCGTGATTATTTTGGATGGTGGGAACATTGCTATTCATTCCAGAATTCTTTAATTGCACAAAGAAGCATCTTTGAGCTGAACATCTATCGCAGTCCCAGTGCTGGAGAAACCTGTTAGTCGAATAAGATTACAATCGGGGGGGGGGGGGGGGGGAATTGGCCAACACACAACTTCATCCCATCCAAGGAATTTCACATCAAACCGCATCACAAAAGGCAGTGGAGTTCCAAGAAACATAGCTGGAAACTGTGGACAAAGGCACACAATGTTCCAATTTACATCTGGAATGAGTTACCGACTGAAGATTGCAATGTAAAAATCGTGAAGAATGATTACCATTGTCCATCCACTTTTAGGATCATCAAGTGCTGTACTCGCCAGGGAGTATTCTTTTCAAAGCAGATAAAAACACAGACAGCAACAAATGACACTTAATGCAGCGCCTTTCACGTCAGGAGGCGCTGGACAGTCAGGGATTTGGACCCGAGCTGGGGGTTGGGATCAGGAGGGAGGGGTGGAGGGCGGGGAGGGTAGGGGGTAGGAGGGTGGCCGAAGGTGCAATCGAATAGGAGGGTCTTGAGACTTGCTTTGAAGGAGTCGCACACACAAAGTGCAGACACACACACACACACACACTAATTATGGCACAAACTGCCTTCATAAAAGCTGCAACATTAAAAATTCTATCTCTTGCAATGTTACTAATAAAATGTACTGAGCTCAAGGCTGTATAAAGTAAGCAGGTCACATTGTAGCACCAGGCATCGGAAGCACAAATAGATAAATGTTTACAGAGAGTTCAGCCACTGCATTGTGCAACACTACATAAACAAAATCCACTGTAGCAGGAAAAAAAATATTCTTTTTGTGTTTCTTGAATAAATGAGATCTAATAATAGAACAATGATAATAATCATTGCATTTAATATAGCGCCTTATCACATCGTTGAGACATCTCGATAGAAATTTCTGCTTATGAAAATTTCACCTTATCGATTTTCTGTTGTAATCACATATTTCTTGCCTTGCAAAGTGAAAAGAGTGAACAAACAGCATTTTCAAATTAAACTATTGGAAATTCCAAACAGATTATTTTGGCCACCAGAGCGATATTCCTTAATTGGTATTGTTGGTAAGTAGAATGCTTCAATATTGGTGATCTGACCACCAACGATCTGCCAATTTAAAAAAAAATATGTTTCAAGCGGAATATTATTCCTGCATTGCAGGCAGATTGAATCTGGAGCAGGCCAATTAATTAGAGTTGGAAATCTTCCCACTTGGCTCCTGCTAACCCCACAAGCCTAAGCCCTAACATGTAGAATAGGACTTTGTACCCTCTATCCCAGGCAAACAGAAACCAGACACATAAGTGGAACTCTCAGGCGTTGTCTTGAAGACTCTTAAGCAGGTAAAGCTACCTAACGTGCACTGGGACCCTATATCGATGAATCGATGCAAGCTGTTGTAAGCTTTTGGTGTAACGAGTTTCCTTCTGTGCCAGATTTCTGGTTTACCAAAGGGAGATGAATTGGATGCAAACCGGATGGCTGAAGGGGGGAGGGTGGAGGAAGGGGAGAGGGGAGGGGGGAAAGCAGGACTTCTGTCACGATACTTCTCTTGTGAAGAACCTCCAAAAGACCAAGTATTTTCATGTTTTCCGAATCTGGACCTCTCCTCCCACCAAAAGGCTGTGGATTATAGTTGGGATTGATTAAAATTTTCAAGACTGAGGTGAGTTAGGAACAAGGTATCAAGGGATAGAGGGCAGAGGCGGGTAATTGGAGTTGAGGTACAGATCCGCCATGATCTGATGGAATGGTAGAACAGGCTCAAGGGGCTGAATGTCCTCCTCCTGTGCCTATGGTTCTATGTTCACTAGACTATTCCTGAACCTTTCTTCATCTCGTTTCCTAGCCAACCCTGCCCCCTTTCTACTCCCCACCCCCCCACTATTGGCTAAAGTTTCCATTGAAGGCCAAGTGGAGGAGATCCAGTAGGAGAATCGTAGGCTAAGCTATAAAACGCATCAGAAATGTATTAAAGATAACAATCACCTAAACCAAAGGCAATCGTTGTGATCTATTTTTTNAACAAACGGATTTTTTAAAATCAGATACAGGGCATATTTTTCAGATACACTTCAGATTGTGCTATCAGCCGGCCTTATAACGGGAATATTCCTTTGCTACTCAATGTTTCGACATAAAACAAGCAAAGTCAACACTTCAGGAATCAATGAAGGATTCACTCCGTTGCCTTCAACCCCAAGACCAGCCTCTAAAGTCTTTTAAAAGTACAGGATTGTAGCGCTTTCAAAGAGAAGGGAGTTTGGTACATTCCAATGAATGTTTGCTATCTCGACAGGAGCACAGTAAGATCAGAGAGAGGCGAATTAGCAGTGATCTCACTCTGCCAGACGCTTACTGCCAACCCATGCAACACCCAGGCTTCATCAGTCCACGGCTAATGGAACAAACAGGAATATAGACAGACAGCACAAAGTACAACCAATAGCCAACTATGATGGTATTTTCCTCTGGCCTTACGCCGTCAAAACACCAGGTAAGCAACGATGTTGCTTGCTGAACTGACCATATTCAAGCTCCTGCCACTCCATCTCCCCCTTACCATGTGAAACTTACAATGTGCCGAATGATTTATATAACACCTTGTGCATACTAATTGCCTGTTGTTTATACTGTATCGTGACTGCAGAGCTGCTAAACTTCTAATCAACAATTCTTTGATAATGTAATAACAATAATAAAAATAATAATAATAATCCTTGCATTTGATACAGCACCTTATCACGTCTTCGAGACGTCTCAAAGCGCTTCACAGGGTATACTGTAAAGAGAATTGACTGTGTATTCTGTGGGTCAAATGCGGCAGCCAATTGTGCACAGCAGCATAAACATGAAGCATAAACCTTGTCCATAAACAGATGTATCCACAAATGATGCACTTAAAGCAGTCCATTTCTGTGAACAGCAGAACCTGAGTAGCCAACTGCTACGCCTCTGTCAGTGCTCCAGTACAAAGCTCTCTCGCTCTCTCTCTCTCTCTCTCTGCATTACCAACACCATGATAAACAAAAGGAATATACCTTGTGCAGCAAGGAACACACGTCCCATTCAGCAGCGCCGATGTCGCCTCAGAGATGAAACCGGTTTGCTTCCGAGCAGCGAGAGAGGAATCGTTGCACCATATGCTTCCATTGTTTAATAACAGCAGCAGCAGCAGCACACACTCTCTCTACAAAGGCTCATTAGCTTCTGCTGGCTGAATAGCTCCAGTCTGACTCGGGCTCCTTGTGCAAGCAATCACATGGGAGGAATGTCTGAAGCAGCCAGGCGGGCCAGTGATCTTACTGTCTCAGGATATTTTTTATCAGTAGGAGTTCTTCGGTAGGAAAAGAGGAATGACCACATGCCAAGCTGATCTGAGCCATCGTTGCAGCTGAATTGATGGGATTCGGCTGCTTTCAAGTGTCTTTGAACTAGAACTTAGGAATGACGATTATTCAGGCTAATGTGTAAGAGTTGAACAGGGGCGAGAGGAATCAGATTACAGCGCTGGGAGCCAAGTACATTTGTCAAGGTTTTGCCCTTATATAAATCCCGACCCTTTTTTTTTCACACACAAAATAACCTTGTTTAAAAAAAAGTAAGCGTTCCATGCTGCTACTGTTGATAAGATTATGCCTCGCTTCCCTTACAACCCGTCAGAGGTTTTGTAAAAGTATAACTTTAACAATAAGAGAGGGTTAGTACACAGGTATTTCCCTCCTGTTACCCTTCCTATGGCTCTGCTGACGCGAGTTAAAGTTGCCGGCCGAGAGGGCAGGTGGGTAATGTGCTGGTGTTTTACTCTGTAACTGACAGCTAGGAAGGGGAGGGAGGGGTGGAGCAAGCAGCCAGTGTGACAACACACTCCTCGCCTCTGCCTTCCCTTGGGCGGATCGCATTTCCAGGGGGTAATAATCCCTTGAAGAAAATAATAGTAATAATTTGATCACGACTGTTTGTGGGACGCTGCCATGTGCAATTGGCTGCCGCATTTCGCCCACAAAATATACAGTCAATTCCCTGGACAGTGTATTCTGCGAAGCGCGCAGCAGTGTCCCGTACCGTCATAGGTTGAGTGACCAAACTATTATTTTTATTTATTTTTGAAGGAATTATTGCCCCTGGAAAAGCGATCCGCCAATCGACTAACAACCGGGTTCTTACTTACTGCCAGGTAACCAGAGGTGCGTGTGCGGAGTAAGGAAACTGGCCCAACATTTTGACCTGCCCGGGAATCGAACCCGGGTCCTCTCGCTTGCGAGGCGAGTGCTCTGACCACTGAGCTACAGTACTTTCATTAAATCTAAAATGGAAATCCATCCTAACAATTTCCAGCCCCAGTTTATTTTTGATGTAAATGTGTGGCACTTTCTTCTGTAAGTCCCCCTGTCGTATGTGGCCTCTATGTTAGAAGTTTACCTCCTGCTGTCTCTCGCAGCCCTGGGGAAGGCGATCTCGTGCTAACGAGGCTGACTCAGTTGTTATAATTACCAGCATTGGATTTAGATTCCTTTTTTAATGCATCATTTGAATTTGACAGGTAGAGAACAAAAATGATGCCAGCACTCTTTCATGTATTACAGTATCCAACTAATTACTGCTACCACTGTGAGCCCAATCCATCCCCTATTGTGCAAGACCTCAAATGTGTTCCCGTTTCGAGCAGATACAGTATGGCACCTCAGGCACAAGCTCGAGGTGTCTCTCTCTCTCTCTCGACCAATCTGTGAATGAACTTGTCTCCATTCAGTGCAATACTAACTAACCTCATTCATTCATGGCAAACAAAAGAAGCTGAGAGGTTCAGTGTTAATAAACAGTCTGAAACACTGAAACAAGTGGTGAGGCTGAAAACCAGCAATAGCATTAGGAAGAACATAACCCAGGAATGGTCAGATACCAGGAAGGGTGAGCTTTTTCTATCGTAAAGCATCAATCAGTTATAATAAAAATAATAATCCTTGCATTTGATATAGAGCCTTATCACGTCTCAAAGCGCTTCACAGAATACACTGTAAAGTGAACTGACTGCGTATTTTGTGGGCAAAACGCAGCAGCCAATTGTGCACAGCAGCGTCCCACAAACAGTCTTGGATTGAGTGGCCAAATTATTATTTTTTGAAGGGATTATTACCCCTGGAAAAGCAATCTGCCAATCGACTAACTACCAGTTTCCTACTTACTGCTGGATAAACAGAGGCGTGTGGAGTAAGGAAACTTGCCCAACATTTCACCCTGCTGGGAATCGAACCCAGATCCTCTGGCTTGCGAGGCGAGTGCTTAAACCACTGAGCTACAGGACTCCACAGCCCACTTTGTCTCTGATATACCAGCCAACAATAATGTGGACAATACATATCTGGCAGGAGAAGCACAGGGAGCTTCAAAGAGGAGGCAGGAGAGAAAGATCCATCTGGTGTTTTGGCGGTCACATGTTGGATTGCTTGAAGGTGACCCCAATAACTTTTAACCTCTGCCAGTCAATGTTTCCATTAGATACACTCATTCAACCTTCTTCCACGGGAATGAGGGTCACCATCAAAGGGGAGCAATATGACGAGGGCAATGGGAGAAGGAGTTCTGAGCACGTGGCTGTCTTGCACACAGGTCCAGTCTGCTGGTGCTCAATTCCCAGGAGCAACGCAGAGCAATCTGCAGCTCAGTGTGGAGCCCTGAAACATCTGCTCACATTATAATCTCTGCAAACTCTAACAAACGCTGAACACTGCAGCGGGGAAGAAAGGTTTGTGCGGCAACTTCCTGCAACTCTACTTCACTATGAGCCTCCAATAGAGGAAGTTTATTTAGATAACTCACTCTGTGTGGGTGTGTGTGTGGGTGTGTGGGTGTGTGTGTGGGTGTGCATGAATGTGTGTGTTCCACCGATTCTTGTTAATATGATGTAATTGAAACACTGAGAATTGTGAAGCACCAAATCATAACAGTGAAAACAGTACAATGTAATATTTCACAGAGAAGCAGCTGCTGTGACATATACAACTCCATTTAAGTTTGGTTTCCAGCTAAATAAATATTTTCACACGGTTTACAAGGTTTCCGCATTTTGGCACGTATCATAGCAGTGATTTTCAACCTTTCTCTACTGGCTCCAAGGTGATACGCTTGTCAGAATCGAGCCAGCCCTCTGTGATGGTCCCTAGTCCGGTTCCTGAGCCGGGAGGATCTGCAGTATTCCTGGGCACTCACTGCTGATGGCAGCAGACCCCAGCTTGGCTCAGCACAGGACCTGGAAGGGCTGACCAGTCACTGGGGGCAGGGAATCCTCCCACTCAGCTCCTCCAAAGCCCTAATTAACTGGTATGGTGGTCCTAGCTGGACAAGTAGCGGGAAAGCTTGGCTTCTGCCAACCTGCGCCTAATACTTTCCGGATTTAGGTGGACTGGATATGTACCTCCAGAGAGAGCGAGCATTCCATTCCAACCAGTTATCTCTGGAATTTCCATGGTGTAGATGGGATACCTATTAGAAGGAGAATAGGGTTCTGGTAGAAGAGTAAAACAATGTAGGGATGAGACAGGAGATACAGCAAATGACCACACTTTCACTGTGTACACAGTCAGTTCTATTCCTGGATTTTCACCTAAAACTAACCGTACTTTAATCAAACCTCAATGCTGGAAAGTTTACGATAACTCAACATGAACTATTTAGTGCCTTCCCTGTTTCTTCATTCCAAGAATATAGCTGTTTATGTGCAAAACTGCAAACATATGGTGCAACTCTAGGGAGAAATAAAAAAATTCCATGACAGCCTTTTCTTTCCGAACTGCAAGTGTGTAGACAGCTGCTTGGGTGTCACAGCTCCAGTATAATGTAGCTATGGCACACCGTGACATTTAGTTATGTCAGACCAGAGGTGATCTATCTTACGCTGTTTGCTTAAAAAAATGCACTGCTAATGGCAGAGCAATAAATGTTATTCTCCGGATAAATCCCAAATATATAATCATAATAATATTATTAATCCTTGCACGTGATACAGCGCCTTATCATGACGTTGAGACATCTCAAAGCACTTCACAGCACACTTGTAAATTGAAGTGACTATTTTGTGGGCGAAACGTGGCAGCCAATTGCGCACAGCAGAGTCCCACAAACAGTCTTAGATTGAGTGGCCAAATTATTATTATTTTTTTGAAGGGATTATTACCCCCAGAAAGCAATCCGCCAATCGACTAACCACCGGGTTCCCACGTACTGTTGGGCAAACAGAGAACGTATTTCTTTTTGACTACGAGGGAGATGATTCATAACGGTGGGGATATAAACTTTCAAAACATATAGCGGCAACAATGAGAGTATAAAAGTTCAACTTCCCTTGAACTCTTGAAATATTTGTGTGTGATTCTTTGCACAAAGACAACTGCTGTATTTTGGTACATTGTGCAGCTAAGAGCTAGCTCTCCATGTACAGTACATACAACGGAGTAGGCAGGGCTGCACAGAAAAACAGAAGGCCTCGTTATGCTTTACGAAACATCCTTGATTTGCATCACTGTAAGTACTGAGCACACAGCCTCACACAGCCCTCATCACAAATGCAAACTGTCAATTACAGGAGCCCATCACTGTAACACTCTGATATATCAGGCGTGCTTTATGGCTCCCACTTTAATGGGTACGGTCAGCCACATGAAACGTTCTCTGTAACAGGATTTCTGCATGACTTCCAAAGGCTTTCTGTAGCGGTCCGACTGCACTGGCTGACTTTGTTTAGCTGTCAAATTGTTAATCTGCTGCCAGATATGCTGAACCCCCAAACTAGCTTCTTAAACGCAGTCAGTGCACCTTCACAGCTACACTCCCTGTTCAGCACAACCTCAACACATAACATGACTGAGCCAAGACAACGGAAATGCAGCTTCCCAACCGATATATTAATAATAATATAATCCTTGCATTTGATGTAATAATAATAATCCTTGCATTTGATATAGCCTATTTCACATCTTCTCGACGTCTCAAAGCGCTTCACAGAATATACTGTAAAGTGAATTGACTGTACATTTGTGGGCGAAAAGCATCTTATCACGTCTTTGAGACGTCTCAAAGCGCTTCACAGTATACACGGTAGAGTGAATTGACCATGTATTTTGTGGGCGAAACGGGTCACTCATTATTCTAATTGCTTTAAGCATTTTAATGTTTGCACAAATGCATTGCTTGTTTTTTAAGGCTTGGCTATCACGCTTTTGATTCTTTTGCTATTTTACGTCAGGTCCTGATCCCTGACTGTTCAGCGCCTTGGCCCCATCCTCCCGATGTCAAAGGCGTTTTACACATGTAATTTTGTTGCTTTTGTGTATTATAAAGTCCGACGTTATCCAATCTAATTAGAATGATTACTCCGAATGGCTTGTGTGTGATCAGCGTGTGTGAATATTTACTGCTGTTAAGTGGAACATTTTAGCATTTCACAGGTTGAAGACTCTTTCATTTATTTAGATGCCATTTCCAGGGTTTCATTCCAACACACAGTGCCAGAATCCCCTCGGGTAAACAGGCTTCATGTCCGGCATGATGTTCTACTTTACTTCACTCGGAAAATGCCACAGGCTTTAGCACTAAAGCATATTTTGGCATCTCAGTCATCAAAGCTCGCCGTGACTGATTTCTGGAATAGCCTATTTAGAGCAGTTCACTGTGTAGGTAATAAATAAATAGATTCATGTGTTTGCTGTGGAGGCCAGAGAGATTTTCTCAGTGATAATCAGTGTTATCTGTTTTTGGATTTTGCATTTGCCTGTGTGTTGTTGCAGAGCACGCCTCTGCTTACTCAGCAGTAAGTAGGAACCCGATCGTTAGTCAATTAGCAAATCGCTTTTCCTGGGTTAATGATCCCTATTTTTTTTAAAAATTGGTCACTCAATCCCTGACCGTTCCTGGGGACGCTGCTGTGCGCAATTGGCTGCCGGGTTTTATCCAAAAAATAAACAGTCAATTCACTTTACAGTTTATCCTGTGAAGCGCTTTGAGACGTCTCGAAGACACGATATCAAATGCAAGGATTATTATTATTATTATCACTGAGTTTACATTCAAGAAAATCCTGTCTGCTGCAGAGGGCACAGAATATCATGTCCTCACTCCATTGTGACATGTGTACAGACAGGGATCATATCCAGCTATCACCCACTCAGCTGCTGACGGCTGTGAGGTTGGTTTGGGTTTTGTCTTATTTATTTATATGGTGTTCAGTTACAGGATGTAATTAATTTGAGAGACAATCACAGCAGAAAACAACAGTATGAGTGTGATTTCCTTTTCCTTCCCCAGTGCTTCTCAGCCTCACGGGTGGTGCACTCTCCTGAGCATGGATTCCTGCCCACTTACACACTCACCCTATATAATAATAATAATCTTTACATTTGATATAGCACCTTATCAAAGTCTTTAAGATGGATCAAAGCAGAATATACTGTACAGTGAAACGACTGTATATTTTGTGGATGAAACACGGCAGCTAATTGCGCACGGCAGCGGTCCCAGTCATGGATTGAGTGACCAAATTATTATTATTTTTGCTTTTCTTTCCAGCTTCATCTACAGCCAGAAAGGTTGTCTGGTTGCAGTTAATATTCTCAAACACTGCATTGAACTGCAACTGTTCTGAAGTGTTTCTGGTTCAGTAATCTAGCACAGGCCTTTGTCATCACTCATTATTTTTATACTGTTTATATTGCTTTTCTGTTTCAAGTGCTTCTGGAACGCTCGCTACTCTGTGTGAAGGGCGCTATATAAAGGCAAGTTGTTGTTTTTGGTGGGATGGGGGAGTGGCAGAGGGGGTAAATGAAGGGAAATCGGGGTGAGGACCGATAGGCCAATGTACAGTGTTTCATTTCATTTATTATGTTGCTGAAATATTGATCACGTGATTGCCTCTTTAATGACATCAAAGGAACGTAATAGGGCAGTTTCCGAGTTGGATTCAAATTGATTTACATCCCCTGCATTTACACTGCGGCTTACTCTATCGATGTGCTGCGGAAAGCACTTCCTCAAGGTGATCCCAGTAGCTGGGTTCAACTGCTTTTGGTTTGGGGACTGCTCGATCCTGATTTACATCGCACTTTTAATGGTGAATTACAGGCGCATGATATAAAGTAGGCAGTTCTTTTTTTTTAATATAAAATAGTAATAATCCTTGCATTTGATAAAGCACGCTATCACATCGTCGACTCCTCTCAAAGCGCTTCACAGAATATGTTGTATTTTGTCTGTGAAACGCGGCAGCCAATTGCGCACAGTGGTGTCCCACAAACAGTCGTGGATTGAGCGACCAAATTATTTATTTTTTTGAAGGGATTATTAACCCCGGGAAAGTGTTCAGCCAATCAACTAACAACTGGGTTTCTACTTAGACAGAGGCCTGTGTGAGGAGTAAGGAAACTCGCCTAAAGTTTCGTCCTGCCCGGGAATCAAACCCAGGTCTCTCGCTTATGAGGCGAGTGCTCTAACCATTGAGCTACAGGACTGCAATTTTTTTTTAAAAAAATGCTTAGGGTTAGGGTTTTCACAATGCTCTGAAGTAACTTGAGGGGTGAGGTTGCTGTGGCCTGAATTTAAAATGTTAAAATGACAATTATTGCATTGCATGTCAGGCAGTGTGTTCGTATAATAACGCTCCCAGTGTTATCACAGGATAGAATGTATCGTCATTGGGAAGAGGATTGGTGCTGGTGGTGAGGAGGGAGGAGAAGAGAGGAGAAGGAAGAGAAAATCTGATGCATTATTCTATATTGTGAAACAAGACAGAATTACGTTAACTCGGTGCCATAGGGGCCTCAGCCTCCAATGTACTGACTGAGTGAGCCGCAGTCTAAACAATATCTCTGCGGCTTAGCACAAACTGTGTCATCCATCCTGAAACAATGAAAATGGAAACACAGGAAGCGGTAGTAAATGCAGTGGGAGCTGAGGGAATTGAGGCAATAATTGCTTCACATTGACGGGGGGGAAATATATATATAGTGCGTCCATCGTTTTGGCCTGCACTGCACTGCACATCATTCTCCAAATGTGCCTGCGTAACTGAGGGGCTGTGACTGCCTTTCCTATCGGATTCGTATAGCGAGGGAAAAGAAAAGCCAGGTGCAAATTTGAAAATAAATAATAATAATAATAATTTGGTCACTCAATCCACGACCTCTTGTGGGACGCTGCCGTGTGCAATTGGCTGCCGTGTTTCGCCCAGGAAACGAGACACCTGAGTTCAATTCCAGGCAGGGCGGAACCTTGGGCAAGTTCCCTTACTCCACATGTCTAATAATGATCCCTCCAAAAAACAAAACAAGAATAAATTGATCATTTTCAACCCACGACTGTTTGTGGGACGCTGCTGTGCACAATTGGCTGCCGGGTCGTCCACAAATATTCAGTCAATTCACTTTACAGCAAATTCTGTGAAGCGCTTTGAGACGTCGAGAAGACGTGAAAAGCGCTATATCAAATGCAGGGATTATTATTATATTATTATTAATATACACAGTCATTTCACTCTACAGTGTATCCTATGAACCACCTTTGAGACATCGCGAAGACTTGATGAGGCGCTGTATCAAATGAAAGGATTATTATTATTATTAATATTATCATTGAGCCTCCCCCTTAGTTCAGAGACCTGAGAACTGGACAGCTATCCCCTGGCTACAGGAATCTCAAGTGGACCCTATAAAATGTCACCATAAAATGAATACCTTGTAGTTTTATCATCAAAAGCCAGCTGCAGTTCCACTTTGGTACCCCCAGACAGCCCACAATCTTAGCACTTTGTTTTACTCTCAAGAGAATGAGATACAATACAATTTACTTTACAGTCTACTCTGTGAAGCGCTTTGAGACATCTCGATGACGTGATAAGGTGCTGTATCAAATGCAAAGATTATTGTTATTATAATTATAATTATTATTATTATTAACTGCATGCAGTACTCAAGATCATTGTCGACGTTTGGTGAGGAGCACAGTATTGAAACCCTTAAAGCTGCGTGTTAATGTCTGAGGAGGCAGAGTTGGAGAGAGGGGGCATCAAAGTTATAGTTAGCAGAAGTTCTGTGTTAATATGTAACTGGATTGTAGTTTGGACTTTGAAAGTTCCCTGAGTATCTAAACCTCCAGCAGATGGCACCGTTACTGCTTTTAAGCTCCAGTTAATATAAAATGACGTATTGAGACTCGGAGCGAACAGAATAATCATCTACGCCTTTTTAAGGCGCCTTAAAATGTCTCGTTTCTTTCCAATTTTCTTTCTCAATCACAATCGGACGATGCAAAATTCCATTACCGTCCCTATTCTGGTCTCTCCACGTTGTGTGTCTTCACTTTCCGACTTATGCCCAGCGCTACTTTGCAACTCGTTCTTGGAAAACACATGAAAGGTTCACTGACTTGTTCCTTCTAAGTACGGAAGCAGCTATCCTCTGTTTGGCACCTCCTTCAACATCGAGGTTGAGTTCTGGAAATTACTGTGTGTATATATATATTATATATAGAATGCTATATATAAGTTAATTCATATATCCTTTTTAAGGCCAAGTTGCAGCTCTATTATAGTTGATGATAAAACTACAAGGTATTGGACTCAAATGTTGATGGAATAACTGCTGGCGTAATGCTTCGATGCTCCACCGTGCTTTACAGTGTATCCTGGGAAGCGCTTTAAGACGTCTCGATGATGTGATAGGACGCTCTGTCAAATGTGAGGATTATATTATTATTATTATATTCGAGCGCTCTGAGCCGTTGCCCTGCGTGGAGGGCGCTATGTAAGTGCAAGTTGTTCTTGGCTATTTTTTCACCATCCATTTGAGCTCATTTTTTGCAGATTACCCCCTCTTCCCCCTTTTCTTCCAATGACAGGATCAAGATGTCCTACACTCATATAAAATGTACTTACTCGAATAAATCAGATTGAATAACTTTTTTCATTGGAAGGCAACCTATCCACTATCTCAGGGAAATTTCTGTCTATTTTTGAGATGGCTTCAAAGAAAAATATTTACACACATCGTCAATAACACACCAAGTATCTTTCTGCGAAAGGCAACATGTCTGTGGGTAGTTATAAGGGAATTATTCATTAGGTGAGGCTGAGATGTTGCTAATTAACCATTTTTGATCGACCTTAAGCGAGTGTAAATTTTAGCTCACGACCCAAAGATTAGAAGATGGGTCATTAAAAAACATTTCAGTGGAGCGGCTTAGAGTGTTGCACCGAGAGAAATGAGGACAGTAATAAAGGTCAGCCTTAGCCTCCTTTGTTTCTCTCTCTCTCTCTCTCTTGCTCTCTGTTGCTGCAGTGAAGGTTTAGTCTTTCTGTCAAGAAGCCAGGCTGCTCCCACAGGTAAAGCTTTGCTGCACTGCATACACTATAAAACCAGCTGATTGCTTCTCAGCACCACAGCTTCACGCCAAGGCAGGTTCAGTTGAAATGAAAATAATAATAACAACAATAATCCTTGCATTTGATATAGCGCCTTATCACGTCTTCGAGACGTCTCAAAGCGCTTCACAGAAAGTGAATTGACTCGTGTATTTTTTGTGGGCAAAACGCTGCAGCCGATTGCGCACAGCAGCGTCCCACAAACAGTTGTGGATTGAGTGACCAAATTATTATTATTTTTTGGGGAAGAAATTATTACCCCCGGGAAAGTGATCTGCCAATCGACTAACAACTGGGTTCTTGCTTACTGCTGGTAAACAGCGGCGTGTGTGTGGAGTAAGGAAACTTGCCCAAGGTTTCGCCCAGCCCGGGAATCGAACCCGGGTCCTCTGGCTTGCGAGGCGAGTGCTCTAACCACTGAGCTACAGGACTCCACAATCCTTGTGAATCAGACGAAGTTCAGACACGTGACCCTTTAAGGCTTATTGCGTTCCAATGTAAAAGCTCTCTGAAAATATTAATTTAGTTAAAGACCTACTTCATCGCACTCCGTGTACTCTGGAAACAAACAAGCGAGTGTTGTAAAAGGCTGACATTACCTCACTTACAATATTGACTCCTGCCAAAGTAAAGACAAAAATCATAGCCTTGAATTAAATAGATGACACTCGTGTGGGTTGAGTTTAATCTCTGGCTGGTCTGTCTGCAACCCAAAATGGCATAGATTATACCGAAATAGCTTTGACAAGCTGATGTAATGCATCTATCAAACAGAGATGGGTTTGCAAAAGAACAGGCTGTGATAGTTTAGTTTATTTAGCTTTAATTCAGCAATTAAGAATCAAAGCCCACCCTTGTTTTCAGTACGCTTCCAATCGTGATACAGGTCAACTCGGAAAGGTTCCCCCACAAATTTCCAGTCAATTCACTTTACAGTCAATATTCACTCGACAGAATATATTATTGTTCTGTGAAGCGCTTTGAGACGTCTCGAAGACGTGATGAGGCGCTATATCAAATGCAAGGATTATTATTATATATAATAACATTGCCAGGTTGTAACTAGTCACGCTCTGGGATCTATTTGGAGCTGGGATTTTACTCGATACAATTGCAGTTTTTCTGGACTGAATGAATTCCAATTTCAGCATCAATTCTAGTGTTGTGCGTCAGAGACTAATTGAATGCTACCCCCAGATATCTATCTGGGTAGAGATTCGAAATGTAGCAATTCTTTAAGTGAGCCTGGAATGACTTAGTGGAAGAGTTCAGTGTGATTCCTTCCATTAAGTCCACTCTGTACTCCATCTAAAGACCTGCCTTTTTGATCGTGCTTAAGGTCACCTCCGCCCCTTCCTCTCCCGCCACCCCCACCCCCCCACCGGCTCGGTGTCAGACTCCGCCACTGTAAAGCGCTCCGGGACCCTACCCCACGTGAAGGCCGCTATATAAATGCTTGTTGTTATTGTTGTATTTTGAACGCGCCAATGAATCAGCTGACGTTTGAGTTTCAGAGACTCTGTGGGAGACCACTGAATCATTTATTCACTATATTAACACAGGCTCTGATGTGAATAGGCTTATAATTCCAGGCAGAAAGCTGTTACAAAGATACGCTCATCTTGTCAACCAGCTTAAACCTGCCACAGAAACACCAGTGTTCAAAACCCACAAGCCCCACTGTGACATTTCGCTTCTCAGCACGTTTTAAAATAAACATTTTTATAATTTTTTTTGCCGTCTAAATTTCTACCCAATCATATTAAGCAATAATAGGAATAAATAATAATTCTAGAATCCTGGGAAACTCAGTTGGTTCAAAAAGTCCTTTGCTCTTTTTGCAATTGAATAAAATGAGTCGGATCTCTTATAACAATATCCTCCAAGGAGGGGAGTAGGTAAGCAGGTGTTCCTGAGGTTGAACTTGCTCCGAGGTGACAAACCCAGGGGCGAGTTATGCAGGTGAACAGTAATCTCAGGTGTTTGTTAAACTTTAAAAAAGGTTTTGTTAAAAAGGTATTTGTCTGTCTGCCTCAACAGCCAGGCTTGAAGGTGTAAACATGCTCTCAACCTATAAGCAAAAGCCGTAACGGTCAGTGGGCAAAATGCCTTCAGACTCGTGATACCATCACAATGTCTTTGAGACGTCTCGAAGACGTGATAAGGCAGTCTATCAAATGCAAGGATTATTACTTATTATTGAAGAACGTCTTAAAGAAACGGTGATATATTTCTTCAGATAATCGGGTAGCTGAAAAATACGACTTTTTGGGCGGCCTGTCGTAAACTGAAATGTTATTATTTATTAACTAGGCACGAGCGAATTTGATAGTAAGAATGCAAACACTCACCTTGAAACCGGGTAATGTGATTAACTGGGCTAGTGATTTCCTGGTTAGATTTGGATTTCCCTTATTGTCATTCTGGCTGATCTGAGTCGCTGTCCTGGTTTACCTAAAATAACGAAAAGAGAAATTACCCAACGTCGCTGATTGCTTTTAATCTTCTTTTGGACACGTGTACACACATTCTCGAGATTACACTTAACCAGACGTTGCAACACGGGTTTGAGTACTGGTGATTACAATACAGTGCAGAACCTACCTCAGTGATCGAGGTTTGAGGTTCATTCACACACAGACAAATCCTGCGGAGGGAACTTTCAATACGTTTGTAATTCAATGTGGTTCAAGTTCCTAGTCTTTTTCTTCTCAGTCGTGGACTTTACACATATTTTCAAAGCAAATAGAGAAGTAAACACAATTCAAGCAGCCGCCACACAGTAAAATGGCTGGCAAGGATCATGCACGCCTGAAAATGTAATCGATTACAGGAGAGATCTCTCCACTGGGAAAAGCTGAGCCAAAAAGGACTGGAGTGAAACACCTGCTTTGCGATGTGAAAGGGAAGTGTTAAACAGGAGGTGTTTAACAAGAGGAAAGCTGGACCTAATTAACTGGGATATTCTTATACGGATATTAATAATTTACTAGATTTTTCATCATTTCTCTTTGCTGGCTGGCTGACGCAGATGTTTAAGCTGCAATTAGCCAACTGCCTTCGAAAAGAATATCTGTCTGTCCCAGATAGATTTCAAGGTTTTATTTTGGCTGTTGTATTTCTCCTTCTCCGCTGCTTGCTTACGGAATGCCTAAATGATCACTCAAGGCACAAATGATCCTCACCCAAAGCTACGCCGTGAATGAGGTCAGTACAGCAATACGATCAGCTGACACCAGAGGATTTTTGCAACTGGCTGTCTCTCGTTCTATTTCTTCCCTCCCTCTGTGGCCGCGCTTTCAACCCCGAAGCTTTGGAACTCTCTACTCCAGTCCCTCCTTCTGCCTCGCTCCCTCCACCCCCTTTTTCAGATCATGATTGAAGACCTCCCTCCCTCCCTCCCTCCCTCCCCCTTGCTCGGTGTCAGTCTCCGCCACTGTTAAGCACTCTGTGACGCTGCCCCACTGTGTAAATGCAAGTTGTTGTTGCTGGTCCTGCAGCACTGCCTTACAAACAGCGCTGTGACAAGTGCAAGTGACAGGCAAGTCAAACACACAGCCATCTGCTGAGGGGCACAGCTGTACTATCACCTGCGCTGCCAGGCTGCTGAGCACAAACAACACAACTGCCTGTAAACTGACAAAAGTATCTTCATTCACAGTTCCCGAGCAAACTGTGGACCCAGCGAACAATTTAATGAGGATTCGCAATACGGTCATACAGACGCACGTCATATAACCTGACTCAGAGATGAGTTGCCACTTCCCATGATTCGAATAACACACTCATGCAATTCCACTTGATGCAGATCCAATTAAGGAGTAAAAATAAATTACACGTGAAACTCTATAGGGTTAGCGTGCGCAGGCAAATGTTATGTGCATCGTTGCATCTCATCATTATGTTAAAATGTCACAGTATTGCCTGCTACTACCACCACTACTGCTGCTGCTACTAATAATCCTTGCATTTGATATAGGGCCTTATTCACATCATTGAGACGACCGCAAAGTGCTTCACTGAATATACTGTAATAATAATCCTTGCATTTGATATAGCGCTTTTCACGTCGGGAGGACGTCCCAAAGCGCTTCACAGAACACACTGTAAAGTGGATTCACTGTGCATTTTGTGGGCGAAACGCGGCAGCCAATTGCACACAGTAGTGTCCCACAAACAGTCGAGGATTGAGTGACCAGATTATCACTACTACTTTTTTAAGCGATCCACAAATCGACTAACCACCAGGTTCCTACTCACTGCTGATAAACAGAGGAGTGTGGAGTAAGGAAACTTGCCTAAGATTTCGGCCCACTCCACAGATCATTGTAAATCATATAGTAAACCCATTAGAAGCTCACTATTATAGCAGTTATGTAAACTACCTGATGTTTAACTGGCAGCAAAGCATGCTCGCTCTGAGAAGCCGGGACACATGAAGTCCGATAGGGTTTCCTGAGGAACACACAAAACAATTGCTGCTGTCGTTCCTGACACTCGGCTCCACCTTTCTTTTGCATCTGTGTTCCCATCGGCAGATCACAACATGCACTTGGCGAGCTAAAGTGACACCAAATTCATCTTAAATATGGCACTGACATAAATTAATTTGGAAGGATGTCTCTTTTTTAAGGCTTTAATCAACAGCCAGATTCTGGTAGCACAATTTTCTCCATTTAAACCCCAAATAAGACAAATAATAATCCTTATATATATACATGGTTTAGTGTCAGGAGGATAACCCAATGTGCCTCAGAGGATATGCTGTAAAATGTGCATTTTTCTGGGTGAACTCGGCAGCCAATTTGCACACAGTAATGTCCCACAAACAGCCAAGTGAACAACCAGTACAGGATTGTCCATTATCTTAAATCTTGTACTTAACCATTGTTCTTTCAGAATTGAGTGTTAGTTATTCGATGCCAGACTTGTTTACTAACAAAGCAATTAAATCATTCTTCATGTCACATTGTGATTTGATCACTCAATCCCCGACTGTTTGTGGGACGCTGCTGTGTGCAATTGGCTGCCGCAGTTCGCCCACAAAATACCCAGTCAATTCACTTTACAGTATATCCTGTGAAGAGCTTTGAGACGTCTCGAAGATGTGATAAAACGTTATATCAAATGCGAGGATTATTGTTATTTTTGATAAATGCAGGCAATTTTTGTTCCTTTAAATTCTATCCACAAGACAAGAGGCAACAGCAGGATTGGACATATTACTGCCTGGCATCAGCCCAACGTGTCCAAAGGTTACCCCTTGCCTTTCATGCTATGATGAATCATGTTATGCCTCATTTACAATGAGCTGATTTTATGCAAATAATGAAATCTCAGTTCATTGTGTGTTGGGAGTTAGAGCATCTTGCTGTATGTACAGCGTAAGAAAATAAACGAGATGATGCCAACCCATCGAGAACGTGGGAGAACCAAACTTTGCCATTATCGAGGTACAGTGATCCACTGCGTAGAGTGACTGATAGAATCTTTCATACTGTAACTATGTCATCGCAGTCCTTCAGACAACATGCCCCATCCTTTACATACAGAAACAAAATGAAAGCAAAATAAAGGCAGTAAAAAGTTTTCAAAATAAGGCAGCAAACTTGTTCGGTTGTTTTCCCGTGTGAGATTCAGATTAAATCAAATGTTGTTTAATTGAAAATACTGTGGAGCAAATGTTAACCTCCACATAGATTACACACAGGTTCTGCTTATAATAATATAGTAATAATCCTTACATTTGACACAGCGCCTTATCACGTCTTCGAGACATCTCACAGAACTTCACTGGATATACTGTCAAGTGAATTGACTGTATGTTTTGTGGGCGACACCCATCTTATAGTCTGGCGCAGTTTATTCCTTTTAAATATATAATTATACAAAAATAGAAAACTCTATTTTCAGTCCATAACTTAATTCAAGATTGGAACAGAAAGTGTCAAAGGTGTTTCCCTTTTATGAACCTGGGATTCCAATCAAATTAAAAAGATTAGACTAAGTGTGGTTAACTGGATACCTTTACAAGGCTTTATCTCTGCTTTTATTATCTTTAAAAGTTTGCTCAAGTTTAAATGATCCCAACATTGCACATGCGAGTGGAAACACAACATTGATTAAATCCAAAGACTGTGTTAAATCATATCAATCGAAAATTACAGCTCAGAGTGCCTATGCATTTGTTTTTGTAGACAATTAGCCTCAATCTACATTTATATAAACATGTGCATCACTAAAGCAGAAACATGTGGGGTTTATAATGATGTAATGTAATGGGAGGCATTGCTTTTAATTGAATTTATAGGTCAGTTTGGCACAGAGGTCTCAAAGCTCAAACCCAGCAGCTTTGGGGAGACGACTGTCTGATCAATAGATCCAGCGTCAATTTTAATCCAATGTTAGGAAGGTCCTGTAAAGATTTATAAGATTGCTATTGCTAGACCTGTACAGCTGTTCACATAGCTTTGTGAGCGGGCCAGCAGACAATGTTCGCGAACCTGAGAGGAAGCCTTTCAAGAACTTTATAAATGTTTGAAAAGTTGAATCGTATATTCTCCTCCTCCTCCTCCCAGTTGAATATAAAAATGAATATCTGCAGTCGAGCCTGCGGTAACAAACAGGAGAAGATAAATCCTCCATTTCAATTTAGTTGGCACTGACACACCTGCTGGTAACTAGGTAACAGAAACACACAGCGAGTCTCAGTCTCCTACAGATGGTGGATTTTGTTTGCTGAAATTGTTGATTCTGACAGCATTTATTCAAGATCTTCATCAAAGATTAGGTTAGTCCATCCATTAACAACGTCAATTCTTCCATTAATTTTGGCCACAAAATATACTGTCAATTCACTTTACAGTGTATCCTGTGAAGCGCTTTGAGACGTCTCGAAGTCGTGATAAGGCGCTGTATCAAAATCAAGGATTATTATATATAGTCGGAAAAGGTATTTAAGAGTTCAGCGATATACAAACTGAGCACATTCTTGACGGTGTATTGATGAATTAAGATGCCTCCGCTTAATTGCCTATTGCACAGCCTACTGCATTATAACATTGCAGCATTCAGTATCTAACTGATGCGGGAACCTTTCACCATCTCTTTGCCTTGGACTCCACAAAGTAATGAGTGGTGTTAGTGACCAGTGGAGCCTGTTCGACTGTTGAACTGCTGAACTGGAGCACACGCCCAGCCATTCACAAGAGAAGAAAATAGATTCAATTCAAATAATTGAACAAAATAATTGATGATAATATAAAAATGCTATTATAGTGTAATGTGTTCCTGAGTATTATTTAGTTTTTTTTCGAGTCATCAAAAAGGCATTTGGTCTAAAACTGACAATAGGGTAAGATTTAGCAAGGTTTCATAATGTGTTTGGTGTGATTTATCACACATTTCAGATTCTGGACTATTAGTCCTTGCCAACAATGAAACTAGCAGCTTAGAAACAAATCAATACCCATTGGGCTTGTAAATATTATGAATACCACAACTACTTTTAGGAATACTGTGTCAATACCCTATCAATACCACATGGCTGCCGTATTTTGCCCACAAAACACACAGTCAATTCACGTTACAGCGTGTTCTGTGAAGCGCTTTGAGACATCTCGAAGACGTGATAAGGCACTATATCAAATGCAAGGATTATGATGTTTTAATAAAATGTGTTGCCTGTTGAGTGAGTAGTGGTAATTACCACAAGTGCTGCATTACTACTAGTGATAACATCTGCAGTGACAGATGAGACTGGAGTAACCTTACTCCACACAGAACCCAAGTAAAATAGCCTGGATAAACTCTAAGGTCATTTCATGCTTCATCCAGGATAATTGTTTGTTTCAAACATTCTTTTCCACAATGGTTACACATATTCCTATTTTATGTGTGAATTTAACATCGTAGTTAGCAAACAGAAATAGCCTCTGTTTAAATAGTGCTAAGAAAGTACAGAAGAAATGTTTCAACCCATTCAAAAAGCATCTCTGAATAAGACTGGAATTCAACTGATGTGAATACTTGCTTATCTCTCTAGCAACACAGGGGAAAACTGGCTGTGAATGTGGCTGGCAACTGACATAGTAATTGATAATAATAATAATAATCCTTGCATTTGATAGAGCGCCTTATCACGCCTTCGAGACGCCTCAAAGCGCTTCACAGAATATACTGTAAAGTGAATAGACTATGTTTTGTGGACAAAACACGGCAGCCAATTGTCCACAGCAGCGTCCCACAAACAGTCGTGGATTGAGTGACCAAATTATGATTATTATTATTGTTAATTATAAATGGGAATAAAATAAAGATGGGGCAATGATGATCACAGCACCAGATGTAATTCTGATTGATACCATCCAAATGAAATTCAATCCCTAAAGTAATTTAGGGACAGGGGAAATATCTAGCACTTTGATGCAGATTCGGGGCAGTTTCATTTTGTGTTTAGTGCCCTGGATTTGTCAGGATGACATGTGTGCTTGTTTTTGCCGTGGGCTACAAACCAACCTGCATTCATCACAAACAGCTCGCTCGTCTCTCACTCAGGTCTCTGTGCCAGCTCGGAGCCCCAGAAAAGGAGCGTTGTTGATCTTTGCCTTGAAATAATCTGAATGCAGTTTACAGCTGAATGCGGTTTGTGTGGCAGGCTTGTGGGTGATCTTTTCTAGGAGATGGTTGGAAGGAGACAGGAGTCCTTGCACTTTCTGAGTATCAAAATCAGTGGGCTTTAGTCTTTGGAGCACACTGAACAGTCAATGTTATAATCGACTGCAGATTTCGTTGAAAGAAATCTAGCCATCTACCTCACGTGGGGAATGGTAATGTCGTTGTCGTAAGGAGCTCAAAAAAGCATATTGCTGGAGTTTCATCAGTAACCACGGAAACAACAGCTGACTTTTTGCCACAGCACAGTGATCACATTAGAAATGGAGTCAATGCAGCCAGCAATTAGATTGTCAGCAGAGCAAAAAAAAATTAACTTGGAATAGATCCAGGTGACTTGACACACGGTGCAATATCAAATGGGAAGGAGAGGGAATGGGTGGGGTGGGGGGAAAGAGAAGGAAGAATCCTTCAAGAGCTGAGTAGTTACCGAGACAATATTATTGTGAGATGAAAATATTGCATGGAGAGTGACAGAGCGCGCTGTCTGTGCTGATATCCCACCAGCCCTGAGTGTCTCCCCACCAGCAATCTGTGTGGAAGATGACTGATGCCTTTTACATCTGCATTACCATGGGTATGAAGAACACGTCCCTTCGAACAACCTTGAACGATCAGTGGTTTGCTGACATGTACTCTTTTTGTTCCTTTCCTTGCATGTTCCACACACACAGCCTCCCCCCACATACACACACACACATACAGCTTCAACCCCCTCCACCCCCATACACACACACACCAGCTGTGTATTTACTCTTAGGCCGTTACCATTCAGAGACGCTTTAAAATCTGCAAGGAAGATTTCACTTAACTCTGCACCTGGGCATTGCAATGTACATCAACAAACAAATAGTTGGATGTTCCCCCCCCATCACATTGGTATCATATTTGGCCCACGATTCCTGGCCAGGAACTATTTTTGTATCACCAGGAACATTAGATTATCTTTTAACACAAAATTGCCAGAGATAAAACACTTTCCAGACTAGGCTTTCCAAACGAGATGCTCTTCCCCCTCTGGACCACTCAGGATAATAGGCTTTCCACTAGAGTGGCGTTTTGTCTACAACAGTGCACAATTCCTATATGGTGCTTCTGTCTGTGTGTGTACTGCCTTATGAACAGGACAAGATACAGAATGGGCAAGCTAGCCTAAAGTGGCTCCATTTAGAGCACGGGGGTGGGTGGTGTTGTACACATCTCAAGACCCTCCTTTTCAACTGCGCCTTTGGCCACACTCTTACCCCCACCCTCCCTGCCCTCCGCCTCCTGTTGATCCCAACCTCCAGCTCGGGTTCAAATCCCTGACTGTCCAGCACCTTGGGACGTCCTCCTGACGTGAAAGGTTCTGTATAAATGTCATGTGTTGTCGGTGGTGGTGGTAGGGTAGGTTACGACTGAGATCCGTGTTGCAAAACACTGCTTTCTCAATGATCAGAGTAAGCTGGCTATTTATCTAGCAGGAGGAAAGGTCCAATTATTTGCTTTCAGCCTGTAAATAGGAGTTCAGATGGACTTTGCTGCAGCTTAAAGCTGAGCACAATGACAGAATCGGATCTTAGATTGTCCCAACTATTGCCATTAGTAAGAGACAAAAGCTCAGTCATAGACTTTGATTCATTGACTGGATCTGATGAGATTATGAAATTGGAGGATCCTTTATGTCAGCGTATGACAGGACAGACTTTAGCTAGTTTCCTCAGGTCTCTTTAATAAAAACACTTCACAATATCCTGAGCCTGATGCCAAGTAGCATGGAGTTCTCAGCTCTTGATTGGGAGATTATCTTGCTCTGACAGTGCTGTAAATGCTCCAACCTGTCGTGCTGCGCTTCAAATACTCTGAGGGGTTGTCAACACTGTCTGCGCTTTCTTCACTCACTTTCGATACTCCTGGGTCAGGGTGAAACATTGGGCAAATTCCCTTACTCCACACATCTCTGCTTACCTAACAGTAAGTAGGATCCCGCTTGTTAGTCGATTGGCAGCTAACTTTTCTGGGGGTAATAATCCCTTCAACATAAATAAATAAATAAATAAATAAATAACAGTAATGATTTGGTCACTCAATCCACGACTGTTTGTGTGACGCTGCTGTGCGCAATTGGCTGTCGTGTTTCGCCCACAAAATATACAGTCAATTCACTTTACAGTATATTCTGTGAAGCACTTTGAGACGTCTCGAAGACGTGATAAGGCGCTGTATCAAATGCAAGGATTATTATTATTATACAGTTAAAAATTGAAATGAAAACAACATACTCTGGTCTGGTAACTATGAACAATACACGCAGTGAGATATCGTATGACTCACCGGGTTTTATGAGTAAACCTTTACACAAATGAATGAAGTGAGCAATTCTTGTAAAGGAGGGAGGCAATTATAGTATGTCCCAAACAACTGATTCAAGGCTTCGCTTTGTAAATGTGATTAGAATTGAGCGGAAGCGACTCAACCACCTAACAGGCTGTAACTCTGGGAGGAAGAAAACATATTTAAAAATATTAGGAAAATGAAAACGAGGCAAGCAAATAATGAGGGATATCTCGTTAGTAAATGAATTTTTAATCCATAGTGTCCTATTATTACTATTATTATTCACTGTACCCAACAGATTGGAAAGATACTATTGTTTAATGACTTAATTTCACCTTTATCTGTCACTGATTAATATAAAAAGCTTTACGATGTGTTAACGACAGATCCAATTCACTTTGAGTGGTACCAAAATCCACTGTTTTGTGGGATAAACTGCTTTTACCTTTACGGATGCAGTTGAGAACAGATTCCATCATTATGTTCCGTCTGTAGAGAGAACGCATTCTCCAGTGATGCAGATTAAATAAAAAGTTTGCGGAATTTTATACTGATTTGAAAATAAAATCCAGCATCTGAAGGTGCCAGAATCTAATGTGGTAATTGAGCTCTTAAAACACTGAAGCACATTACTGTTCCACGCTTTGTTTTTAGTGTTCCTTGAAACCCAACAGCTGTTCTTGAACAGGTGCAATAGGAGAATAATATGACGGGATAAACACTGAGGATAAAGGATTTTTTCGGATACCTTAAGGACTCATAATCAATGGGTGGGAACAATTCACGGCCAGGGCTCCCCTCAGACACTATTCGTTTGTGTAAGCAAGTTCATCACTGAACACAACTCATCTGCTTTCTCCCAGTTGTCTGGCTACAGTCTGCTACAATAATAATAATAATCCTTGCATTTGATATAGCGCCTTATCACGTCATCGAGACATCTCAAAGCGCTTCACAGGATATACTGTAAAGTAAATTGACTGTGTATTTTGTGGGTGAAAGTAGAGAAAAACACTGCGGTAAAATACAAAAGAAACACGAGAGAACATTCGGAAGCAGAAAATGTAAAGTCAAAAGACTCGGGCGGGTTAAGGGGCTAAAGCAGATTGTTTAATGAAGGATTGAAGGTTAATTTCTATACCTGAATCTGGGTAATCATTCACAGTGCAGTTAAACGTTATCTGAAGCAGGACCTGCTTGTCAACGTGCTGTCTTTAAGCTCAGTTGGTTATGTGCCGAACGCCCTTTGCCCCTCAGAACATGGATCTTTTCATGGAATATTCTCTGATGTTGATCTGCCGCAGATTAATGTGGTACATTTCTCATTGGTAGCAAAGGCGCATAAGATCCATCAATGGCCACACAAAGGAAGAATGATGTGTCATGTAATTGCTGCCGTAATGCTGGTGACACGATGTTGAGGATCATTATTCAAATCACAACACCAAAGGGTCACGTATAAAGCAAAAAGTATGACATCATAATCAGCTCTCAGCGAGACGACGTGAAGAGGAATATCTAGTCCTGTAGCTCAGCGGTGAGAGCACTCGCCTCGCAAGCCAGAGGACCCGGGTTCGATTCCCGGGCGGGGCGAAACCTCGGGCAAGTTTCCTTACTCCACACACACGCCTCTGTTTACCAGCAGTCAGTAGGAACTCGGTTGTTAGTCGATTGGCGGACGGCTTTTCCGGGGGGCAATAATCCCTTCAAAAAAAATTTTTTTTTTTCTCAATCCACGACTGTTTGTGGGACCGCTGCTGTGTGCTGTTGGCTGCAGCGTTTCGCCCACGAAATACACAATCAATCCGCTTTACAGTATATCCTGTGAAGCGCTTTGAGACGTCTCGAAGACGTGATAAAGCGCTGCATAAAATGCAAGGATTATTCAACCCGGGTCCTCTCGCTTGTGAGTCGAGTGAGCTACTTAACCACCGTACTACAGGACTCCCAACACAAATATAAATAGAAACATCTGATGAGCAACAGCGAGGTTTTGTTTGAAGCTCATGGTGAACAGTGTAAAGAGCTTGCAGGTTTACAGTACGATACTCTTTGGTTTTAAACAAGCTTTTTCCAAAGGGCCTCAAAAAATTCTTTATTCAAAACAGGCCCCACTTTCTTTCCGGGCTATTATAATCTACTTAAAACAGATTTCAAATTCCTTATGGCAGTCATGGTAACTTCCCATCGAGACAATCAGTCCTATCATTAAATTCAGCTTTGGTGTTCAGAGTTTGATGTTAAAAAAAAATTCTTTAAAGAAAAGGCTTCGTGTAAGGAATAGTTATTATTCCTTACGCTAATCCCTTCAAAAAAATACATAGATATATAAAAAAAATTTGGTCACTTCAATCCACGGCTGTTTGTGGGACGCTGCTGTGTGCAATTGGCTGCCGAGTTTCGCCCATAAAATATACAGTCACTACACTTTACAGTATGTTCTGTGAAGCGCTTTGAGACGTCTCCAAGATGTGATAAGGCGCTGTATCAAATGTAAGGATTACTTTTAGTTTTGAAATATACATATAACGTTCAAGTTATACTTTTGACAATGATATTACCATTATGATTAAGACTACAAATGATAAAGTAAAGGGTCACCAGGGTCAATACAGCCAATGCTGGAAGAGATCAAATGACCTAATTATTTAATGTGTTTAAATTTTCTAAACATCAGTATGAATTGTACAGACAACAGTACTGAGATAAACTGAGGGTAAATGAAGCAGATGGGTGGTAAGCTCTGGCTGATGTTAGCAATCTTATCTATCTGATCTGTCCATCCAGTTTGCCATTTCCCATGAAAATGGATTAGAGTCTACTGTGAATACACCATCATTTAGACCCATACCACTGAAGCAATCAATATCAGAGCTAGTCTGCAACTAAGATTTCAATCACTCGCATATATTCTGTCCTGTAAACAAAATAATTTTTTACATCGCTTTTCCAGGGGTAATAATCCCTTCCAAAATAATAATAATAATAATATATTGGTCACTCAATCCACGCAACTGGCTGCCGCGTTTCACCCACAAAACATACAGTCAATTCACTTTACAGTATATTCTGTGAAGCGCTTTGAGACGTCTCCAAGACGTATTAAGGCGTTGTATCAAATGCAAGAATTATTATTATTATTAGTGCATTCTCAGCCCATTATCCCACAATTTTGTATATTTAAGAGCTTAAAGAAACTACCGGTGTAGTGAAGGTGCTCTTCGAAGTTTGAGAGTAAAGCAGAGAGCTTTCATTTGCATCTGGCCTGCATTATACTGTACATAACCTAGGAATGTTGGCACACAGCGTTAACCGGAGCTGTTTGTACACCCAACACTGACCTCTGTCCTCCTGAATATGTAATATTTCAACCAAAACAAGCTAAATAGAAGTTGTGCTAAGATGTGAAACAGACTCTGTGAGCAGGAATATGTCAGAGCTGGCTCCAGCAGAATAACGCTAGTCCTTTGTCAACAAGACAGCGAGGTCAAAGTGGATTCCAACTCCAAACAGGCCCTGAACTTAATCAGAATAAGGCTGGCGTCTCTCACCTCGGAGTTGCCAACCAAAACACAGACCTCTCTCCCAAATGGAATTCCCTGGCTGTTCACCCAGCAACCAACACATGGGAGACATAGACAAAAGGCTGAGCTGGGCTTTTGCAAATCTCTGAAAATGTTTATCTTCTTTATAAAACAAATGTGAGTCACTTTTTTTTTGAGTGTGTGTGTCCAAGTTGTGTGTGGTAATAGTAGCTGGACCCGTTCCATAATGATTAATCCCCACAGCAGCTGATTTTCGCCACAAAATATACAGTCACTACGCTTTACAGTGTATCCTGCGAAGCGCTTTGAGACGTCTCGACAATGTGATCAGATGCTATATCAAATACAAGGATTATTATTATTATTATTAATTAATACAACAACAACAACACATTATATTTGTATTACCCCTTTCACGTCGGGAAGACGTCCCAAGGCGCTGGATAGTCAAGGGTTTGGACCCGAGCTGGGGGTTGGGATCAGGAGAGGTGGATGGCGAGGAGGGTGAGGGGGAGGAGGGTTGCTGAAGGCGCAGTCGAAGAGGAGGGTCTTGAGACGGGCCTTGAAGGAGGCGAGGGAGGGAGCGAGAAGGGATTGTGGGATGGAGTTCCAAAGGGTGGGGGCGGAGAGGCTGAAGGCCTGACCATCGATGGTGGAGCGAGCCGGGTGGGGGATGTGGAGCAGGTCCGAGACTAATTGAACAATATAATTGGAAGCAATGACACTATCAAAGCACCAATAGAAACAAACTGTAATGTTAAAGAGCATTATTAGTGAACAGTGAAACTAAAGGGGAAACAAACTGAAACAAATCCAGTGTAGTGCTGCGATGGATTCACAAGTGACGTGACTGGAACAAACACACACCATTCATTCATTTATTTTAAATGTGATTTAATTATACATTTAATTATGTCAGATCCACAAACCATAAGGTTGCAAGGGTGTGCTGAAAAACACTTAGGGAATACTGCTTGCTGACTGGCAGTGAAAGCGTTTAAGTTAATTCAGTGCAAAACACAACTGAAAGAAACCCAGAAGCAATCTGAATATTGATTGCTTATTGGGTCAGGTATTTTTGCCATATAGAAGCTGATTAAAATCTAATTTTGTTTGCCCTGACTCATTCCCAAGTTTTAGTACCTTATTTATATTATTATGCAATGAAATTCACATCTTAAAGAAATCTAACATTGTCAGTTTAGTATGGTCATAGTTCCTGTCGTAACACTTGTCTGGTCATCAATACACAAAATTAAAGGGAGCCTGTTCACAACACAACATGCCTTGAAAAAATTTTCCCAGCTGTGCGATACATTATCTCCCAGGTAACTAGTGTAGATAAGGATATTCGGCCGTTATATTATCACTTTACATTACAATAATTTGGTCTCTCAATCCATGACTGTGTGCAATTGGCAGCAGCGTTTCGCCCACAAAATATATAGTCAGTTCACTTTAGGGTACAGGGTATTTGCAATCGCACAACTTGAAATATTACTGTAGTACAAAAGCTGCTTAAACCCATTAGAAATACATTGAAGTGCATCAAAAGAGGAGGTAATCTTGAAAGTGACAGATCAAAGACCACAAAGAGACAGCCAGCCTATAGAGAACAATCTCTGTGATACCTATAATACAAGTAAAAATGAGTGGCACAGGTTCTCCGTGAATGGAGAAGCCGAAAGACATCCAAGGATATTATAATCATAATAATGCTCGCATTTGATATTGCGCCTTATCTCGTCTTCAAGACGTCTCAAAGCGCTTCACAGAAAATGCTGTAAAGTCAATTAACTGCATGTCTTGTGGGCGAAACATGACGTTATTATTACATATTATTTTTAATATAGTTTTTGAAGGACTAATAACTTTATAGTCTTTCCTTTAAAGGATTTTTTTAACATCAAACTCCGAAAGCCAAAATTGTGTACTTTAAGGGCGAAATGAGGCAGTCAATTGGGCAAAGCAATGTCCCACAAACAATCGTGGATTGAGTGACCAAATTATTATTATTGTTTTTGAATGGATTGCAGATACTCAAGAGTATTCGGTGAATACACACTGAGTGCTTTGGCTAGCATCCATATGGAAACGTGCATCTGTAACATGTCTACAATAATAACAGATAATTACCCAACAGCTAGGCCCTAAGGAATTCTGTGCAATGGGACTAACAAATAAAATTAATGGGATCTTACAGGTTTTAGATTTCCGTTTTAAAAACCAGAGAGAGAGAAAAAAATCAATGTTTTATTAACCCAAACAGAAAAGTCTGCAACGACAGTTACACCCAACATTGTCTTATCACTTACCATCACACTAACACTGTCAATCTCTTAACATATTCCTTGTTGTGCATCGTTAATCCTAAAGAAGAACCACCTTTGGTACATCAATTTATTAGCTAAAGCTGGCATTTCGCATTTTCATGGGTCTTCTGTTGAAATGTAGGTCTGTTTAAAAAAAAGAATCAAACTCCATTGAGAATTACTCAAAGTGGGTTCAGATGCTGTCTATAGCAGTCACCCTGGAGTTCGGTAATCCTTATACTTGTGAAAGACCACTTGGTGATGGTTTGGTTTGAATCTACTTCAGAGGGTATTATTTCACAGATTTCACGTTTGTGAACAGATTTAGAAAGTCTGTTAGTTGGTTAGATTGGAGGATTGCTTTCTGGGGGTAATAATCCGTTCCCCCCAAAATAATAATAATAACTTGGTCACTCAACCCACGACTGTTTGTGGGGACGCTGCTGTGCGCAATTTGCTGCCGCGTTTCGCCCACAAATATACAGTCAATTCACTGTACAGTATATTCTGTGAAGCGCTTTGAGACGTCTCGAAGAAGTGATAAGGCGCTGTATCAAATGCAAATGATATCAAATGTTCTACCAACTGAGAGAAACCAGGTCAAAACCTATGCTGCTTTTGTGCCACACAAAGAATGCTGGAAGACAAAAGCATGTTTCAGGGGCTGTCTTGTCAAGGAGAATACCACAATCTTAACGCTCACTCCTTACATTTTTTCACAAATCACTGTAGCTACAGGAGGAATGTAGCTCTTACATAAAGAGTTAAATTCTGAACAATTTGGAAAGAAAACAGAATAAAACTCATCTGCATATAGTGTTAAAACATGGCTATCTTTAATGCACTGTTAAAGTGATTGAAATAACAGATTATTATCTGCACTAGTATTTAGGCTACTCTAAGGACCCAACTGAATATAAAATATTTAACAATGCAGCCATGAATCCTAACCTCATTAAAAAAAGGTTTAATATTAACACATTCACATGCACAAAGTAATGAACCTAAATAGACCAATAAATATATAGATATATTTTAAAGTCTATTTAACTACCCTGACACAACCATACAGAATCCAAAAGTTATAATATCTTCTGTTTACCTCGGAAGCTATTTACATTGTATTTCGTTTACGAATAACTTTAGGAACGCAAGGTTAAAAGCTTTATCTACAGTCTTAAGCGGATTTTCACAAGACAGAAGCAAGTATTCAAATCAAGCAGGCAATTTAGCCTAACCTCATTCCAGCTGATTGAATAAGTCACTGCTCTCTCCCGGACATTGTTTGCACAGAGCAAAATGGCTGCTGCAGTTTTCATCTCACCAACAATTCAGTCCATTTATTATACTGAAAAATGTGTTGTACTGTTCAGCCTGAGGCAGGAGACCTATTAATATGATTTCTCTAAAAAAAAATCTGAATTTTGTATTATTATTCTTAGCCTCGCTCAAAACGTATGCTGCTCAACTAATAACGTCACATATTACTGTGAAATATTATAGGCACTGGAAGCATTCCAAATTCTATCTGAGATGTAACATCATATAGCAGTCTCTGAACGCACAACACTGTTTGATCATCACAGTTAGTCCTGCAGCAACCATACTATTTTTTGCTAAATATATTGAGTTTTGTAATGTTCTACTCTTTTGTACTGAGCTACAGAATGCAGGCATTGAACTCATTTTGTCAGTAACACCAGTATCGAGTAATTCAGATAGGTTTTAAGATGTGGCATAGCGGTTAGTGCCCTCGCCTCGCAAGCGAGAGCACCTGGATTCGATTCCCGGGCGGGGCGAAACCTTAGGCAAGTTTCCTTACTCCACACACATGCCTTTATTTACCGAACAGTAAGTAGGAACCCGGCTGTTAGTTGATTGGCGAATCGCTTCCTGCGGTTAATGATCCCTCCCCCCCGCGCCCAAAATGATTTGGGCATCTAATGCACGACTATTTGTGGGGGGAGAGGTAGGGAGAAGACAAGACAAGATTCAGGCTCAACTGTGATCTATCCTTCGTGGTTCCAATAGCCTGACTATCACTCACTGTCAAAGCAACACCTGTGAATAATAGCAAGATACGGGAGAACAATTGGTGCAGACAGAACCCTGGTCATATAGAAGGGGAAACAAGGAGTCAAAGGGCTTCGGAAGAGGAGGAGGAAGGGCAGAACGTTGGGAAAAAAATGTACATGGAGCAGCTGCGGGCTCTCTGATGCTATCTTGAACACCGTGAAATCAGCTTCTCTGGATCAGCAGGGAAACCATTAATGTTCACCAGGAGCAGAGGAACTGCTCACAAGCATCGGCCATTAATAAATAACTAATTCATAATGACTTTTTTTTACGCAAAAAAAAACCTTTAATAGAAATATGCACTAAATAGGCCGACTGGGTCAGACCCACAGGGGGCAGAAATATTATTGACTGAATAGTCATTCTTCAAATGCCAATCTATGATCAACAATTAATAACACAGTTTGTTTCAATAATAATAATCCTTGTATTTGATACAGCGCCTTATCACATCTTCAAGACGTCTCAAAGTGCTTAACAGGATACACTATATAGTGAATTCACTGTGTATTTTTTGTAGGCAAAACGCGGCAGCCAATTGTGCACAGCAGCGTCCCACAAACAGTGGTGGATTGCGTGACCAATTTATTTATTTATTTATTTATTTACGGAAGTCAATTTTTTTTTGCCAGCATTATTGACTTGATGTTCTGAGTGTTAAGGATTCCACATTGTTGTGTCTACCTCCTGTCTAATTCTGTCTACGTGTACCAGCTGTAATCCACTCACCACTTGTCATTCAGATGTGAAGTTAGCCACACGGCAAAAAGGGTACTGTCATCAGCAAAGGGAACAATGTCACTTCTGATGATATCATTTATTGCAGACATCAAACAGAGTGGAGCAAAGCATTCCTGCCCCTGAGGGACACTGTGTAGGTGCTGTGACAAGAAGATAAATGTCCATTTATCACGACATAACGTTTGGATTCTTTGAGAAATTCACAGAGCCCCATACACCAGCTCAATGGGCCTCAAGAGGTCAATGTGTCGTATACGGTTCCTACTGAAGCTTCTGGAGACTGACAGCAATACCTTTGAGATGTGATTTAGGAAGAACCTGTTTCTAGACTATGTGACTGATTGTATCAAAACCTAACTAATTTGTTGTGAAGCCATCGCTGGCAGACATGTTGTTTTGACCTGCTGTAACTTCTTCTCATTCACAACGGGGACTCAATCGCAAGGTTTGTGAACAACAATTCCCAGGTGTGTCTCCAAAACTCTTCAGCGAATTTCATCCAAATTTCAGTTCTGACTTCCATAACATTTGTTTCCCGCTCTCCACTGACAGCTTCTCCTCCAGCCCCCACACCATCACATGCGACGTTCCTCAGGGCTCTGTCCCCGGTCCCCTCCTCTTTAATATCTATATGCTTCCCTTTCAGTGATATCATCCGCAGACATAGGGTCAACTTCCATTTGTATGCGGATGACACCCAACTCTATCTCTCTGCCTCCACCCTCGACTCCAGGACCACTACTGTCCTGATAAACTGTCTGTCAGACATCAAATCCTGGATGAGAGACAACTTTCTTCAGTTGAACGTCAACAAGACCACAGTCCTCAAACTTGGCTCCCGTCGGCGCCTCCACACCTCAGGCGCTGACAGCATCACTGTTCATGGATGCACACTCCACCTCACTGTGCCAGTTCAAAAGTGGAATCATTTCCATACATCAAACTTTAGGAGATGCAATTCTGAAGCAGATATACCAGAAATACCCAAGAATTCTCATGCACAAGCTCCGGGTGATAAGACTTTAATACATTTCTTTCAAACTGTTAAATAATTTGAGAAAGATATGTTTTAAAGTGGATTTTGGTTCCTGTCATAGCTTTCCAGTCAAAATTGTGGTAAAACTGGTAGGTAGGTATTTAGTGTCAATAACAGGGTGTCATACCAATATTCCTGACAGAAACATTAAGATGAATGAAACAATTTACAATTAAGATCATAATAAAATAAGCCTATTTCTCTCTCTTTCTCTTGCTGCCAATGATACCTCCTGCTTTGTGGAGACATTCATTGCATTGTCTCTGGAAACACTTTAATAAGTCCTGATGCAGAAAGACAAATGGAGATAAAATGCACCACAATTGCATATTTAAAAAAAAAATTGCCGGTAGAATGGGATTGATGACCAAAAGGTAACATTATTTAATTAAGAATGTACGAGACTATTGGGGGAATATTGGAGCAGGCTACAATTAAATGGATTTCTGTACGTCAGTACAGCATAAGGAAGTCTAGCTATGTAATGGAAAAGAGACTCGGAAATCTGTGGCCTGATAAAATATGTCTAGGTATTTTGCCCGAAGGTATTTGTGCTCTGACCATACTGACCTACGCTTTATGGCTCTAGGTTCCTGCCACTCACAGAGTCTAATCTGTAGAACGCAGAACAGTAACATCAGCAGATAACCCAAGCTTTGCTCAATATTGATGTCTGCTGGAAAAATAGTGTCCATTTACACATGACCCAGCTAAGAAAGGCTTCAACAATTAGGCTTCTCAATAATAATAATAATAATCCTTGCATTTGAAAATAATAATGATAATCCTTGCCTTATCATGTCTTCGAGACGTCTCAAAGGGCTTCGCAGAATATAGTGTAAAGTGAATTGACTGTATGTTTTGTGGGCCTTTTTAGGCTGATCTGTAAACAGATACTGAAATGGGCATTGCAGCTTTCTAAAAAATACAATTCAATGGAATGCGCTGTGGCAGTTTATTGAGAACGTTGGCATTTGATATCAACACAGACATATTGTGCTACTGAAAGTCAAATCCCACCTCTCGCCCTGGCTACCTATTTTATTCTTGACTAGGCAACGGCAAAATCTAACGACAAGCGAACGACAACTCTTAGGGAGAAAATATTAACCATGGCCTAAAGCAAGGAAAGAAAATAACATAAACAAAACAAAAAGCACTGATGAATGCATCTGTTCAGAGGCGTAGAAGCTTATGAAATATCAGTTTCCTTAAGAAATGTCTTTAGCACGTGAAGGATTGCTAAGAGAGTCTGAAAGCCACTCATAAATATGCAAATTACAGTAAACTCTTGGTCTAATGTTCCCTTTGGGAGCCATGTGACAAGCGTGTTCTGGTGAAGGGCATATTATAACAAGAGTGTTTGTGCATTCCCTTTATTAAAAATCACACAGACAGAAATAAAATGGGTTATTTCAGGAACCTTGTTATTGCAATGTGTTAGAAATCAGGGTCACTACCTGTTGATGTTCTTCAGATGACAATCCCAAAATAGCAGTGAACGGCCACTCATTGGTTGACTTTCGAATTAAAACCTAAGATAATATACAATAAACATCCCACCAAATTATCCCTCATCTTTCATATTCTCAACTGATTGCTTCTGTGCTGATTGCTTGGCTATTAAATGTAACCTCACAAATGCTGTACGGAGCATCTTGACGAGGTTAGTTTATAAGATCCAGCGCTGAATTTATCTTGCACTAAAACTGAAGAGCGATTCCCACTGATTGCATTAGCCGCCTAAAGAAAAATGTTATGTTTGTAATTTACACCCATTATTGGGTTTCATTACTGCTCCTGTGCAAGTCACACGACATACAGTCATTTGAAATCGTGAGAAAGTGAACTGATTAATCATAATAACTATTTTTAAAATTTGTATGTCATTTGTATTTTTTAGATTTGTAGTGTGAGGCAGGCAGTGAAAGTAATAATAATAATAATAATAATAATCCTTGCATTTGATACAGTGCCTGATCATATCTTTGAGACGTCTCAAAGCGCTTCATAGAATATACGGTAAAGTGAATTGACTGTGTACTTTTAGGGCGAAATGGTGAAATTTAACTGCCAAAGGTATACCTTTATTTTTTATTTATTTATAATACACTGCGGATTCCATTTTCATTTGGACACAGACAATAGTGTCCCATTGCACTACAATGCAATCACAATTAACAGAGCAATGCAACAGAATGCTTGTTTTGACCACTTGTGCCACTCAATTTAGAATTAATTCATGAGGTCTCACTTTTGCGCAGACCTGGGTATTGATGTTGTGATTCAACTTGAATTCGACATCTTGATGTTTTTTTAAAAAAAATCTTTCTGACATCAGGGGAAATGGGGAGAGAAGATGTGTAAGAGATTCTGCTTTGATATCTCAATTACAATTATATTGCACATAGATTTCCATTTGATACTAAATTCTGAACCCGGTTGTTAGTCGGGTGGCAGATCGCTTTCTGGGGGTAATAATCCCTCTGAAAAATAAAATCATTTGGTCACTCAATCCACGACTGTTTGTGGGGACGCTGCTGTGCGTAATTGGCTGCCGCGTTTCACCCGCAAAATATACAGTCAATCCATTTCACAATATATCCTTTGAAGCGCTATGAGACGTCTCAACAATGTGATATGTCCCAAATTTATTAACAATAATAATCACGATGACAAAAATTATTGCAATTGATAAAGGGCCTTTTCCATCCTTACCCTTGAAACAATGTCCAAATAAAATAACGTTATTTCAATATTCTAAAAAAAATCCTGAGCACTCATTATGTATATTCATAACCAGATGAAGTGAGCTACTCCTGTTGCTTTATAATTTGACTAATCACATGATCAGTATTTTATCTTCATACAGACATTGGCGATAATGACTTATAAAGTTCACCTGGCCCAGCGACAGGATAAACCATCAGTTCGGTCAATTTCTATTTATAACAATTTTACCCTGGTTAATAGTCAGGAAAACTAACTCTATTCAAATTTACAGATTTAACCTGATAAAACTATTATAAACAGTGAGTAACCGAACACTTCATTACGAAAAGTATAAGAATTTATTAGTCATTTGTCCATCTATAAATGGTCAGTAGATAAACAGGTTGTGTAGAAACCAACTGCAGCTTATTTTTCAATGAACTGATAGTAATTGTATCACAATCATTAAATATCTGGCAGGAATCGGCTCACTAATTCGCTTAGCACACTCTGTGTCTGTACTGGCACCTGCTGCCAGCATTAAACCATACCAAACACACAGACACACCCACACAGATTTACACATACATACACACATACATACACACACGCATACATACATGCACACACACACATACATACATACACAAACACATACATACACACACACACATACGTACATACACACACACACATACGTACATACATACATACATATATGCCATATAAGCCACGTGGGCATTTCATTTGCAAGATTTGAAAAAGGATTTGTAAATACGATCTGCGCGTGTGTGCGTGTTTATGTATATCACTCTCTTAGTTACGACTCAACTACGTGATAAGGCGCTATATCAAATTCAAGGAATATTATTATTAATTGTTAATCTTTGCATTTGATACAGCGCCTTATAAGAGAGCGCCTTATCGTGTTGTTGAGACGTCTCAAGGCGCTTCACAAGATATATTGTAAAGTGTTGTGTCCCCAATGAGGATAGATTCAAGCAACATAAATCCTCAGGAAGTTTGGAAGTGTGGCTGCCAGGTAGTGGCAATGAATTTCCACGCACCTGGTTTAATGATGGATCTGGTTTGGTCAGAATGGAAACTGTGGAGTGAGTGTGTGTTTTGTGGGTGAAACGCAGCAACCAACTGAGCACAGCAATGTCCCACAAACAGTTGTGGATTGAATGACCAAATTGTTTTAAATTATATAATAAAAATATATAATAATAATTTTTAATTATTCTCTATCAACCATTTATCAACCGTACCTGGGTCCTGATTTCTCCAGTGTGTGGACAAGCAGTGTTTATACACCAGCGAATCCCACAATGTGTTGTGTATGATCCTCTGGAAGGCTGTTCTGACACGGAATTCACGGAGATCTGCTTCTGAGCGGAGATGTGGAAGATGGGCCTGGGATTTGCTCTTTACAAATCCTTTTAGGAATAGCCCCAATGACACCCCGACGTTTATAAAGCCACGATTGGCAGAATGTAACCTTATTGTTGGATGTAACTTCACCGTAATGGTTAATTGTATGGGTTGATCCTCTAGCGAGGCAGGTCCTTGATCCAAAGCGCTCTGAGATGCTGTTCGGTGTGGAGGGAGCTATATAAATCCAAGTTGTTGTTGTTGTTACTCATACATACTGCGTTTTGTGTTTTGTGCTTTAGTTTAGAATTACACAACTTAATTTCTTTGTCCATTATTGCCATTAACTGCATCAGTGGAGTCGTGTAGCTCAGTGGTTAGAGCACTCGCTTTGCAAGTGAGAGACCTGAGTTCAATTCCAGGCAGAGGGTGAAACCTTGGGCAAGTTTCCTTACTCCACACAGAGCCTAATAATAATCCCTCCAAAACCAAAAACAATAATAAATTGGTCATTTTCAATCTACGACTGTTTGTGGGACATTGCTGTGCGCAATTGGCTGTCGCCTTCACCCACAAATATACAGTCAATTCACTTTACAGTATGTTCTGTGAAGCGCTTTGGGACGTCCTCCCGACGTGAAAAGCGCTATATCAAATGCAAGGATTATTATTATTATTATCTGTCTATGTGCGATCTGCTGACGAAACTGGAATTGGTTGATTCTTAAAAAAAAGTTTATAACAAGACACGACAGCTTTTGGCTTAACCTAATTTCTCCGCACATGTTCATATTTTTGTCATGTGATCAACATTACATATGGGCAGAAACAATTAGAGGGAATGTAGACTTCACGAGACTGAAGACTAAAAACAACAGCTTGGCAGCCAGCTTGATGGGTAGAAAAACAACTGCTTAATTAAAGGGCCTTGAGAATTGACATTAATCTGTCCAGAATTTCGCTCAAACCCTTTGAATTCTAAATTACCTTTGCATGTATATTGTGACTCGCGTTTAACATTTGGTATTAAGCTTCATGACGGTCAGGAAGTTGGAATGAAACCTGAGCTTTTAATCCTTGAAACATATTACTATATTACAACAAAGCCTTTTTTTTAATATAAATAAAAGTGCAGGACATTTTCACATATAGTGAAAGCTATATCTTCAACATCAAGGACAAAGGGAAAACACACGTCTCTGTTTACCTCGGAGTAAGTAGGAACCCGCTTGGTAATCAATTAGTGCATCGCTTTCCAGGAGTAATAATCCCTCAAAAATGAATTAATAATAATAATTTGGTCACACAATCCACGACTGCTTGTAGGACTCTGCTGTGTGCACAATTGGCTGCCGCGTTTTGCCCACAAAACACACAGTTACCACACTTCGTGGTGTATTCTCCGAAGCGCTTTGAGACCTCTCGAAGACGTGATAAGGCGCTATGTCAAATGCAAGGATTATTATTATTATTGTTGTTTATAAAAAAAAACTCCTGTACTCAAAATGCCAAATAAAGAAGTAAATAAAATCGGGTTACCAAAATGTTAAGAGAAAACATCAGAAGCAATTCAGGAACAAACACAAAGATCAGACTATTTATACATCACTGTAGAAATCAGAGCTGCGATGGGAACCAATAGACTGTTTGCATTACTAAACCTGCGTATGACCTAGCCGTCGCTGTTTTGTTTTCTTTTCGGCAGATACTCAACAAATAATCCCTCGCTGAATGAAAGCAAAATTGCTGGAGTTTTTGCACATATACACAAGTCTTAGGTTTTAAAATGCAATTCCCTGTTTTAATTCCTGTTTGATTAATTGTGCCTACGGAGAGCCTGAGTACAGAACCTCAGGTTCATGCCTGAGAGAGCTCATTGAGAAGCTCAAGTGTTCATGTTGCTGAGTCACAAACCATCCTACAGCACACACACACACTCACTCGCTCATTCACTTCCGCTTCGCAATTAGCTCTGTTCTCTCTCTCTCACTCACATAATAATAATCCTTGCTTTGATACAGCGCCTTATCACCTCTTCGAGACCTCTCAAAGCGCTTCACAGATTATACCGTATAGTGAATTGAGTGTATTTTGTGGGTGAAACGCGGCAGCCAACTGCACACAGCAGCGTCCCCACAAACAGCCGTGGATCGAGTGACCAAATTACGTATCTATTTATTTTTTGAAGGAGTGATTACCCCCAGAAAAGCGATCTGCCAATCGACTAACAACCGGGTTCATACTTACTGTTAGGCAAACAGAGGCGTGTGGAGTAAGGAGACTTGCCCAACGTTTCGCCCTGTCTGCCACTAGGACCAGGTGCAACCAACTGATCAAAATGAGATTACTTGTATTAAACTACTCACATCTTCCCAAAACCACATTATTTTAAAAATAGAATCAGAAGATTTTTTAGAACATGCCTCAAATTAAAAACAATTGGAGTCTTTACTCCGCTCTGCTTTAATTATCATGACTAGTCTTCCACTTGAGATGCTTTGACATTAAACAGCCTCTTTGACATAAAATAGCAGGAAACTATATAAAGCTATGGCCAGACTTTCGTTAATGTACTGTACAAACAGCTCTGTTTCACAGCAGCGATGGAATGGGATGAAAATAAATCCTATTGATTCCTGAAGGGTTTAAAAGCATTCAGGCATAATAACTCAGTCACAACAATCAAACCTTTAGCCTGAAAACAGTGGGAGAAAAATTATTCTCTCCTCTAAGCAGTTGAGTGTCACACAGCTGGGATTTAAACGCTGGATTTGATTGGAAGAAATGTAAGATTCATGTTTCAGAACCTCATTCACTGTAACACTGACACACAGCACCTGTGGTTGAAAAAACATGCTGTGAGAGAGAGATCATTCCTGATACAACCACAAAACAATGTAGTGATTCACTCACATATTTATACCTCAACTGCACTCCAACACTGCACATAGTACAGTAATGAGCAGCCCTGCTAACTGAAGCCAGTTGGAAAATTCCTAACATTTTTTTTACACTCTCCTGGGAAACGTCAGTTGCTAAAAGGTTCTCTCCTCAGATGTGATCACATATTATACCTATTGTTTATGATTATCTAGTAACCAGCCTATCATTAAACAATCTACCATCAGTATTGCCAATAGCTCGACACACTCATTAATCTGCGGCAGAATGTGAAGCGTTTCATTCACATGGATTTTTTTTTTACAGAATAACGTTATTTCCCTTTTCAGTACTTGGAACAATACTATTGTCTTCGTTCTGTGGGCCCCGTGTAATGAATACAGAATGTCTCTGCACGCTTCTTGTCTGCGTGATTGAATAAAATGGCTCGTCCACAAGATGTAAACCTGACCCCATTAATTAGCATGCATTGAAAGCTTTCCCCATCTGTATCGCATGTGCTCTGTACAAACCAATCAATCACAGCTTTTTGCATTGAATTGCTGGAGCAGCTGAAGCAGAATGGCAGCGTTGTGTGTACGTGGAACGATGGTATTATTGGGAGGGTTTGAGACCTGGCAGAGCAGAGACTCTGCAGTTATCAGGCTCCACACAGCCTCAATCCTGGGGAGAATAGTGGGATGGGCACACATACGCACACACACGCACGCACAGCGGTACATTTATAGAAAAAAAGCTTAATGGTAACAGACAGTACAAGAAGCCAAACATTTAATCCTTTGAGTATTAAAGGAAACATTTCTGCCACCGCTGTCTAAATGTGATAAGTGCCGCTGTGAGATTAGCATTTGAATTTATCATTTAAGTTTTGCTGTTCCAAATTACTCCCTGATCCACCACTAACCCAACAACAACGGCAACCTGTATTTACACAGCGCCCTTCACATGGGGTAGAGTCCCGAAGCGCTTGACAGTGGGGAAGTCTGACCCCGAGCCGGGGGGAGAGAGGGCGGGGGGACGTGACTGTAAGCACAATCAAAAGGATAACCAATAGGTATTCAACAACAACAACAAACTGCATTTATACACGTTGGGAGGATGACCCAAGGGCTAGGACAGTCAAGGGTTTCCACCCGAACTAAGGGTTCGATTTGTGATTGGAGGGGTTGGGGCAAAGATGTCTGACGGTTAAATCGGAGGTTTTTCAGATGGACCTTGAAGGAGGTGAGGGAAGGGATGAGGTGAAGGGACTCTGAGCTGGAGTTCCAGAGAGCAAACAGTACCACTAAAACAAGTTAGATACTTCCTCTTGCAATAGTTAGCAAAAGGTACTGCCACGTAGAAAACCTTAAACACAAAGAGCAAGGCCCGTCACAAAGAAAACCATTCTTCCTAATAGTCCTGAGCCACCGTGAGTAACAAGAATTACCCATTTACACAAATCGTCACGTTGATGTGTATTGACTGATGTGGTTTTCATCTCAGTTGATCACATTGATAGAGAAGGCATGAGGAAATTTACTGCCAAGCCCTATGTATCAATACAAATTCGAGTCAAATTTTAAAGAAAGCAGGATGTCACCATTAAACAAAGAATCAATCCCAATGTTTTAATTTGATTCCCTGACTGTTGCATTCTCTGGTGATTTCCCTTATTATTATTTTATGAAATTCAGCTTCAAAAAAATCCTGGTCTCATTTTGACAGTCGTTTCCCAACAGAAAACATGTACATTTTAATAAATGATAAACAGGACAAGGTAACAGACCCTTGACGTTTAAACATAAATTAAATTATTTCTGGCTCCGCATAGGCAAAATTCCACCTCCCCCCCACCCCCCAAACTCCCCTCTCCCACCACCCCCACCCGAAAACGATTTGCGTCAAAAGGAACAGTCTAAAATATACATTTCATTGAGCTGATTACTTTCTGGAACACTCAGAACAATATTGAAGGTTAACTGTGATTTTCTCTCCTATCAATCTGAACAGCCTGCAGTTACCTTGGAGACTGGATCTTTAAATGAGTATCAGTAATATTTGACGAGAGCAAGTACAAAACATGTGTTGATAATCAACTTGCTTTTTCGCTGCTTTCAAATGGACTATTAGGACGACCCAAAGCATACTGCAAGGTTGGGGTTTATTATGCTGTGAGGCATCTAGAAGATGTGATGAGACGCTATATCACAATACAAGGATGATGATTATTATTATGTTTGTTTTTAAATCTGGAATTTATTTGATTAAGATACTATTTCCTGTGACACTCGCAGAATCTAACAAAATATTCCACAGTAGTGTACAGCACTGTGTGAAGCGTTAAACACAACACTGCCTAATGTTTATTAAACGGTAAACATTATACTGGTTATCGTGCTCAGATGCTCAGCCACTGACTCAAGCACCAATCAGCCTCTGCTGTTGCTTGATCTTGTGATTCATCGGAACAGTGGGAGGAAGCAAATAATCTAATAGATTCTGGACTGAAGTGAGGAATGCCTTCCTGAGCCACGATAACATCTCCTTATGGTAAGACTAAGAGAGACATCGGCGGTCAATCATCTACCATACTTAGGTCAAAGAGACTCAGTAAACGCTCCCTTTTATACACAGCGATAAGGGAAAGGGCATGGGATGGTGGTAAATATTACACACACGTGTATATTCTATAAAACAACAATGGACAGTCATCTATATGTAATAATCCTTGCATTTGATATAGCGCCGTATCGCGTCTTCGAGACGTCTCAAAGCGCTTCCCAGAATATACTGTAAAGTGAATTGACTGTATTTTGTGGGCGAAACGCGGCAGCCAATTGCACACAGCAGCGTCTGCCCCACAAACAGCCGTGGATTGAGTGTCCAAATTATTATTTTTTTTTAAAAGGGATTTTTATCCCCACAAAACCGATCCGCCAATCGACTAACATTCATGTTTCTACTTACTGCTAGGTAAAGAGAGGCGCGTGGAGTAAGGGAACTTGCCTAACGTTTCGTCCTGCCCGGGCAATCTATGTTAAGGCATTGGACTTCACTGAAATATTTTGTATAGGATAGCACACCAATCCATTTTGTAAACTGAGGGGTTGAAGATTATTTGTATGAAAATATGTTATATAAATATTCAGCTAAATGTGAGCCAATAATTACTACGTAAACCTAACACCAACATTAATATCATGGCAAGCTTAAATATGACATCACACATTTACTAGCATTACCAAAAATATTTAACTCTTGAAAGCGAAGTCCAAAGCATATTAGATCCTAAAGATATTGTCTGAGTATCAACTGGAATCATTTCACTTCCAATGTCTGATCTCCAGAGAGTAGGAATCAATGGTGCTTGGCCTGAATAAGTTTTTAATTTAAGTTGTACAACAAATGAATAAACTGAGTCTGGTTGATCTTAACATAGAGAGCATTTTTACTACAATAAACACTGCTGCGGAATCAGTGAGGAACTACATTGAGAATCCCGAAACAATAAAAATATCTACACATTCAATCAGAAACATTATTGCATAAGAAGTTGCCTTGCAGTTAGCAATTTAATACAATTAATTATCATCAATCATAGTTCTGTACTGAACAGTAATTTCATTAGGGCTTTGAAGATGTGTCACTTGACAAGGTATCTATTCAGCCACATTAATAATAGAAACAGGAGGAGGCCATTCAGCCCCTCGAGTCTGTTCCGCCATTCTATCAGATCATGGCTGATCTGCACCTCAACTCCAATTGCCTGCTTTTGCCCCATATCCTTTGATATCCTGATCTAACAAACATCTATCCACCTCAGTCTTGAAAATTTGAATGGATCAGTATCCGAATGGAATAATAATCCTGACACAGCGCCTTATCACGTCTGCGAGACGCCTCAAAGCGCTTTACCGAATATACTGGGAAGAAACTAGAGTCGTGTGGTAAGGTCTGGCCAGTGTTCAGAAGCTAATTTAGCCTTACTGCATCTTATTTAATACAATGACTGCATACATGAACAGGATATCTCCCAGATTCCTAGCGTTCCCTCATGTCTTAAGCCAAAAAAAAACATGCAGTGTATCGATGAGAATTCTCAGTACTAAAGCAATTGGCCTTTTTGAAGACGGAGCTATAAATTTTGTCTGAGTGAGGGTTTGGTTATGTGTTTTCAGTTTCTTTTTAAAAAGGTCAAATAAATATAATACAATATAATATTCCAATCAGATGTGCTGTGTATGTGTGGTGTATGTGTGTATGTGCTGTGTATGTGTGTGTGTGGTGTATGTGCTGTGTATGTGTGTGGTGTATGTGCTGTGTGTGTGTGGTGTATGTGCTGTGTGTGTGTGGTGTATGTGCTGTGTATGTGTGGTGTATGTGTGTATGTGCTGTGTATGTGTGTGGTGTATGTGCTGTGTGTGTGGTGTATGTGCTGTGTATGTGCTGTGCTGGTGATTGGTTGGGGTTTGGGTCACGTTATACAGTCAGTGCAGTGGTTGTGGTGTAAGACTTCGCTCCATTGTTTCCATTGAGGAGTTGGAGTTCAGTGACAGACACTGTGTGTCAGTGTCAGTGTATCCTCTCCTCTCC